>NC_138977.1:39450166-40038061 GCF_964341445.2 Mesoplodon mirus
ATTTATTTATTGGCTGCCTCAGGTCTTAGTTGCAGCATGTGGGATCTTCGTTGCAGTATGGAGGATCTTTCGTTGCGGCACGAGGGCTCTTCACTGTGGCTTACAGGCATCTCTCAAGTTGTGGCGCACAGGCTCCAGGGTTTGTGGGCTCTGTAGTTTGTGGCATGCGGACTCTCTAGTTGAGGCACATGGGCTTAGCTGCCCCACAGCATGTGGGATCTTAGTTCCCTGACCAGGGATCAAACCCACGTCCCCTGCATTGGAAGGCAGATTCTTTACCACTGGACCACCAGGGAAGTCCCGAAGTATGTTGTTTAATGTCCAAGTTTTGAGGGAATTTCCAGGTATCTTTCTGTTATTGATTTTCAGTTTCATTTCATTGTGGTCTGAAAGCATGCATTTTAGGATATCTATTCTTTTTAACTTGTTAAGGTGTGTTTTATGGCCCAGGATGTGGTCTACCTTGGTGAATGTTCTATGTGAGCTTGAGTGTACTCTGCTGTTGTTGGATGAAGTGGTTTAGAAATAACAATTAGATCCAATTGATTGATGGTGCTGTTGAGTTCAACTATGTCCTTACAACTTTTCTGTTTGCAGAATCTGTCCATTGCTGATAGAGGGTATTGAAGTCTCCAAATATAGTAGTGGACTCGTCTACTTCTCCTTGCAGTTCTATCAGTTTTTGCCACATGCATTTTGACACTCTATTGTTGACGCTCTGATTTTAACTGAGCAGTTTATGATTACGTTTTCTCCATCCTCTTAGCTATCAACTATATTTTTTAAAATTTTACAGTTCCGAAACTTCAATCTGTCTGCTTACATTACCCATCTGTCCTTGCACGTTGTCTACTTTTTCCATGAGAGCCGTTAGCAAATTAAACATAGCTGTTTCAAATTTCTGTTCTGTTCGGAGAATTTCAACATCTCTGACATATCTGAGTCTGGTTCTCATGCTTGATTTGTCTCTTCAAATTGTGCTTTTTCTTGCCATTTATCATCCTTTGTAATTTTTTGGTTGGAGGCCAGACATGACGTATCAGGAAATAGGAACTGAGGCAATTAGGCTTTTAGTATAAGGTTTTATGTGAATCTGGATAGGAGCTAGGCAGTACTTAACATTTTCTGTAGCTCTAAGTGGCAGAGGCTTGTTTCCTCTATTTTCCTTGTTGTTTTGTCTTCTTCCCTGTTGTGTTTTTTCCCTAAGAATTCTTTGTTGAAGAGTCTGTCTTGGAGCTCTAAGTCATACTCCACAGATACTACACTGGAACTCTGTTATCAAGGTGGAAGGGTATTTGGGAAGCATTCAATAATCTTATATCTCTGTCTTTTATTTGGCCTGGGTCCCTGGGCTGTGACCTTCAGAAGTATTTCTTAGACATTTTTTTCTCTTCTCCCATGATATAAGAAGGCTAAAGGGGGATGAAATTGTCTAACTTGCTTTTCCCCAGGTGAGATAAGGCTCTGGTAGAGTAATTTCCTTCAGAGGGCAGGCCTTTGTCATGGAAAATGATATGGGTGTATTTCAAAATAGTTACCTTCTCCTCCCCTGAAACACAAGGGGATCCCTGATCTTAATCATGAGAACTTGGTGGGGTTCCTGAGGATAAATCCTATAAAGTGTGGAGGTTCTCCTAAGAGTAGGGTTTTTGTTTTGTTCTCTTTGTTTTGTGGTACGCGGGCCTCTCACTGTTGCAGCCTCTCCTGTTGCGGAGCACAGGCTCCGGACGTGCAGGCTCAGCGGCCATGGCTCACGGGCCTAGCTGCTCCACGGCATGTGGGATCCTCCCAGACCGGGGCATGAACCCGTGTCCTCTGCATCGGCAGGCGGGCTCTCAACCACTGCGCCACCAGGAAAGCCCAAGTGTGGGGTTTTTAACTGTCAAGCCAGTTAGCATCCAGTAACTTGTCAAAGTTACCATTTCACTGTTCATATCAGTTACTGGCCCAAGCAGCTCTGCTCCTGGTGAGCTGATCTCTAATGTGATTCTATCTGGCTGTCTCTCCAGTTTGGGAGTGGTGGTTTGCCCTATGACCTCAATTCTACTTCGGATCTAAGAAAAGGCATTGATTTTTCCGCATGTTCAGCCTTTTTCTTATGATTCCATTTTCTCCATCCTCTCTTAGCATATCAACTATATTTTTTTAAATTTTATAGTTCTGAAATGTCAATCTGTCTGCTTACATTGTCCATCTGTCCTTGCATGTTGTGGCATGTGTCTTGCTGTGAGGATGGAGTGATGACTTCAGCGCCTTATATGCTGGAGTTGAAACTGGTAATTGCCTACAAACTCTTTTTTATTTTTATTTATTTATTTTTTTGTGGTACACGGGCCTCTCACTGTTGTGGCCTCTCCCATTGTGGAGCACAGGCTCCGGACGCACAGGCTCAGCGGCCATGGCTCACGGGCCCAGCCGCTCCACGGCATGTGGGATCCTCCCAAACAGGGGCATGAACCCACATCCCCTGCATCGGCAGACAGTCTCTCAACCACTGCGCCACCAAGGAAGCCCCCAAACTGTTTTTTAAAAGTTCTTCCCCATTTTCACTATAAAGCAAGGCTGAAATAATCCTGAGGAGTCTTCCCTGATCTCTCTCTGCTAAATGAAAAGCTCCTGCCTGTGTACTCTAGTACTTGGTACAACTACAAGTATTTCATATATTGACTCTTAGCTCTGTGACTCTGTGAATGCCTGGAGAACAGGCTTTTTGGCTTATCTTTGCATTTCTTGCATATGGTATAAATAATTGTCTGCTTAATTGAAAGGAAAAAGGAACAAAACACTGGTCACTAATTAAAAACAAAGTACTACTTTTATTTGGCTCACGTCTCCATTTATTAGATAACCACATGTGGAGAGGCACCAAGCACTTAAGTTTTACATAACTACAAAGTTATCACAAATCCCAAACTTTTTAGCCACAGATACTTCACCTACTCTGTTTAAAGAAAAAGCTTTCAAAAAGACATCTGAGTTAGCCTGATACAGAGACCCTGAATAAATGGGAACTACGTATTTTTAAATGCTTGTACTTCCTGTTCTAATAATGTCTTCTTTAAATTGAATCCAGCATAAAAGGGATGGAAATATGTAAGGTCATGATGCAAACGCTTTTGAGAGATAGTGAAATTAATCTGTACAACATGGAAAAAGATGTAATGTGCACAGAAGGTCTGCAAGGATTCACTGAGCCATCTGGGCTTCCATGGCTTGTGCTGTCCATTCTGGTGCTGTCTGACTGATTTTCTCCAAAAGGTTATTCACTTGGAAACAAAGCGATTGGATCTGTTTGTCCCATGTTGGCAGGGCTTCTGGTGCTAAAGAAAAAAGGAATAATGTACAAAGTTGAAATTACTCCTTTGCAACCACAGTGAAAGTTGAGTTAGAAGATAAATACAGTAACATTGATTTTTAAAAGTTTACTCCAAAAATCTTAGTTAATGAAATTAAGCTAATTAAGAAATAGTTAAGAAAAGTACCCCAATCACTGGCACAAAGTATAAACAAAACAAAACAAAACAAAACAAAAAACACAAAATAAAACCAAACCACCTCAACTGCAGCAGTCAGACAGACAACTTCACTGAGGCCACCTGTTCCCTCACCAATGTCTACTGCTTCGTAAGACACTGCCACCCACTGGAGAAAGTGAAACTTGAAAACACTACGTTGAGTGAAAGAAGCTAAAAGGTCACATATTGTATGGTTCCATTCATATCAAATATCCAGAACAGGTAAATCCATAGAGACAGAATAGAAATTGGTTGCCAGGGGTTGGGGGGAGAGGTATGAGGAGTAATTGCTTAAGGGGCATGGGATTTCCTTTTGGGAAGATGAAAATGTTCTGGAACTAGGTAGAGATGGTGGTTGCATAACACTGTAAACATACTAAATGTTAATGAATTTTTCACTTTTAAATGATTAATTTCATGTTATGTGAATTTCAACTCAATTAAAAAATAGTAGTGGAGGAATAGGTATTGCTTTACTAACAGTAAAATTTACTATAAATTTATTACCTAATATTGTTACAGATCAATGGAACCAAATAGAGTACAGAAATAGATCCGAACATATATATGGAACCTAATATACGCCAAAGATCAGAAAGGATGTTTTATTTAATAAAAATATTTGCATAATTGGCAATCAATCTTTAAAAAAAAAACTAGACCATGCCTTAAAATTATTCACAAAAATGAACTGCAGACAGATTGAATTTCTAAATATAAAACAATAAATAAAATATTAGAAGACATTTTAGGAAAATATTAATTTTATCCCAAAGTGAGGGAGACTTTCTTTTTTTGTAACATCTTTATTGGAGTATAATTACTTTACAATGGTGTGTTAGTTTCTGCGTTATAACAAAGTGAATCAGGTATACATATACATATATCCCCATATCACCTCCCTCTTGCGTCTCCCTCCCACCCTTCCTATCCCACTCCTCTAGGTGGGAGGGAGACTTTCTTAATCAATACAGAAAACACAAAAGCCATAAAATTAAAAATGGACATATTTGGCTGCAAAAGAGCTTTTAAATGTGTTTATGGTATGCATTGTGTTACAGAAACACAACCGACAGAAAGAGAAAAATATCTGTAACACAGATAGGAAAGGTGTGGAGGGGGAAGGAAGGAAATAGACAAGAAAAACTAACATGAATTCACAGAAAAGGAAATACTAATGGCCAATATATGGAAAGATATTAAACTTCACTAGTGCCAAGGAAATGCACAATAAAACAATAACATAGTATTTTGCCCCCAACAATTGGCAAAAGATAAAAAGAAGAAGAATATCCAACTCTTAAAGATTCATTCTCTCATATTGGTGGAAGTGTAAATGGCTACACCTTTCTGGAAAGCAAACTGGCAGTAGCTATTAAGAATCAAAACATGTATATCCTCTGATGCAAAGTATGCAACTTCTGAGACTCTGTTCTATAGAACTAAGTGTCCCAGTATATAAAGATACGCACAAGGAAACCGCCTGAATGTCCATCAACAGGTGAATAGTTGAACTCCACGAAATATTATGCAGCTATTAAAACAAATAAATTAGATTTATATCTAGTGACTCGCAAATATATTCACGGTACATTAACTTAAAAAGAAACAAAACCACTTTGGGACTTTCCTGGTGGTCCAGTGGCTAAGACTCTGAGCTTCCACTGCAGGGGGCATGGGCTAGATCCCTGGTCAGGGAAGTTCCACGTGTCAAGCAGTGTGGCCAAAAAAACCCCCAAACAAACAAACAAAAACAAACAAAAAAACACTTCATAGAACACTATGTACATTAAAGTATAATGCCACTTTAAAAAATCCCTACATGTTTTTACTTATCTATATAAACATGTAGAAAGGCACAGGAGACTTTAGACTGACATTAGTTATGCCAGGCAGCTGGGATCAGAGGAATGCAGGTGAAAGTGGAAAGACATTACGGACTCTTCCTTTATTCATCCTTATAATGTTTTACTTCTCATTATGAGCAGATTTACCATTGTAGTTTTTAAATCTAAGAAAATTAGAAAGTAAAATATCCCATATTCTATCAAGTTGGCATATGTTAATTTAAACTGTGTTTTTTTTTTTTTTTTTTTTTTCTTTTTGCGGTATGCGGGCCTCTCACTGTTGTGGCCTCCCCCGTTGCGGAGCACAGGCTCCGGATGCGCAGGCCCAGCGGCCATGGCTCACGGGCCCAGCCGCTCCGCGGCATATGGGATCCTCCCAGACCGGGGCACGAACCCGTATCCCCTGCATCGGCAGGCGGACTCTCAACCACTGCGCCACCAGGGAGGCCCTAAACTGTGTTTACTTGGTGACGCCTCTGCTATACTCTTCATCATACATTGTGTTTGCTCATTCAATAATTATTTATTTCCCACTTACAACGTGCAGGGCACTGGAAAAGATGTTGGATATACCATGGAGAACAAGAGACACTTAATATCTATCACTAGGAAGCTGAGCTTGGTTAACAGAAACAGACATTTAGACAAATTCAGAAATTCAGGGTGACAAGAATGTATAACTTAAAGCCATACCTAACCTGGGAAGTCAGGAAAATCATTATTGATTAACATTGTTCAAACTAAGACATGGGGACAAATAGAAGATGGCTGGAGAGGCTGCTTGTGGAGAGGGATGACTATTTTGGAATGTTTAAAGTGGGAAAGAATTTACAAGGCTGGAAAAAACAAAAAGTCCTGTGAGCTGGATTGGAAAGAGAAAACCATAAAGGATCACGTAGGACCTTTTGGAGACTTTGTAGAATCTTACTCTACAAGCAGTGGGGAAGCCATTCATCAGCATGTCAAGGAAGAGAGTAACATTTAATAATTTGTTTTTTATTTCTTTTTTCTGTTTGTTCGCATTTTTAAAAGATCACAATCCCTCTGGCTCTACTAGGGCAACTGGACTAGAAAGGAGCTATTGTAGATGTGAGAAGAAAAGCTAAAAGGCTATTTCTTAAGCCCAGAAGGGGTTTTGGGGGTTCAGAACAGGCTGGTGAAGGTAAGAAATGAAGAAAAGTACATGGATTCCAGATACACTATGAGGTAAAATTCGAAGGATTCTGGGCAGTGAAGAAGAGAAGGGGTCAAGGATAAGGAATGCTGGAGAAAGTGAACAGTGTATTTCCTGGCTGGCTGGCTGGCTGTTTTGGGAGGCAGGCAGTGGAGGAGATAGTGAATTCAGTTTTGGGTATATTCATTCTGAGAAGCCCACGAAGCAATCAGGTGGGAAACACCTATAAGTCAATTAGAGCCGCTGAACCTGGGACTCAGAAGGGAGATTTACACTAGAAGTCTAAGCGCTGTCTGCATAGAGATGGTAACTGAATCAATGGGAATAGGTGAGATTACCTAGGGTAACAGTAGAGTGAGGAGAAAAAGGCCGAGGAGTATGTCCCAAGCAACCCCAATATTTAAATTTAAAGCACTATAGAATCTACAAAGACAACTGGGAAGAATACCTGGAGAAATAGGAGGGAAAACAGGAGAATAGGGTGAAGGAGATGACAGAAGTCAAGAAGGGGCGGGGGCACTCAAAACGGAGTGAGTGATCAACCTTATTCAATATTCGGAAAAGTCAGGATGAAGCCTGAAAGATAAAAGGATTTTTGTTAAAACGGAAGAGACCTGACCATGTTTAAATATCGATAAAAAGAAGCCAACAGAGAAAAAAAGGATGAAAATAGACAAAATAATTGCTAAGCTCAGGTTCCTAAAAAATATTTCATTTTTGGAGCAGGGAGTGGCAGAGTTCAGAGAAGGGATCCAAAGTGCAAGAGGAAGAACTGGAGAGAGAGATGGAAACCATCTCCCATATAACACGAAAGAAGAAAAGGACAGAATGAGATCTATATTGAACAGAGAGTGAAGGAGGAGAAAAGTCAGAGGTTTAGGAAAATGAAATTTGAAATCGTCATTGCAGAGTACGGAAAAAGTGGACTAGAGAAATGTATCAAGAATCCCGGGCAGCGTCGAGAATTCAGGACCTTGAATTTTGCAGTGGTATCAATCTGTCTGGTGCTCTGTCTCTTCTCCAGCAACGTTAGTTAGTTACTCAAGTACAGGCATGGGAAAGATGGAGAATGGGTTCATTCGAGGTGAAGTTTTGTTGGACAGCAGGAACAAAAAGTTCGCAGGCAAGTGTTCTGGGGCATCTGTAAAAGAAGTAACTGAATCATGAAAATGATTGAAATCCTGATTTCATGATTCACGATGAATCATGAAATCTAAGCTGGATAGGAAGAACAGTAA
Organism: Mesoplodon mirus; assembly: GCF_964341445.2. Lineage (NCBI taxonomy): Eukaryota > Metazoa > Chordata > Mammalia > Artiodactyla > Ziphiidae > Mesoplodon > Mesoplodon mirus. Next base: position 39,457,941 of record NC_138977.1, read on the forward strand.
AGGTTAAAAAAGGGCTGAGCTGGGCTTCCCTGGTGGTGCAGTGGTTGAGAGTCCGCCTGCCGATGCAGGGGATATGGGTTCATGCCTCGGTCCGGGAAGATCCCACATGCCGCGGAGCGGCTGGGCCCGTGAGCCATGGCCGCTGAGCCTGTGCATCCAGAGCCTGTGCTCCGCAGCGGGAGAGGCCACAACATTTAGAGGCCCACGTACCACAAAAAAAAAAAAAAAAAGGGCTGAGCTGACTGAAAGAAAGTGAAAGTCAATAGACCAGAGGCTCCAATGCAGTCAAGGAAGAGGTGAGGTTGAAGTACCTGAGAAAGACCACTAGAAAGGCTGGGAAAAGGTCATGGTCAGAGTGGGATACTTCAAATTAAAACTGTACAAGTGGAATGGTTCTCGGTAAGGTCCAGGGCATAAATGAGGTGGGAAGAGGGCTGAGGAGGTATTAGACAATGAGAAAGACAAGAGATCTACTTACCTGTCTGCCTTCATCAGTTTAGTGAGCTGCTGAACAGGATATGCAACTGTCTTTTCTACATGCCCAATACACGGTATGTGGTCAATAAATGTTTGGTGAGTAATTCATGAGTGAACTAATATAACAATTCCAGTTTCAAATTTTTCCACAGCATAGAAAATGCTGCATTAATTAGATTCATGAATAAAAGTTCATAAAAATTATTTTAAATTATTTCTTTGGGAAATAAGCTCATTCCATAGGAAGATTCTGGGTCAAAGGAAATCGCTCAACATGTTTTAATCACAAATGTACAACACTTCACTGCCATTTCATTATGATACAAACAAGCAAAACTTCTTACTTTCAAAATGAACTATTCCATCAATCTGATCAATAAATCCATTCATACGTCCTTCTGTTATCATTTGCGATGCTATCTTTTCTGCCTGTTTAAAAAAAACAATAAATTCTTAGACACTTTAATTATCATTTCTAGTTATTCACATATTCTCACCAAGAGAACTGAAAGCTCTTGGTTTAGCTCACCATCACTAAGCTTTACGTATGTGTTCATCTGCCATTCATTACAAGAGTAAATCTTGTAAATCTGCCTGTTATATCCCCCCAATTCTTTCTGGGTACAATCCATTATTTTAAGTTAATTGGGATCTGTTTTTCTTGTTGTAAGATTTTAAGCAAGAATCTAGCCTTCTAACCAAATTTTCTCTCTGCTCAAAATCAAACTAACAATTTTTCCTCTCACTGGGATCCACATCTCAAAAAAATCCCTAGCTTTTCTATTTTATTTCATTTCAGTTTTCACAGTATTTATCACCCCCAAAACTCTCTAAGACAGTAATATTTTTGAAGAAAATATTGAAAGGAGGAATAACGTTCAAATTTAAAAGGGAAACGAAAGGATTTAAAAGACCATTAAAGGGGAGCAAAAGGTTCTCTACCTAATTCCTAAAGAAATACTCCATGTTTACTGTCTATCTAGCAAACTGGGTTGTGACAGTCGTTTTAGTAACTCTGACCATCTTCACAATCAACCCTAAATCACTCTTGAACAGACAGTGACTAGCATTTATTGTTAAAAATATATTCACTTCCCTTAGTCTCAGCAAGGGATCATACCTCAAAGCCTAAGAAGGAAGCATCTTTTAATGGTAACTGAAGCCTTGGTTCCGAAATTGTTCCACTTCCTTTACTGTGTGTTGAATGTGTATACGTAAAGGAATTGTATTAGAAAATACTAAATTAAACTTTCACTAACAGATAAAAGGGGATGTGACCATAACTACGTGACTCTAAGCTCTACAAGTGTTGTAGTGAGATGGATGGACCTAGAGTCTGTCATACAGAGTGAAGTAAGTCACAAAAAGAAAAACAAATACCGTATGCTAACACGTGTATATGAAATCTAAAAAAAAATTTTTTTCTGAAGAACCTAGGGGCAGGACAGGAATAATGACACAGACGTGGAGAATGGACTTGAGGACACAGGGAGGGGGAAGGGTAAGCTGGGATGAAGTGAGAGAGTGGCACTGACATATACACACTACCAAATGTAAAATAGATAGCTAGTGGGAAGCAGCCACATAGCACAGGGAGATCAGCTTAGGTAGATCAGCTCGGTGCTTTGTGACCACTTATAGGGTGAAATAGGGAGGGGATATGGGGATATATGTATACATATAGCTGATTCACTTTGTTTTACAGCAGAATCTAACACAACAATATAAAGCAATTATACTCCAATAAAGATGTTCAAAAAAAAAGTTCTACAAGTTAGGTAAAAGTAAGGTTGATTGCTTGCTTTTACTCTTATTCAAAATTAAGAGAATGTTTTATAGATGTTACCTGAAATACTCTCTAAATACGACTGGTACTTTTTTGGAATTTATACATAGCCAACCAAACGCTATCATGACTAAGAATAAAATTAACTCCCTAATAACTCAGTCAACTTCTTAAGTTAAATCAAGCACAGAAGTTACAATACAATAGCCTAGAGTATTACCATAGTCATTCTCTCAAAGAGATGAACTTTTTAAACTATGAGTCAATCTAGGGCAGAAAAAAGAATTAAGGCATAGATCAAATGTTAGTTAAAAATCAGAAACCACTATGAAGTGGATTTAAACAGATACTAAACAAAGATATTCTTACAAAATGGGTATCATAACCTGGAACCCCTTTAAGATTTCCATTCTAGGTCACTTTACCATAAAATACAACTTAAAAAAAAGACAATTCCATTACAGTACTATTTTGACATTCAAATAATTTATTTCCATTTACCTTAGGCTTTTAATGTATATTTTTGTTGCAACTGCCAATATTTATCAATTACAGTCATCTCTCAGTATCCATGGGGGATTGGTTCCAGTAGCCCCCATGAATACCCAAATCCACGGATGCTCAAGGCCCTTATATAAAATGTAGTAGTACAATGAATACAGTTGGCCCTCCAAAATATTCCTCCAAAATATCCACAAGTTTTGTATCCGCAGATATGGAGGTCCAACTGTATATATTTTATTTTCTCTTTATGTCAATAATTTAGTCTCTTAACTTCCTTTTATGTATTGGAAATAAGAAAATACCTTAGCTGCAGGAATCTCTAAAAGGGCTCCAAGTTCCTCAAAGGTAATATTATTATATAATTTGCTTGCAGGCAATAAACTGTGTTCAATAACAGCTCTGTCCAAGATGCTAGAACCTTAAATATAAATAAGAATGTTATAATTTTGAAACTAGTTTTACACTCTTAAAACATGCATCTTGTTAAAAATTTTCTAGGCATGTACTAACTCATAATCATTGCCTTTATTCCTATCAAAATTTTCAAAGTAACCAAAATCCCTTGATACATTTTGAATAACATGCAGTTAAATACAAATAACATTTAGAAAATGATTGGCAAGTATTTATTAACTACCTGGACAGATTTAATCCTCTGGGTTTGGGGTTTTGCTTCCTTGGACTAGCTATCAACTTCACTAACTTTTCTTGCTATAAGCGCATACTTTTATTAGCAAGCAGCAGCAAAACAATCATGCAAACAATCCTGCTGTTTGTAAGCTTGATAAGTCAAAAAATACTGCTCAGTGGAAAGATCTCTATTCCCCTGGGCACTTCACAAGCACTTTACTCTGAGGCAAACATGAGAAATGTTTGGAAGGCAGGATCCCTTCATGAGATATCAGGCATAGGATCCTCCCCTAAGTAAGATAATACAGGGCCTGACAAAGTTATGGACCTCAGGCCCCATCCTGAAGATGTGGCTCACCCACTTCTTTTTTTTTCCTTTCCAGTTTTATTGAGATATAATTGACATATAACACTGTATTCATTTAAGGTATACAACATAATGAGTTGATATATGTATATATTGTGGAATGATTACCACTAGAAGTTTAGTTAATTAACATCATCACCTCACACAGTTACAGTTTTTTTTCTTGTGACAACTTTTAAGATCTACTTTTTTAGCAACTTTCCAATATAAAGACCTAAATAAACAGGGAAATATGTAAGACTTAATATTGCTAAGATGGCAGTACTCCCCAAATTGATCTACAAATTCAGTGCAATCCCAGCTGGCTTCTTTGCAGAAATTGACAAGCTGATCTTAAAATCTTTATGGAAATTCAAAGGACCCATAGAAGCCAAAACAACTTTGAAAAAGAACAAAGTTGGAAGACTCAAATTTTCTGATTTCAAAACTTACTACAAGGGACTTCTCTGGTGGCACAGTGGCTAAGAATCTGCCTGCCAATGCAGAGGACGTGGGTTCGATCCCTGGGCCAGGAAGATCCCACATGCCACAGAGCAACTAAGTCCGTGTGCCACAGCTACTGAGCCTGCGCTCTACAGCCTGCAAGCCAAAACTACTGAGCCCACATGCCACAACTACTGAAGCGCGCGTGCTGCAACTACTGAAGCCTGTGCACCTAGAGCCTGTGCTCTGCAATGAGAAGCCACCGCAGTGAGAAGCCCTCATGCCACAATGAAGAGTAGCCCCCGCTCACGGCAACAAGAGAAAGTCCGCGTGCAGCAACGAAGACCCAACACAGCCAAAACTTAAAAATTAAAAAAAAAAAAAACTTACTACAAAGATAGAGCAACCAAGACAGTGTGGTACTGGCACGAGGACAGGCATACAGAATAATGGAATAGAATTTAGAGTCCAGAAATAAACTCACATTTACAGTCAACTGATTGTCAACAAAGATGCCAAGGCAATTCAGTGGGGAAATAAGAGTCTTTCCAACAAATGGTGCTGGGACAACTGAATATTCACATGCAAAATAATTAAGTTGGACCCCTACTTTACACCATATACAAAGATTAACTCAAAATGAATCAAAGACCTAAATGTAAGAGCTACAATTATAAAACTTACAGAAGAAAATAGAACAGCTTTTCATAACCTTGGATTAGGCAATGGTTTCTGAGATACAACACTGTAAGCACAAGCCACAAAAGAAAAAACATAAACTGGACTTCATCAAAATTAATAACTTTTGTGTTTCAAAAGATACCATCAACAAAGTGAAGAAACAACACACAGAATGGGAGAAAATATTTGCCAATCATTTATCTGATAATAAGATCTAGAATATATAAAGAATTCTTACAATTCAATAATAAAAGCACAAATAACCCAATTTAAAAGTGGCCAATAAGCATATGAAAAGGTGCTTAACACCATTAGCCCCCAAGGAAATACAAATCAAAACCACAATAAGATACCACACTTCATACCCACTAGGATGACTAAATCAAAGAGACAGATAATATAACAAGTGTGGGAGAAAATATGGAGAAAATGGAACCCTCACACACAGCTGGCAGGAATGTAAAATGGTGCAGCCACTTTGGAAAACAGTCTGGCAGCTCCTCGAAAGACTAAACATAGAGTTACCACATGACCCGGTACTTCCACTCCTAGATATACATCCAAGACAATTAAAAGCTTATGTCCACACAAAAACTTTCACATGAATGTTCACAGCAGTATTATTAATAGCCAAATAGTGAAAATAACCTAAATGTCCACTAACTGATGAAGAAATAAAATGTGGTTAACAGAATGTTATTTGGCAATAAAAGTGAATGAAGTACTGATGCACACTACAACACGGATGAACCTTGAAAATATCATGTTAAGTGAAAGAAGTCAGTCACAAAAGATCATATATTGTATGATTCCATTTATATGAAATGTCCAGAACAGGCAAATCTATAGAGCAGAAAGTAGACTAGTTGTTACATTGTAAAACTCAGAGTATACTGAAACCACTGAATTGTAATAAAAACAACAAAGCTATGTCTCACGATTGCTAGCCTAGGGTTGTAATGACAATAAACAAAGATGTCCAAGAAAGATAAATAAGGAAGGCAATAAAGTCTAAAATGAAAGAGGAAGAAGACAAAATGCCTGTTCTATATACTGATACATAGTCTCCTATGAGAAATTTGAAAATCATTTGCATTCTCCGAGATCCTAGTGAGTAGCCCTCATTTGAGAAAAGAATTATCTGATGTTATCTTTTCCTTTTTCACGGCCAGAAAGCTCAAAGTCAAATGTGAAGCTCAACTACATCAATTCTGGAAACTCTTTCATATTTATCTAGCTTTTGTTTGTCAGACATCTTCTTGCAAAAGAATTTATTTAAAGCTGCTCAGAATACACAGAAGACAAGAAAATTTAAAAGTTAAAAAGAAAAAGAATAACAACAGTCAAAACACACACACTACAGGTGGGCTACAAGTTTAATTTTTTAAACTTTCTAGCAGCCCATCAAATTAAGAAAGCCAGGACTTCTCTGGTGGCGCAGTGGCTAAGAATCCGCCCGCCAATTCAGGGGACACGTGTTCGAGCCCTGGTCCAGAAAGATCCCACATGCCGCGGAGCAACTAAGCCAGTGCGCCACAACTAGTGAGCCTGTGCTCTAGAGCCTGTGAGCCACAACTACTGAGCCTGCGCTCTAGAGCCCACAAGCCACAACTACTGAGCCCACTTGCCACAACTACTGAAGCCCGTGTGCCTAGAGCCCATGCTCCGCAACAAGAGAAGCCACCACAATGAGAAGCCCACGCACCCGCACCGCAACGAAGAGTAGCCTCCGCTCACTGCAACTAGAGAAAGCCTGCACGCAGCAACAAAGACACAAAGCAGCAGAAAATAAAAATAAATAAATATTTTTTTAAAAAAATTAAGAAAACCAACCAGTTTATCAACTCACAGTGTTTAAATAAGATAAAAATCAATTGCTCTGGAGAATCACAACTAATCCTAAGGCTGAAAAGGAATTTTTCTGAGGATCTACATAAAGAATATCCTATAGAATAAATATCTCCTTTAGACAGAAAGATAATAATCAATTGATTTGTTTCTTAAAGTACAATTAAAAAAAGAAATTCTATAGGTCAATATAATTGCTTCAATGATCTGGTTTAACTCAGGGCAGTAAGACTGGTGAGGTATATACCTTTCAGCCAAATCTTACATAAATAATTCTTTACAGTTAGATTCTCTTCAATATGGGATGACAGTGAATCCAAGGCGATGAGTCTGACAGATCTGCATGTTTGTCTTGACCTTTTCCATGTTTCTGGTGGCCTACATCTATATTTTTATAATCATGTGTGTTACTGTTATAAGCTACTTTAAAACCTCTGTAGATAAACATACATAAAATAATTGATGTTATGAACAAGCATCTATTACAAAATTCTTTCCCAGCAAAGGCAGTCTGACTTAAGCAAATACTAGGAAACATGACACCAAGTTCTATTCTTATTAGAAACACTTTCCCCTCAGTAACCTTGGGCAAGCTATTGTGCCAAATTTTGCTCTGTCTAAAATAGGACTGGATAATTATGCTCTGTTACAAATTGATGTTTAAGATTAATTAAGGTACTTATCAAATGGTTTGAGTCTTTAAAAAACCAGGCGCTATAAGCCTAGCCTATAATTCTTCTGCTCTTACAGTTTCCAAAAAATGCTTTATTCCACGAAATGCTTTCCAATAGAGCTACTCTTATACTTCAGACTCGTATCTGTGTATAATATTCATCTTCAGTCAATACTCCTTCTTTTACCAAGTGTTACATAAAAATATTAGAAAGATATCAAGATGCTCCAAATTTAACATATGTTCTACTAGTGTGACCTCAATATTTACTACAACATACTTATAAGAAGTAATCATTACCATCAGCTGTAGTTGCTTTCTGGTGAGGCATCAGCATGGCAGCAAATTCTTGAAGTTGATTTCCTCTGATGATCCTATCTAGGTACATTTTCTCGAGGATTCCATAAGCAGCAAGTTGCTGGCACCTTTCATCCTTAAAAAGAGTAGCAAGCATCCAAGAACGCTGCTGTCCTAAGGGGAACAAATGAGCATCACATATTCTCACAATCTGTTTTTTCAATGAAAAGCAATCTTTTTTATGACCCCATTTTTGCCTACTAAAATATGCTGGTTGATTCTCGTTATTTCTGGTAGTTATGTTCTATACATTTGCTGCCAACAGCGTATTAGTGAATACTCAACTCCTGCTCCTAGGGGATATATGGGGTTAGGTTCCATGAGCCTCTGGTCACAACATTTTTGTCAGCTGGTCAATATGTAACCTTGTTTTGTGTATTTCTGTTTAAAGGCATCACATTCAATACATATTGTTGATTCAGTAACATTGAATTCATGGCTTACACTATAACTCATGCCTGAATTAAGTTTACCTAAATTAACACACGTAGTTTCTCCAAAAGGCACATCACAGACCTCTCACACTTAAGTACACAACATAGTACTTCAGCACTATGCTAGGGGCCATTTTAGACAGCAAAACCAACAAGAAAATGCATGAAAATGTGGAGAATGTGGTATTAAATAGACCACAAAAACGACGCTTGTTTATAGTATGAGAGCTGAAACAAGGTAGAGCATTGCCTTGTTCGATCCCAGCTAGAAACATAAACAGGGGGACTCAAATTTTTTGCTGCTCTGCACATGTCTGCAAATGACTGTGAAAGCATCGTACTTGGAGTACGGATTTGGGGGTGACAAATTTTAGGAAGTAGGCAAAGTCACTAATGTGGAATCTGTGAATAATGAGGATCAACTGTATATTCATTTGTGAAGACTATGATATACAATCATTCCCTCAGTATCCAATGGGGATTGGTTCCAAGACCACCCCCCCAATAAATACCAAAATCTGCAGGTGCAAAAGTCACTTATGTAAAGTGATGTTGTATTTGCATTACCTTCATACATCCTCCCCTATACTTTAGATCATCTCTAGATTATGTATAATACCTAGAGATGATCTATCTATGTAAACGCTATGTAAATCATTGCTGGCACATGGCAAATTCAAGTTTTCCTTTTGGGACTTCCTAGAATTTTTTTTCCCCAAATATTTTCAATCCACAGTTGGTTGAATCTGCGGATGAGGAGCCCCTGGATATGGAGAGCCAACTATAGGCCAAAATGTTACACGTGATTCCAGTTATAGTTGTTATTTTCTTCTTCTTGCTTATCTGTACTTCTACAATGAACATGCATTCTTCCCCTAATAATAAAAAATTTATAAAAGATGAACAAACATTTCTCAGATGGGAAACTTGATTTTCATAGTTTCCATTTATACGTTCAAGGACCTTTAAATGGTGAAAAAATACATGACAACTGATGACATTAAAAACTGAACTAGAGGGTGCTGGGGGAAGATGGCGGAAGAGTAAGACGCGGAGATCACCTTCCTCCCCACAGATACATCAGAAATTCGTCTACATGTGGAACAACTCCTACAGAACACCTACTGAACGCTGACAGAAGGCCTCAGACCTCCCAAAGGGCAAGAAACTCCCCACGTACCTGGGTAGGGCAAAAGAAACAAGAATAAACAGAGACAAAAGGACAGGGATGGGACCTGCACCAGTGGGAGGGAGCCACGGAGGAAAGGTTTCCACATACTAGGAAGCCCCTTCGCGGGCGGAGACTGCGGGTGGTGGAGGGGGAAAGCTTCGGAGTCGCGGAGGAGAGCGCAGCAACAGGGGTGCGGAGGGCAAAGCGGAGAGATTCCCGCAAAGAGGATCGGTGTCGACCAGCACTCACCAGCCTGACAGGCTTGTCTGCTCGGCCGCCGGGATGGGCGGAGCTGGGAGCTGAGGCTTGGGTTTCGGGTTTCAGTCGGAGCGCGGGGAGGACTGGAGTTGGCGGCGGGAAGAGAGCCTGAAGGGGTCAGTGCACCACGGCTAGCCGGGAGGGAGTGCGGGAAAAAGTCTGGAGCTGCCGAAGAGGCAACAGACTTTTTCTTCGCTCTTTGTTTCCTGGTGCGCGAGGAGAGGGGATTAAGAGCGCTGCTTAAAGGAGCTCCAGAGACGGGTGTGAGCCGCGGCTAAAAGCGCGGACCCCAGAGACAGGCGTGGGACGCTGGGGCTGCTGCTGCGGCCGCCAAGAGGCCTGTGTGCGAGCGCAGGTCACTGTCCACGCCCCCTTTCCGGAGAGCCTGTGTAGCCCGCCACTGCCGGGGTCCCGTGGTCCAGGGACGGCTTCCCCGGGAGAGCGCTCGGCGCGCCTTGGGCTGGTGCAGCGTCACTCAGGCCTCTGCCGCCGCAGGCTCGCCCCGCACTCTATACCCCTCCCTCCCCCCGCGGCCTGAGTGAGCCAGAGTCCCCAAAGCAGCTGCTCCTTTAACCCCATCCTGTCTGAGTGAAGAACAGACGCCCCCCAGTGACCTACACGCAGAGGCGGGGCCAAATCCCAAGCTGAGACCCAGGAGCTGTGAGAATAAAGAAGAGAACGGGAAATCTCTCCCAGCAGCCTCAGAAGCAGCGGATTAAAGCTCCACAATCAACTTGATGTACCCTGCATCTGTGGAATACATGAATAGACAACGAAACATCCCAAATTGAGGAGGTGGACTTTGAGAGCAACATTTATGATTTTTTTCCCCTTGTTCTCTTTTTGTGACAGTGTATGTGTATGGTTCTGTGTGAGATTTTGTCTATATAGATTTGCTTCCACCATTTGTCCCAGGGTTCTATCCGTCCATTTTTTTCTTTCTTCTTTGTTGGTTTATTTGTTTGTTTTGTTTTTTTAATTTTTAATTTTTTAAATAATTAATTTTTAATTTTAATAACACTATTATATTTTATCATACTTTATCTATTTTACTTTATCTTCTCTTTTTCCTACCTTCCCTCCTTCCTCCCTCCCTCCCTCCACCCTCCCTCCTTTCTTTCTTTTCTTTCCTCCCTCCCTCCCTCCCTCCTTTCTTCCCTCCCTTCTTTCTTCCTTTCTTTGTTTCTTTCTTTCTTTCTTTCTTCTACTAGTTCTTTCTTTCTACTTTTTCTCCCTTTTATTCTGAGCAGGGTGGATGAAAGGCTCTTGGTGCTGCAGCCAGGAGTCAGTGCTGTGCCTCTGAGGTGGGAGAGCCAACTTCAGGACACGGATCCACAAGAGACCTCCCAGCTCCACATAATATCAAATGGCGAAAATCTCCCAGAGATCTCCATCTCAATGCCAGCACCCAGCTTCACTCAATGACCAGCAAGCTACAGTGCTGGCCACCCTATGCAAAGCAACTAGCAAGACAGTAACACAACCCCACCCATTAGCAGAGAGGCTGCCTAAAAACATAATAAGGCCACAGACAACCCAAAACACACCACCAGACGTCCACCAGAAAGACAAGATCGAGCCTCATCCACCAGAACACAGGCACTAGTCCCCTCCACCAGGAAGCCTACACAACCCACTGATCCAACCTTAGCCACTGGGGACAGACACCAAAAACAATGGGAACTGTGAACCTGCAGCCTGCAAAAGGGAGACCCCAAACACAGTAAGATAAGCAAAATGAGAAGACAGGAAAACACATAGCAGGTGAAGGAGCAAGATAAAAACCCACCAGACTTAACAAATGAAGAGGAAATAGTCTACCTGAAAAAGAATTCAGAATAATGACAGTAAAGATGATCCAAAATCTTGGAAATAGAATAGACAAAATGCAAGAAACAGTTAACAAGGACCTAGAAGAACTAAAGATGAATCAAGCATCAATTAAAAACACAATAAATGAAATGAAAAATACTCTGGATGGGAACAGTAGCGGAATAACTGAGGCAGAAGAACGGATAAGTGACGTGGAAGATAAAATAGTGGAAATAACTGATGCAGAGCAGAATAAAGAAAAAAGAATGAAAAGAACTGAGGACAGTCTCAGAGACCTCTGGGACAATATTAAACGCACCAACATTCGAATTATAGGGGTTCCAGAAGAAGAAAAAAAGAAAGGGACTGAGAAAGTATTTGAAGAGATTATAGTTGAAAACTTCCCTAATATGGGAAAGGAAATAGTTAATCAAGTCCAGGAGGCACAGAGAGTCCCATACAGAATAAATCCAAGGAGAAATATGCCAAGACACATATTAATCAAACTGTCAAAAATTAAACACAAAGAAATCATATTAAAAGCAGCAAGGGAAAAACAACAAATAACACACAAGGGAATCCCCATCAGGTTAACAGCTGATCTCTCAGCAGAAACTCTACAAGCCAGAAGGGAGTGGCAGGACATAATTAAAGTGATGAAGGAGAGAAACCTGAAACCAAGATTACTCTACCCAGCACGGATCTAATTCAGATTTGATGGAGAAATTAAAACCTTTACAGACAAGCAAAAGCTGAGAGAGTTCAGCACCACCAAACCAGCTTTACAACAAATGCTAAAGGAACTTCTCTAGGCAAGAAACACAACAGAAGGAATATACCTACAATAACGAACCCAAAGCAATTAAGGAAATGGGAATAGGAACATACATATCAATAATTACCTTAAATGTAAATGGACTAAGTGCCCCCACCAAAAGACACAGATTAGCTGAATGGATACAAAAACAAGACCCATATATATGCTGTCTACAAGAGATCCACTTCAGACCTAGAGACACGTACAGATTGAAAGTAAGGGGATGGAAAAAGATATTCCATGCAAATGGAAATCAAAAGAAAGCTGGAGTAGCAATTCTTATATCAGAAAAAATAGACTTTAAAATAAAGACTATTAGAAGAGACAAAGAAGGACACTACATAATGATCAAGGGATCGATCCAAGAAGAAGATATAACAATTGTAAATATTTATGCACCCAACATAGGAGCACCTCAATACATAAGGCAAATACTAACAGCCATAAAAGGGGAAATCGACAGTAACACACTCATAGTAGGGGACTTTAACACCCCACTTTCACCAATGGACAGATCATCCAAAATGAAAATAAATAAGGAAACACAAGCTTTAAATGATACATTAAACAAGATGGACTTAATTGATATTTATAGGACATTCCATCCAAAAACAACAGAATACACATTGTTCTCAACTGCTCATGGAACATTCTCCAGGATAGATCATATCTTGGGTCACAAATCAACCCTTGGTACATTTAAGAAAATTGAAATTGTATCAAGTATCTTTTCTGACCACAATGCTATGAGACTAGACATCAATTACAGGCAAAGATCTGTAAAAAATACAAACACATGGAGCCTAAACAATACACTACTTAATAACGAAGTGATCACTGAAGAAATCAAAGAGGAAATCAAAAAATATCTAGAAACAAATGACAATGGAGACACGACAAACCAAAACCTATGGGATGCAGCAAAATCAGTTCCAAGGGGGAGGTTTATAGCAATACAATCCCACCTTAAGAAACAGGAAACATCTCGAGTAAACAACCTGACCCTGCACCTAAAGCAATTAGAGAAAGAAGAACAAAAATCCCCCAAAGTTAGCAGAAGGAAAGAAATCATAAAAATCAGATCAGAAATAAATGAAAAAGAAATAAAGGAAACGATAGCAAAGATCAATAAAACTAAAAGCTGGTTCTTTGAGAAGATAAACAAAATTGATAAACCATTAGCCAGACTCATCAAGAAAAAAGGGAGAAGACTCAAATCAATAGAATTAGAACTGAAAAAGGAGAAGTAACAACGGACACTGCAGAAATACAAAAGATCATGAGAGATTACTACAAGCAACTCTATGCCAATAAAATGGACAACCTGGAAGAAATGGACAAATTCTTAGAAATGCACAACCTGCCAAGACTGAATCAGGAAGAAATAGAAAATATGAATAGACCAATCACAAGCACTGAAATTGAAACTGTGATTAAAAATCTTCCAACAAGCAAAAGCCCAGGACCAGATGGCTTCACTGGTGAATGCTATAAAATATTTAGAGAAGAGCTAACACCTATCTTCTCAAACTCTTCCAAAATATAGCAGAGGGAGGAACACTCCCAAACTCATTCTACGAGGCCACCATCACCTTAATACCAAAACTAGGCAAGGATGTCGCAACAAAAGAAAACTACAGGCCAATATCACTGATGAACATAGATGCAAAAATCCTCAACAAAATACTAGCAAACAGAATCCAACAGCACATTAAAAGGATCATACACCATGATCAACTGGGGTTTATTCCAGGAATGCAAGGATTCTTCAGTATATGCAAATCAATCAACGTGATACACCATATTAACAAACTGAAGAAGAAAAACCATATGATCATCTCAATAGATGCAGAGAAAGCTTTCAACAAAATTCAACACCCATTTATGATAAAAAACCCTGCAGAAAGTAGGCATAGAGGGAACTTTCCTCAACATAATAAAGGCCATATATGACACACCCACAGCCAACATTGTCCTCAATGGTGAAAAACTGAAATCATTTCCACTAAGATCAGGAACAAGACAAGGCTGCCCACACTCACCACTCTTATTCAACATAGTTTTGGAAGTTTTAGCCACAGCAATCAGAGAAGAAAAGGAAATAAAAGGAATCCACACTGGAAAAGAGGAAGTAAAGCTGTCACTGCTTGCAGATGACATGATACTATACATAGAGAATCCTAAAGATGCTACCAGAAAACTACAAGAGCTAATCAATGAATTTGGTAAAGTAGCAGGATACAAAATTAATGCACAGAAATCTCTGGCATTCCTGTATACTAATGATGAAAAATCTGAAAGTGAAATCAAGAAAACACTCCCATTTACCACTTCAACAAAAAGAATAAAATATCTAGGAATAAAACTACCTAAGGAGACAAAAGACCTGTATGCAGAAAATTATAAGACACTGATGAAAGAAATTAAAGATGATACAACTAGATGGAGAGATATACCATGTTCATGGATTGGAAGAATCAATATTGTGAAAATGACTCTACTACCCAAAGCAATGTACAAATTCAATGCAATCCCTATCAAACTACCACTGGCATTTTTCACAGAACTAGAACAAAAAATTTTAAAATTGTTTGGAAAAACAAAAGACCCCGAATAGCCAAAGCAATCTTGAGAATGAAAAACGCAGCTGGAGGAATCAGGCTCCCTGACTTCAGACTATACTACAAAGCCACAGTAATCAAGACAGTGTGGTACTGGCACAAAAACAGAAAGATAGATCAATGGAACAGGATAGAAAGCCCAGAGATATACCCACGCACATATGGTCACCTTATCTTTGATAAAGGAGGCAGGAATGTACAGTGGAGAAAGGACAGCCTCTTCAGTAAGTGGTGCTGGGATAAGTGGACAGGGACATGTAAAAGTATGAGATTAGATCATTCCCTAACACCATACACGAAAATAAGCTCAAAATGGATTAAAGACCTAAATGTAAGGCCAGAAACTATCAAACTGTGAGAGGAAAACATAGGCAGAACACTCTATGACATAAATCACAGCAAGATCCATTTGGACCCACCTCCTAGGGAAATGGAAATAAAAACAAAACTAAACAAATGGGACCTAATGAAACTTCAAAGCTTTTGCACAGCAAAGGAAACCATAAACAAGACCAAAAGACAACCCTCACAATGGGAGAAAATATTTGCAAATGAAGCAACTGACAAAGGATTAATCTCCAAACTTTATAAGCAGCTCATGCAGCTCAACAACAAAAAACCCAATCCAAAAATGGGCAGCAGACCGAAATAGACATTTCTCCAAGGAAGATATACAAACTGCCAACAAACACATGAAAGAATGCTCAACATCATTAATCATTAGAGAAATGCAAATCAAAACTACAATGAGATATCATCTCACACCACTCAGAATGGCCATCATCAAAAAATCTAGAAACAATAAATGCTGGAGAGGGTGTGCAGAAAAGGGAAAACTCTTGCACTGCTGGTGGGCATGTGAATTGGTACAGCCTCTATGGAGAACAGTATGGAGGTTCCTTAAAAAACTACAAATAGAACTACCATATGATCCAGCAATCCCACTACTAGGCATATACCCTGAGAAAACCATAATTCAAAAAGAGACATGTACCAAAATGTTCATTGCAGCTCTATTCACAATAGCCCGGAGATGGAAACAACCTAAGTGTCCATCATCGGATGAATGGATACAGAAGATGTGGCACATATATACAATGGAATATTACTCAGCCATAAAAAGAAACGAAATTGAGCTATTTGTAATGAGGTGGATAGACCTAGCGTCTGTCATACAGAGTGAAGTCAGAAAGAGAAAGACAAATACCGTATGCTAACACATATATATGGAATTTAAGAAAAAAAATGTCATGAAGAACCTAGGGGTAAAACAGGAATAAAGACACAGACCTTCTTGAGAATGGACTTGTGGATATGGGGAGGGGGAAGGGTAAGCTGTGACAAAGTGAGAGAGAGGCATGGACATATATACACTACCAACCGTAAGGTAGATAGATAGTGGGAAGCAGCCGCATAGCAAAGGGTGATCAGCTCCGTGTTTTGTGACCGCCTGGAGGGGTGGGATAGGGAGTGTGGGAGGGAGGGAGACGCAAGAGGGAAGGGCTATGGGAACAGATGTATATGTATGACTGATTCACTTTGTTATAAAGCAGAAACTAATAAAAAAATCACTAAAATAAATAAAATATTGGGTTTAAAAAAACTGAACTAATGGAAATAATATTATGAACAAACCTTTTCTATTTAAATTTATTTTTAGCTCTGTATACTGAAAGAGCCTAATAAGAATGACACCCAGCATCAATGAGCATATCTAGTAACCTGATCTCACTATCCTCATTAAAAGGAACTAGAGATCCTCAAAAAATAGCAGATTTCATGTCTGGAACAGGGAAAATACAAAAGGGGCCTGAAGCATCTTTTTATGCTATTGATACATTTCAGGCAAGTACTCAAAGACTAATGGGGCTGTGTCAAAAAGACATAATTTGGTCATATTTGGGACGAGTTGAGCATCAAAAAGAATAACAACTATAATTTATTGTGACACACTGAATAAATAAAAAACAGAGTCAAATATACAAGAACGTTCACAGCAGTACTATTACTAATAGCAATAAGAAGACAATAGGATAAACAAATTGTGGTATATTCACATAATGGGATACCACATAACAATGAAAATGAAGAAACTGAATGTAACAATGTGGATAAATTTCATAAAGTTGAGCAAAAGAGGCAAGACAAGAGTATATGATTTCAGTTATATAAATATAAGAAGCAGGCAAAGCTAATATATATTAACAATTGCTCTTGGGGGATAGGGGCTGGGGCCAGGGGTTAGGAGAAAGCAGGAGAGAATATTTCAGGGTGCTGGTAATATTTTGTTTCTTGTTCTGGACGTTGATTACGTGATGGTGTTCATTTGTGACAATTCATCAAATTGTACACTTCTGATATGTACAGTTTTCTGTGTGTATATTATACATGCAGAGAAATAAGCTAAGAAAAAATCCACAGTGATATTTGGGGAAAAAAAAAAAAGGAGAAAAAAGGAAAGCTCCTAAAGAACACTATCTAATAAATACAGAAGAAAAGAAGTAGTAAATCAACATTTTTCATTTTCATTTTATATTATGCATATAATGAGTGATCCAGGCAAGGATTATTAATAGATATTAAATTATGGAAAGGAATATGTGAAAGGAATTTGGAGAACAGGATTTTTGTAGTGTCAAAGCAGCACCCCATGAATTATTTACAAAATACAAAGAGGACAATGTACCTTTACAATGGAATTTCTACCTTCATCAAATGAACAAACTCAGCATCACTAACAGTGGGACCAACCTGACAGTGTGTGCTCTCTGACGTGATTCAACAGCAAGTACATAGCATCATTATAAGGTATTCTTGCTAGAAAAAAAATAACCTGAATCTAATCTCACCTCTGGCTAACTTCCATTTTACAGGAAATATAGGGGATTAAGGAATAAAAACACAATATATATATATATCAAAAAATCTAGGATGAAGGACATTTTACCTAACAACTTCAAAGCCAGTATTTTTTCTTTTTTTAAGTGAGGCAACTATACAGTGTTGTATGTCAACTATATCACAATAAAGTTGGCAGGAAAAATAAGGAAACTACTCGAGACTAAAAGAATCTAAAGACTAAAGAGCCATAATCACCAAATGCCACACATGAAGTTGCTCCTTGTTCAAGGGGAAAAAGGCAGGTATAAAAGATATTCTTGAGCTAACTGGGGCAGTGATAATATGGACCAGCTGCTAAATTCTACAGTGGAATCACTGTTAATTTTTTTAGGGATGATGATGGTATTGCAGTTACGCAGAAAAATGTTCCTGTTCTACGGAGATACATGATGATATATAAAGAAGGAGTGTCATGATGGCCTACAACTTACTTTAAAATGACACATCCAAAAATATGTGTGTGTGCGTAAGAGACAGAGTGAGAGAGAAAGCAAATATGACAAAAAGCCAGGAAAATTTAGAAAAAGAGTAATGAAGGGTAAGTAGATCTGCAAGATAATAAAACACTATAAAGCTATAATAATTTGAAGAGCATAGTACAAGTATATTCATAAATAGACAGGCTAATTAACAGAACAGAATACTATGTCCAGAAATCTACTACAGTGTGCTTCAAATCAATAGGGAAAAAAAAGATGGATTATTCAATAAAGAATGCCAGGTCAAATAACTAGCCATTTAGAAAAACAAACAAATAAGCGTTAATTTCCTATCTCATTTCTTACACTAAAATAAATCCAACTGGATTAGGATTTATAGGTAAATTTAAGTAGGCGAAACTCATCTATACTAGTGATTACTCTTGGGGGGCAGGGGTTAGAGATCGTGACTAGGAGGAAGCATGAAGGTAAAAAATGAAACCCTAAAGCAGCGATTCTCAAAGGCGGTCCCCATGACCTTTTCAAGGGATCAGCGGTTGACACTCAATTTAGAATAACAAAGACATCCTGTGCCTTGTTCACTGAGTTGACATTTGCACGGCTGGTGCAAAAGCAATGGTGGCAAAGACTACTGGCACCAGAGCACAAATCAAGGCAGTGGCGCTGGCAACAAACTATATCATGCCACACACTCAACAGTCAAAAGAGATAGTTTCACTTAAGAAGGTCCTAGCAGCAGTAAAACATTATTTTCATTAAATCTTGACACTTGAGAACATACCTTTTTTATATTTTGTGTGACGAAATGGGAAATGTACTTACAGCACTTTTGCTATAAACCAAAGTATAAGGGTTGTCCCAAGGAATCAGTGCAAGCTGAACTAGTCTCTTTTTCATGGAACACATTCACTTAAAATAACAACTGACAAATTATGGTTTCCAGACTTAGGTATTTGGCAGACATTTTCTTAAAAATGAGCAAAGTGAGCCTGTTACCACCAATCAACAGCATTTGCTGCCCTTGATAAAATTTGAGTTTTAAAGAAAAAAATTAAAATTTCTGAAAACTTGTATCTGCCACTATGAGGCTGACAACCTCCCAATACTTAAAGGTTTTTCTGATGAGATCAGTGGTAATACATTGGATATTGGATATTGGATAATAAAGTACATCAATATTTGGAAGCTCTGCATAAATCAGCAAACCAACATTTTCCAAACAACCAATACATGATGGTACAAAATCTTACATGGGTAAAAGATCCATCAACGTTGAAGACAGACCAAGATTTTAACATTATAGAGTGCAAAATGTTCACTGATACGGTTTCAGATGCCACATTCCAATTAACCCATAAGAAACTACACTACTTGTCAAGTTATAGTATCAAAGATGAATACCCACGATTATCTGAAAAAGTCACTAAACATGCCTCCTTTTTCCAACTACGTATCTGTGTGAGGCTGGGTTTTATTCATATACTCCTACCAAAACATATCAAAACAGGCTAAGCACAGAAGTACATTTAAGAATTCAATTTCTGTCTATTAAGCTAGACAATGAAAAGGCTTGTAAAGTTAAAAGTAAAACAATTCCAATTCTCTAACTTTTTTTGTTTTAGAAAAAACAGCTATTTTATAAAAATGTCAGGAATTCCCTGGCAGTCCAGTGGTTAGAGCTGTGCGCTCCCACTGCCCAGGGCCTGGGTTCGATCCCCGGTCGGAGAACTAAGACCCTACAAGCCGTGTGGTGCAATCAAAAAACAAATAAAATTAAATTAAAATGTCATTTACGTTTATACCTAATAGATCTATTATTGTTACTTTTAAATGAATTAATAAATATTTTAAAATTTCTCACTTCAATTTCTAATTCAATAATCAACAGATATACCCTACATAAACAAAAGCTCTCTAGGGTTCTCAATTATTCAGAGTCTAAGGAGATCCGGAGACCAGAGAATTTGAAAACTTAAAGTACTGGAAGAAAACATGAAGGAATTTAAAATATGTAATTTCACAATAGAGAAGACCTTTCTAAGCAAGTCAACAAAACCCAGAAGCCATAAAAAACTAAAATATTTAACTATATAAAAATTTAAAGTTTCTGCATCGCAAAAATTTCATAACCAAAGCCGAAAAGGGGACAATAAATTGGGAGGTAAAAAATTGTTAATTTCTTATATACATGAAGAGCTTTTATTAAAAAAAAAGATAAAAACACAAAAAAATGGCTAATGGGCATAAACAGATAATTCACTCTAAAAAATGTATTTTTCAATGATTTTTTTAAACACATGAAAAGATGTCCAAGAGTATTCATGATAAATGAAATGCAAATTAAAACTAGAATGAAATACTATTTTTCTTCTACCAGGTTAGCAAGGATAAAAAAATTTGGTAATGTGTGTGTGAGTAATCAGGTTCACAAAGATATTGTTGTTTAGAAGGTCTAACATTAAAGAGCAACTTATAATTTCTATCAAAATTTTAAATGTATGTACCCTTGATTCAAGAATTTAACCTATACATATATTCATATATGTGTATAATCACTACAGCATTGTTTATAATTGACTAATTATGATAAAGACAAACAATAGAAAATCAAAAAGAATGAGCTTTATGTAATGACATATAAAGACCACTGTGATGAATATCCACATTAAAAAAAGAAAGTTGCAAAAGTGTATTTATCATGCTATCATTTGTGTATAAAATAGAGGATATACACTTTTATATTGAAGGAAATAAAAGAATCAGTAATAGTTCTTCAGAGTACAAAGCAGTCCATTTTAGGTACTGCCTTTTCAGTAACAAAAATAAAATAAATAAGATGACTGCTTCAAAGAGAATGAAATGTGTAGTCTGAACATGTCATTAGGCTCTCAACTAAACACAGTTCCAAATAGACATTCTAGGGCTTCCATGGTGGCGCAGTGGTTGGGAGTCCGCCTGCCGATTCAGGGGACACAGGTTCGTGCACTGGGCCGGGAGGATCCCACATGCCGCGGAGCGGCTGGGCCCGTAGGTCCGCTAGGCCAGCGCATCCGGAGCCTGTGCTCCGCAATGGGAGAAGCCACAAGAGTGAGAGGCTCGCGCATGGCAAAAAAAAAAAAAAAAAAAGACATTCTAAAATGATTTAGAAAAGCCATGGCTTAGAATTATCAGCATTTCCTCTCAATGCCCTTTCCTGCTTTATAAGTTGAATGATTTAATTGCATTTCTGTACACTAATAATAAAATGTCAGAAAGGGAATTTAATAAAACAATCCCATTTACAATTGCATCAGAAAGAATAAAATACCTAAGAATAAACTTAACCTAGAAGGTGAAAGACCTATACTTGAAAACTATAAAACATTGATGAAGCAAAGTGAAGAAACTACAAATAAATGGAAAGAAAGGTCTTGTTCATGGATTGGAA
Organism: Mesoplodon mirus; assembly: GCF_964341445.2. Classification (NCBI taxonomy): domain Eukaryota; kingdom Metazoa; phylum Chordata; class Mammalia; order Artiodactyla; family Ziphiidae; genus Mesoplodon; species Mesoplodon mirus. Next base: position 39,479,568 of record NC_138977.1, read on the forward strand.
GAATTGATATTGTTAAAATGTCCATACTACTGAAAGCAATCTACAAATTTAATGCAATTCCTAGGAAAAAAATCCCTGACATTTTTCACAGAAATAGAAGAAGTAATCCTAAAATTTGTATGTAACTACAAAAAAACTCTAATAGTCAATGTAATCTTGAGAAAAAAGAACAAAGCTAGAGGTATTGTGTTCCTTGTGTTCAGACAATACCACAAAGCTACAGTAATCAAAACAGCAGAGTAATGACACAAAAATTGACATATAGCATCAATGGAAGAGTAGAGAGATCCCAGAAATAAACTCATGCACATATGGTCAATTAATCTATGACAAAGAAGGCAAAAATATACAATAGAGAAAAGTCAGTCTCTTCAATATGTGGTGCTGGGAAAATTGGACACCCTGCACATAAAAGAATGAGATTAGAACATTTCCTCACACCATATACCAAAAAATCTAAAATTGCATTAAAACAATAGATACTGGAGAGGGTGTAGAGAAAAGAGAACCCTCTTACACTGTTGGTGGGAATGTAAACTGATACAGCCACTATAGAGAACAGTATGGAGGTTCCTTAAAAAACTAAAAATAGAACTACCATATGACCTAGCAATTCCACTCCTGGGCATATACCTGGAGAAAACCATAAGTCAGAAAATACCTGCATGGGCTTCCCTGGTGGCGCAGTGGTTGAGAGTCCACCTGCCAATGCAGGGGACACGGGTTCGTGCCCTGGTCTGGGAGGATCCCACATGCCGTGGAGCAGCTGGGCCCGTGAGCCATGGCCGCTGGGCCTGCGCATCCAGAGCCTGTGCTCCACAACGGGAGAGGCCACAACAGTGAGAGGCCTGCGTACCGCCAAAAAAAAAAAAAACAACAACAACATGCACCCCAATGTTCATTGCAGCACTATTTACAATAGACAGGAGAAGGAAGCAACCTAAATGTCCATCAACAGAGGAATGGATAAAGAAGATGTGGTACATATAAACAATGGAATATTACTCAGCCATAAAAGGGAACAGAATTGTGCCATTTGCAGAGACGTGGATGGACATAGAGACTGTCATACAGAGTGAGGTAAGTCAGAAAGACAAAACCAAATATTGTATATTAACACATATATGTGGAATCTAGAATAATGGTATAGATGAACTTATTTGCAAAGCAGAAATAGAGACACAGATGTAGAGAACAAACGTATGGGTACCAAGGGGTGAAGGGGCAGGGTGGGATGGATTGGGAGATTGGGATTGACATATATACACTACACTGTATAAAATAGATAACTAATGAGAACTGACTGTATAGCACCGGGAACTTTACTCAGTGCTCTGTGGTGACCTAAATGGGAAGGAAATACACAAAAGGGCAGATGCATGTATACAGATAGCTGATTCACCTTGCTATACAGCAGAAACTAACACAACACTGTAAAGCAACTATACTCCAATTAAAGAAATGCATTGAAGATGTAAATATAAGACCTGAAACCATACAACTCCTAGAAGAAAACATAGGCAGAATATTCTTTGACACAAATTGTAGCAATACCTTTTTGGACCTGTTGCCTAAGGCAAAGGAAACAAAATCAAAGATAAACAAATGGGACCAAATTAACCTTATAACCTTTTGAACACCAAAAGAAACTATTGACAAAATGAAAAGATAACCTACTGAATGGGAGAAAATATTTGCAAATGATATGACTGATGAGTCAATATCCAAAATATATAAATAGCTCAAACACTTCAGTGTCAAAAAAAACGGTTAAAACAAGGGCAGAAGACCTGAATAGACATTTTTCCATAGAAGATATACAGATAGCCAACAGGTATATAAAAAATGCTCAACATCACTAATCATGCAAGTCAAAACCACAATAAGATATCATCTCACACTTGTCAAATTGCTCTCATCAAATGTTGGCCAGGATGTGGAGAAAAGGGAACCCCAGTATACTGTTGGTGGGAATGTATTGCACCAAAAATTGGTGCAGCCACTAGAGAAAACAGTATGGAGATTCCTCAAAAATGTAAAAATAGAATTACCATATGATCCAGCAATTCCACTACTGGATATATATCTGAAGAAAAAAACCCACTAATTTGAAAAGATACATGAACCCCAACATTCACAGCAGCATTATTTATAATAGACAAGATATGGAAGCAACATAAGTGTCCATCACAGATGAAGAGGTACAAAAGATGTGGTATATATTGCTCAGGAAATATTACTCAGCCATAAAAAAGAATGAAATTCCATAATTTGCAACAACAAGGATGGACTTACAGGGTATTTATGCTAAGGGAAATAAGTCAGACAGAGAAAGAAAATACTGTTGTGTTATCACTTACACATGGAATTTAAAAAATAAAACAAGTGATTGAATATCACAAAACAGAAACAGACTCATAGATGTAGAGAACAAACCAGTGTTTGCCAGCAGGAAGAGGGAAGCAGGGAGGAGCAAGATCCAGGGGTAGGGGATTAAGAGGTTAAAAACTGCTATGCATAAAATAAATAAGCTACAGTTTATATTGCACAGCACAAGGAATAGAGCCAATATTTTATAATAACTTTAAATGCAGTATAATCTACTAAAAATTTTAAATCACTATGCTATACCCCTGAAACTAGTATAATATTATAAAAAAAAAACTATACTTCAATTAAAAGAAAAAAAAGAAAGCTCCTCTGCAGCCAACCATGCCTTCCTTGGCCCTCAGTATACGAGGTGCCTACATCACCTCAATCTCTCTGCTCTGTGAATACTATGGAAATTACGCCACATTTCCTTGTGATTTTTTTTTCACACTAATCCCAATCACCCTACCCCTCAGACACAAATCATTCCCCCTAAACTTAACTGGTGATTAGTTTCTATGTCAGCACCAATGAGGGGAAAACAGTTCAGAAGTTCCTAGCTAATCTGAGAACTCAGTTATGGCCGAAAGCTGGTCACCTGGAAGAGGACCATCTGTGCGGAACAGGCCTGACCTGTGGCCACTGTCAGGGTGTGAGAAGATTTAGGGTTCAGGAGAGAGAAGGTTCCACAGCAACTAGTTACAGACTGTCCTAGCCTCCGGAGTGCCACCTCCCAGATCCCATAAAATTACAGAACAAGCACGAACACAGAAGCCCTGCTCCCCTCAGGCTTCCCTGTGTCCATAAATGTCACCACCACCCGCCCAGGCGCTCTGCTCACTCACGGGCACGTCGTCCTTGACTCCTCTTTGCTCTCATCCCACATCCATTCCACCTGCAGGCCCTGCTACCTCTGTGTCCAAACTTACCCGAACCTGGCGAGCCACGCGACAGGCTCACTGAACTCAGAATAAAGCCCAAATCCCTGCCCAGGGCCCACGAGGCCCCGCCCCCTCTCCTCACTCACCTCTTTCCCACAACAAGCTCAGCGAGTTATGCCTCAGGCCCCGGAACAGGTGTCCACAGCTTGGACCCTCTTCCCCAGACCTTTCCCTGCCTTTCCCTGCCTTTCCCTACCTTTCCCCTCATCCGGTTTCAGCTCCAGGAACACTGCCTCAGAGAGACCTTATCTTTAGTGGGAATTTTCAATAATACACAAAACTAGCAAAAATCGTATAATGCCCTTGAAGCAGCCTTCCCCTACTTTCAGGAATTACCAATCCTGGCCAATCTGGTTGTGCTGATACTCTCACCATTGATTATTGTGAAGCAAATCCCAGACATCCCATCATGTCCTGTATAAATATTTCACTTTCTCTTAAAGAAAACTTGAGTCTCTAATGGACAGGACAGGTCACCTGCTCCTAAGCAGCTGTCTCTTCCCCTCCCTTCTCTATCTTGTCCCTTGCTTATTGATGTCACTGCACTTTTCACTCCGGCACGTATTTTGTTCATTGTTTCTTACTTTATTGTCTGTCTCCTTCTCCAGTCCTGCAAATGTCAGGTCCTTGAGAGCAGGGCCTCTGCGTGCCTTGTTCCCATTAAATACCAGGGCCTTTTATAACAACTATAAATGGAGTACAACTTTTAAAAAGTGTGAATCACAGTATTGTACACTTGTAATTTAGGGAATATTGTATATCAACTGTACTTAAATAAATAAAGTTTAAAAAACCAAAATATCAGAGCTCTGCACAGCACTTGACACATGGTACATGTCAGAAGAAGGCAGAGAAGAGAAGCTGCTTCTGCCAAAGTGGCAGGTCTGCTTCCAAGCCAGGCAGAAGGGGAGGGGTGGATGGGTGGACAAGTCCACTGACATTCCTCTCATGTGGTTTTCTTCTAGATAAAACACCCACATTTATGAATCAAGAAAAGTTAATTTGCCCAGGACATATATTTGACAAGGCTGGACAGTAAGTATTAGGCTTGGGGGCCATCTGAGCCAAGAACATCAGAAGCCACCTCTGCTGGGGCAGCACATGTCTGTCTCTGGGAGGGCTCAGGGCATCCTCCGCACCTGCCCTGGTTGACAATCCCCCGAGGAGCTCAGGGATCCACGGTGGCCCAGGCTCTGCTGAGGAGGGCAGGATGTGGGAGATGGTGTGCCCCAGGGCTGGTACCTTTGCTCCAGGCAGCTTTTCCGAGTGAAGCCAACATACCGTGTACATACAGAGGAATCGGCATGGTGCCACCAAAAAGCCATCCCTGGTCACTTCGCTCCTGGTCTTGAGGGCATCTGACCCCATGCAGGGTTCCTCACTGCCTGGTCAGCCCTCATTGCAGAGGTCAATCTCATGGTGCTTGGGGATGAACGCCCCCTACCCCTACTGTCTACTCTCTGGTAGCCCTGAATGGCTGACGTTCAAAGTCATTTCCATGAGGAGAGCTGTGTGCTAAGGACTGAGCCAAGCGCAAGAACTGTGTCTATTTGATCTGGTGTTTACCCTCTGCCTTTCTGTGCTTTAGGGAGGTCTTCATTGATTACAGCCTGGACAATGGTGTCACCTTCGAGGCGAAGACCTGAAAATTGCCAGCAAGGACTGTGTGAATGACAGGGTAAGCCTGAGCCTCCCTCAGTGGATGGAGGCAGAGACATCCTGGGGAGATGAGGCGAGGGGAGCAAAGTCCCTGCGGAAGGCACAGCACGTAGCTTATGAGACAGGCATCTCGGGCAGCACCTCACAGACAGACAGGTGCCCTTAGCCCTTCATCACATTGGTAAAATTCATTGCAAATTTTTCTACAAGAGCACCAAGGTTGCAGGCAGCTGTCCAGGTCTTGCAGAATCTCTGCTCTCTCTGTGAACCAGGTGTCACTGAAGGCACTTGAAAGGGACCAATTCGAGCCCTAAGCAGAGTCCAGGAACAGTGCTGAGGCTCTGCCCACCCTGGACCCACCTAGCCACCTCCCCTGGCCCCAGCCTTGTGGTGGGGAGCTCAAGGTTCCATCCTGGATTCCAGCCAGGGTGAGCAGGAGAGGCTGGGGCACTGTGTACTAGGGGACAGGGTCCAGGGCCTCTAGGAACCCTGGGCCTTCCAAGTCGGGGTCCCTGGCACAGAGGTCAGGAGGGTGGAAGCAGCTGTGGCCGTGCATAATCAGGGTGTGTTTGCACTGCGCTGGTGTAGCAGCGGGCAGGGTTCTGGACCCTCTCATGACCGTCACAGCCCTGGCCTCCCACACCCATTTGGGGAACACCGGCTGTCACTTTGCAGATGTCATCAACCTCACTGAGGCCACTCCTCCTTTCTCGTGCTCCACAGTTACCCCTCTCTGCTAACTGCCTCTGACCTCTGCACGGGGACTCTCCCCTCTGTTGCTGGGAAGCTGGCAGGGCCGGTGGAAAGGGCAGGGCTCAGCTCAGGGAGAGGAAGCTGGGAACAAAGTGCTGCTCCCAGGGGCCCTCTTTTCCCAGCTCCACAGCCTCCAGGCCCCTTAGCCTGGGGCAGCCCGCCATGGGGGACAGAGCGTGTGAGCCTGGAGTGAGGTTCCCCTGGGAGGAGGGACGCGTGTGCCTAATGCCACCGCCCTTGTGTCCAGTCCCAGCTGGTGAGGGTTCCTGCAGCGTGACGGTCCCTTGTGTGTCTGTCTCCGCTGGTCCCTGCACATCCACCTCCGGACCTGAGATTCACCTCCACGTTTCCCAGCAGGAGTTCCGCCACCGGATGGCCCCCGTCCACAGGCACATTGAGAACTCGAGAGCCACCCATGGCTCCGGGCCCAGAACAGGGTCACCCTCAGCCCCACTCGGCCTCTCCTTTTGGCCTCCCTGTTTCCTGGGCATAGCTTCTCTCTGCCCCCTTCACCCCCTGCTTCTCACAAGCAGAAGCTCGATGTAGGGAAGGGCTGGGCAGCGCGGGTCCACAGATGCAGCACACGTGCCCTTGGTTATGCACAAAACAAGAGAACACAGCCCGTTCCTTAATCCCCCACGTGGACCTGGCCTGTGCGTGGGCTTTCTATGGCCGCTCTCTAATGCTCTCAAGTAACTGCTCTCTTCCTCACTCCCGATGTGCACATGGAGGCTCCGAGAGAGGGAGTAGCTCGGCCCGAGGATGCAGAGTGGGGAAGTAGGGGAGGGAGGCTATGGGGAGGTGAGCAGGGTGTCCTGCCTCTGCTCTTGCACCCACACCTCTCTGGGGCCCCGAAGCCCCTCCCTCACCAATCTGTGTATCGTAGCATTTTGTGGTCCTCACAAAACCCCTGTGCTCTCAGCCAAGAGAGGCAGTGAAGGCTGTGTTGTCACTCCTTAGAGGACTGGGCTTCCTTGACAGGGCCCTGAAGAGAGTCTCGGAACAGGGCCAGTGGTGGGGTCTGTGGCCCAGGGCTCCACACTGGCTCTCTGGGTACCAGCCATGATCTCCTCGCCCCTCTGTGATCCCTCTGGATGAGGCAACCTGAGGAGAAGGGGAACTGTGAGGTCTGGTGTGGGAAGTGGATATTGGGTTCACGGGAAGAGATCACCCAGGCCAACCCCAGGACTTTGGCATGTGTGCCCTGTACAGCATGAGACTGTGGAGAGCCCAGCTGTCCCAACTACAACCACAGTGACCACAGTGCCTACGACCGTCAGGACCAGGAGGACGACAGCAAGGACGACGCCAACGATGACAACGAAGACCACGGTGCCTACCACTGTCACCATGACAACAACCACAGTGACTACCGTTGTCGCAGAGGAGGAGACCACAGTGCCCATGATTGTCACCCAGAGCCCAGGTCCCAACAATCATCTCTTGTACCCGACACTCATCCCGTCCCTGGTCGTGATACCACTGCTGCTTGTCTGCATCTGCTGCTGCAGGAGGCTGAGTGACCCCTGCCCGCACAGCCTGCATCCAGCCCTCACCGGCCCCTGAGGGACCAGCCCCATGCCTGCCCCATGATTCTGCCTGTGGCCAGGTTCCATCAGCTCTGGGGTCCTCACACCAGCAAACAAGGCACAGACTCTGTCCTCCCATCCCGGGCATAGACACAGCCTGGGCTTCTAGGGGGCCACCTGCTTCATGCTTTCACCTTCACAGGGAGGTGGCCTATGGACTGTCCCAGCCCCTGGGGAAAAAGGATCCCAGGCCTCCTGAGACCAGGGCTGCCCCACAGCAGTCAGGCTTCTGAAGGACTCAGGTAGACCAAGGCCCCGGGATTCTCGGCTCTTCGGGGACAAAGAGGGGTCTGCAAGGGCACTCATGGTACAAAGGGAGAAGGATGCTGGCCGGGAGGATGCTAACCCCGGGGGCAGCTGCACCTTTGAAAACAGCATGGATCCCTGCCCATCTCTGGTGCCTTCCGTCATTCCTTCATCAGTCATCACTAAGTCACCAGGATGTGCAGGGCCCCGTGCTGGGCACAGAGGGGCAGAAATGAAGCAGCCGCCTCCCTTGCCCCCAGGAGCTCACCATCTGGTGTCTGGTCTGGTATTGTTAGCTGGGGGGCATTGAGGATAAATGTCAACTTCAGAGGGTGTGACAGGTGCCCTGATAATGATCAAGGACAGGGACTGGCCCCGGGTGGGTTGGAAGGCAGAGGCGCTGGCCGGCTGGGTTTGCAAGGACACAGGCCAGAGGTGGGTGAAGAGGAGGAACAAGCAGAGCTGAGAAAGGACAAGCAAAGCAGCATAGAAGCCAGCAGGTCACATTTCTGCAAAGGGCGAGAAGTGAGGAGAGAAAGCCGGGTCGGGGAGAGGGAGGTGGACTGTCATCCCTGAGGGCTGGGAGGCGGGGAGGGCTGCAGGGGGAGGGAGAGAAGGGGAGAGGAGGAGGAGGGGTGTGGCGAGTGTTCTCTTGTCTTCATAGGATGTCAGGGCTGCTGCTGAAAACTCGACCAGGGACCAGGGGCCTTAGTCTGCCTGTCTCCCCCTTGACCCTCCACGGAGATACCGATTCCCCTTTCATGACTGAGGAGCCTGAGGCTCAGGGAGGTGGAGCCTGTTGGCCACAGACCCTCAGGCTCTGGGCACCTAGGTTGACACCCCAAAGCCCATGTTTTGATCCCTTACTGCTGCCGAGCGGGGTCCCCTTCTGTCTGCATAGCTGAGCCAGAGCCCTCCATGCCCCTTCTAGCCTGTGTTTATGTCTCTTTAACATCCTAGATCGTCAAGGAGCCACCACCAGCCCAGAAACCAGAAAAAGTAAGTGGTGTGTTTCGTAGTGATATTGTCAGCATACTTGATGCCCACACTGACCTGCACAGAGAGGCCCTCGGACGTGTATGGGGAGATGCCGTCCCCCACCCCTCCCGCTCCCACCTACCTGGGCAGAGAGAGGTGGCAGAAAGGAGAGGGTGACAGAGGGCAGGGAGGGACCCCAGAGAGGACCTGAGACTCACAAAATGTCACCCAGACAACACGGTTCCCCACCTCCGAAGACAGCCTGCACCAGGGCCTTTATCACTGAATCAGCAACGTGGGGTAGCCTATTTCAGAAACAGCTATGGTCCCTCCTGATATAAATGGGCCTTTGCTCAATTCCCAAAAGACTCTTTGTAGACTGATCCTTCCCAGGACTCGCGTGAGCATTTGGAAAAGGATCCTCAGGTTTCAGGGACCTGGTCCCCGTCCCCGGGCTCTGAAGTATGCTGGACTCCATTTTCTTGGTCTTCATCCCTGGCTCATGTCAGGATGAGGGTCGTGGCAGGGTTAGTCTTTAAGGACTGGGCACTGGGGAGGGTGGAGGGAGTCCTAACCTGAATTTGAGCTGTTGGGGCATAGTGCAGTTGACCACAGGGACCAAGGGTCAGGTGACGAGGCTGGGGCTGACCCGGGGTAGGGGCCAAGCCAGGGCCCATAAGAAGTAGTTAGAGGAGGGGTGCCGTGTCCCGAGGCAGGGGGACCTGGGCCTGAGATCTGGTGGGAAACAGGGTCACTGCCCAGGGTGACGTCTACACCGGCTGCAGTGTGGCCTTGGGAGGCTGGATCTGCCAGAGTCGGGTGAATACAGCCCTGTCACCTGCTAATGCCCGCACCCCTGCCAGCCTCCGTCACATGGCACAGCCTCACGCCCAGCTTCTCCTACAAGGGTGGCTGCCTGGAACCAAGGGGACAGGATAGAGTTTGTTGATATTTGGAAAAGAGCCATCTTTGTAAACCAAAAGGAGTTGGTGTGGTTTTCACATGGAGGCCACTCTCTTACTGTGCTGGGTGCTGCTCATTTGTCCTTGATTCGCCAACAAACATTTGCTGACTGGCCAGTACTTGACAGGAGCCCAGGCAACAGATGTCATGTGTCTGCACCCAGGAGCTTCCAGACAAGGACTCAGACAATAATTTTCTCTCTAGAAGCCATGCCCTGTGCAGCGATATATACCGCAGTGATTATCCCTTGCTGTGGGTGCCAAGAAGACAGGATAAGGCTGCTGGAGGTGAGAAGTGTCCTTAGGAAGGGAGACAGAATGCCCTCCCAGCTGGGGGGGTGGGAGGAAGCCTGCAGGCCTCCTGCAGCAGAGGCCTGGACTTCAAAGTCCTGGCTGGGTGGAGATGAGTTTATGGGTGCTAGCCTTTGACCATGTGGGTCCCAGCACCAGGGTCTCCCCCTTGGAACGGGCCCAGGATTCTTGATGTTGGTGGCTGGCTCACAGCCGGCCAGTCCCTAGTTCTCACAGAGGTTGTCATCAGCTTCAGCAGTGGCCTGGATTTCACTGGCCAGTGACTGGATGAGTGAGAACAAACCAAATTACCAATAACCTCATGCGGGTCAGTAACAAATATTTCTGAGACAAGATCTTACCAGCATTAAACTACCCGGGAGTGCCTATGGCTCCTGTCTGCTCAGTGAGGGAGGGGGAGAGCTCACTGCATTGTCCTTGAGGCCCCTGAGATGGGGTGACAAGGGCCACATGGAGGAGGGGGCCTGAGGACACTTCCCTCCCCCAGGTGACTGAGACCCCAGCTGGCAGGGGGCTAAGAGATGAAAGGGATGAAGAGGGCCCCAGGTGGCAGGTGAGGAAGAAAGACCCCACCATCTCTGGGTTCAGCTTTGCCTTCCTCCCCCTGGTCCTGCCTCTGTTGCTGTGGGATCCATTGGTCTTCCTGGGAGCTTCAAATGGCAGCCGGAGGGCGGGCCCCGCATCTCCCCTGAGAGTCAGTGTGAGGGCACAGAGAAGCCAGAGCTCACCTTCCAGAGACGGAGGAAGCACCTGCCATGGGCTCGTTCCTGCCGCAGGCCCGGCCCCACCTTCCGCCCACACCACGTCCACGTTTTCACCGGTTTTTTAGTTTCCTCATTTCTCTCTTTCCCCCCCATTTCAGGACCCTTCCCCCTGAGCAGGGACTGGGTCTCTTCCCTGCCTTCTCCCTCTGAGCCCCCCAAAAGCAGTCCCTCTTCCCTCTTCTTCAAGCTGCTGCTCAGTCCCCATGCCCCCCTCACCTTTCTCTTCGAAGACCTCTCCTTGGCTACTGCATATCTTCACCAAACTTTGACACTTTTTTCAAAAGTAGCCCCAACGTCTCCTCCTACACCAAAAGTACTGATTTGTTCCAGAAAACAAAACTATCTGTGACCCACAGTGACGAGCTCCCTACAATCACAGAAGGCTTTTAAGCCCCCTGCCCCAGGTGACGGCTGCAGTGCTGTCTCAGCCACTTTGTGGGGACACAGCCCTGGGAAGCCATGGGAGACAGAGGGGACACCACCCATCTGGAGGCAGCGTCTGTGCCTGTAGCTTCCTCACAACCACATCTGCTTTTCAGGGAAAACTGGATACTTTTTGTGACGTTGCCCAGCACTGCAGCCAGCTGCCACTGATGTGGTATCCACCCAGGGACATGGTAAGCAGGGCACAGGGATGCCCCCCGTGGGCTGGTGTCTTGCTTTTGCCCTTGACAGTTGCCCCTGGGACTTTGGGTCAGAGAGCCCTCTCCGGGCATCGGCCAAGAGGAACGCCCAAGGCGTGGAGACCTAGAGCTCATGAGCCTCCAGACGATTCTCAAGATGGTGCCCGTGCATTTCCCCTGCCTCCTCGTCTCAAGGATGTCAGGACCTTTCTTCTCCAGAGCAATGCCCAGCAATTGCAATCTTAAGCGAAAAGGGCTGGAGAGGCCTATTGGACTCCCATCCATCATCCCTCCCCACTGCCTACCCGACCCTGTGGGACTGCTGGCTGCACCCCATCCATGAGACCCTCCTGGGCTGCTCACTCAGCTGCAGGAGTGGCGGAGGACATGTTGACACCCCTCCCCAATATTGTCTGGTCAACACTGACTGGTTTTACCAGGTAGTAAAGATGCCACCCTTGTGTCAGTGCCTGTGACAATGTGGAGAAGCCCAATTTCTCCACTTGTCATCCTTGTTATTTAATAATAAAAATGATAGATAATTTTATTGTGTCCTTTCTCTGGGTCAGTTGCTAGACTAAGAACTTTACATGTTTTCACTGTTTTAATCCTCCCAGTAACTGTATTTTTAGGTGCTCTTATTATCCCATCTTTACCAAGGGGGGTCTGACCCACAGAAATACTGAGTGACTTGCCCCAGGTCACAAAGGCCAGGAGGGGCGGAGCTAGACTTCAGTTCTGAGCCTGGCTCCACCCTTCTCACCGCTCTGTCCCCCATTCGGTTCAGCATTCATGGTCTCATGATGGTTACCCCGAAGCCACCAGAGCTGGCCCTACTCAGGCCCCAAGCCCATAGAGAATGGTGCTCCTGATTTCCCTTATAGTCATCTGCTTGGGCATCATATTCCTGGGTGTCCCCATGCTCAGATATTTTGTACAGACTGGGTCAGAGACTTAGAGGAAGTTGTGGTCTCAGGGTTTGTACTGAGGGCTGCACTGACCACATTCACTGAATCAGGAAAACACTGGCTCTTGGTGGCTGGGCAGGTGGGCATTTGGAAACTGTAGACAGGCCTGAAAGCCTCTGGACACTGCTGGTGACATACCTGAGGCATGCTCACACCCAGCAGAGACACTGTCTGGTGACAGTGGTGTCAGGGCTCCTTTGGCCGCTGGGCTCCCAGTTCTGGGTCTGAATCGAGCTCTGAGTCCCAGCCGTGATTGCACAGAAGCCCCATTTGCCACCTGATTCTCCTGGAGCCTCTCCCAGAACCAGCCCCTTTCTAGTCATAAGAGCCCCACCCCAGCCTTATGCCCTCAACAGTGGAGACAGCTACCCAGAGATGCTCACTCAGGATCAGGAGGGACAGAGCAAGACAGAGGGCTGAAGCAGAGGGAGGCGAGAGACAAGAGGGTGGACCAAGGGAAGGTGCCAGCTATGGCCTTCCTGCCCAGCGAGGTAAGGGCAGGGGCGCTGAGCGCCTCTCTGAAATGGTCCCATTGCCAGGGCCACTCTTCGAAGCTCAGGTTGGGGAAGTGGCAGAGTGACGGATTAGGGGGCCTTATAGCTGCCCAGGGCCCTGCCAGGCCCCTGCAATGCCAGCTCTCGAGTCCGCCCAGCAGTCTGTGGCTCACAGTGACCTGTGTGCTCGCTGGAGGCAAAACTGAGGCCTGACACATCAGGGGACTTGCCAGGACCACCCAGAGAGTAAGTGGCAGCAGCCAGAGCTGCCTGAAATCAGCCCTGCTCATCCTGAGAGGGGCTGGGAGCCCGTAACTGTGCCTGGTGGACGTGACCCCCTCCCCCTCCTCTGCCCCCATCCCATTTGACCTTGTCCCTCCCAACCTTCGTCCTGGAGACCTAGTGTTGCAGGATTTCTGTGGATACCCCAGTATTCCAGTAGGTGCAGGAGGGAGTCCTGATTCCTTTCTTGAAACCCTCAGTGCTCTGGTCCCAGGCTTAAAGTCAATCTTGGTCTAAGTGACGGGGTGTCAGCTGGGACCTACAGTCTCTGCAGACCAGAGTCGGCCCCCAACCCCAGCCCTGAATGTGCAGCAGGAGATACCCAGACAGGCTATGGGGACACAGTACCCAGGAGTGTCCTTATCACAGTCGACACACTATGGCAGTCGGTCTTGTTTACCGTTACCTTCTGTGAAATGACAGTGTCTCTCTGCTCCACCACCTTCTAATCCCCAGAGGAATTTTTCTAATATTGGCCCTGCCAGAACACACTCCTTCCTGAGGTTCCAGGAGAGAATGCTTTTCCTGTCTTTTCAGCTTCTAGAGCTATATTCCGTGTGTTCCTTGGCTCCTGGCCCTTCTCCATCTACAAGGCAGCAGGGCAGCACCTCAATCTGCTCTGCTTGCACAGTCACATTGCCTTGTTTTTTGGGCAAATCTCCCTCTGCTTCCCTGTCACAGGACCCTTTGATCAAGTGTAGGAGCCCCCCCACGTAACCTAGAATAGTCTCCCCATCTCAAGATCTTTAATCACACCTGCAAAGGCCCTTTTGCAATATGACCTACAACATCCACAGGTGACAAGGATTAGGACTGGGATATATTCGGGGCCTTTATTCAAGCGACCATAGCAAACCACTGAACTAGAAGCTTCCTTGAGAGCAAGGACTGTTCTATAGGGCACCTTGCATACTATGCTTCATGTAAAGAACAGAGGGACACAAAGGCACAAAGGTGTGAGTGTACATGGTGTGGGGATGCACAGATCAGGTTAAGAAGGTTCCACACTCAGGGGCCATGGCTCAAACTGTGCTCCTACGTTCTGACTGCCTTGGTTTGCAATGAGATTTTGGGGGGTAAAGAGAGAGCCCGTGGTCCTTGAGGACCTGCCCACTGGAAGTGAGCTGGGAGTCTGGGAAAGACCAAGGTGTTCTCCCTCTTCTCCCTTATGCTGCCTCAGAGCATGGAGACCCTTTCTTACTCACTGTCTGCATCTCTTGGAGCTGAGTGCTCAGAGTTGTTGCCAGCTTCCAGAGTGCTTAGGGCACCCTGTCTGGCAATCTGGGCTCTTCAGCTGGGAGTCCTAAGCTGAGCAGGAGCTGGGGACAAGGAGGAAATGACGGAAAAGCCAGGGGCAGTTTTTGCTACAGACGGATTACACTGTCCCAAAGGATCTGCATCAATCTTTACCCAAACCTAAGGGCCCATGTGCCTCCATAGCCCATCACCCATCTGACGGTGCCCCCACCTGCCCTTGCCCTGTGGGCCCAGAGCCCAGCCTGAGGATTGTAGTGGGGACTCAGCCCTTTGGCACACACTCATCAAGAGAGCCTGGGCAATGCTGGGGCTACAGTGGCAATCAGCCCTTGTCTTTGCTCCATAGGCTCCCAGTCCAGAAGGAAGCAGGCAAGTTCAACACCAGAGCAAAGGCAGGCCAGAGTCAGAACAACAGGCTTCCCTGGAGAAGGGAGGGCAGATGTCCAATGTCTGAACTGAGTCTAGAAATAGGAGCACAGACTGGAGGCCAGCACCCAGGGAGAGGAACGGCATCAACAAGGGCTCACCCTGGGGATCCTAACAGGTCCTGAGCCTGCTCCCCTTGAACCAAGGAAACCACAGCCTTCTGCTCCCAATTCTGGTGGCTTCTCAGTGACCTCTCTCTTCTCTTCCTTACAGGGGAGGTGTGTCAACTTCGCCTTAATGTATCCCCACTATGCACAAATGCTCTGCAGACCAAAGATCTGCCTTTGACCCAGCCAGGAGTGCCTCCCCCTCGATAGCTGTTGCTCGCATTGTCAGCAAACACACACACACACACACACACACACACACACACAATGGAATACTACTCAGCCCTAAAAAAATGAAATTGTGTAATTTGCCACAACATGGATGGACCTAGAGAGTACCATGCTCAGTAAAATAAGTCAGAGAAAGACAAATACTGTATGTTATCACTTATATGTGGAATCTAGAAAATGAAACAAACTAGTTAATATAACAAAAAAGAAACAGATTCACAGATATAGAGAACAAACTAGTGGTTACCAGCGAGGAGATGGAAGTGGGGAGGGGCAAGATAAGGGTAGGGAATTAAGAGGTACAAACTACTATGTATGAAATAAATAAGCTACAAGGAAATATTCTGCAGCACAGGCAATATAACATTTCATAATAACAATAAATGGAGTATAATCTCTAAACATTTTGTACACCTAAAACTAATATAATACTGTAAATAAAGTATATCTCACTAAAATTTTTTTGAATTAAAAGTTGTGGTATATCTATCTATCTATCTATCTATATATATATATATATATATATATATACACAATGGAATTTTATTTGGCCATAAAAAGGAAGGAAATCCTGCCATTGTGACAACATGGATAGAACTTGATAGCATTTTGCTAAGTGAAATAAGTCAGAGAAAGATAAATACTGTGTGATCTCACTTATATGTGGAACCTTAAAAAAAAATAAAACCTCATAGAAAAAGAGATCATATTTGTGGTTACCAGAGGTGGGGAGTTGGGGGAGGAGGAATTGAATGAAGCTGTTCAAAAGGTGCAAACTTTCAGTTATAAGATAAAATAGTACTTGGGATGTAATTTACAACATGATAACTACAGTTAACACTGCTATATGGTATATTTGAAATTTGTTAAGACAATAGATCTTAAGAATTCTCTTCATAGGAAAAAACATTTTTTTCTTTTTCTTTTTTTGTATCTAGATGAGATGATATAAGTTAACTAACTTGACTGTGGTGACCATTTCACAGTATATGTAAGTCAAATTATTATGCTGCATACATTAAACATACAATGCTATGTTAATTATATCTCAATCAAATGGGGAAAAAAGGAACTCAGCTAATAAATACAGAAGAAATAACAAAATTAGAAGTCACCATTTTACCTGCTGTATAGCACAGGGAACTCTACTCAAGACTCTGTAATGGCCTATATGGGAAAAGAATAAAAAAAAAAAAAAAAAGAGTGGATATATGTATATGTATAGCTCATTCACTTTGCTGTACACCTGAAACTAACACAACATTGTGAATCAACTATACTCCAATAAAAACAATTTTTTTTTTTTAGGGCTTCCCTGGTGGCACAGTGTTTGGGAACCCGCCTGCCGAAGCAGGGGACGCGGGTTCGTGCCCCGGTCCGGGAAGATCCCACATGCCGCGGAGCGACTGGTCCCGTGAGCCATGGTCGCTGAGCCTGGGCGTCCGGAGCCTGTGCTCCGCAGCGGGAGGGGCCGCAACAGTGAGAGGCCCGCGTACTGCAAAAAAAAAAAAAAAAAAAAAAAATTTTTTTTAAAGTCACCATTTTGCGACCCTTAATGAAATAATATAGACATTTATCATTAATAGATGCTTAAGCCATTAGTTGGAATGTTGCTGGGGGATTTAACCATGAGTCAAAACATTGCTGGAGAAATTTAATGGTGGGAACAGACTGACAAACTTGATCCCATTTACCAATCTTATCATCAGTAAAAATACAACTACCAAGTATCATGTATCCCCTGAAGAATAAGATCAACAACAACAACAAACACAATTAACCTTGACTCTCACCAAGTTTCTAGCTCTAACCACTAGCTTACAGGAAATTTATGATACAAAAAAAATTGTTTAATGTAACATCACAGAGAAACTATATATCTCTTTATGACTGTGCTTCCTACTTAAAAAGATTCTTAACTAATTTTCAACCTCTTGGAGGCAATACCCTCCTTGTTGTGAATCCATAAAATAAGAAAAGACACAAGTAATAATAGGAATTAAAAACAAGATAGAGCAGAAATATAAAAATCAAACATATTCTGAACTTTATACCAAATATAGGGAAAAAGATGTTCAAATTCCTAGAAAAATATATCTGAAATGACTGATAAAAGAATGGAAGCACTAAACAATCCAATGTGGTAGCCTGCTCAGGCTGCCTTAACAAAGTACCACAGGCTGGGTGGCTTAAAAACAGAAATTTATTTTCTCACCATCTGGAGGCAGGAAGTCCAAGATCAAAGTGCCAACAGGGTTGGTTTCTGATGTGGTTTCTCTTCCTGGATATCAAATGACTACCTTCTCACTGTGTCCTCACATGGCCTTTCCTCTGTGCCTGTGTAGGAAGAGAGTTCTGGTGTCTCTTTCTCTTCTTATGAGGATATCTGTCTTCTGGGATTAGGACTCCTCTTTATAACCTCATTTAACCTCAGTCACCTCCCTAAGGGCCCTAATCTCCAAATACAGTCACATTAAAGGTCAGGGTTTAAAATCTAAATTGGTGGGTGAACAATTCAGTCCATAACATTCAGTAAATACTGAGTAAATTTTATCAGTAGTTTAAAAAGTTCCCACAAGGAAAACACCAGGCATAGATTATATCATATCAAATATTCAAGGAGGAGAATATTGTGATCATGTTCAAAGTCTTTCCAAAAGAAGGTGAAAACATTCCCAAGCACATTTTATGAGGCTAGTATACCTAATATCAAAACCAGGTAAGAATAGCACAAAAACAGGAATTAAAGGGCAGCCTCTCTCATGATCATAGGTTAAAAACTTCTAAACTAATGGTAAACGCAATCCAGCAGTGTTTTAAAAAAATATCATGATCAATTTGGGTTTAGTAATAAAATACTAAAATTAGCTTTCCATGCACCAATGTAATTAATCACACTAACAGATTATTGGTGAGATGCACATATTCATCAAAAGAATATACAGAAAGGGAATTTAGATAAAATTCAACACTCCTTCATGATTTGTATCAAACCGAGAATAACAAGGAAACTGCCTAATCGGATAAAAGATATCCAACAGAAGCCTTCAATAAATACCATTCTTAAACGTGATGTGTTAGAATTATTCTCTTCGCAATCAAGAATGCCTCCATCACAACTTCGAGTCAACATTTCATTGGAGAACTAGTCAGCATAATGTTTTTGGGGTTTGTTCATTTTTTATAGAAACGCAAACAATTCTACAGATAAATTTTTATAATAACAGAGTTTAGCAAGTTGGGTGAGTGTATCAAATACATACATTTCTTCAGGATAGCAATCATTTAAAAACTCTATTAAAAATGCCTTTCCAATAGCATCCAAACTACAGAGTATCTAGGGAAGGCACTTGACAAAAGAAGTCACGATATTCATAGGGAAATTTATAGGCAAGGCACTGAAAACAACTCAAATAAATGAAGACATGGCCGTGCTCACTGATAGGAGGAGTCCAGATCACAGATTCAAATCCTTCCAAATACTTACAGTTATTGTAGTCGAATATTAGAAGGTTTGGCGGGGGAGAGGAGTGAAAACAGTGTGCTACTTCTAAAATTGACATGAAAGAGCGAATGGATTTTTTACCCAAACGCAAGTCCGTGTGCCCGACGCACTGTGAGGCCAAATACCGGAACGTCTGAGTTTGGAGCAGAGAAAGGTTTATTTCAGGGCCACGCAAGGAGACAATGGCTCATGCCTTAAAAACCCCAAACTCCCCGAAAGCTTTCAGCAAAACCCTTTTATAGGAAAGGTGAGGGAGGGGCGTGGTTAGTTGTTGCAGACATCTTGGTGTCAGATCCTTCGTTCATGAGGTCAGGTCACAGTCAGGTCACGATGTTCTTCACATTTGTTAATAACAAATGTTATTCTCTGTTCTGACAAGAAAGGGAAGGGGAGGCATTTAATCGTCTCCACGCCTCCTTTCGACTTTCAACACTTAACCAATCCCATAAGCAAAGCGACATCATTACCCCTCATTTTACTTGTTCAAGGTCCCAAGGCTGGACTTTCGTCCTCCGAGGTCCAGGCGCCGGCTAAGCGAGGGGGTCCCTGCGCAGGCCGGTCACCCTGCCCGGGAGCGTTCGTCCAGCACCCAGTCTGGGTCCTCCCGCCAGTGCCCAGGTCCAGCTGAAGAGGCAGGTCTCAGCTGGCGGTGCCCTCAGGGCCAGGTCTCCAGACCCTGCCCAGCCTGAGGGAGCCAGGCGCCCAGGACCAGCCCTCAGGCTCCTCAAGAGGCCTAAATGGGGGCCGGGTCCCACGGACTGTGACCCATGGAGGCCGCCGCCGCCGCCATTAGGTCCCGGAGGCGGGTTTTGGGGAGAGGTTCGGCCACTGCTTCAAGGCCTGGGCCCAGTCCATGGGCGGCCATGGCCAGGGCTTCACAGCCCTCAGCCTGTCCCCCAACCCCCAGCTCACCTGGCAGCCTGAGGCCGGAGGGCCTGGAGGGCCCCGGGGAGAAGGCCGCAATCCACCCCTCACCGCACTCTCTGCCCGAGGGCCGCTGGGAGGATGACTAAAGGTCACGTCCTAAGGGTCTCGAGCTAATGGTCGCAAGTTAACAGCTGCGAGCCACGCCCCGTCCCCGACCCCCCCACCCCATTTAGTTGTTTCATGTTTTTCCATGGAACAGAGACAAGCCATCGTCACTCGGCCCTCTCTGAATTTCTGGTCCACAGACCCTGTGAGCATAACGAAATAGTTTTTGTTTTGTCACTCAGCTTGTGATGGCTTTTACAAAAAGTAGATAACTGGCAGGCCCTTCAGTCACAAGGGACTTTGACATCCTTGCAGGACCTTCTTCCCCTTCTAGATCCTTCCATCCACTGGGTCACACGAATGACCACGGCAACACGCTCCACTCCCAGTTCCGGGACCTCCTCCCCCACAGCGATGCCTCATCTAAGCCACCTCAGCTGCCCTCTTTCAGCTGACAAGAAGGCAGGATTTCTCCAGGATCTTAATGGCCACCTGAGAGGGTTTGGGATGAGGAACAAACGGAGGCCTCATCTTACTGCCCCTCCAAAGAGCCCCTGACTCCCCCTGGGATTGTCAACAGGCAGGACACTGAGCAGAGCTGCAGGTCACAAAGTCACCATGCCAACCTTTCTGTCCATCATAAGGGACATCATAATGGAATTCCGCCTCCTTGGGGCTGGGGGCAGGCCGAGCAGGTAGTGGGCCATCGCCCAAGGCCAGCGATCTTTGCATCTTCCGCCCTCAGTGCAGGTACCGGGGGAGGCTCACAGCTTTGGGGAAAGGGCTAGAGGGGTCGAGGACCCTTGGAACACGCAGACACAGCGGAGGCCGGCGTCCAGTGGGGCCGCAGGGACAGCCAAAAACAATGGGCAGCGGCGGGCCTGGCCTGCCAGGGCCCACGCTCTTCCTGCTGCTGGTGCTGCTGCCCACGCTGCTGAGCGCGCGGAGCTTCCAGCACGACGGCCCAGGCTGGAAGGACCCCCACGACCTCAGTCTGGACTCGGGGAACCTCTACCGCCACCTCATCCGGGACACGGGAACCTCCCAGCACCTCCGCAGCCCCAGCACCTGGACCCGGGAGAGCCGGGCAAAAGATGAGAATTCCTGCCAGAGCTCTTTTGACCTCTACTTCATCCTGGATATGTGAGTGGCCCTCCTGCCCCTGATGGCGCCATTGGGAGCCGTAGTGCTGTCTCTGATGTCAGTGTGGGCAAGACTTGGCTTAAACAGGTGCCAGCTTCCGTGAGGGGAGAGGGTGGAGTCGTCTTGGTCAGACCTCTGTGGCCTCCCTCCTTGTCCTGAGGCAGAGGGAGTGACCCGGGCATTCGTTTCCTGGGCCTTTTTCTTTTGGAAAGGAAAAAAGGCCACCATAGGTTTCTGGATGGCTCTCAGCTTGACGAGGACCCGTGGCCTGCACGCCCCTTAAACAGCTGCAGGGGCAGGTGATTGCTAGGCGCTATCTTCTCAGCACTTGGGAGAAGCTCACTTTGCGTTTGGGGTTGTGTTTTTTGTTTTGTTTTGTTTTTAACCAAATGACCTCTAGTTTTCCTGGGCCCCAGAGAGATTGCCGTGTCATCTGTTAGGCATTCTCCTAGTGTCACTGCTTAGAAAGTCCTTTGCTTTGCTGGTTCTAAATGTTTTGCTTCTTTCTTTGACTGCTTAGAGATCCACATTACAGTTTGTGTGCACTTTCTGAACACTTTGGTCTTTCTGCATGTGGCCTTGGGAAACCTGGGCTGTGCATAAGGTACCTTCTGGCCCTCAAGGAAGGAAAGGGATGGGCTGGTCTTCGGACTGGAGACATTGCCTTGGTTCCATTTTCAACTCCTCTGTGGGACTGAGGATAAATTTTACTCATTCAGTAATAACAGTGGTTTGACTCCCAATATCACTGAAGCACTTTATGGTCCCCAAAGCCCTTTACTGGGCATCTGCCATCCTCAAAACAATACTGGGCTATACAGCAGGGAAAATATTTGCATATGCAATCTCCTGGAAAGGGGAGCAGGCTCCCAGAGTTTGGGTGAAGTAGCCCAGAGGCTGGTGGGGGTGACAGAACCCAGGCTTCCTGTGTTTCCCTAATTCCAGCATCCCAGTTTGTACTACCTCTGATTCCTCTTATTCTCTGTGGAGACTGATGATTGGGGGGTGGGGGGGATGTGTGCCTCAGCCCACTAGCTTCTAAGCAGAGGCAGCAGAGGTGGGAGCACCCTGCTTGCTAGAAGAGAAATTCCCTCCTCACGGTCCAGTGGCAGGAATTCTGAGATGCCCTGGACACATCTTGTCTGGTTGCCCAGGGTGGTAGTGATTCCCCTCTTGGGCATTGGGGATGGGGATGGATGGGCATTGTAGGGAGATGACAGCCTCTTTGGGTCAGTCTTTCCAGAGAGTGGCAGTGAGTCCAAAGGGTCCTGTCAGCTGCCATCCTGTTACAGTGCCACTGCCCACACCCCTGCTGTCTGCAGTCAAGCCCAGTGTGGGCACAGCACAGCCCCAGGAGGGATGGGGGAAGGGCTCTGGGCACAGGTGGGTCACTTCCTATGTTTCAGGGATGTGCCGAACACTAAGAACAAGCAAGAACTTGAGGAAGTAGGTTCTATACCCCTACTTTAAGGTGACGAAACTGAGGCTGGGAGTACTAAATGATTTGCTCAATGTCCATCAAAGTTAGTTTGCTGCAAAACATTAAATAGTGGAAGGATGCTCCCCTTTCCTCTCCTCCAAGAAGGGTGTGAGGTGGGGGGACTAGAAAGGCACCAGAGAAATGGCTTCCTGAGCCAGGTTGTCCGCACTTCCCACCCCTCTCCCCCACCCCCCTCCCCCACCTCCTGCCTCCTTTGTCTTCATAAGTGCTGGGAGGCAGCACTGATCCCTCTGACCATAGCTGGTGTAGCTGTAGTTCAGCGTGAAGTGTGTGGGTCTTCCCATGAAGGCTGGGAGGGCAGGAGAGAAAGGGGAGCAACTCAAGCTCAGTCCAGTCAGGCTCCAGGACTGAAGCTGCTCCACAGTCCCCGCCCCTTACTGTCAGTAAGACACTTGCCTTGCAGTCTGGCCAGGTCTGAATCCTGCTGGATTCTGCAAATGAGAAGGGGAGCTGGGGATGTCCCAAAGAAGGCCCTGCACACCCATTTCTCAGCCCCAGGCCATCAGGGAGGAGTAGGCCTACAGCTCGGCCACAGTGGGCCAGGCCAGGCTTGTCTGAAAGCACAGTACACTCCTCAGCCCCAGGGAAGGAACAGCACTCCCTGGGAACTATGCTCTTTTAGTCTAGTTGAAGAAAACCGGCTTGACAAGATTTTCCCAGAATGTGAGGACAGCCTTCCTCCTGATGTCCCCTGCTACTCTTGCTGGAGAGGGGAATAATGACCACTGAGGAGGCAGCCCCAGCTCTGCAGTCAGGCAGACTCCACTCATCATCCGTCATGCGGCCTAGGGCAAGTCGCCTCACCTCTCTGCCTCAGTGTCCCCATCTGTACAATGGGGCCTTCATACCCACCTGACCCGGTTGGGATGGGGATGAAGGGGAGTTTATATGGTTTGCCCAGCATGTATCAGATGCAGCTGTGGAGGATAAGCATAAAATAAACTTCCAGGGAAGGCAGAGTCACACACCCTGGGAACTCCCCGGCACTGCAGGGGCCCCTGATCCAGCCCTGACTCCGTGGCTCACTCTCTCTGCGTGTGCCCTTTGTGGGGAGGTGGGTTGTGCGTCAGACACCTCTGCTGGTGGCGCTCCCAAGGCTCTCTGGATCTTTCATCCACTGGTGAGCAGTCTTATTCATTCTCTCATTCCTTGTTCATCCATTCCCTGAAATAATTACTGGAAAACTGCTATACTGCCGTCACTGTTTTGGGCAGTGGGGATAAGGCAGCAAACAAAACTTGAAAAAGTCCTCATGCCCTTAGAGCTTTCATATTAGGAGACAAGAAATAAATAAATCCAAGAGGAAATATTGTGTTAGATGGGGATAAACACCAGGGGGAAAATCAGGACAGGAGGATGGGAAGTGCTGAGGGAGGGGCTGTTCTAAAGATGTGTTCAGGAAAGGCTATGCTGACAGACTGGAAGGTGAGGAGGTGGGAGAGGGTAGGTGTCGTTTGAGCAGAGGAGGTGTGTGATTGCACTGTTTCTAAAAGGGTCACCGTTAAAGGGCACAAGGGCAGATCCTGGCAGGAGACCAATGAGGGGCCTCGTGCAGGGAGCCAGGGAGGAGCTGATGGTGGTGTGGACCAGTAGGTACGGGTGGCGATGATGGAGCGCTTTTGAAGGTAGAGGTCACAGGATTCCAGACAGAATGGATGGACGGAGACCAGGTGTGTCCCTAGACTCAGGGTAAGGGTAGAGTAGGAAATCAGCCTCATCACTGCGTCTTCTTAACAACTATGTGTAAATGTTATTACCACTATTTTACAGATGAGGAAGGGAAGCTGCTCAGGGCCTGGGAATAACCACCAAAATCCTCAGATAGGAAAACATGGAGCTGGAATTAAAACCCTCGAGTATCTGATTCCAAAGCCATTCCAAAGACTCCAAGACTGGGTGGGTCCCTGAGAATCCCTCCGGGTGGTTAGAAGCAAAAGCAGTGTCTCACCTGCAGGAAGGTCTTGAGTGGTTCACTCCCAGCTGCTTCATTAGATTCCTTATTCATTGGTTCCTTCATTATGCTGAATTGGATGAAAATGACAGACCCTCCCATGTGCCCACAGTACTGGCCAGTGGCCTATGAAGGCCAGGGAGCTGCAGGCTAAGGGAGTGGCCTGTGCAAAGGCCTGAGGAATGAGGCCCTCAGGTGATCCCAGAAGATCCAGGTGTGTAGAAGTTGGGCATGGGGGAGAAGGAGAAAGGAGGGGCACAGGCCAAGATGTGGCCCTGGGCCCACGTAGGAGGTGTGTTCTTCACATTTTATCAGGGGAGAAATGGATCAGATCTGCATTTTCAGAAGGACCCCTTGGCTGCCTTGGGGAGGATGGGTAGGAAAAGGAAAGACTGGAAGCAGCAGCTGGAGTAAAAAAGAGAAGGGTCCAAGGAGGTCCCAGGCAGCTGGAGAAAGGCAGGTAGGAGCCCAGGGTGGGTGTGCCCGAGAGGAGAAGGAGGAGACAGAACCCAGAGGAGCACCCACACGTGGGGCAGCGTGGAAGGAGAGGGGCTGGCCAAAGAGGAGAGAAGCAGAGTGCCGGGAACAGAGCGAGGCAGGATGTTCAGTAGGAAGGGCCTTGGCATCAACACCTGTGCGAGGGGACTGACAGAAGGAGGACTGAGTGGCGCTTTAGGGCAGGCCTGACAGGCTCTGCTGACCTGGGAGGAGCTTTGGAGCTGAAAGGCACCCTCAAGGTGGTCCCAAGTTGGGCCAAATGATTAGGCCATCAGTCACCGCAGGTGGCTACCTGAGGAAGGGAGGGACCTTGGGCAAGGAAACTCTGCACGTGATGGGTTCCTAGAGCTGATGACAGCTGAAGGGACATCCTCAGAGTAATATCCAGACTCAGCATATCTGGGTCCTTCACAGCTCCTCCCACAGCTTGGATGAATGGAAGAATAGGGCTATGCAGGCCAGACCATTGATCTGTGTTCTCCTGTTTGTGGGTCATCTCATGTCTTGTTTTCTCCTTCTTAGGACCCCTCACAGTCCCTTGTGGAGCTAGACATGGCTTATGTGCTTTGGTCAGCAGAGGACATTGAAACCTGTACCTATCAAACAATAACTCCCATTCATCTCTCCCCAACCTGTGGTAACCTCTATCCTATTTTCCATATCTGTGAATTTGCCTCTTCTAGGTACCTCATACAAGTAGAATCATACACTAGTTGGCCTTTTGTGTCTGACTTATTTCACTTAACAAAACGTTTTCCAGGTCCAACCATGTTGTAGCATGTATCAAATTTTCATTCTTTATATGGCCGAATAATATGCCATTTAATGTATATACCATTTCCCTTATCCTTTTATCTGTAGATAAGCACTTGGATTGTTTCCTCACTGGAGCTATTGTGAATAGTGCTGCTGCGAACACTGGTCTACATGTTAACTAGTTGAGTCCCTGCTTTCACTCCTTTTGGGCATATGCCTAGGAGTGGAACTGCTCGATCATTCTGTGCTTTTAATTCTGTGTTTAACTATGTTAACTATGCCATAACTATTTTCCACAGTGGCTGCACTATTCTACAGTCACACAAGCAGTGTACAAGGGTTTCAGTTTATCCACATTCTCTCTGGCACTTATTATTTTCCAAATTTTGTTTTGTTTTATTTTATTTTGTTTTGTTTTGTTTTTCATAATAACCATCATGAAGTGGTATCTCATTGTGGTTTTGGTTTACATTTCCCTAATGACTAGGGATGTTGAGCATCTTTTTATGTGCTTAATGGCCATTTGTATATCTTCTTTGTAGAAATGTCTATTTAAGTCCTTTGCCCATTTTTGAATTGGGTTGTTTGGTGTTGGTTGTTGAGTTGTAGGAGTTCTTATGTATTCTGGATATCAATTTCTTAGCAGATATATGATTTGCAATTGTTCTTTCATTCTGTAGGTTATCTTTGCATTTTTAAAAATATTTATTTATTTATTTATTTGGCTGCATCGGGTCTTAGTTGCAGCATGCGGGCTCTTCGTTGATGTGTGCGGGCTTCTCTAGTTGCAGCACGCAGGCTTCTCTCTAGTTGCAGCAGGCAGGCTTCTCTCTAGTTGTGGCTCGTGGGCTCCAGAGTGCGCAGGCTCAGTAGTTGCGGCACAGGGGCTCTCTAGTTGTGGCATGGGGGCTCTAGAGTCTGCGGGCTCAGTAGTTGCAGCTCACGTTCTTAGTTGTCCCACGGCATGTGGGATCTTAGTTCCCCAACCAGCGATCAAACCCATGTCCCCTGCTTTGGAAGGCGGATTCTTAACCATTGCACCGCCAGGGAAGTCCCTCTCTTTTCATTTTTTTTTCATGGTATCCTGTGTACAAAAGTTTTTACTTTTGATGAAGTTTGATTTATCTCTTTTTTCTTTATTATCTGTGCTTTTGGTGTCATATCTAAAAACCATTACAAAATCCAATGTCATAAAGCTTTTCCCCTGTGTTTTCTTATAAGTTTATTAGTTTTAGCTTTTACATTTAGGTCTTTGATCCATTTTGAGTTAATTTTTGTATATACTATGTAGGTGTAAGATAAGAATTTAACTGCATTCATTTGCATGTAGACATCCAGTTTTCCTAGAATCATTTGTTGAAAATACTGTCATTTCCCACATTGGGAAATAGCCTTGGTGGTACCCTTGTCAAAAACCAATTGAATGCATATATGAGGGTTTATTTCTGGACTCTCTATTTTATTCCATTGTTCTATATGTCTGTCCTTATGCCAGTACCACACTGTTTTGGTCAAGCTCTTAATACAATAACTTTGTATTAAATTTGGAAACCAGAAAATATGAATCTGCCAACTTTGTTCTTATTCAAGATTTTGCTTATAGCTATTTGAATCCCCTGAGATTCCATATGAATTTTAGGGTGGATCGTTCAATTTCTACAAAAAGAATTGCTGTTGAGATCTTGATAAAGATTGCATGGAATCTGTAGATAACCTTAGCTAGTATTTCCAATTTAACACTATTAAGTCTGCTAATCCATAAATATGTAATGTTTGCTGATGAAAATTCAATTAACAATCAGGCAAAGAAGAAAAATTAGAGAATTTTATTTGAGCCAAACTGAGGATTATTACCTTGGAGACACATTCTCAGAAGCTCTGAGAACTGTTACACTTGCCAGGAGCTAGAGATGCAGTTTTATATGTTTTTGAGACAAAGAACTATGTGTCACACTGACAGGTTAACATGATACCTAAAGTTCATCAGAGATGTTTTGGCCAGATATGCATATACAGAGTGAGGCTTTAGGTCAATTTGATCCAATGTCAAGATGACAAAAAATATTGATCTTAGAAATTACAATGCTGGCATCAGAAGAAAGGGACCATTATCCTCAAAGGTTGATTATATCCTCCTGCCTTGAGGAGGTCTGGTTAATGCATAATGCAGAAGCACAGTGAATATTTGGGGGAGGTCCATCACAAATGGGGGCATGTCATGCATGTTTCAATTCTGACTTAGTCTGATTTTCTTGCCATAGAAATCTTTATGATTTTCCTTATCATGTTTTTCCAATGATTTACATAGTTTAAAATTTCTTTCAGCAATGTATTCTAGTTTTCAATGTACTGGTCTTTTGCCTCACTGATTACATTAATTCTTAAGTATTTTATTCTGTTTGATGATATTGTAAATGGAATTATTTTCTTAATTTCCTTCTTGGAATGTTCATTATTAGTATATAGAAATAGAACTGATTTTTATACATTGATTTTGTATCCTGTAACTTTGCTGAATTTCCTTATTAACTCAAACATTTTGTGTGAAATCTTTGGGGTTTTTTACATGTAAGATTATATTGTCCAAGAACAGAGATGTTACATCTTTTTTTCTTTTTTTTCAATTTGGATGCCTTTATTTCTCTTTCTTGCCTAGTTGCTCTGTCTATAACTTCCAATGCTATGTTGAACAGAAGTGATGAAAGCGGGCATCCTTGTACTACTCTTGATCTTTGGGGAAAAGTTTTTAGTCTTTCACCATTGATATGTTAGCTGTAGATTTTTCATATATTAGCCTTTATCATGTTTTTCCTAGAATTTTTCTCTATTCCCAATATGAGTGTTTTTATGAAGAAGGGGTTTTAGATTTTATCAAGTGATTCTACAGCAGTTGAAATGATCACGTAGTTTGGTTTCTCTGATATGTTAATTTTATTAATTACATTGTTTGAGTTTTATATGTTGAACCATCTTTGTATTGTGGAAATAAATCCTACCTTTTCAGATTGTGCTAGATTTTTTTGTTGAGGATTTTTGAATTTATATCCATATGAAATATTAGTCTGTACTCTTCTTGAAGTGTTTGTCTGGCTTTGGTATCAGGGTAATGCAGGCCTCATAAAATAAGTTTGAAAGTGTTCCCTCCACTTCAATTTTTTGGAAGATTTGGAGAAGGATTAGTGTTAATTCCTCTTTAAATGATTAGTAGAATTAATCTGTGAAACCATCTGGTCCTGGACTTTTCTCTGTTGGGAGATTATTGATTATGGATTCAATCTCTTTACTAGTTATAGGTCTATTCAGCTTTTGTTTCTTCATGATTCCGTTTGGGCAGGTAAGTGTGTTTCCTTGAATTTGCTAATTTCATCTAGGTTATCTATCTTGCTGGCTTACAAATTCCAGTGGTCTCTTATAATCCTTTTTATTTGTATAAAATCAGTAGTAGTGTCCCACTTCATTTTCTGATTTCATTAATTTGAGTCATCCCTCTTTTATTTAAATCAATGGATATAAAGGTTTGTCAATTTTGTTGATCTTTTCAACATACCAATTTTTTATTTCACTGGTATTTCTCTATTCTATATTTTATTTATCTCTGTTATAATCTTTATTATTTCTTCCCTTGTGCGACTTTGGGTTAGTTTTCATTTCTTTTTCCAGTTCCATCAGCTGTAAAGTTAGTGTACAGATTTGAGATTTTTCTTCCTTTTTAATGTATTTGTCTACAGCTATAAATTTCCCTCTCAATTCTACTTTCACTGTATGTTTTGGTATGTTGTGTTTTCATTTTCATTTGTCTCCTGGTATTTTCTAATTTCTCTGTGATTTCCTCTTTGACCAATTTGCTGATTCAAAGGGTATCGTTTAATTTCCACATATTTGTGAATTTCCAGATTATTTTCTGCTATTGACTTATAGCTTTATTTCATTGGGGTTGGAAATGATTTTAAGTTTTGGGGTGATTTCCATCATTTAAAAATTTTAAAGAAATGCTTTGTGGCCTAATATGTACTCTATCCTGGAGAACATTTCACATGCACTTGAGAAAAATGTGTATTCTACTGTTTGGGAGAAGAGTGTACATATCTGTTAGGTACAGTTGGCTTATGATGATGTTCACATCCTCTATTCCCTTATTTCTCTATTTTCTCATATTCTGTCTGATTGTTCTATTACTGAAAGTGGGATTTTGAAGTTTCTAACTGTTACTGTAGAACTGTCTGTTTCTCCCTTAAGTCTGTCAATGTTTGCTTCCTAAATTTTGCTTCTCTGATATTTGGTTCTTATCTGTTTATAATTGTTGTGTCTTCTCAGTGAAATGACCCTCCTGTAATTATATAATGTCTTTCTTTGTCTTTTATAACAGTTTTATATGTAAAGTCTAGTTTGTTAATTATAGTCATCCCAGCTCTCCTTAGGTTTCTCTTTGCTTGGAATATCTCTTTTCATCCTTTCATTTTCAACCTCCTGGTGTCTTAACATTGAAATTGAATCTCTTGTAGACATCATATGGTTGCATCTTTTTGGATCCATTCTGGCAATCTGTACCTTTCGATTGGAGAGTTTAATCCATGTACATTTAAAGTAATTACTGATAGGGAAGGACTTACATCGGACACTTTGCTATTTGTTTTCTACATGTCTTCTAGCTTTTTTCTCCCTAATTTTCTCCATTTCTACCTTCCTTTGAGTGTAGTTGATTTTTTTTTTTGTAGTGACAGGTTTTGGTTCCCTTTTCACTTCCTTTGTGTGAAGCTATTTTCAAGATCTATTCTAGATATTTTCTTTACAGTTACCTGGTTATTAATGGTTACAAGTTAATATTCTCATATATGCTATATATATTATATCTATATATGTAATTTTCCTGATTTTCTTTTTCTTTCTTTTTAAAACTCATTATCTGTATTCAAATATATTTGACATATATCAAATAAACTTAGATAGCACCTCTATCACATCACATAATTATTTCTTTTTTTGTGGTTGGAATAATTAAGATCTAGTCTCTTAGAAAATTTGATGATTAAAATAAAATATTGTTGTCTATGTTCACTAAACTGTGCATTAGACATCCAAGATTTATTTGTCAACTATTTGCAAGTTTGTACCCTTAAACAACACCTCTTATTCCCCCAAGCCCCTGGTAACCACCATTTTACTCTGTTTTGATGAGTTGGGTTTTTTAGATTCACATATAAGTGATATCATAGAGTATTTGTCTTTCTCTGTCTGACTTATCTTACTTAGCGAAAAGTCCATCAGTGTTGCCACAAATGGCAGGATGGCCTTCTTTCTTATGGCTGAATTATATTCTATTGTATATACATACAACCTCTTCTTTATCTACTCATCTGTTGATGAGCGCTTAGGTTGAGTCTATATCTTGGCTATTGTGAATAATGCTGCAATAAACACGGAAGTGCATATATCTCTTCAATATCCTGTTTTCATTCCCTTTAGATATATACCCAGAAGTGGGATTGCTGGGTCATGTGGAAATTCTATATTTAATTTTCTCAGGAACCTCCAGACTGTTTTCCATAGTGGCTAAAACAATTTACATTCCCATCAACAGTGCAAAAGTTTCCTTTTTCTGTATGTCCTCACCAATGCTTGTTATCTCTTGTCTTCTTAATTATAGCCATTCTAACAGGTGTGAGATGTATCTCATTGTGGTGTTGTTCTTTTCACATCTTTATTGGAGTACAAATGCTTTACAATGTTTTGTTTCTACTGTACAACAAAGTGAATCAGCTCTATGTATATA
The DNA here is from genome assembly GCF_964341445.2 of Mesoplodon mirus. Lineage (NCBI taxonomy): Eukaryota > Metazoa > Chordata > Mammalia > Artiodactyla > Ziphiidae > Mesoplodon > Mesoplodon mirus. The sequence goes on from NC_138977.1 coordinate 39,510,626, forward strand.
CATATCCCCATATCCCCTCCCTCTTGAGCTTCCCTCCCACCCTCCCTACCCCATCCCTCTAGGTCGTCACAAAGCACCGAGGTGATCTCCCTGTGCTATGCAGAAGCTTCCCACTAGCCATCCATTTGACATTTAGTAGTGTATACATGTCAGTGCTACTCTCTCACTCACTTCATCTCCACTTCCCCTTCCCACCCCGTGCCCTCAAGTCCGTTCTCTACGTGTGCATCTTTATTCCTGTCCTGCCATTAGGTTCATCAGTACTGCTTTTTAAAATCCCATATATATGTGTTAGCATACGGTATTTGTTTTTCTCTTTCTCACTTACTTCACTCTGTATGACAGACTCTAGGTCCATCTGCCTCACTACAAATAACTCAATTTCATTCCTTTTTATGGCTGAGTAATATTCCATTGTATACATGTGCCACATCTTCTTTCTCCATTCATCTGTTGATGGGCATTTAGGTTGCTTCCATGTCCTGGCTATTGTAAATAGTGCTGCAATGAACACTGTGGTACATGGATCTTTTTGAATTATGGTTTTCTCAGGGTATGTGCCCAGTAGTGGGATTGCTGGGTCATATAGTAGTTCTATTTTTAGTTTTTTAAGGACCCTCCCTACTGTATCAATTTACATTCCCACCAACAGTGCAGGAGGGTTCCCTTTTCTCCACACCTTCTGCAGCATTTATTGTTTGTAGATTTTTTGATGGTGGCCATTCTGACCCGTGTGAGGTGATACCTCATTGTGGTTTTGATTCGCATTTCCCTATTGATTAGTGATGTTGAGCATCTTTCCACGTATCTGTTAGCCATCTGCATGTCTTCTTTGGGGAAATGTCTATTTAGGTCTTCCGCCCATTTTTGGATTGGGTTGTTTTTGTGATATGGAGCTGTGATGGCAAATGAGATTGTTTCCTTAATTTCTCTTTCTGATCTTTTGTTGTTAGTGTACAGGAATGCCAGAGATTTCTGTGCATTAATTTTGTATCCTGCAACCTTACCAAATTCATTGATTAGTTCTAGGAGTTTTGTGGTGGCATCTTTAGGATTTTCTAAAGCATAGTATCATGTTGTCTGCAGTGACAGTTTTACTTCTTCTTTTCCAGTTTGTATTCCTTTTATTTCTTTTTATTCTCTGATTGCCGTGGCTAGGACTTTCAATACTATGTTGAATAATAGTGGCGAGAGTGGACATCCTTGTCTTGTTCCTGATCTTAGAGGAAACGGTTTCAGTTTTTCACCATTGAGAGTGATGTTTGCTGTGGGTTTGTTGTATAAGGCTTTTATTCTGTTGAAGTAGCTTCCCTCTCTGCCCACTTTCTGGAGGGTTTTTGTCATAAATGAGTGTTGAATTTTGTCAGACGCTTTTTCTGCATCTATTGAGATGATCATATGGTTTTTATTCCTTAATTTGTTAATATGGTGTATCACATTGATTGTTTTACGTATATTGAAGAATCCTTGCATCCCTGGGATAAATCCTACTTGATCATGGTTTATGATCCTTTAAGTGTGTTGCTGGATTTTGTTTGCTAGTATTTTGTTGAGGATTTTTGCATCTATGTTCATCAGTGCTATTGGTCTATAATTTTCTTTTTTCGTGATATCTTTGTCTGGTTTTGGTATCAGGGTGATGGTGACCTCCTAGAATGAGTTTGGGAGTGTTCCTCCCTCTGCAGTTTTTTGGAAGAGTTTGAGGATAGGTGTTAACTCTTCTCTCAACATTTGATAGAATTCACCTGTGAAGCCATCTGGTCCTGGACTTTTGTTTGTTGGAAGATTTTTAATTACAGTTTCAACTTCATTACCTGTGATTGGTCTGTATTTTCTAATTCTTCCTGGTTCCGTCTTGGAAGGTTGTACTTTTCCAGGAATTTGTCCATTTCTTTTAGGTTGTCCATTTTATTGGCATATATTTGTTTGTAGTAGTCTCTTATGATCTTTTGTATTTCTGCGGTGTCAGTTGTAATCTCTCCTCTTTCATTTCTAATTTTATTGATTTGAGTCCTCTCCCTTTTTTTCTTGATGAGACTGGCTAAAGGTTTATCAATTTTGTTTATCTTCTCAAAGAACTAGCCTTTAGTTTTATTGATCTTTGCTATTATTTTCTTTGTTTCTATTTCATTTATTTCTGCCCTGATCTTTATGATTTCTTTCCTTCTACTAACTTTGGGTTTTCTTTGTTCTTCTTTTTCTAGTTGCTTTAGATGTAAGGTTAGATTGCTTATTGGAGATTTTTCTTGTTTCTTGAGGTGAGCTTGGATTGCTATGAACGTCCCTCTTTGAACTGCTTTTGCTTCGTCCCATAGGTTTGGATCATTGTGTTTTCATTGTCATTTGTTTCTAGGTATTTTTTTATTGGCTCTTTGATTTCTTCAGTGACCTCTTGATTATTTAGCAGTGCACTGTTTAGTCTCCAAGTATTTGTGGGTTTTGCTGGGGTTTTTTTTCCTGTAATTGATTTCTAATCTCATAGTGTTGTGGTCAGAAAAGATGTTTGATACAATTTCAATTTTCTTAAATTTTCCAAGGCTTGATTTGTGAACCAAGATGTGATCTATTGTGGAGAGCATTCTGTGTGCACTTGAGAAGAAAGTGTATTCTTCTTCTTTCGGGTGGAATGTCCTAAAAATATCAATTAAGTCTATCTGGTCTATTCTGTCATTTAAAGCTAGTGTTTCCTTGTTTACTTTCTGTCTGGATAATCTGTCTATTAATGTAAGTGGGGAGTTAAAGTCCCCCACTATTAATGTGTTACAGTCGATTTCTCCTTTTATGGCTGTTAGCATTTGCCTTATGTATTGAGGTGCTCCTATGTTGGGTGCATAAATACTTATAATTGTTATGTTTTCTTCTTGGATTGATCCCTTGATCATTATGTAGTGTCCTTCCTTAACTCTAGTAACTGTCTTTATTTTAAAGTCTATTTTATCTGATATGAGTATTGCTACTCCAGCTTTCTTTTGATTTCCATTTGCATGGAATATCTTTTTCCATCCCCTCACTTTCAGTCTGTATGTGTCCCTAGGTCTGAACTGAGCTTCTTGTAGACGGCATATATATGGGTCTTGTTTTTGTATCCATTCAGCCAGTCTGTGTCTTTTGGTTGGAGCATTTAATCCATTTACATTCAAGGTGGTTATTGATATGTATGTTCCTATTACCATTTTCTTAATTGTTTTGGGTTTGTTTTTGTGGGTCTTTTTCTTCTCTTGTATTTCCCACTTAGAGAAATTCCCTTAGCATTTGTTGTAAAGCTGGTTTGGTGGTGCTGAATTCTTGTAGCTTTGGCTTGTCTGTAAAGCTTTTGATTTCTCCATCTAATCTGTATGGGATCCTTGCCGGGTAGAGTAATCTTGGTTGTAGGTTTTTCCCTTTCATCATTTTAAATATGTCCTGCCACTCCCTTCTGGCTTGCAGAGTTTCTGCTGAAAGGTCAGCTGTTAACCTTATGGGGATTCCCTTGTATGTTATTTATTGCTTTTCCCTTGCTGCTTTTAATATTTTTTCTTTGCATTTACTTTTTGATAGTTGGATTAACATGTGTCTTGGCATGTTTCTCCTTGGAGTTATCCTGTCTGGGACTCTCTGCGCTTCCTGGACTTGATGGACTATTTCCTTTCCCATGTTAGGCAAATTTTTGACTATAATCTCTTCAAAAATTTTCTCAGACCCTTTCTTTTTCTCTCCTTCTTCTGGGACACCCATAATTCGAATGTTGGTACATTGTTGGTACATAATTTAATGTTGTCCCAGGGGTCTCTGAGACGGTCCTTAATTCTTTTCATTCTTTTTTCTTTTTCTGCTCCCTGGCAGTTTGTTTCCACCATTTTATCTTCCAGCTCTCTTATCCGTTCTTCTTCCTCAGTTATTCTGCTATTGATTCCTTCTAGAGTATTTTTAATTTCACTTACTGTGTTGTTCATCACTGTTTGTTTGCTCTTTAGTTCTTCTAGATCTTTGTTCAATGTTTCTTGTATTTTCTCCACTCTCTGAGATTTTAGATCATCTTTCTATCATTACTTTGAATTCTTTTTTGGGTAGGTTGCCTATTTTGTCTTCATTTATTTGGTATTATAGGTTTTTACCTTGCTCCTTCATCTGTCACATATTTTTTTGTCGTTTCTTTTTTTTTTTTTTTTTGATGGGTGGAGCTGTGGACAGGAGTCTTACTGGTTGTTTGGCTTGAGACGTCCAACACTGGAGTTTGCAGACAGCTGGATAGAGCCTGGTCTTGGTGTAGAGATGAGGACCTCCAGAAGGCCTCACTCTGATCAATATTCCCTGGGGTCTGCGGTTCTCTGCTAATCCAGTGGTTTGGACTCAGAGCTGTCACCACAGGAGCTTGGGCCTGAACTCTGGGCTGGGAACCAAGATCCTGCAAGCTGCGTGGTGAGGCAAAAAAACAAAAAAGAAAAGAAAAGAAAAAAAGCAGCAGTACAATAACAAAGAAGAAAAAACAAAAGAAAATTAGAAAGATAAAAATATGTTAGGAAAAATAAAAATATAATTGAAACAACTGCAACAAGGTAAAACAAAACCACAACAGAAAAAAATAAGGGGGGTGGGGTGTGGGGAACAACCCAAAAGGAGCAAAACAATAACAAAGTATAAAGAATAAAATAAAATTAGAAAAATAAAAGATTTATTAGAAAAAATAAAAATATAAATGAATCAACAACAATGAATCAACAAGAAGGTAAAACAGAACCCCAATCTAAAACTGGAAAAAAGGGATTGGGATTGACATATAGACACTAATATGTATAAAATGGATAACTAGTAAGAACCTGCTGTATAAAAAAATAAATAAAATTCTAAAAATTCAAATAAATAAATAAAAGCCAAAAAAAGGAAAAACAAAACAAAAAAGGCCTTGGCTGTGGGGGAGAGGAGTTTGGGCGGAGTTTAGGCAAAGGTGGAACATAGGCAGGGTCAGGTTTTATGGTGGGGTGGGATGTAGGCAGGAGGGGGTGATGTTTGAGTGTGGGGTGGGGCCTAGTCTCAGGACCCACGCAACTGCAGCTGTAAGAGGCCTTGGGGCGGGCCCTAGGCAGGGCGACTTTCAAGCGTGGGGCGGGGCTTCTGCTTAAGACCTGCCCAGTAGCGGAGAGGCAGTTCGTCCAAATGGGGGGCCTCTGGAGTGTGAAGTTCTGGGGTTTGGAGGTAAGGCCCTGGGTGAGGGTGTGTGGGCGGGGTTTAGGCCCAGCAGAGTTGGAGGGGGTCTGAGAGGGGGTCTCCAAATACAGATGTAGGACCCTGGGTAGGTGTAGGGGCAGGGCTTGGGCTCTGCACGGTAGATGGGAGGCTCCGAGGGCAGAGGATTAGGCCATGGGGCCCAACAGGTTCCCTGGTGCCTAAGTGGACAGGGAAAGCGCTGGCTGCATTCTCTTCCGTTCCTCCATGCCCCACACCCCCGATTTCTGTATGTTGATTTTATATCCTACCGCTTTACAGAATTCATTGTTTAGTTCCAACAGGTCTTTGGTTGAGTCTTTGGGATTCTCTACATACAAAATCAAATCATCTGCAAATAATGACAAGCTTACTTCTTCATTTCCAGTTTGAATGCTTTTTGTTTCTTTGTTATGCCCATTAGCTCCAGTTAGGACTTCCAGTACTATGTTGAATAAGAGTGGGAAGAGTGGGAATCTTTGTCTTGTACCTGATCTTAGAAGCAGAGCTTTCAACTTTCCACCATCGAGTGTAATGTTAACTGTGGGTTTGTTGTATATGGCCTTAATTATGTTGCAGTATGTTCCTTCTGTACCCAATCTGTTTGAAGTTTTTAGCATGAAGTGTTGTCATTTGTCAAATGCTTTTTATGCATCTATTGCGATGATCCTCTGGATTGTTATCTTTCGTTCTATTAATGTAGTGTATCCCACTTTTTAACTTGCATGTGTTGAACCATGCTCACATTCCAAGGATAAATCTCATTAGGACATGGTGTCTAATTATTTTGATGTGTTCTCTTTTTTTGAGTTGAATACATAGTTCTATTTTTTAATTGAAGTATAGTTGACTTAAAATATTATATTAGTTTCAGGTGTTACCATTAGTTTAAAAAGTTGTCTTGCACTTTAGCATGGAAGCTTCTGATAGAAAGTTTATATTGTGGGAGTTGTCAGAGTCTAGTGTTTGCTACCCACCAATTGTTGGACATAGCCATGTCACACACGTCTGCCCAGTGCAATGGGTAGAGCATGGGTTTTGAGGCGAGATCTGGATTCAGATCCATGTTACCTATGGAAATCGTGGAAAATTCCATGACTTCTGAGAGCCTCAACTTTCTTATGAAAATGAAAATAACGAAAATGAAAATAATGCTGATATCATGGGGTTGTGCTGGAATTGGAAATCATGTATGTAAAATGCCTGGTACATACATCTCAATGAATGATAATCTTGATAATGTTAAAAGAATCTATTCTTAGTTTCATCACTATTTGTTGAGAGATTTATTTATTTATTTTTTTTGCGGTACGCAGGCCTCTCTCTGTTGTGGCCTCTCCTGTTGCCGAGCACAGGCTCCGCACGTGCAGGCTCAGTGGCCATGGCTCACGGGCCCAGCCGCTCCGCGGCATGTGGGATCTTCCCGGACCAGGGCACGAACCCATGTCGCCTGCATCGGCAGGCAGACTCTCAACCACTGCGCCACCAGGGAAGCCCTGTTGAGAGATTTAGATTCAGCCTAGAGAACACAGAATGAATGATAGGACCAACTAAGAGACTTCTGTGGGAATGGTGTGCCAAAGAGCCCTGACCCCTGCCCACCCCCACACTATTTCAAGGGGCAGGAGAGGAGTAGACAGCTAAGAATTGTTTATTCCCAAGGGGAATTGAGGGACAAAAAAAGAGTCATATCAGAATCACTGGAGGCTTTTCCAAGCAATGCATCCTACATCATTGCCTGTGGAACAGCTCCACCAAGCCTGCCCAACCATCCTAGTTTGCCACCAGAAGTCCCTCATCCCGAAAAGTTCCTGAGTCCCAAGCGCACAGGTCTGGTTGGTCACCCTTCCCACTCTCACACTGATGAAGTCATCACCACGGTGACCCACTGAGGTCTCCGAGGGAGCATGGCAGCCTTCAGCTACATTGGTGGGCGGTGGGGGGTGGGGGGGGATGCTAAAGTGTCTGCTGGAAGCTGAGGAGACAGAAATTCTGCCTGCACAATAGATGCACCTCGTCTGTCTGACTCAGGTCTTCTTCATTTTCAGGTCACGCAGTGTGAACAATAACTGGATGGACATTTACACATTTGTGGAGGATTTGGTCAAGAAGTATAGCAAGTACGACTTCTTCAAGTTGCAGGGTGTTCACCCCTGCCAGGCAGAGTACACAGCTGTTTAGACTCAGTGGCCATGGGAGCCCCTCGGGTCAGGAGCATAGAGCCCAGGGGGGTGTTCTGAAGCAGAAGAGATCACGCTGGTTCCATCAGGTGTCAGCAGCTTTCTTAGCTCCTACCTGGAAGTCGGGCCATATTGTAGGGGACACAGTCTGCCCTTGAGGACCTCATAGATGAGGAAACAGGAGAACCAGTAACATGATAACTAAACACCAGGTTAAATGGTGCCAAGGGCCAAAAGAAAAGGGCGAAGGACTTAGAAGGCAAATTAAAAGGAAAAAGCAAGAATTCTTAGGAAAAAGTCAAGGATCGTTTCTCAGAGGATGTGGAATTCTGAACTAGGTCTTGAAGAATGGGGAAAGACAGGGTAACAGGAAGCATCAAGGAGACTTCTTGTGCAGCGAGTGGTCTGTTCAGCAGGAGAGTAGGGTTAACTCAGGAGAAGGCTAGGGGATGAGGCTGGACAGGACAGATTTGGACCAAGGTCATCAGGGCTTATAATGCCATGCGAAGGGCCTTGTGTTTCCTGCTGTGAACAATAGGGAGCTATAGATGATTCTTGGTCAAGGTTGATCTTGGTCAAGATGATCAAGGTTGTGTCCCGGGAAGGAAAGTCTGATATTGTGGGTAAAATGTTTTGGAACAAGAACGAGAAGCAGTAGGGAGCTTATCCATGAACATCTTGTAGCAATTTAGCTAAACGAGGGTCAATGGACCAAAAGGCAGTGGCCAGGGAGAGGAAAGGGAGGGATGTATATGAATAGCTGCCAAGAGAGAGAATGATTTTTCTAGATGAGAGGAGATAAGGCAGGGAGGGCTATAAAGGAGGGAAGAGGAGTGAAGGTACAAAGAATTTTATAGAAGAGGAGAAGCCAGTTGGGAGGCCCTCATGCCAGAGGCATAGGTGTCTATCTCCTGGTGTGTGCATGTGCACCTGTGTGCGTGTGTGCATGAGTGTGTGTGTGTGTGTGTGTGTGTGTGTTTGAGAGAAAGACACTTGGGGGGGGTGGGGGTGTTGGGAGCATAGGGTTGGAGCAGGATGCCATCCTGGCACTTTCTTCCAAGAAGGCACCACATCTCCACAGGCCTCCTTCACCAAGATTCCTAAAATCCTTCACTATACATATAGGAGCTTCCAGGGTTTGGGAAATGGACCCCAAAGCAGAAGAGTTGGGGTGAGGAACAGAGAAATTGGGATGCACCTTCTTTCTGGCTGCTCATTGGCTTCATTTGGAGCCTGTGTCACGTAGACCTTCTCATGAGCCTGTGCTTCCTCCCCAGCCCTAACCTGAGAATGTCCTTCATCACCTACTCCACAGTGGGTCACACCCTCATGAAGCTCACCTCAGACAGGTAAGTGCTGCTTTAATCCCCCAGGCAGGCCTAGTGGATGGGATCCATTGAGAGCCCAGGGAGCTGACAGTTCCCACTGGGTGCAGGCTGGGCCGTCCTGGGCTCCCTTCAGGGTCCACTGTGACCCCCATCCCCGGCTCCATGGCTCCCACTGACACCTGGCTGTGCTGACCCTGGCAGACCCCGTGCTCCTAGACCATCTCCACCCCCTCTAAGCCCCGCCCTCTGCCTGTCCTGTGTCCTCTCAGCGCTCTTCCCTTTTCTGAGAACTGGCTCAGTGCAAGGACGCCCGGGACCTGGTGGAGCAGACGTGTGGGCCCTTTGTGAACACTGGCCTGTGTTGGGCACCTGCTCTGTGTGTCACTCTCTGCTCTGGGCCAGTGGGGGAAGAGGGGAGGCACAGTCAGAGCCAGGAGGGAGGGGTGGGCAGTGCGGAAGTGCTGGAGCTTCAGTGGAGGGGAGCTTGGTCCCTTGGTGGGTCTGAGACAAGGGAGCCCATGAGTGTGGGCTGGGATGCGGGAGGGAAGCATGACACACCAGCATCCTAGGTGGGCCGTTAGGAGGGCCCAGCGATGTGCCCAAAGCCCTGGAGGTGGGAAGATATGGAGCTCCTGAGTAGCCGGGAGGTTCCGATGCTCATGATGCGGATGATCAGAACCCAGGGAGTGTGTTGGTGCCAGTGCGTGGACACAGCACTCCCCATGCCTGGCTCCCAGGAGAAGCAGGGGCTGTGCTTCCTGTTAGGTGAGCTAGGGGAAGGCGTGGTTCGGCGTGGTTCTGTGTGTCCCTGTCTTCTGCATTTCAGAGAGACCTGAGTGAGGTTGAGGTGGAAGACAGCAAGTCAGTGGGGGGCTGTCACAGGGGGCAGAAAGAGAGGCGGGGCTGGGCGGGGGCCTCTGGGGGAGGAGCTGCCCGTGGGGGACAGGAGGACCACTGCCTCCTCCAAGCAGGGGTTCAGAGCCTGAACCAAGGGAGCTGTGGGGAGGCTCTTGAGGGTCTCCGGGGTCCTCTCTGGAAAGTGGAGGTGACGATGTCTTCCTCAAGGGAAGGTGTCAGAAGTGGGAGTGGGCTCAGGGGAGTGAAAAACGGGCTGGAATCTTAAGAAGCGAAGGGCCTGATGAGGGCATAAGCAGCCTAGTGCACAGAGCTGGGAGTAAGGATGGGGTGGAGGGCTGCCCAAGAAAAAGGCCCGCTCAGGCAGGAGTGAAGCCTGGCCAAGCTCAGTCCCAGGTCAAAGGCTGTGGAGAGGTGAGAGCTCCAGCATATTTGGGGGTGCTGACAACAAAACAGAAATCTTCCCAAAAGTGTCAGGAAGAGGGGAGGGTGTTTGTGCTGGGGTGGGCAGGGCCTGGTGTGGCCTCCACTGGACCTGGGTCACAACTTCCTCAGCTCCTTGGCTGGGTCAGGCAGGGCAGGACCTGGGGCTCTCAGATTGCACCTCACAGCAGAATCCCTTCTGCGCAAGGCAAGAGCCAGCCTTCAGAACCACGTTCTCCTTAGACTTGCTGTGACAGCTCAGCCCATCACACTGCATTAGGCTGAACCTAAGCCCCACCCCTGATGGGTCCCAGTCCCATCCCCTGCTATCTGCTTTAACAGAGGCCGACGGCCCATCCCCATGGCAGCCTGGGGTCACTGCTCTTCCGCCTGCGTGGACATACCTCAGGCCTCTTTTCCAGCTTATGATCTCTTTCTTCAGGAGCACATGAAGCCCAGGAGCCCTACACTCTAATGCAGCAGCTTGACTACTTGCTTTAGTACGGATCCAGAGGGGGAAGTGGCTTGGAGGGTCCAAGTCCACCTCAGGGGTCTGTGGTAGGGGAGGAGGAGACAGGGCAGGGGTATCAGCACAGTGACCTTTCCACACTCAGCCTTGCCTGTTGGAAGGTGATGTGCTCTCACCAGGGACCCTTTAGGTGCCAGCAGTACCGCCAGTCACACTGGGGGTGCTGATTTCACACGTGTGTATCCATGGGTGCTCCTCCCTCACCATGGATGGTCAAGGCAGGGCCCTTGCTGAGTCCCCTGAGGTCTGCATGCCTGAGACAGGGATGAGCACATTGAAAGCCAGGCCCTACCCATGGGACCAGCAAAGCAGCATCCTCCACACCCGCTGAATGGGGGACAGAGAAGCGTTGACCAAGGCCTGTCAGTGTCAAAGACACAGGCAGAGAGGTCACCACAGGGCCACTTGTGTCCTCTCTGGTCCAGGCAGGTCTCCACAGGGCAGAATGGCACCAGGTCAAGTGGTCTGTTTTGTAACGGTCAACCCTCATTCCTCCTCAACCCCCTTTACTGTTTTTTTTCAGAAATGAAATTCGTGATGGTCTCAGCAGACTTCAGAATATAGTACCTACAGGAACCAAACACATGCAGGAAGGATTTAAAAAGGTACGGATCCTACAGCTCTGAGACTTTCTTCTGCTTTATCAAGTTCTTAGAGTATTTTTGGGTCATCTCACTGCCCTCCACCAATTTCCTTCATTTTCTTGCAGGCAAATGAGCAGATTCAACAAGCTAACTCAGGAGGTAAGCTGCCTGCTAATGTCACTGTGCTCAGGTGGGACAGAGCCGGGCGCGGGCCTCAGCGAGGGCTGGTGCAGACCCCCCTCGGCCAATTCCTAGCGCTGACCTTGGAGCGAGTCCCTTGTCCTCTCTGGGCTGCAGGTTCCTCCTCTGCACAGTGAGGAGGAAAACCACCCCCAGGGATGCTTCCGAGAACCACATGGGATCATGCATTATATTCCTGGTTCTTACTAGATATCAAGTGCTTGTCCTATGGTTGGGCTGCATGAAAAAGAAAAGAGAACTTCCAGGGATGGCGAGCAGACGGGGTTCAGTTTAGGGAACAGAGACGTTGGTGTCCCCCTGGCTGCCCACACTTTGTCCACCACAGCTCTGGCTCTTCCTCCTTTCCCTTGAGCCTCTTTCCTCTGGTTGACTCTCATCCTTTGACTGTGCCTCCGACTGTGGAAATGGCTGTACTTGGCCCAGACCAGCTGCATCGAGACTGTAGGGTTGCAGCCCTTGTCAGGAAGGATGCATGGGCTGCTGGGGAAAGGCGGGGAGCTGGGCGGGGGCTGCTGTCCAAGCACCTTGACCTCGAGTTCTGAATAGCAGGACCCACAGAGCCAGCAGGAGTGCCTGCCGGCGCCGCCCAAGACAGAGCCCACTTTCCCCCAGACCCAGGGGGATGTCTTGTGCAGTCAGTCAGCTGCTCCTCCCTGTGCTCACCTGAGAGGCTTGTCCTCGTCCAGTGAAGTAGCTGCAGTTGCCTTTCAGGGCAAAGGCTGTGCCACCTGCCCATAGTGAAGGTCCACTAGAAGGGCTCTGATCCGGTCTCAGGCTCCTCGTCTGTCAAGTGGGTTCTGGGCTGAGACCCCTTCTCCCTCCAGGTGCTCTGGGTGGTGGGTACTCAGGTCAGGGTGGCCTCTCTGCAGGAGGAGGAGGTGTGGGAGCAGTGCTGTGGGCCTGGCAGCCTGAGGCAGGTCACTCCAGGTGCCTTGCTGACCAGGCCACTCCCTTCTGCTTCTGCAGAAAACAAGGTTCCCTCTATGATTATCTCCTTGACCGATGGAACCCTGGAGGAAGCGCCGTTTGAAATGACTAAGGAAGAAGTAAGTCCAGACCATCATTACCAGCTTTGTGCTCCGCCTGTTTTGTGAATTGTACTCAACGCTTTTTTCCTCTTAGGCTGACAGGGCTCGGAACATGGGAGCAACAGTATACTGTGTGGGTGTAAAAGACTATCAGAGAGACCAGGTAATTCAGAACAGGTAACCAGTGCCACTCTTGAGCCCTGTTGGGGAAATCTGTCAAAGGCAGCTGTCCCAGGGTCCCCAAGAGGATGGCCCTCCACCCACCCCAAGTGTCTGGACACCAGGTAGCCACTGCAGATGAATATCAAGTGTTGGGTAAAGCTGCCCACCAGGGGTGTGGATGGAGGAGCTTTCCACTCCCTAAGGGTGGGCTGCTAGCAGATGCCAGCGTGTGGCCTTGGAGTCCAGCATGGCTGGCGACAAGAGCCTGTCTCCTGGGATGGGACCTGCCGCGTCCTCAACCCCTGACTGTGTGCCAACCATCTCCTCTCTGCTGTAGTTATTGGACATTGCAGACAGCCCGCATCACGTCTTTGGAGTGGACCAAGGCTTCAAGGCTCTTAAATACATCATTGAGCCAGTGAGTGAGGGCTGGACGTGAAAAGTGGGAACGGGTCGCTTCTCGCCAAGCCCCCGCATTCAAGCCCCTGCCCCTCATCTCCCTATTCTAGCTCGGAGCTAAGTCCTGTATTGAAATTACAGCTGTGGAGCCTTCCAGTGTCTGTACAGGAGGTAAGAGCTGGAGTGCTGTTTTAAACACAGGGGTGTGTGTTTGTGTGAGTTGTGAATGTGCCCAGTGTGCGTTGTGGGTGTGCTGTGAGCACATGATTTCACTATGCGTGGGGTGTGCGTGTAGTGTGTATGGTGTGTGTGAGTGTGGTGTCTGAGTGTGTGGGGTGACTGTATGGAAATTGTGGGCATAGGACTACATCGGGCATATAAGGGAATGTTTATGTGAGGCGTGTATGCCAAGTGTTGGGGGTGCGTGTGTGTGTATTTGTATAATTACTTCTTTCTTCCAGTGTTACTGAGATGTAATTGACATACAGTTCTGTATAAGTTTCATGTATGCCATAAACTGACACAAAAATATTGCAAAATGATAAGTTTAGTGTACATATTTTTTAAACTCAAAACCAAAAGTTTAATGAAGTAATAAGAAAAAACTTTATTTTAAAAAACCTCAACAAATCACTAGCAAATAGAATCCAACAACGTACAAAAAGGACAATACATCAAGAATAATTAGGGCTCACCTCTGAAATGCAAGCCTGATTCAGTGTATGAAATATCAATGTGATTTTCTTATGAGCAAAATGGGGAAGAAAATTATGATTATTTCAGTGGATGAAGAAAAGAATTGGACATAGTTCATGGTCAGCATCATACTAGCAACCCAGACTGACAAAGGCATCCAACAAATACTCACAGCTATCACTACACCCAGTGGTTCAACGGGGTCGACCTCTCCCTGAGATCTGGAACTTGACAAGGTTGCCTTCTCTCCCCTGGGAGGGTCCCTGCATCCGTGTGGGGAGGATCCTGTGCAGTTGCTTTTCTGGAAGAAGCCCTCTCTCTCCGTGAGTTCTGTGTGTGATGGCTCGTGAGTCCACATCACTGGTATTTGTGGAGCTGAGGTGGGTGGATAAGCACACGCTCCCACTGGCCACAGCACACAGCTGGGTGCAGCTGGACGCAGACCCAGGAAGCTGGGCCTGGCCACTCTGCTCTGAACTGCAAGGCTACAGCGCAGTAGGCCATGGGGTCAGACACAGCAATGTTCATATCTGAGCTCTGCTGCCCGCAGACACGAAACCAGGGCTTCTCTGGTGTCACGTGCCAGCCGTGCAGTAGCCTGACAGCCTCAATTCTCTGAGTATGTCCCTGAGACATACACAGGCCTGTGAAACCATAGAGGAAGATGCCCATTGTCATTCATGCCCTGTGGTGGCCCAGCTGAGGTGACAGGTGCCCACCGCACGCCCTCTGCAGGCGTGGCCCAGCACTGCTGCTCTGACCTTTACAACTGCCGTCATCTTGTCAAAAGCTGCCACACAGCATGACTGTCACTCGGAGGGAAAGCTCAAGGCAGGAACCTGGACCCTAAATAAAGTAGAAGAAGCTGCTCATCAGGCTATTGTTCTGAATAAGTCGACCAGGTGTGAGGAAGCCGGGAGTGGGGAGCATAAGGCACGTGGCCTCTTCAGCCTCTCGGCCTCCCTCCAGGACTAGGCAGAGGCCTCTGCTGGCCTCCCTGCCTCCAGGCCTGTGCCCCCGCTCATCCTCTGCACAGGGCCTGAGGGGCAGAGAAGGCCACTTCCCTACCCCAGCCTGACCATGGAGGCTGAGGCCCCTGAGCCAGACAACCAGACCCTCCAAGGTCCAGCCTCTGCTCTAAGCCCACCTGCTGCAGAGGCTGGGGGCTGGGGGGACTGGGCTCCCTGAAAAACCTCGGCACTGTGGTTTGGGGATTCATCCCTCCTGTGTGTTGCTGGGTTGGCCTGGGCCTTGGATCCCAGAGGCAGGCTGGAGGCGGCACCTGGTCACTCCTTTTCCTGTATGTGACTGGGCCAGAGTGAGTGTCTGCAGGAAGCCCAGCAGGTGGGGCCCAGCAGTGTGGCCATAGGAGGACACAGTGCAGAGCAGGGCTTCCCTCTGAGGTCCGGCATCCAGCTCTGCATCATGGCCAGAGACCCTCTGGGGGTGTGGCGGGGGCCAGGCTGTGCGGGGCAGGAGCACCCGCGGGATGAAGGCAGGACACACTGTGCAGACGGGGACACTCCGGCAACCAGCCTAGGTCCAGGCTGTCCCCCAGCATGATAAGGTCCCCCCTTGTCCCATCCTACTCTCTCCAGAGAGAACAACCACAAAGAGTTCAGCTTTTATATGTAAAGACCTACCTCAGTATACTTTACCAGGATATTTTTACATTAATGGGATCATGCAGTACATAGTACTTTCCAGCCATCTACATAGTATTCCATTGCATGGATGGAACAGTTTATTTCATGGGCCTCCCTTGATCAATATTCAGATTGTTCCTAATAGGTCGATACTTGAAGTCATACTGTAGGACCGTCCTGATGCTTACCTCTACGAGCTTGGGAAAGGAATTCCCTGGGGTCAAGACCAGAAGTAGACCTGCTGCCTTAAGGGGACACCCAGGTCACAGTTGGTCAGTGTCCAGTTTCTCTCCAAGTGACAGTCCCAAGCAGCATGTGGTGCTCCCAGACCTGCCCGCCCCAAGTCAGGTCATGTCCACCTGTGCATCTGTGTCAGTCTCAGGCAGGCTAGATGCCCTTTTCATGCCCAGCTCCACCAGCCTTCTCAGGGAGACGCCTGACTTCCCAGCTCCTCTCTCTGGAGCCCGCGGCTGGCCTGGTGTACAACTTTTCTTCCAGAGAGAAAGCTCTCTGTTCCAGGAAGGATCCATCTCCCTTCCCGGGACTGTTCGTCCATCTGCTGCCTAGAGCTGATGGGCAGTGGACTGTACATGGGACATGCAGCCCTGCAAGCCTATTATAGACCTTCCTGTGACTTCCTTTTCTTCCTGTGGTTGATACTGTTGGAGGAATTGGGGTACAGGGGGAGGGGTTTGGGAAGCAAAAGGAGCAGCTTTCTGGACAAAGCCAAAATCCTTGACCTGGAAGTCTCTTTTGCTGAAATATTGAAACCATCACCCTGCCTTCCACTTGGAGACTTGCCGGAGTTCAGAAGCCCCCCTTTGGGAGCGGCACTGCCTGGGGCACAGGGGACTCTGCTCTAGAGGTGAAGCAGCACCGGAGCAGGGCTGAAGGCAGCAGGAGACACAAGGAGGAAGGAGGGTGTCCAGGCGGAGGGCAGCGTGCGCTGCTCCTGAGGATGCGGCACGGGCTGTGCGCTGGGCTATCAGACGGCCCTGCCCTTGGCTGCCGCCCTCCCTCCTGTCAGCTACGTGGAAGAGGAAGCTGGGTCCAACCTTCACCATGAGGCCGGGACTGCCAGGTCCTCTATGGGAGCTTTCTGCTTCCAAAAGCCTATCAAAACATATTAGCAGGCCAGCTTCCACCTACAGCCCAAGAATCTAATTGCCTCAAAGCAGAGAATTTGCAAACTTAGCCTTGATCTGATGGGAACTGCATGAAGAATTGAAGCAGGTGGAATCAGGACTGCCAGGTCCAAGGTTGTGCTGGCATTTCTGAGGCATGTCCCTCAGAGTTAACTGACCTCGAGTAATTAATTGACCTTGACCAGGAGACAGAGTTGGACCCTGGGCTAGCAGCAGGAAGACATGCCTTTATCCTGGCCAGCTCCCCAGAAGTCAGGCACTCTAGCTGCCCTCTCTGGATGCCCTAGTATTTGTTTCAGTTGTCAGGAAGCACCAATGGGGACCCAGAAGCCTGGGGAGCCCCTATGGCCCAGAACTGCCTATCAGTGTCTCCCACCCTGACAGAAGGAGGTGCTTGGCGAATCTCTGTGGTGGGCGTGGGGGGCTGTGTGAGGCACGTGCAGGGGCAGGAAGAGGGCGGGGCAGGGTACTCACTGCGGACTTCAGACCCACAGCTGAGGCCGGACGTCGCCTGCCATGGGGGATTCTCCGGGGCACGGTCCTCGCCGCCTCCTTGCCTCGCCCAGGTCCTGGCCTTGCTCCTGGGGTCTCCAGCCTGCCATAGGCAGACAGAGAGACACGGAGGAGGAGCAGACCCCCTAGTGTCAGAAAGCCCCACAGACACCCAGGCTTGTGTGCTCACTTCAGACAAGGGTCTGGACTGTGTTCAGCCTGCGCTGTCTGGGTTCCTGGCATTTGTGTAAGAGAGGGCCTGCTGGAGATCACTGCCTGCACCTTTCAGGGAAGACCTTGGCTTCAGAGTCGGAAACCTATGGCTGGGTTTGCCCCTGTGGAGGGTATGAGACTGGGTGCCTTTAATGAGTTGGATGGGTCAGGGGCAGTGGTGAGAAGCCCCCGAGTGCTCAAGGCCCATCCATCTCAGTTGTACCCTTTGTGATACCCGGTGAGGCCCAGTATGCACACAGATACTGGTTCAGACACGTATGCTTCCTCATCAGAGTCCCTGGTAAAACAGTTATGGAGTGGCCTGTCATAACTGCAAGATCAGAGGGAAGACAGCACTCAGCCCCTCCTAATACAGACCTTTGGGTGTTGCCCTTGCAGATGAAAATGAATTGATGATTTCTGGAAAAGGATTTAATAACGCAAAGAAGAAGGATGAAGTTATTTGTAGATTTAAGATCAGCAACAAGCGGTTGTTTGGTAAGTAACCCCCTTGGTGCCGCCAAGTGACACGCTTCCCACACCACACTGCGTTCCCTGAGCCAGCTAGGCCGTCGAAGCCCTTGCTCACCACTCACTGTGGACACTGTGAGGACAGAGGCAGCATGGACAAAGGAAGGAGGGACGTGGCTGGGAAGCCTGGCCACTGCTCCCTTCATCTCAGGCCAGGAAGTGATCAGTCCCCAGCACATCAAGAGCGTCTTGGGTCGGGGAGGGCACCTCTCAAGGCTGGGTTGGGGGTGCTGGGTCTGTCCTCACTGCTACACTCCCCCCACACTTTCCTCGGCCCTCACTTCCCTTGAGAGACAAGGACTTGAATCTCACGAGTCTGCTGGTGGGAAGTGGACGTGGCCCCAGGGCCCTGAGTCTGGGCCAGGTGCACTGAGCTCTCCCAGGGCCGTGTGGTCCCCTGAGATTGAGAGAGGATGCCAACTGCCAGGCCTGAGCCCCGGAATCCTGGCTCTGGCTCACATTTCATGTGTGATCTTGACCTAATGAGTGTTCTGCTCTCAGCCTCTATTATCTGTACTGTGAAATGGGGCCAGTATGGTAGGTGTACTAACTAAGCCCTATCACATATGTAAAGCTACTGTTTGGAAATAGGCACCAGGTGTCCTTCCAGGAAGGGGGAGAGGCCTGAGGAAGCACACAGTCGGAGAAGCAGATGTGTCCTCAGTGCTGAGATGGGCCTGATCTCCCACAAAGAGCGCCTGGGGACAGTGGGACTATCCCTTCCTTCTCAACCCTCCCCTGATGCACTGACGTAATATGATTCTATTATGTTCAGTGACACTCTTCACTCCAGGGCCATCTGGTAAACCCAGAGCGAGTCCTCTGCCCCCACACAGCTCTGGGCCATGTCTCCTTCTTCCACGGGTGCATCGAATGCACAGGGCTCTGCCACTGCCACACTCTCACACCACATAGTGTGTAGATGGCCTCAGGGAGTTAGATATCTCTTGGTTTCTGCTTCAGAAGTGATTAGGTCTGAGTAATACATTGATGTGGAGAGCTAATGTTTATTGAGCACCTACTACATCTGCTAATGTGCTAAGTGCCTTACATGCACTATCCCAGTTAATTCTCAAAAGAAACCTATTGTTATTCCTTTGTGTACATCTGAAACCAGAGTCAGAGTCAATTCAAGAGCTTGCCCAAGGTCACAAGCTGGTTCAGAAAGAGCTGGAAAGTAGGCATAGGTGACGTGATTGCCCAGTCTGGGCCTTTGACCTCACTGAGATGACAGTTCTTGAGGAAGGTGGGACTCAACCTATCCTCCAGGAAATGTGTTCAGATGTTCCCCTGTGGTCCATGGCTATATTGCTTTCCCACTCTAGATATCACGAGTGTTTCTCTCTGAGTTGGACCAGCACCAGGATCTCACACGGGAGAGCTCATCCCACAGTCCTGGGCTCCTCTGCTGACCACCTCACTGCACATAGTCAAGGCTGACCAGAAGTGGCCATACAGGCCTATTTATCGACAGGAGCCCTGATGCACTGATGAGGATTGATATGGTTCTTTTTAATCACATTTTTCTCTGATTAAAACATATGGCAAAACAGTTTAGAAAATATAGAGAAGCATAAAGAAGAAATATTTTGATCAAGGTTTCTATACGTTTTGTCTGTTGCTAGTATGTAAAGTTTTCATATTCTAAGACAAAGCTTTTTAAATGTGGCAAGTGAAGTATTTAGTTAATCCGTTAATATTGGAAACTACTTTCCAGTCACCCATGCTTTTCTGGGCCCTTAGTATGTGGGGTGCCTGCCGTCACCTCCTTCTCCCTGTCCTGGATTGTGAACAGCCTATGGAAAGTGAGTTGCTCCCCTTTGGAATTTTTTTCACACTAATCCCAACCATCCTATCCTTCAGATGCAGATCCTTGCCCCTAACCATACTCGGCGATTAGTTTTCATTTTCAGTCCCAACAAAGGACTAACACCGTCCGAAGTTCACAGCTAGTCTGACAGTTGAGTTAGATCCAAAAACCTTTCCATGGAAATGAACCATTCTGTAGGGAATAGCCTTGACCTGCGGCAAAAAAGAGAAAAGCAATAAAAATTATTAGACATTGTTGATTATAACAATGCTACACAGTAGAAAGCAGGAAGTACAAAAAAAGTAAAGAATAAGACGTTACCCCGATTCCAAATCCACAGATAAGTGCCGGTAACATCTCAAATACAGCTGGTAAACCCCAGTGTTCCTGAATGATAGAAGAAAAACTGAAGTGGAATTGAGGAAAGTATTAAGCGTCACGCAGAGCCTTCTTCATGAGCCATATTAGTTCCCCCCAAAAGACCCCTAAGTTAAAAGGAGGCTCTAAAAACACTAACAGATTAGGAATGTAAGAGGAAAATCTTTCGTTTGATTATGATCTGTGTGCTTTTGAAGTTTAAGTGTCCAGGTAGTGACACCTAGACTCCAGTCTTGTAAAAATTAGAGAATATTTCCAAACAGATGACAAGCCTATTTTTGAATAAATTTAAAAGAAGAACATTTAAAGCTATCTCCACTTTCAGGGAGATGCTCCGGAACATGTCCCTAGAGGTGTGGCCCTGGGCATGGCCCCTCCTGTAGAACTTCGTCCCTAACCTCTGATCACGGCCCTGTGGGTGCAAGTCTAGGAGAGAACCTACTTTCATCCTACATAGCAAAACTGTGCAGGCCAGCATCTGTCCACACAGGGCAGCAGGTGCAGAGCTGTGGTTCCAGACCCCAGGAAGTGGTGACCTAGCTCCTAGGGCCTTGGGAAACCTTTGTCATGAAAAAGGCCAGTGAAAGGACTCTCCTCCCGAGTCACCGATGTCAGAACTTCTACAGCCCTCTGGGACCATTGATTCTAACTTTCACAGGGGAAGTCTGGGACCTGGGGACGTTTGAGCAGGGTGGGGAGAAAGCTGGTAGGAAAGCCAGCAGTCAAAGCAGCTGGGCCTTCCCATCTTTTTTTACATCTTTTTTTACAAGGGTGTAAGGAGATAGGGCTCAGGAGAGGAGAAGGTTCCACAGCTACTAGTTACAGACTGTCCTAGCCTCCGGAGTGCCACCTCCCAGATCCCATAAAATTACAGAACAAGCACTAACACAGAAGCCCTGCTACCCTCAGGCTTCCCTGTGTCCATAAATGTCGCCACCACCCGCCCAGGCGCTCTGCTCACTCATGGGCATGTCGCCCTTGACTCCTCTTTGCTCTCGTCCCACATCCAGTCCATCTGCAGGCCCTGCTACCTCTGTGTCCAAACTTACCCGAACCTGGCGAGCCACGCGACAGGCTCACTGAACTCAGAATAAAGCCCAAACCGCTTTCCAGGGCCCACGAGGCCCCGCCCCCTCTCCTCACTCACCTCTTTCCCACAACAAGCTCAGCTAGTTATGCCTCAGGCCCCGGAACAGGTGTCCACAGCCCAGACCCTCTTCCCCAGACATTTCCCTGCCTTTCCCCTCATCCGGTTTCAGCTCCAGGAACACCGCCTCAGAGAGACCTTATCTTTAATGGGAATTTTCAATAATACACAAAAGTAGCAAAAATCATATAATGCCCTTGAAGCAGCCTTCCCCTACTTTCAGGAATTACCAATCCTGGCCAATCTGGTTGTGCTGATACTCTCACCATTGATTATTGTGAAGCAAATCCCAGACATCCCATCATGTCCTGTATAAATATTTCACTTTCCCTTAAAGAGAAATTGAGTCTCTAAAGGACAGGACAGGTCACCTGCTCCTAAGCAGCTGTCTCTTCCCCTCCCTTCTCTATCCTGTCCCTTACTTATTGATGTCACTGCACTTTTCACTCCGGCGCGTAGTTTGTTCATTGTTTGTTACTTTATTGTCTGTCTCCCTCTCCAGTGCCACAAATGTCAGGTCCTTGAGAGCAGGGCCTCTGCGTGCCTTGTTCCCACTAAACGCCAGAGCCCTGACAGTGCCTGGTGCACAGTAGGTGTCAGAAGAAGGCAGAGAAGAGAAGCTGCTTCTGCCAAAGTGGTAGCTCTGCTTCCAAGGGCAGGCAGAAGGGGAGGGGCGGATGGGTGGACAAGTCCACTGACATTCTTCTCATGTGATTGTCTTTCAGATATAAAAGCCAAGTCTGTGAAAGATAACAGGATAACATGCCCAGGAGTAAGGATAGAGAAGCCAGATCAGTAAGTGCCCAGCCCAGGAGCCAAGTGGGCAGTTTTTGCCAACATGAGGTGTAAAAAATTTAGGAAGCCACCTCTACTGGGGCAGCACATGTCTGTCTCCAGGTGGACTGAGGGCATCCTTCACACCTGCCCTGGTTGGTGGTCCCCGGAGGTGCTCAGCCATCTGCTGTGACCCAGGCTCTGCTGAGGAGCGTAGGATGCAGGAGATGATGTGCCCCAGGGATGGTACCTTTGCTCCAGGCAGCCTTTTGGAGCTAAATTCACATACTCTGTACATACAGAGGAGTCGGGATGGTGACATCATACCGCCATCCCTGGTCACTTCACTCATGGGCACGAGGACATCTGACCCCACGCAGGGATCCTCACTGCCTGGTCAGCCTTCACTGCAGAAGCTGACCTCGTAGTACTTTGGGATGAGCTCCCCTTACCCCTGCCATCTGCTCTCTGGTAGCCCTGAATACCTGGTGTTCAAAGTCATTACAGTCAGGAGATATTAAAAGCTACAATTGGAGCCAAGTGTAAGAACTCTCTCTGTCTGGGCTGGTGGTCACTGTCTGCCCCTTCTGTGCCTTAGGGAGGTCTTTGCTGAAGTTAGCCTGAACCATGGTGTCACCTTCATCAGCAACAATGTTAGCATCGCCAGCAGGAACTGTGCGAGTACCAGGGTAAGGCTCTAGCATCTAAGGCTGTCCTGACACCCTGCACCCTGGGGAGGCAAGTGAAGGGAACAACACCCCAGGCAGGCCCAAAAGGTAGCCTGTGCAGGCAGGCCCCTGAGCAGCATCTCACAGGTAGCTCGGAGCCCTTAGCCCAACCTCCAGGAGCTGAACCCCCATGAGGCTTGGGTAGTGCCTTGAGAGTGCTCCTAAAAAGAGCACCTGGGGGTCACCTTACTGTCCAGGCCTTGCAAACCTTTGCTGTCTCTGTGAACCAAGTGTCACTGAAGGCACATGGAAGAGACCAATTAGAGCCCTAAGCAGAGTCCAGGAACAGTGCTGAGGCTCTGCCCACCCTGGACCCAACTTGCCACCTCCCCTGGCCCCGGCCTTGTGGTGGGGAGCTCAAGGCTCCATCCTGGATTCCAGCCAGGGTGAGCAGGAGAGGCTGGGGCACTGTGTACTAGGGGACAGGGTCCAGGGCCTCTTGGAACCCTGGGCCCTCCAAGTCGGGGTCCCCGGCACAGGGGTCAGGAGGGTGGGAGCAGCTGTGACCGTGCTTAGTCAGCTTGGCCCGAGGATGCAGAGTGGGGAAGTAGGGGAGGGAGGCTACGGGGAGGTGAGCAGGGTGTCCTGCCTCTGCTCTTGCACCCACACCTCTCTGGGGCCCCAAAGCCCCTCCCTCACCCATCTGTGTGTCGTAGCATTTTGTGGTCCTTACAAAACCCCTGTATGTCATACTAGGCA
Organism: Mesoplodon mirus; assembly: GCF_964341445.2. NCBI lineage: Eukaryota > Metazoa > Chordata > Mammalia > Artiodactyla > Ziphiidae > Mesoplodon > Mesoplodon mirus. The sequence continues at coordinate 39,533,755 of NC_138977.1, forward strand.
GGGAGTGAGGGTTGCATTGTCACTGCATGGAGGACTGGGCTTCCTTGACAGGGCTCAGTGGAGAGCCTCTGAGCAGGGCCAGCGGTGGGGTCTGTGGCCCAGGGCCCCACAGTGGCTCTCTGGGTACCAGCCCCGACCTCTTAGAATCTGTCTCCTCAGGTGGGGCAACCAAGTAGAAAGCGGACTGAGAGGACAGGGTGGGCTGATATCGGATCCAAGTAGCAGGCGCCTGGTCCATGCCGGGACTCTGCTGTGTGTTTTTTCTGTAGGAAGCGGGACCAGATGGCAAGAATGCTCCACCAGCTGCCCCACTAGATGCCCAGCAGCCTCCCGAGGAGCCTCCCTCATCACCATCCCCACAGTTCACCCTCTATGTCAACCCTCTCTACTTATATGCCCTCATCCCAGCCCTGATCCTGTTCCCCCTGATGCTCTGGTGCATCTGGTGGCTGTGCCGCAGGAAGGTGAGTGACCCCTGCCCGCACAGCCTGCATCCAGCCCTCGCCAAGCCCCAAGGGACCATGCCCATGCCTGCCCCATGATCCTGCCTGTGGGCGGGTTCCCATCAGCCCCAGGGCCAACACACAAGCAAACAAGACACAGACTCTGTCCTCCCGTCCCGGGCATAGACACAGCCTGGGCTTCTAGGGGGCCACCTGCTTCATGCTTTCACCTTCACAGGGAGGTGGCCTATGGGCTGTCCTGGCCCCTGGGGCAAAAGGACCCCAGACCTCCTGAGACCAGGGCTGCCCCACAGCAGTCAGGCTTCTGAAGGACTCAGGTGGACCAAGGCCCCAAGGGTGTCTGCTGTTGGGGGACGAAGAGGGGTGTGCAAGGGCACTGATGGCCCAAAGGGAGAAGGATGCTGGCCGGGAGGATGCTAACCCTGGGGGCAGCTGCGCCTTTGAAAACAGCATGGATCCCTGCCCATCTCTGGTGCCTTCCGTCATTCCTTCATCAGTCATCACTAAGTCACCAGAATGTGCAGGGCCCCGTGCTGGGCACAGAGGGGCAGAAATGAAGCAGCCGCCTCCCTTGCCCACAGGCACTCACCATCTGGTGTCTGGTATGGTATTGGTAGCTGGGGAGCATTGAGGGTAAATGTCACCTTCAGAGGGTGTGGCAGGTGCCCTGATAATGATAAAGGACAGAGACTGGCCCTGGGTGGGAGGGAAGGCAGAGGTGCTGGCCGGCTAGGTTTGCAAGGACACAGGCCAGAGGTGGGTGAAGAGGAGGAACAAGCAGAGCTGAGAAAGGACAAGCAAAGCAGCATAGAAGCCAGCAGGTCACATTTCTGCAAAGGGCGAGAAGTGAGGAGAGAAAGCCGGGTCGGGGAGAGGGAGGTGGACTGTCATCCCTGAGGGCTGGGAGGCAGGGAGGGCTGCAGGGGGAGGGAGGGAAGGGGAGAGGAGGAGGAGGTGTGGCGAGTGTTCTCTTGTCTTCATAGGATGTCAGGGCTGCTGCTGAAAACTCGACCAGGGACCAGGGGCCTTAGTCTGTCTCCCCCTTGACCCTCCACCGAGATACCGATTCCCCTTTCATGACTGAGGAGCCTGAGGCTCAGGGAGGTGGAGCCTGTTGGCCACAGACCCTCAGGCTCTGGGCACCTAGGTTGACACCCCAAAGCCCATGTTTTGATCCCTTACTGCTGCCGAGCGGGGTCCCCTTCTGTCTGCATAGCTGAGCCAGAGCCCTCCATGCCCCTTCCAGCCTGTGTTTATGTCTCTTTAACATCCTAGATCGTCAAGGAGCCACCACCAGCCCAGAAACCAGAAAAAGTAAGTGGTGTGTTTCGTAGTGATATTGTCAGCATACTTGATGCCCACACTGACCTGCACAGAGAGGCCCTCGGACGTGTATGGGGAGATGCCGTCCCCCAACCCTCCCGCTCCCACCTACCTGGGCAGAGAGAGGTGGCAGAAAGGAGAGGGTGACAGAGGGCAGGGAGGGACCCCAGAGAGGACCTGAGACTCACAAAATGTCACCCAGACAACACGGTTCCCCACCTCCGAAGACAGCCTGCACCAGGGCCTTTATCACTGAATCAGCAACGTGGGGTAGCCTATTTCAGAAACAGCTATGGTCCCTCCTGATATAAATGGGCTTTTGCTCAATTCCCAAAAGACTCTTTGTAGACCGATCCTTCCCGGGACTCGTGCGAGCATTTGGAAAAGGATCCTCAGGTTTCAGGGACCTGGTCCCCCTCCCCGGGCTCTTATGTATGCTGGGCTCCATTTCCTTGGTCTTCATCCCTGGCTCTTGTCAGGATGAGGGTTAGTCTTTAGGGACTGGGGACTGGGGAGGGTGGATGGAGTCCTAACCTGAATTTGAGCTGTTGGGGCATAGCACAGGTGAGCACAGGGACCAAGGGTCAGGTGAGGAGGCTGGGGCTGACCCGGGGTGGTGCCCAACCCAGGGTCCATAAGAAGTAGTTAGAGCAGGGGTGCCGTGTCCCCAGTCAGGGGGAGCTGGGCCTGAGATCTGGTGGGAAACAGGGTCACTGCCCGGGCTGACGTCTACACTGGCTGCAGTGTGGCCTGGGGAGGCTGGATCTGCCAGAGTCGGGTGAATACAGCCATGTCACCTACTTATGCCCGCACCCCTGCCAGCCTCGGTCACATGGCACAGCCTCACGCCAGCTTCTCCTGCAAGGGTGGCCACCAGGAACCAAGGGGACAGGATAGAGTTTGTTGATATTTGGAAAAGAGCCATCTTTGTAAACCAAAAGGAGTTGGTGTGTTTTTCACATGGAGGCCACTCTCTTATGTGCCGGGTGCTGCTCATTTGTCCTTGATTCTCCAACAAACATTTGCTGAGTGGCCAGTACTTGACAGGTGCCGGGGCAACAGATGTCATTTGTCTGCACCCAGGAGCTGCCAGACAAGGACGCAGACGGTGTTTTCTCTTCCTCGGAGCCAGAGGAGACATGTGAAATGTCACGCCCCACAGTGACTGTCCATGGTGGGTGCCAGGGACACAGGATGGAACGAATGGAGGTGAGAAAGTCCCTTGGGAAGGAGTGATGACCCCAAGGCTGGGGAGCAGGAGGTGAGGGTAGCCGGTTCGTGCACAGGTCTGGACCCATTAAGCATGGAAATGAGCTCTGGGTACTGGACTATAGTCACTTGGTGCCAGAGAAAAGCCAAAGCCCTCCCGACCCTAGTGGCCCAGGGGAGGCCAAAAATTACCAGGGCTCATGTTCCCATCACCACCAGGGTTTCCCCTTGGGATGGGCCCAAGTTTCTGGACGTTGGTGGATGGCCCCAAAGGGTAGCTGTAGTGCTGTCTCGGGGAATTGGTGGGGACAGAGCCCTGGCAGACCATCTCAAGTCAGAGGGGACACTACCCCTCTAGAGGCAGCATCTGTGCCTGTAGCTTCCTCACAACCACATCTGCTTTTCAGAGAAAACTGGATACCTTGTGTGACTTTGTCCAGCGCTGCAACCAGATGTCATTGATGTGGTGTCCACACAGGGACATGGTAAGCAGGGCACAGGGATGCTCCCCATGTCTGGGATCTTGCTTTTGCCCTTGACAGTTGCCCCCGGGACTGTGGGTCAGAGAGCCCTCTCCGGGCATCTGCCGAGAGGAACGCCCAAGGCGTGGAGACCTGGAGCTCATGAGCTTCCAGACGATTCTCAACATGGTGCCCGTGCATTTCCCCTGCGTCCTCGTCTCAAGGATGTCAGGACCTTTCTTCTCCAGAGCAATGCCCAGCAATTGCAATCTTAAGCGAAAAGGGCTGGAGAGGCCTATTGGATTCCCGTCCATCGTCCCTCCCCACTGCCTACCCGACCCTGTGGGACTGCTGGCTGCACCCCATCCATGAGACCCTCCTGGGCTGCTCACTCAGCTGCAGGAGTGGCGGAGGACATGGTGACACCCGCACCCCAGTATTGTCTGGCCAACACTGACTGGTTTTACCAGGTAGTAAAGATGCCCCACTTGTGTCAGTGCCTGTGACAATGTGGAGAAGCCCAATTTCTCCACTTGTCATCCTTGTTATTTAGTAATAATAATGATAGATCATTTTATTGCATCCTTTCTGTGGGTCAGGTGCTCAAGAAGTTCACATGTTCTCACTGCTTTAATCCTCCCAGTGAATGTACAGGTAGATACTACTGTACTGGCAGATCCCAGCTTTATGGAGGCGGGTCTGACCCACAGAGAGGCTGAGTGACTTGTCCCAGCTCTCAAAGGATGGGAGCAGCAGAGCGGGACTTGAATTCGGAGCCTGGCTCCACCCTTCTCACCGCTCGGTCCCCCATTCGGTTCGGCACTCATGGTCTCATGATGGTTACCCCCAAACCATCAGAGAGCTGCCCTTCTCAGGCCTCCAGATCCGAGGAGGGCCTTGCTCCTGGTTCTCTTGGGAAGCACCTGCCTGGGCATCATATTCCTGGTGTCCCCATTATCAGACCTTTTGTACAGACCGGGCCAGGGGCCTGGAGGATGTTGCAGTCCCAAGATCTGCAGTGAGGTGTGTACTGACCACATTCCCTGAATCAGGAAAACACTGGCTCTTGGTGGCTGGACAGGTGGGCACTTAGAAGCTCTGGATAGGCCTGAAAGTCTCTTGGACACTGCTGATGACACACCTGAGGCATGCTCACATCCAGCAGAGACACTGTCTGGTGACAGTGGTGTCGGGGCTCCTTCTGCAGCTTGGCTCCCGGCTCTGGGTGTGAATCGAGCTCTGAGTCCCAGCCTTGCTTGCACAGAAGCCCCATTCTCCACCTGTCTCTAGACAGCTCTCTAGACACTTGAAAGTCCTGAATATCTCAGTGAGTGGCTGTTTGGCCAGATCAGAATCTGTGAGAGAGTGACAGTTAAGCTGAGAAATAACTGATAAAAATAAATCCAGAGAGGTCCTTCCAAACGGAGGAAACAGCCAGTGCGTATGCCCTGGGGCTGTAGGGCTTGGTGAATTGAAAGGCTGGAAATCAAGTACTGTCCTCATGTATCCAATGGTCAAGATGTTCACAGGATACCCAGTGTCACCCAATAGGGTGTGGGGGACAGAGGCACACCAGTCCTGCAGGTCAGAGTGTTGTGAGGGCACCAAATCCAGTTGTTCCGATGCACGTGGTCCACACACACTGAGCCCTCTGATGATGAATGAATGAATGAATGGGCACTTCTAGTTACACGTGCTCCTGTGTAGAGGCTTTAGGTCATTTCTGTGACACAAGGAGGCATTTTGGATCTGACAATATAGGGCACAGAAATCTGCTTTGCGGGGCACTGTGCAGGGATGGGGAAAGGTCCCTTTGGCATTTTCAGGAGTGATTGTAGGAAAGTACTGACTTCAACCTGTTACTAAATCTGCGAAGTTAGTCTAGTTTCTGAAACGCTCCAAGCCTTACCGTTTTTTTAAACAAAAACAGGGATAAAATAATAAAATGCCACTGAACAAATAATGCAGTTATGAAGAATGCTAGGTCAGTTTTTGGTGAGGCTAAGAAAGTGTCCAGGTGAGTCCGAATAACCCAAAGTCCAGAGGTCCTGGAGTCCCATTGACAGATCCAGTCTAGGGCTGCCCATAGATGCTGTCAGCGGGTCCGTGTGCTCACCACCCTCCCTGTGATGCTGCAGACAGATTATGGTGTCCCAAAGGGTCCGCATCAATCTCTACCCAAACCAAGGGGTCTGTATGTGCTGTTGCCTCCAGAGCCCATCACCCATCTGAGGGCGCTGTCACCTGCCCTTGCACTTTGGACTCAACCCCAGCCTGAGGGTTGCAGTGAGAATCCATCCTTTCGGCACATACTCATCAAGAGAGCCTGGGCAATGCTGGGGCTACAGTGGCAATAAGCCCTTGTCCTTGCTAACCAGGCTCCCAGTGCAGAGGGGAGCAGGCAAGTTCCACACCAGAGCAAAGGGAGTCCAGATTCACAACAACTGGGCTCCATAGGGAAGGGAGGGCATGTGTCCAATATGTGAACAGTGTCTAGAATTAGAAGCGCAGGCTGGAGGCCAGGACCTAGGAAGAGGAAGGGCATCAACAAAGGCTCACCCTGGGGATCCTGACAGGTACTGAGCCTAATCCCCTTGAGCCAAGGAAAGCACAGCCTTCTGCTCCCAATTCCAATGGCTTCTCAGTGACGTTCTCTCTCTACTCTTCTTCACACAGGGGAGGTGCACCAACTTCACCTTATGGAATCCCCACTGCACACAAATGTTCTGCAGCCCAAATATCTGCCTTCAACCCGGCCAGGAGTGCTTCCCCCTCAGGAACTGCTGTTCACATGGTCAACACCTCCCACCCATATGCTCTCAGTCACGCTCCAGGATGCTGCCGCTGATCCCTCCTACTGCCCGGAACCTCTGCAGAGGTACTTTGTCATTCCCACCCCCAGAGCCCAACATCTAAAGCACCAAAAACACAAAATTGTTAAGAGCCCCTTTATTACTAATTTGGACACATATATTGTGTTTTGGTTTACAGTCAAAAGGAGTTGGGATTTGTTGCTGATGAGCAAGAGAGTTTGTTACCTGGTGAGCACTGCTCCACTGTATGAGATGCAGCTCTACTGCTCCTGCCAGGACAAAGCACCCTGGTATCCTGTGGATGTAGACATGATGAGTCTCATTCCCCACAGACAGGCCTTCATCTGTCACCATGGGTTGAGATACGTGGGGTTTTAGCCAAAATATGCTCTTTCCAAAAAGCCCCAAATATCTTTGATGTATGAATACAGTCTGGTGTCCATTACTCACTTGCTGTTACTTAATCTCCTGGGCAAGTTACTTAATCTCCCTGTGCTTCAATTTCTCACTGAAAAGCTGGATAATGGTGTCGCCTCTACAGGGTGCCAAGAGGGTGATAGTAACTGCTGCCGTATGCTCAGAACAGTGCCAGGTCACTTGTAAAGACTCAGGGGCCCAGTAGTTAATGTCTTCCTCCTCTGCCCCAGGGAGGGAGAGGATGATGAGCTCAGAGACATCAAGAACTGTGCGGTGAGGACCAAGGTGTTAGAAGAAATCATGACTGGGCCTTTCAGCTCTGGACAGCAGGACTTGGGGTTGCCACACTTGAGAATTCTCTGTAAACTGCTGACCACGTGTAGGTTAACATCCGAGGCCACCACCCATGTAATCTCCAAGACACTGTCAAAAACAGGTCCTCAAACCTACCACCTCCTTCAGAAGTGTAAGTTCCCTTCCTGTACCTTAATATTTCTCATAATATTAAGGTAATTGCAGGGTCCCAGTTTCCCACCAGCTCCTCTGATGACACAGACAGACCTCCCAATTTATCAGATCCCTCCTAAAGAATACTTTGAAAACATGATCAGGTTTCCTTCCACACTTACATGCTAGAGGACTATCAATAGGCAAGAATTCACTGTGAAAATCACAGAATATATATGTGAAGATGAAGCAAAACATGGACCACAGAGTACAAGAAGGGAAGAAGAGACTGCTTACTCAAATACCAGTGCACATACCAATGCAACAAATCAGGGACCATGAAGAATCAAGGAAACATGAGATGATGAAAAGGATAAACTCTCTAAAGAAACAGAGATCTATGGACTCTTGTAGAGAGAATTCAAAATAATCTTCTTGAAATAGTTTAGTGAAATACACAAACACACATAGACACACAACTTCATAAAATTCAGGAAGAAAATGTATCAACAAAATGAGATGTTCAACAAAGTAATAGAAACCATCCAAAGAACAACTGGAAACTAGAGCTGAAGAATACAATGACTGTACTGAAGAATATAATAAAGAGTTTCAACAACAAACTCGAGCAAGCAGAAGAAAGAATCAGTGAACTAAAAGATAGGTCATTTGAAGTTATCCTGCCACAGGAGTGAACAGAAAAATTAATTTAAGAGTAAAGAAACACTATGGGACATTACAAACAGAAACAAGAGTGAATTATGGGAGTCCCCTATGAGAAGAGGAAGACAAAAAGTATGTTTGAAACAAAAGACTTGAACACTTACCAAACATGGAATGAGAGATGTACATCCAAATTGATGAAACACAAAGCATCCCAAATAAGTTGAATCTGCAATGGCTATGGGAAATCACATTGTACGTAAATTGTCTATGGTCAAAGACACAGGGAATTTTGAAAGCAACAAGAGAAAAATGAGTCACCACATGTAAGTCACCACCATAAGAATTTAGAGGGACTTCCCAATACAAACTTTGTAGTCCAGGAGAGAGAGGGGTGATGTATTCAAGTATAGAAAGAATAAAAAAATTCTGTTGAAGAATATTGTACCCCGCACATCTGTTCTTCAGAAATGAAGAAAGAGATTGAAAATATATCTAAACAAAGAATACTGAAAGAGTTCATCACCAGAAGACCTGCTATAAAAGAATTTCGACAGGAATTTCATCAAGCAGAAATGAATGAATAATAGTTAGCATTGTGAAAACATAAGAAGTTTGTAAAACTCACCGCTAATGACACATATTGTCAAAATCAGACCCTGTAATCTTGTAACTTTGGTGTGTAATTCACTTAGAACACTAGTTAAGAGTTTAAAATGTATTAAACAACCATAACTACAATAATATCTTACTCGATACAAAACATTAAACTATATAAATTGCCATATTGATAACCTAACATGTGTAGGATGGAGAAATAAAGGGAAAATCTATGTATGCTATCAATGTTGTTATCAGCTTAGAATAGGATGTTATAAATATATTTTAGGTAGGCTTCATGATAACCATAAAGAGAAAACCTCTGGTACATATAAAAAAGATGATAAAAGAGGAATCTAAGCATACCCGCTACAAAGAGTCATCAATTCGCAAAAGACAGGAAGATAAGCAGCTAGGGAAAATGGACCTATAAAACACTTGAAAAAATTAACAAAATGGCAATTGTAAGTATTTACATATCAATAATTACTTTAAACATAAAAAAATTAAATTCAATAGAAACACATAAAATAGCTGAATGGATCAAAAACAAAAGAGAGGTCCAGAAATATGCTCCCCACTATAGAATTACTTTAGTTTTAAAGACACCCAAAGACTAACAGTCATGGAATGGCAAAAGATACTCAAGCAAATGGTAACCAGAAGACAGCATTGATATCTATACTTACATCAGACGACATAGACTTTGAGCTAAAAATGCTCCATGGACAAAGAAGGTCATTATATAATGATAAAAAAAAAAAAGACAACCCATCAAGAAAATATTGCAATTGCATATATATATATGCACTCAATATCAGAGCACCTAAGTATATAAAGCAATTATTAACAGAACAAAAGGCAAAAAAATAACACAAAAATAAGTGAGGACTTTAATAACCACTCTAAACAATGGAAGGATCATCCAGATAGAGAAATGATAAGGAAGCAGCAGACTTGAACAACATTATAGACCAAAAGAGACCTAAAAGATATACACATTTCATTTCATACAACAGCAGCAGAATATACAATTTTCTCAAGCACCTATGGACCATTTTCTACGATATGTCATATTTTAGGCCACAGGCAAGTCTCGATAAATTTATGAAGACTGATATCATGCCATGCATTTTCTCCAACTACAATTGTATGAAAGTAGGAATGAATATCGTGAGGAAAGCTGGAAGATGCTAAATTACATGAAAATTAAACAACGCATGCCTGAGCAACCAGTGGACCAGAGAAGACTTTTTTAAAAACAAACAAATATCTTGAAAAGGCAAACACAGTATGTAAACCAGATCATGCAGTATGTAACAAAAACATTTCTAAGGAGGAAATTTATAGAAGTAAATGCATATTTTAAGGGAAAAAATATTTTAACCTAAAGAACTATTTAAAAAAGCACAAAGTTAGTAGAAGGAAGAAAATAATAAAGATTGGAGCAGAAATAAATGAAATACAAAACAAGAAAACAATATAAAAGATTAACAAAATGAAGAGTTAGTTTTCTGGAGAACATAAACAAAATTGATAATAGTTTAGACTAAGCAAGTAAAAGAAAGAGAAACCAAATTGATAAAATTATAAGTGAAGGAGAAGACATGAAAACTGATATTACCAAAATTAATTATAAAACTCTACTATTTAACAACTGTACATCAACAAATCGGACAATACTGAAGAAATGGGGAAAGTCCTAGAGAGTACAATCCACCAAGACTAACTCCTGAAGAAACAGAAAATCTTAACAGACCAATAATGAGTAAGGAGATTCAATTAGTAATCAAAAACATTCCAACAAAGAAAAGCTCAGAACCAGATGGTTATACTAGTACATTCTACAAATGTTTAAAGAAGAATGAACAACAACCTTTCTCAAGCTTTTCTGCAAAAAATGAAGAGGAAGAAACACTACCAAAGACACTTTACAAGGCCAGCACTACCCTGAATCCAAAGCCAGAAAAGGACATTTAAGAAAGGAAAACGAGAGACCAATATCCCTGGTGAATATAATGGAAAAAATCTCAACAAAGTACTAGTGAACCATTTAAAGGATCATACACCATAATCAAGTGGGATTCTACCCTGGAATGCAAGCATGGTTCAACATACACAAAACAATGAATGTGATAGATTAATACATTAAAGGATGTTCAACATCCTACTCATTAGGAAAATGCAAATCAAAACCACAATGAGATATCACCTCACACCTTTTGGAATTCCTAGCCAGGTGCACTGATGGGTGGAGATGCTTGGAGGGATCCATGTCAAAAGCCCATGTCCTCACTGCAAGGGGTCTATAAAATGTACATTTAGCTTTTCCACCACTACAGTGCAGGAAAGCCAAGTAGAAGGGATGACATACACAGGTTGATTGAACCAACAGACAGAACCTGTCACTGTGGCATTGAGTACAGCTCACCACATGAAGAGGCTGAGGGGACACATACATGCAACTCTGTCCCCCAAAAGTGTCCTCTCTCCCCTCAACTCTCTTTGAGTAAACAGTGTTTTGGTGGCATGTGGCCAGTGGTCGGTCAGAGCCAGCTCATAGTGCCTTGTGAGATTTCAGGAATTTTGTGAGCTAGCTGTTTTAACACAGGCATTATCAAAAACCACATTAAGTAAACTATTAATAAATTATAGAAACACAATAAATATCCCAAACTCACCACTTCCTAATTCTTTTACTAGTTTTCACTATTGAATACCTTGCTGCCGATGGTACCACAACTGTTGGGCCTGTATGTGGGCTGTGGTGCCCTGCTCCTGTGCATTTCTCCCCCACTCCACATCGAATGACATCAAGTCAGCCATGATGGGGGCATCTATGGCATATGCTATAAATCGGGGCTTCATTTCTTGGTTCATTGTTTATCTGGACTTAAGAATGTGAGGGTGAAAAGTTAATTCAGTTTAAACTAAACATTATGTCCTGTCTGAATTCTTGCCATTCTGATTAGTGCCAAAATTTGAAAGAATATTCTTCGACTGTTAAACCATTCTCTATTTTGAAAAAGACATCACTCAAAGTACTGAGAAACAAGTGAAATTTAGACAGCTGTCTTCATTGTTTCATTTTCATGTTAACTTTACCACAAATGAAAATACCGTCTGACATTCCTGTTGTAACTACATGCTGAGAGCCAATTATTAAACATTTACCAGCACACCACCCATGAGACCCAAATAATTTGGAATTCTGGGCACTGGAATACCAGAGACACCCTCCTGGTATTAGAAAGGGGGCAGGAAATCCTCCAAAGGGCAGGAAGAAAATAGAATACAAAAAGAGAAGTCAGAGGGAACTGCAAAAGCAGGTGCAAGGCAGTTAAAAGAGTAAGAATTCAATCACGAGTGTTTTGCAAGGACTGTTTATGAGCAAGGCATATGGTCCAGACACAGAAACCCATTCCATATCTCTTAGGGGTGATTTTCATTCATTTATTCAACAAATACAAACCTCTGCTCAGCCTGTAGATAAAAAGATGAACACAGTGGAGCCACCACTGCACATTCAGTAAGAGGAAGAAAGCCTAGTTATAGTAGGATCTCCTGAAGCCTGTGTTAACGGTGTGGGAAACTGTTGTAGGATCAGGGATGAATAGTCACTAATAATGTGCTACCTAAGAAATGCCCCATCAAGGAGGTGACATTAGCTCTGGAGTTTGACGGATGAATAGGAGTTTTCCAAGAAGCAATGGTGAAAATAGCACAGGCAAAGAAGGTCTAGGCATCCTCCAGTCATGAGGAAAATGTTGAGGGACACAAGTTTAGTAGGACACAGAGCCACCCCTAAATGATACCCTTCTATTCATACTAAGCCATTCAGACCCACCTGACTCCATCCCCACTGAGTGCGTCAGGGGAGGGAAAAGGAAGAGGGTCAGAGTAAGAGCCATCCACTTGCACAGCTTTCTCTACAGACCTCAGAACAGCTTACCTTCATTAACCCTCATGTCCTCAGGCTCCCCTGGGAGGTGGGAGCAGGCATCCAGCCCCCATCTGATGCCCTGCCCGGGTCACAGTGCAGATGGCGGGCTGAAGGTACTCATAATCGCCTGCCAGATAGAGCAGGTAGAGCAGGGGCGCAAGTCAGGGGTCCTGATCCCCAGTGCAGAGACTCACAAAAGTTCTGCCCACACTCCAGGGGCCAGTACCTAAACTGAAGGCTGAGAGAGGACTACTTTTATCCCCAGTAGAAATTAGAATCCAGCGCTATGCCCTCCCACAGCTAGCAAATTGATCCTGTGTGAGGACTGCCAGGTTTGCTGTCAGGGTTGCAGAGCCAAAGCTCAGGGTGTGTGGAGCCTGCTGGGGTCCCAACACTGTCCTTGCTATTACCCAGCCTGATCCTCTCCTCCTGGAGAAAGACTGCGTGTCTGTTTATCTGTGTACCCCACAGGGCTTCATGAGGTGGCAAGTAGCACACTCTCAGGAAGTGTTGGCTGCAGTGGACTTAAGGGCACTCTTTTGTACCCAGGTTCACAAACCAGCAAATGGGAAGGCAGGATTACATGCTAACTATGAGAGAAAAGCAGACATCCGATGGTTTGGTTTGAATTTATGCTGCCATCATCCTTCCTAAGAACACCTAATTTCAGTTTGAGGGGATTACCAGACTCTCTGAAGCAGCTCAAGCCCTGTATTTTTCCAAGATTAGTTCTCCAGTCCTCCCTTTGATGCTGGGATCTGTTCTCTCCTCTCCCATCGCTTCTCACCCTCACCAAAACCTTCTAACTCATCTTCTTGACTAAGGTGGCCAGAGTCGGTCTTTGTTGTTGGTATCTAAAGAACCCAGACTGCTATAGATGCAGCAACTCACCCTGACTCAGAGCGCAATGCCACCTGCTCTCACCTTCAGGATTCCATCACAGAGGAGGGACCACACCGCACAACTCTGCCACCCAGAGGCCAGGCTCAGTACTGCCCCACATCTGTCAGCATCCAGGCAGCAGCTGCTGTACTTACACAAGGCTTCCACCAGTCAGTTGGGACTTGGTTGACAACTCTAACATGCTTGCACCCTGATTCACAGCAGATGATTTTCCTTGCTGCTCTGCATGCCACCTTTCCTCACAAATCATCAGATGTGCTTGGACACTTTAAACACCTGGGCACAGGAGCTGCGGCAGCACAGGTGACCTGAGGGGAAAAGCTGGACGGTAACATCCAGACACGGTGGGTTGGGTCTGGAGCTGTTCCTGTTGCCTGCTCCCACACCTGGGGGCAGCCATCTATCCACCAGGCCCTGCCCCTGCACCAAGTGTGGGTCTCCCTCTCCACTCTCCTGAAGTGACCACAACTGTTCTGCACATATTCATACACTTGCTTCTGCTCTGCTCACCTGTCAACTGTCAAATGCCCTCTTGAGACAACCTGTTGGGCACTAACAGGTGAATCAGCTTCTGCTTTCCCCTTGAGGCGCTCACGGCTGCAGGGTAGACACACAATGGCCATAAGTGAGGGTGGCACCCAGGAGGAAAGGGAGCCATCAGCCCTTCTGGGAAGACATTCATCCCTGCCCTTCCCTGATCTGCTCCACCAGCAAGTTCTTGAGGCTTGCAAACCCATCTTCAAGCGCCCCCTCAGCTTGTGAGAGGTTTGCTGGACCACACTCAGCTGAGTGTTCCGAGTTTTCATCATTAACAAATACGTCTCCTGAGCCCGGGAGGACCGTGAGGAGGGGACAGCTCCGCTCCCTCCTCACAGGAACATCACTTGAGTCCAACTCGCCCCGCCTCCTGCCCCACCTGTAAAAGGAAGTACAGGGGCCTGCCCTCCTTCTCACTATCTTGGCAACAGGAGTCTGTGACACATGTTTTGCATATGTCACCTCCTTCCATCTTCAACACACCTGGAGGGTCATCACCCTCTTTCACAGATGAAGAGGACCCAAGTCCTGCAATACTAAGCATCTTGCCCCATGTCGCCTGCAAGGATGAGGCGCAGCTGGGATTGAAACCCAAGTGTGTGTCCCCAAGCCTGCTTTGGTTGCACTGGCCATGTCGCCCTCCCAGAGCCCCCAGAGGTAAACAACAAGTCAACCATGTGACCCAAACACCAAATGAGGGCATGTTGAGGGTTTAGGTCTCCTTTTCCTGCCTTCCAACTTCTCCCAAACTTTTACCCCATCAAAAAGTCACATTCTAGGGCTTCCCTGGTGGCACAGTGGTTGAGAGTCCGCCTGCCGATGCAGGGGACACGGGTTCGTGCCCCGGTCCGTGAAGATCCCACATGCCGCGGAGTCGCTGGGCCCCTGAGAGATGGCCGCTGAGCCTGCGCGTCCGGAGCCTGTGCTCCGCAACGGGAGAGGCCACCACAGTGAGAGGCCAACGTACCGCAAAAAAATAAAGAAAAAAAAAAGTCAGATTCTATGTCTAACCTCTGAGCTTTCAACAGCTCCTCAGGAAGCACATGCCAGTGTTACCCTTCATCCCACTCCTGTGTGACCCTGGGTTTCATTTGCCATTTTATCCTCAAAGGATGTCCAAACTGTGCCACAAGGGGCATCTGAGCCTCTCCTAACATTCTGTCCAGACTGATTCCTCAAAGGAGATGCCATTGACATCAGAGATTAATGACAGCCAATGTTCCTAGAAGAGACAGAAGTGGCCATATCAATCCAGTGAGTGACCCTGAACTGACTATTGCATCTCTCTCAGCCTCAGTTTCCCATCAATAAACTGGGGTTGGGCTAAATTATCTCCACAGTCCTTTCCAAATCTACCAATGTATGACTCCAGCTGGGATGAAGCTGGAGTAATTACTTTTTTAAAACTCAAAACCAAAAATAGAATTAAGAAATAATAAAAGATATTTTTTAAACCCTGATCATAATACTAAGAAATGAAATACAGCAATGTATAAAAAGGGCAATACATCAAGAACAATTAGGGATCACCCCGGAAATGCAAGTCTGATTCAGGTTTGAAATATCAATAGAATTGACCACATCGGCAAAATGGAGAAGGAAAACATGATTATCTCAATGAATGAAGAAAAAAGTTGTCATAAGTTCAAGTCCAGCATCATAACAGGAGCAGCCTGACAAAAGGCATCCGCACACATTCTCTCAGCTAACCTTACCCACAGTGGTTCAATGGGGACAGCTTCTCCCTGAGATCTGGCACTTGACAAGGATGCCCTCTCTCCCCCCGAGAAGGTCCCTGTATCAGTGTGGGGAGGATCCTGTGCAGTTGCTTTTCTGATAGAAGCCGACTCTCAGAATCATCAAGAAGTGTGTGATGAGGACAGGGGTGTAAGAAAAGTCATGACTGGGACTTTCAACTCTGGGTACCAAGACATGCGGTTCCTATACACGAACATTCTCTGTAAAAGCCTGCTAACCACATGTAGGTTCACATTCCTAGCTCATCAAGCACATAAACTGCAAGAATTAATTGGAACAGGCCCTGACACCTGTTACCTCCTTCAGAAAGGACCCTAAGTCTCTAGAACAGAAGACCAATCCCATTAGTAATGAGAAGAATGCAAATTAAGACTAAAAAGAGATGCTGAATCGATAGGAAAATATATAAAAATAGGACAATACCAAGTGTCATGAAGAATATGAAGCAAGGAAAACCTAATAGGCTATTGGGAGAAGTACACCAATTGTCCCAATTCCAAAACACCATTTATTTAAAATATCCCATTATTTTAAATACCACTCCCCAAATGCTTTAGATCACTTCCAATTTATGGTTTACAAATTGAAATAGCTAAGCTTACTAGAGAAGGATTTTAGCATATATCATTCTTCTTTTATGCATATAAAAATGAAGGTAATAAAATCAATTGGTTAAGGTATTCTAAAAAGTTTTACATTCACAATCTTGGCTTTTTAATCACTTTTGACTTAGCGTTGTGTATGCCCACATAGAACAGAGACAAACCATTGCCACTCAGCCTTCTCTGATTTCTGGTCACAGAACCCAGGAGAATAATAAAATAGTTCTTGTTTGATGCGACTGAGTTTGGGGTGATTTGCTACACAGAAGAAGATAACTGCAATGTCTCTCATTCACAAAGGACTTTGACATCCTTACGGGCCTTCCTCCACTTGTAGACCCTTCCATCCACTGGGTCACACGAGTGACCACTGCAGCACTCTAGGCTCCCAATTCCTTGACCCAACAGTGATGCCCTTATCTAAGCCACCTCAGCTGCCTTCTTTCAGCTGACAGAAAGGCAGGGTTTCCCGAGGAATTTAATGGCCACCTGAGAGGGATTGGGATAAAGAACAAATGGACGCTTCATCTTACGCCCACCCATGCTTCCCGACTGGGATTGTCAACAGCAAGACAATGAGCAGACCATGCCAACCTTCCTGTCCATCATAAGGGACATCACAGAGGAGGATTATGCAGGTAGTGAGGACATCCCCCGAGGCCAGCCTCTTGCCTCTTCTGCCCTAAGGGCAGATACCAGGGGAGGCTTACAGCACAGTGCACCTTAGTGAAAGGGCTGGAGGAGGAGTGGTTCCTGGGAACCAGCGGAGGTAGCACATGCCCCAGCCTGAGATGGCCTGAAGTGGCCAGGGTCCAGTGGGACCACGGGGGCTGGCCAAGAAAATGGGGAATGTTGGGCCCAGGATGCTGGGCTCCATGCTCTTCCTGATGCTGGCGCTACAGCCTCTACAGCTGTGCCCAGGGAGATCCCTGCACCACCTCCCAAACAACAGAAGCTTCCACCTGGGCACCAGCCATCACAGAAACAACTGGGACAAGCTGAAATCCTGCGAGGGTGCCTTTGACCGGTACTTCAGAGTGGACGCGTGAGTGGCTCTCCTGCCTGGCCCGGGTGCTCCTCAGGGCACCTCTGTCCACAGGACCACTGATGACAGGAAGTAGTCCAAGGGAACCCAGCCTCTGACAGAGGGGAGACAAGAACAGTCTTGATTAGACCCAAGGAACACACCTCTGTGGCCTCCTTGTTCCTGAGTTAGAAGTAGTGCCCCAGCCCTTTGTTCCCGGGAACATTTATATTTGGAAAGTAAACAAAGCACCATAGAGTTTCTGGATGGTTGTCAGTCTCTCCATCAGCTTGACCTGGATCTGTGACCTGCACGTCCCTTAAACAGCTCGAGGGGCAGGTGATTGCTAGAAGCTGTCTTGTCAGCACTTGGAAGAAGCTCACTGGGATTTCTGGGTTTGTTTGGTGTTTGTTTTGTTTTGTTATTTACCTGAATGACTTCTCTTTTTCCTGGGCCCCAGGGAGATTGCTATGTCATCTGTTAGGCATTCTCCTAGTGTCACTGCTTAGAAAGTCCTTTGCTTTGCTGGTTCTAAATGTTTTGCTTCTTTCTTTGACAACTTGGAGACCCACGTTGCAGTTTGTGTGCACATGAGGAACAGTAGGGTCTGTCTGCTTGTGGCCTTGGGAAACCTGGGTTGTGCATTTTGTACCTTCTGGCCCTCAAGGAAGGAAAGGGAGGGGCGTGTCCTCAGACTGGACAGATTGCCTAGGTTCCATTTTCAACTCCTCCGTGGGGCTGAGGATACATTTTACTCATTCAGTAGTAACAGTGGTATGGCTCCCAATATCACTGAAGCACTTTACGGTCCCCAGAGCCCCTTACTGCACATCTGTCATCCTCAAAACATTCTGGGAGGTAGAGTAGGGAAGGTATTTGCTTATGCAATCAACTGGAAAGGGGGAAAGCTCCTAGACATTGGATGAAGTAGCCCAGAGGCTAGTGGGTGTGACAGGACTGAGTCTTGCTGGATTCTGCAAAGGGGAAGAGGAGCTGACGGTTTCCAAGGATGGGCCCTAGGCACCCATTTCCCATCCCCAGGCCATCAGTGAGGAGTAAGCCTAGAGCATGGCTACAGTGGGATAGGCCAGGCTTATCTGAAAGCACAGCACACTCCTCACCCTCACCCCCTTCAGGCTCCTCAGTCTCCATCCTGGCACTAAAGTTAAAGACAATGGGAGCAAAAAACTTGAAGGAGACCAGGAAGGGCCTGCAGTTTTCCCTACTGGTGGGTATCATGATGTCAAGATAGCAGTGTCCCAGGCCTAGTTTGCAGGCTGATGAGAAAAAAAACGGTAATAAAACAGTCTGAGTAACACATGCTCCCTGGCCTGAGGCCAGGGTACCTGTTGGGTGTCCATACGTGAGGGACAACGAGAGCCAACGTATCAGAAGCACTGGAGGCGTTTCTAACCAATGAATTCTCCCTCTTTCCTTGTCTTAAAGCCCCAAGTAAAATGATCAACCATCCTGGTTTGCCACCCAAAGACCCTCATCCCCCTGCACATGGGTCTGGTTGTTTACCCTCCCAGGCACTCACAGTGATGAAAGTCACCACCAGGGTGACCCACTGAGGTCACTGAGGGAGTGTGGCAGCCTTTCGGTACCTGGGATGGGGAGGATTTGCCAAAGTGTCTGCTGGGAGCTCGAGAGGCAGAAACACTGCCCACTGGATGGATGCGCCTCATCCCTCCGACTCAGGTCTTCTTGGTTTTCAGGTCACAGAAGGCGAACGATATTTGGAAGGACATTTACATAGTAGTGGATGAAATATTGGAGAAGTACACACAGTACGGCTAGTGTTTTCTTCTGCCGGGCAGGGTACATAGCTCTTTAGACTCGGTGGTCACAGAAGTCCCTTTGGTCGGGAGCACAGAGCCCAGGGGGGTGTTCTGAATCAGAAAGGACAGATCACGCTGGTTCCATCAGGTCTCAGCAGCTTTCTTGGCTCCTGCCTGGGGTCAGGCCACATTGTAGGGGACACAGTCTGCCCTTGAGGACCGCACAGATTAATAAACAGGCAAACCAGTAACCAAACACCCAGTTAAATTGTGCCAAGGGCTAAAAGAAAAGTGAAAAGGAATTTCTAGTAACTTCAAGGAAAAAGCAAGTATTCTTATCTTTTGAAAGTCAAGTATGACTTTCTAGGGGATGTGGAATTTTGAACGAGATCCTAAAGAATGGGGAAAAGAGGGTAGAAGAATGATCAAGGAGATTTCTTGTGGAGCGAGTGGTCTATTTGACTGGAGAGTAGCGTTAACTCAGGGAAGGCTGAGAGATGAGTCTAGACAGAGCACTGTGGCTCTGAGCACTGGCTCAAAACCACTGAGGCTCATAATGCCAGGCCAAGGGGCTTAGAATTCCGCTGTAATTGGGAGCTCTAGATGATTCTTGAGCAAGTGTCTGATATGATACATGAGGTCCTCCAGGTAGTAAAGTCTGATAAGAGTGCTTAAAATGATTTGCAACAAGAGCCAAGAGCAGTAGAGAGCACAGCTAGGGACCTATGGTAGCCACTGAGAGAAAAAATAATGAGGGTCAATGGGGCAGAAGACAGTGGAGGGAGAGAAAAGGGAGGGATGTGTGAAAGGCTGAAAAGAGGTAGAATGACTTCCTTGAGATGGGCAGGACATGGGGAGGTGGGCAAGGAGAGAAAAGGGGTGAGTCTCAGAGAATTTTACAGTAGAAAAGAGGCCAGTTGGGAGGCTCATGCAGTAGTACATGAGTATCTATCTTCTTGTGCATGCCTCTGTGTGTGTGTGTGAGAGAGAGAGAGAGACAGAGACAGAGACAGAGACAGAGAGACAGAGAGATTTTGGGGGGTTGGGAGTATAAGGAGGGAGCAGGAAGGCCCCATACCTCCACAGGCCTCAGAATCCTTTACTAAGTTATAGGAACTTCCAGTGTTCAGGAAATGAGTCCCCGGAGCAAAACACTTGGAATGGGAGCAAGGAAATTCACATGCAACCCTTTGCTGGTTGCTTGTTGACTTTGTCTTCATACTTCTCCAGCCCTATCCTGCGGGTGTCCTTCATCACCTACTCCACACTGGGTCACACCCTCATGAAGCTCACCTCAGACAGGTAAGTACTGCTTGAATCCCCCAAAGCAGGCCTGGTGGGAGTGCTCACAGGGAAAAACAGGGAACTGAGGGGTTCCCTGAGACCTCATGTGGACCCACTGGGAGCAGGCTGGGCCGTCCTGGGCTCCCCTCAGAGTCCACTCTGACCCCCTGCCCCGGCTCCATGGCTCCCACTGACCCCTGGCTGTGCTGACCCTGGCAGACCCCGTGCTGCTAGACCATCTCCGCCCCCTCTAAGCCCCGCCCTCCGCCTGTCCTGTGTCCTCTCAGCGCTCTTCCCTTTTCTGAGAACTGGCTCACTGTAAGGACGCCCGGGACCTTGTGGAGCAGACGTGTGGGCCCTTTGTGAACACTGGCCTGTGTTGGGCACCTGCTCTGTGTGTCACTCTCTGCTCTGGGCCAGTGGGGGAAGAGGGGAGGCACAGTCAGAGCCAGGAGGGAAGGGTGGGCAGTGCTAAAGTGCTGAAGCTTCAGTGGAGGGGAGCTTGGTCCCTTGGTGGGTCTGAGACAAGGGAGCCCATGAGTGTGGGCTGGGGTGCGGGAGGGCAGCATGAAACACCAGCATCCTAGGTGGGCCATTAGGAGGGCCCAGCGATGTGCCCAAAGCCCTGGAGGTGGGAAGATATGGAGCTCCTGAGTAGCCGGGAGGTTCCGATGCTCATGATGCGGATGATCGGAACCCAGGGAGTGTGTTGGTGACAGTGTGTGGACAAAGCATTCCCCATGCCTGGCTCCCAGGAGAAGCAGGGGCTGTGCTTCCTGTTAGGTGAGCTAGGGGAAGGCGTGGTTCTGTGTGTCCCTGTCTTCTGCATTTCAGAGAGACCTGAGTGGGGTTGAGGTGGAAGACAGCAAGTCAGTGGGGGGCTGTCAGGCAGGTAGCAGAAAGAGAGGCGGGGGCTGGGCGGGGGCCTCTGGGGGAGGAGCTGCCCGTGGGGGACAGGAGGACCACTGCCTCCTCCAAGGCAGGGGTTCAGAGCCTGAACCAAGGGAGCTATGGGGAGGCTCTTGAGGGTCTCCGGGATCCTCTCTGGAAGTGGAGTTGACGAAGTCTTCCTCAAGGGAAGGTGTCAGAAGTGGGAGTGGGCTCAGGGGAGTGAAAAACGGGCTGGAATCTTAAGAATCGAAGGGCCTGATGAGGGCATAAGCAGCCGAGTGCACAGAGCTGGGAGTAAGGATGGGGTGGGGAGGCTGCCCAAGGAAAAGGGCAGCTCAGGCAGGAGTGAAGCCTGGCCAAGCTCAGTCCCAGGTCAAAGGCTGTGGAGAGATGAGAGCTCCACCATATTGGGGGGTGCTGTCAACAAAACAGAAATCTTCCCAAAAGTGTCAGGAAGAGGGGAGGGTGTTTGTGCTCAGGTGGGCAGGGCCTGGTGTGGCCTCCACTGGACCTGGGTCACAACTTCCTCAGCTCCTTGGCTGGGTCAGGCAGGGCAGGGCCTGGGGCTCTCAGATCACACCTCACGGCAGAATCCGTTCTGCGCAAGGCAAGAGCCAGCCTTCAGAACCACGTTCTCCTTAGACTTGCTGTGACAGCTCAGCCCATCACACTGCATTAGCCTGAACCTAAGCCCCACCCCTGATGTGTCCCAGTCCCATCCCCTGCTATCTGCTTTAACAGAGGCCGACGGCCCATCCCCATGGCAGCCTGGGGTCACTGCTCTTCCGCCTGCGTGGACAGGCCTCAGGCCTCTTTTCCAGCTTATGATCTCTTTCTTCAGGAGCACATGAAGCCCAGGAGCCCTACACTCTAATGCAGCAGCTTGACTACTTGCTTTAGTACGGATCCAGAGGGGGAAGTGGCTTGGAGGGTGCAAGTCCACCTCAGGGGTCTATGGTAGGGGAGGAGGGGACAGGGCAGGGGTATCAGCACAGTGACCTTTCCACACTCAGTCTTGCCTGTTGGAAGGTGATGTGCCCTCACCAGGGACCCTTTAGGTGCCAGCAGTACCGGCAGTCACACTGGGGGTGCTGAATTCACAGGTGCGTATCCATGGGTGCTCCCCCCTCACCACGGACGGTCAAGGCAGGGCCCTTGCTGAGTCCCCTGAGGTCTGCATGCCTGAGACAGGGATGAGCACATTGAAAGCCAGGCCCTACCCATGGGACCAGCAAAGCAGCATCCCCCACACCCGCTGAATGGGCGACAGAGAAGCGTTGACCAAGGCCTGTCAGTGTCAAAGACACAGGCAGAGAGGTCACCACAGGGCCACTTGTGTCCTCTCTGGTCCAGGCAGGTCTCCACAGGGCAGAATGGCACCAGGTCAAGTGGTCTGTTTTGTAACGGTCAACCCTCATTCCTCCTCAACCCCCTTTACTGTTTTTTTTCAGAAATGAAATTCGTGATGGTCTCAGCAGACTTCAGAATATAGTACCTACAGGAACCAAACACATGCAGGAAGGATTTAAAAAGGTACGGATCCTACAGCTCTGAGACTTTCTTCTGCTTTATCAAGTTCTTAGAGTATTTTTGGGTCATCTCACTGCCCTCCACCAATTTCCTTCATTTTGTTGCAGGCAAATGAGCAGATTCAACAAGCTAACTCAGGAGGTAAGCTGCCTGCTGACGTCACTGTGCTCAGGTGGGACAGAGCCGGGCACGGGCCTCAGCGAGGGCAGGTGCAGACCCCGCTCGGCCAATTCCTAGCGCTGACCTTGGAGCCAGTCCCTTGTCCTCTCTGGGCTGCAGGTTCCTCCTCTGCACAGTGAGGGGGAAAACCACCCCCAGGGATGCTTCCGAGAACCACATGGGATCATGCATTACATTCCTGGTTCTTACTAAATATCAAGTGCTTGTCCTATGGTTGGGCTGCATGAAAAAGAAAAGAGAACTTCCAAGGATGGCGAGCAGACGGGGTTCAGTTTAGGGAACAGAGACGTTGGTGTCCCCCTGGCTGCCCACACTTTGTCCACCACAGCTCTGGCTCTTCCTCCTTTCCCTTGAGCCTCGTTCCTCTGGTCGACTCTCATCCTGTGACTGTGCCTCTGCCAGTGGAAATGGCTGTACTTGGCCCAGACCAGCTGCATCGAGACTGTAGGGTTGCAGCCCTTGTCGGGAAGGATGCATGGGCTGCTGGCGAAAGGCAGGTAGCTGGGCGGGGGCTGCTGTCCAAGCACCTTGACCTCGAGTTCTGAATAGCAGGACCCACAGAGCCAGCAGGAGTGCCTGCCAGCGCTGCCCAGGACATAGCCCACTGCCCCCCAGACACAGGGGGATGTCTTGTGCAGTCGGTCAGCTGCTTCTCCCTGTGCTCACCTGAGAGGCTTGTCCTCGTCCAGTGAAGTAGCTGCAGTTGCCTTTCAGGGCAAAGGCTGTGTCACCTGCCCATAGTGAAGGTCCACTAGAAAGGGCTCTGATCCGGTCTCAGGCTCCTCGTCTGTCAAGTGGGTCCTGGGCTGAGGCCCCTTATCCCTCCAGGTGCTCTGGTTGGTGGGTACTCAGGTCAGGGTGGCCTCTCCCCAGGAGGAGGAGGTGTGGGAGCAGTGCTGTGGGACTGGCAGCCTGAGGCAGGTCACTCCAGGTGCCTTGCTGAGGCCACTCCCTGCTTCTTCTGCAGATAGCAGTGCTTCCAGCCTGATTATCACTCTGACCACTGGACCACTGCTGCCAACGACATTACAGGAAACTACGAGTGAAGTGAGTCCTGTCCATCATTACCAGCTTTGTGCTCCATGTATTGGGGTATTTTTATTCCAACCTTTTTTTCCCTCTTAGGCTGAAAAAGCTCGGGATATGGGGGCCAAAGTTTTCTGTCGGGGTGTGAAAGACTATAAGAAATACCAGGTAATTCAGAACAGCTAACCAGGTGTTCAGCTAACCAGGTGCCACTCTTGAGCCCAGATGGGGAAAGCTTTCAAAGGCAGCCAGCTGTCCCAGAGACCCCCAGAGGATGGCCCTCTACCCACCCCGACTGTCTGGAGAACAGATAGCCACAGCCAATGAATAGCAAGTGCTGTGGAAACCTACACACCAGAAGTGTGGATGGAGGAGCTTTCCACTCGCTAAGCGTGGGCTGCTGGCAGACACCAGGATGTGGCCCTTGGAGTCTAACGCAGCAGAAAGCAAGAGCCTGTCTCCTGAGACAGGATCTGCTGTGTCCTCAAGCCCTGGCTGTGTGCCCACCATCTCCAATTCCCTTGTAGCTGCATGATATTGTAGAAAGAAAAGACCAAATGTATGGGATAGATGAATTCAAGTCCCTGGAAAAGCTTGTTACCTCGGTGAGTGTGGGCTAACCGTGAGAGGGGAGATGGGGTGTCTTCTCCCTATGCCTCTGTCATCAGTCTCCCTGACCCTGCCACCCCACTGTCTGTTCCAGCTGGTGGAAAATTCCTGTATGGAACTGACGGCTGGGGACACTTACTTTGCCTGTGTAGGAGGTAGGAGCCAGAGTCACATATCTATACAGAAGTGTGTGGCTCTATGTGTGTGTATGTGACACATTTGGGTGGTGTGTGGGTGTTGTGACTGTGGGTTGTGTGTACATAGTGTGATTTACTTGGTTATACAGCAGAAACTGACACAACATTGTAATGCAATTATACTCCAATAAAAATGTTAAAAACAAACAAGGAAGGGAGAATAGACAAATCTCCCAGAAATACAGAATTTTAAATAATGTATGTAGGTACACCTCCCCCAAGAAGATAGAGCATAATTCCCCACCCCTTAATTGTGGGTTTGCATAGCAACTTTCTTTCAAAATGTATAGTATGAAAAGGAGGGAAAAAACTAACTTCACAGTGGAAAAACCTAACAAAACTACCTCAGCCAGTTAATATCAACGTTAACATCATCAGTGGTGTCCTGTTGATAGCATGTACCCCTAAAATGATGTGATGAGATTGGCACCTTACCTCTAGGGTTTTCCTCTCAAAACCCCACAACTCCAGTCCAACCATGAGAAAAACATTAGACAAACAAAACTTGAGACCCATTGTACAAAATACAAAAATTGAGGCAGATTCTCCTCAAAACTGTCAAGATGATCAAAAACAAGGAATGTTTGAGAGACTATTGCAGTTTAGAGGAGCCTAAGGAAACATGACGACTAAAGGTAATACACCATCTAGATGGGTTCCTGGAACAGCAAAGGAACATTAGGTAAAAACTGAGGAACCTAAATAAAGTATAGGCTTTGTGCAGTACGCAGGCCTCTCACTGTCATGGCCTCTCCCGTTGCGGAGCACAGGCTCCGGACGCGCAGGCTCAGCGGCCGTGGCTCATGGGCCCAACCGTTCCGCAACATGTGGGATCTTCCCAGACCGGGGCACAGAACCCGTGTCCCCTGCATCAGCAAGCAGACTCGCAACCACTGCGCCACCAGGGAAGCCCAAAGGATAGGCTTTGATTAATAATCTATCAACATTGGTTCGTGGTCACAAACCTACCACAGTAAGATGTTAACCAATAAGGGAACTGGTGCAAGGTATCTGGGAACTCTCTGTACTATCTTTGCAACTTTTCTGTAAATCTAAAATGATTCTAAAATTAGGCCTTTATTAAAATTAAAAAAGTAGATTGAGAAAATTTAACCCTATTTTTTGTCTGTCCCTTATAGGTGAAGAGCTCTTTTTTTTCTTTTTTAGGATGTTTATATTTCTTTTTCTGTACTGCTGGATTTGATTCGCTAATATTTTGTTAAGAATTTTTGCATCTATTTTCATGATAGATATTGGACTGCAGTTTTCGTTTCTTGTAATGTCTTTATCTGCTTTTGCTGGAAGGGTGATGCTTGCCTCATAGAATGGATTAAGAAGTGTTCTCTGCTTCTATTTTCTGAAAGAGATTATAGAGAGTTGGTGTGATTTCTTCCTTATATGTTTCATAGAATTCACCAGTAAACCCATCTGGGCCTGGTGCTTTCTGTCATGGAAGGTTATTAATTATTGATTAAAAAATTTTAATAGATATAGGCCTATTTAGATTATTTCTTCTTGTGAGGCTTTTGGTAATTATGTCTCTCAAAGAAATTGGTCCATTTCATCTAGGTTATCAAATCTGTCAGCACAGAGTTGTTCATATTATTCCTTAATTATCCTTCTATTCTTCATAGGATCTGTAGTGATGGCCCCCTTCATTCCTGATATTAGTAATTGCCTTCTCTTTTTATCTTACTCTGGCTAGAGTTACCAATTCTATTGATTTTGTCAAAGAACCAGACTTTGGTTTCATTGATTTTCTTTATCAACTTCCTGTTTTCAAGTTTCACTGATTTACACTCTACTATAATTTTTATTATTTCTTCCCTTCTGCTTATTTTGGATTTAATTTGCTTTTTTTCTAGTTTCCTAATATGGAAGCTTAAATTATTGATCTTAGATCTTTATGCTTTCCTAAGATATGCACTGCTTTCATTGCAACCCACAAATTTTGATAAGTTGTATTTTCATTTTCATTTAGTTCAAAATATTTTTAAATTTCTCTTGAGATTTTTTTTTTTTTTTTTTTGCGGTATGCGGGTCTCTCACTGATGTGGCCTCTCCCGTTGCGGAGCACAGGCTCCAGACGCACAGGCTCAGCAGCCATGGCTCACGGGCCCAGCCGCTCCGCGGCATGTGGGATCTTCCCGGACCGGGGCACGAACCCAGGTCCCCTGCATCGGCAGGCGGACTCTCAACCACTGCGCCACCAGGAAAGCCCGAGATTTCTTCTTTAATCCATGTGTTATTTAGAAGTATGTTGTTTATTATTTATTTATTTATTTATTGGCTGCCTCAGGTCTTAGTTGCAGCATGTGGGATCTTCGTTGCAGTATGGAGGATCTTTCGTTGCGGCACGAGGGCTCTTCACTGTGGCTCACAGGCATCTCTCAAGTTGTGGCGCACAGGCTCCAGGGTTTGTGGGCTCTGTAGTTTGTGGCATGCAGACTCTCTAGTTGAGGCACATGGGCTTAGCTGCCCCACAGCATGTGAGATCTTAGTTCCCCGACCAGGGATCAAACCCACGTCCCCTGCATTGGAAGGCAGATTCTTTACCACTGGACCACCAGGGAAGTCCCGAAGTATGTTGTTTAATCTCCAAGTTTTGAGGGAATTTCCAGGTATCTTTCTGTTATTGATTTTCAGTTTCATTTCATTGTGGTCTGAAAGCATACATTTTAGGATATCTATTCTTTTTAACTTGTTAAGGTGTGTTTTATGGCCCAGGATGTGGTCTACCTTGGTGAATGTTCTATGTGAGCTTGAGTGTACTCTGCTGTTGTTGGATGAACTGGTTTAGAAATAACAATTAGATCCAATTGATTGATGGTGCTGTTGAGTTCAACTATGTCCTTACAACTTTTCTGTTTGCAGAATCTGTCCATTGCTGATAGAGGGTATTGAAGTCTCCAAATATAGTAGTGGACTTGTCTACTTCTCCTTGCAGTTCTATCAGTTTTTGCCACATGTATTTTGACACTCTATTGTTGACGCTCTGATTTTAACTGAGCAGTTTATGATTACGTTTTCTCCATCCTCTTAGCTATCAACTATATTTTTTAAAATTTTACAGTTCTGAAACTTCAGTCTGTCTGCTTACATTACCCATCTGTCCTTGCACGTTGTCTACTTTTTCCATGAGAGCCCTTAGCAAATTAAACATAGCTGTTTTAAATTTCTGTTCTGTTCGGAGAATTTCAACATCCCTGCCATATCTGAGTCTGGTTCTCATGCTTGATTTGTCTCTTCAAATTGTGCTTTTTCTTGCCATTTATCATCCTTTGTAATGTTTTGGTTGGAGGCCAGACATGATGTATCAGGAAACAGGAACTGAGGCAATTAGGCTTTTAGTATAAGGTTTTATGTGAATCTAGATAGGAGCTAGGCAGTACTTAACGTTTTCTGTAGCTCTAAGTGGCAGAGGCTTGTT
This sequence comes from Mesoplodon mirus, assembly GCF_964341445.2. Classification (NCBI taxonomy): domain Eukaryota; kingdom Metazoa; phylum Chordata; class Mammalia; order Artiodactyla; family Ziphiidae; genus Mesoplodon; species Mesoplodon mirus. The sequence continues at coordinate 39,561,847 of NC_138977.1, forward strand.
TCCTCTATTTTCCTTGTTGTTTTGTCTTCTTCCCTGTTGTGTTTTTTCCCTAAGAATTCTTTGTTGAAGAGTCTGTCTTGGAGCTCTAAGTCATACTCCACAGATACTACACTGGAACTCTGTTATCATGGTGGAAGGGTATTTGGGAAGCATTCAATAATCTTATATCTCTGTCTTTTATTTGGCCTGGGTCCCTGGGCTGTGACCTTCAGAAGTATTTCTTAGACATTTTTTTCTCCTCTCCCATGATATTAGAAAGCTAAAGGGGGCTGAAATTGTCTAACTTGCTTATCCCCAGGTGAGATAAGGCTCTGGTAGAGTAATTTCCTTCAGAGGGCAGGCCTTTGTCATGGAAAATGATATGGGTGTATTTCAAAATAGTTACCTTCTCCTCCCCTGAAACACAAGGGGATCCCTGATCTTAATCATGAGAACTTGGTGGGGTTCCTGGGGATAAATCCTATAAAGTGTGGAGGTTCTCCTAAGAGTGGGGTTTTTGTTTTGTTCTGTTTTGTTTTGTGGTTCGTGGGCCTCTCACCATTGCGGCCTCTCCCGTTCCGGAGCACGGACGTGCAGGCTCAGCGGCCATGGCTCACGGGCCTAGCTGCTCTGCGGCATGTGGGATCCTACCAGACCGGGGCATGAACCCGTATCCTCTGCATCGGCAGGAGGGCTCTCAGCCACTGCGCCACCAGGAAAGCCCAAGAGTGGGGTTTTTAACTGTCAAGCCCGTTAGCATCCAGTAACTTGTCAAAGTTACCATTTCACTGTTCATATCAGTTACTGGCCCAAGCAGGTCTGCTCCTGGTAAGTTGATCTCTAATGTGATTCTATCTGGCTGTTTCTCCAGTTTGGGAGTGGTGGTTTGCCCTATGACCTCAATTCTCCTTCGGATCTAAGAAAAGGCATTGATTTTTCCACCTGTTCAGCCTTTTTCTTATGATTCAATTTTCTCCATCCTCTCTTAGCATATCAACTATATTTTTTTAAATTTTATAGTTCTGAAATGTCAATCTGTCTGCTTACATTATCCATCTGTCCTTGCATGTTGTGGCATGTGTCTTGCTGTGAGGATGGAGTGATGACTTCAGCGCCTTATATGCTGGAGCTGAAACTGGTAATTGCCTACAAACACTTTTTTATATTTATTTATTTATTTTTTTGCGGTACATGGGCCACTCACTGTTGTGGCCTCTCCCATTGTGGAGCACAGGCTCCGGATGCGCAGGCTCAGCGGCCATGGCTCACGGGCCCAGTGGCTCCGCGGCATGTGGGATCCTCCCAGACCGGGGCATGAACCCACATCCCCTGCTTCGGCAGACAGTCTCTCAACCACTGTGCCACCAAGGAAGCCCCCAAACTCTTTTTTAAAAGTTCTTCCCCGTTTTCACTATAAAGCAAGGCTGAAATAATCCTGAGGAGTCTTCCCTGATCTCTCTCTGCTAAATGAAAAGCTCCTGCCTGTGTACTCTAGTACTTGGTACAACTACAAGTATTTCATATATTGACTCTTAGCTCTGTGACTCTGTGAATGCCTGGAGAACAGGCTTTTTGGCTTATCTGTGCATTTCTTGCATATGGTATAAATAATTGTCTGCTGAATTGAAAGGAAAAAGGAACAAAACACTGGTCACTAATTAAAAACAAAGTACTACTTTTATTTGGCTCACTTCTCCATTTATTAGATAACCACATGTGGAGAGGCACCAAGCACTTAAGTTTTACATAACTACAAAGTTATCACAAATCCCAAACTTTTTAGCCACAGATACTTCACCTACTCTGTTTAAAGAAAAAGCTTTCAAAACATCTGAGTTAGCCTGATACAGAGACCCTGAATAAATGGGAACTACGTATTTTTAAATGCTTGTACTTCCTGTTCTAATAATGTCTTCTTTAAATTGAATCCAGCATAAAAGGGATGGAAATATGTAAGGTCATGATGCAAACGCTTTTGAGAGATAGTGAAATTAATCTGTACAACATGGAGAAAGATGTAATGTGCACAGAAGGTCTGCAAGGATTCACTGAGCCATCTGGGCTTCCATGGCTTGTGCTGTCCATTCTGGTGCTGTCTGACTGATTTTCTCCAAAAGGTTATTCACTTGGAAACAAAGCGATTGGATCTGTTTGTCCCATGTTGGCAGGGCTTCTCGTGCTAAAGAAAAAAGGTATAATGTACAAAGTTGAAATTACTCCTTTGCAACCACAGTGAATGTTGAGTTAGAAGATAAATACAGTAACATTGATTTTTAAAAGTTTACTCCAAAAATCTTAGTTAATGAAATTAAGCTAATTAAGAAATAGTTAAGAAAAGTACCCCAATCACTGGCACAAAGTATAAACAAAACAAAAAAACACAAAATAAAACCAAACCACCTCAACTGCAGCAGTCAGACAGACAACTTCACTGAGGCCACCTGTTCCCTCACCAATGTCTACTGCTTCGTAAGACACTGCCACCCACTGGAGAAAGTGAAACTTGAAAACACTACATTCAGTGAAAGAAGCTAAAAGGTCACATATTGTATGGTTTCATTCATATCAAATATCCAGAACAGGTAAATCCATAGAGACAGAATAGAAATTGGTTGCCAGGGGTTGGGGAGAGAGGTATGAAGAGTAATTGCTTAAGGGGCATGGGATTCCCTTTTGGGAAGATGAAAATGTTCTGGAACTAGGTAGAGATGGTGGTTGCATAACACTGTAAACATACTAAATGTTACTGAATTTTTCGCTTTTAAATGATTAATTTCATGTTATGTGAATTTCAACTCAATTAAAAAATAGTAGTGGAGGAATAGGTATTGCTTTACTAACAGTAAAATTTACTATAAATTTATTACCTAATATTGTTACAGATCAATGGAACCAAATAGAGTACAGAAATAGATCCGAACATATATGTGGAACCTAATATATGCCAAAGATCAGAAAGGATGTTTTATTGAATAAATGATATTTGCATAATTGGCAATCCATCTTTAAAAAAAAAACAACTAGACCATGCCTTAAAATTATACACAAAAATGAACTGCAGACAGATTGAATTTCTAAATATAAAACAATAAATAAAATATTAGAAGACATTTTAGGAAAATATTAATTTTATCCCAAAATGAGGGAGACTTTCTTTTTTTGTAACATCTTTATTGGAGTATAATTACTTTACAATGGTGTGTTAGTTTCTGCTTTATAACAAAATGAATCAGCTAAACATATACATATATCCCCATATCCCCTCCCTCTTGTGTCTCCCTCCCACCCCTCTAGGTGGGAGGGAGACTTTCTTAATCAATACAGAAAACACAAAAGCCATAAAATTAAAAATGGATATATTTGGCTGCAAAAGAGCTTTTAAATGTGTTTATGGTATGCATTCTGTTACAGAAACACAACGGACAGAAAGAGAAAAATATCTGTAACACACATAGGAAAGGTGTGGAGGGGGAAGGAAGGAAATAGACAAGAAAAACTAACATGAATTCACAGAAAAGGAAATACTAATGGCCAATACATGGAAAGATATTAAACTTCACTAGTGCCAAGGAAATGCACAATAAAACAATAACATACTATTTTCCCCCCAACAATTGGCAAAAGATAAAAAGAAGAAGAATATCCAACTCTTAAAGATTCATTCTCTCATATTGGTGGAAGTGTAAATGGCTACACCTTTCTGGAAAACAAACTGGCAGTAGCTATTAAGAATCAAAACATGTATATCCTCTGATGCAAAGTAACCAACTTCTGAGACTCTGTTCTATAGAACTAAGTGTCCCAGTATATAAAGATACGCACAAGGAAACCGCCTGAATGTCCATCAACAGGTGAATAGTTGAACTCCATGAAATATTATGCAGCTATTAAAACAAATAAATTAGATTTATATCTAGTGACTCACAAATATATTCACGGTACATTAACTTAAAAAAAAACAAAACCACTTTGGGACTTCCCTGGTGGTCCAGTGGCTAAGACTCTGAGCTTCCACTGCAGGGGGCATGGGCTAGATCACTGGTCGGGGAAGTTCCACGTGTCAAGCAGTGTGGCCAAAAAAACCCCCAAACAAACAAACAAACAAAAACAAAAAAAAACACTTCATAGAACACTATGTACATTAAAGTATAATGCCACTTTAAAAAATCCCTACATGTTTTTACTTATCTATATAAACATGTAGAAAGGCACACGAGACTTTAGACTGACATTAGTTATGCCAGGCAGCTGGGATCAGAGGAATGCAGGTGAAAGTGGAAAGACATTACAGACTCTTCCTTTATTCATCCTTGTAATGTTTTACTTCTCATTATGAGCAGATTTACCATTGTAGTTTTTAAATCTAAGAAAATTAGAAAGTAAAATATCCCATATTCTATCAAGTTGGTATATGTTAATTTAAACTGTGTTTACTTGGTGACGCCTCTGCTATACTCTTCATCATACATTGTGTTTGCTCATTCAATAATTATTTATTTCCCACTTACAACGTGCAGGGCACTGGAAAAGATGTTGGATATACCATGGAGAACAAGAGACACTTAATATCTATCACTAGGAAGCTGAGCTTGGTTAACAGAAACAGACATTTAGACAAATTCAGAAATTCAGGGTAACAAGAATGTATAACTTAAAGCCATACCTAACCTGGGAAGTCAGGAAAATCATTATTGATTAACATTGTTCAAACTAAGACATGGGGACAAATAGAAGATGGCTGGAGAGGCTGCTTGTGGAGAGGGATGACTATTTTGGAATGTTTAAAGTGGGAAAGAATTTACAAGGCTGGAAAAAACAAAAAGTCCTGTGAGCTGGATTGGCAAGGGAAAACCATAAAGGATCACGTAGGACCTTTTGGAGACTTTGTAGAATCTTACTCTACAAGCAGTGGGGAAGCCATTCATCAGCATGTCAAGGAAGAGAGTAACATTTAATAATTTGTTTTTTATTTCTTTTTTCTGTTTGTTTGCATTTTTAAAAGATCACAATCCCTCTGGCTCTACTAGGGCAACTGGACTAGAAAGGAGCTATTGTAGATGTGAGAAGAAAAGCTAAAAGGCTATTTCTTAAGCCCAGAAGGGGTTTTGGGGGTTCAGAACAGGCTGGTGACAGTAAGAAATGAAGAAAAGTACAAGGATTCCAGATACACTATGAGGTAAAATTCGAAGGATTCTGGGCAGTGAAGAAGAGAAGGGGTCAAGGATAAGGAATGCTGGAGAAAGTGAACAGTGTAGTTTCTGGCTGGCTGGCTGGCTGTTTTGGGAGGCAGGCAGTGGAGGAGACAGTGAATTCAGTTTTGGGTATATTCATTCTGAGAAGTCCACGAAGCAATCAGGTGGGAAACACCTATTAGTCAATTAGAGCCACTGAACCTGGGACTCAGAAGGGAGATTTACACTAGAAGTCTAAGCGCTGTCTGCATAGAGATGGTAACTGAATCAATGGGAATAGGTGAGATTACCTAGGGTAACAGTAGAGTGAGGAGAAAAAGGCCGAGGAGTATGTCCCAAGCAACCCCAATATTTAAAGTTAAAGCACTATAGAATCTACAAAGACAACTGGAAAGAATACCTGGAGAAATAGGAGGGAAAACAGGAGAATAGGGTGAAGGAGATGACAGAAGTCAAGAAGGGGCGGGGGCACTCAAAACGGAGTGAGTGATCAACCCTATTCAATATTCGGAGAAGTCAGGATGAAGCCTGAAAGATAAAAGGATTTTTGTTAAAACGGAAGAGACCTGACCATGTTTAAATATCAATAAAAAGAAGCCAACAGAGAAAAAAAGGATGAAAATAGACAAAATAATTGCTAAGCTCAGGTTCCTAAAAAAGATTTCTTTTTTGGAGCAGGGAGTGGCAGAGTTCAGAGAAGGGATCCAAAGTGCAAGAGGAAGAACTGGAGAGAGAGATGGAAACCATCTCCCATATAACACGAAAGAAGAAAAAGACAGAATGAGATCTATATTGAACAGAGAGTGAAGGAGGAGAAAAGTCAGAGGTTTAGGAAAATGAAATTTGATATCGTCATTGCAGAGTACGGAAAAAGTGGACTAGAGAAATGTATCAAGAATCCCGGGCAGCATCGAGAATCCAGGACCTTGAATTTTGCAGTGTTATCAATCTGTCTGGTGCTCTGACTCTTCTCCAGCAACGTTAGTTAGTTACTCAAGTACAGGCATGGGAAAGATGGAGAATGGGTTCATTCAAGGTGAAGTTTTGCTGGACAGCAGGAACAGAAAGTTCGCAGGCAAGTGTTCTGGGGCATCTGTAAAAGAAGTAACTGAATCATGAAAATGATTGAAATCCTGATTTCACGATTCACGATGAATCATGAAATCTAAGCTGGATAGGAAGAACAGTAAAGGTTTAAAAGGGGCTGAGCTGGGCTTCCCTGGTGGTGCAGTGGTTGAGAGTCTGCCTGCCGATGCAGGGGACACGGGTTCGTGCCTCGGTCTGGGAAGATCCCACACGCCGCGGAGCGGCTGGGCCCGTGAGCCATGGCCGCTGAGCCTGCGCATCCGGAGCCTGTGCTCCGCAGCGGGAGAGGCCACAACAGTGAGAGGCCCGCGTACCACAAAAAAAAAAAAAAAAAAAAAAGGGCTGAGCTGACTGAAAGAAAGTGAAAGTCAATAGACCAGAGGCTCCAATGCAGTCAAGGAAGAGGTGAGGTTGAAGTACCTGAGAAAGACCACTAGAAAGGCTGGGAAAAGGTCATGGTCAGAGTGGGATACTTCAAATTAAAACTGTACAAGTGGAATGGTTCTCGGTAAGGTCCAGGGCATAAATGAGGTGGGAAGAGGGCTGAGGAGGTATTAGACAATGAGAAAGACAAGAGATCTACTTACCTGTCTGCCTTCATCAGTTTAGTGAGCTGCTGAACAGGATATGCAACTGTCTTTTCTACATGCCCAATACACGGTATGTGGTCAATAAATGTTTGGTGAGTAATTCATGAGTGAACTAATATAACAATTCCAGTTTCAAATTTTTCCATGGCATAGAAAATGCTGCATTAATCAGATTCATGAATATAAGTTCATAAAAATTATTTTAAATTATTACTTTGGGAAATAAGCTCATTCCATAGGAAGATTCTGGGTCAAAGGAAATTGCTCAACATGTTTTAATCACAAATGTACAACACTTCACTGCCATTTCATTATGATATAAACAAGCAAAACTTCTTACTTTCAAAATGAACTATTCCATCAATCTGATCAATAAATCCATTCATACGTCCTTCTGTTATCATTTGCGATGCTATCTTTTCTGCCTGTTTGAAAAAAAACAATAAATTCTTAAGACACTTTAATTATCATTTCTAATTATTCACATATTCTCACCAAGAGAACTGAAAGCTCTTGGTTTAGCTACCCATCACTAAGCCTTACGTATGTGTTCATCTGCCATTCATTACAAGAGTAAATCTTGTAAATCTGTCTGTTATATCCCCCCAATTCTTTCTGGGTACAATCCATTATTTTAAGTTAATTGGGATCTGTTTTTCTTGTTGTAAGATTTTAAGCAAGAATCTAGCCTTCTAACCAAATTTTCTCTCTGCTCAAAATCAAACTAACAATTTTTCCTCTCACTGGGATCCACATCTCAAAAAAATCCCTAGCTTTTCTTATTTTATTTCATTTCAGTTTTCACAGTATTTATCACCCCCAAAACTCTCTAAGACAGTAATATTTTTGAAGAAAATATTGGAAGGAGGAATAACGTTCAAATTTAAAAGGGAAACGAAAGGATTTAAAAGACCATTAAAGGGGAGCAAAAGGTTCTCTACCTAATTCCTAAAGAAATACTTCATGTTTACTGTCTGTTTAGCAAACTGGGTTGTGACAGTCATTTTAGTAACTCTGACCATCTTCACAATCAACCCTAAATCACTCTTGAACAGACTGTGACTAGCATTTATTGTTAAAAATATATTCACTTCCCTAAGTCTCAGCAAGGGATCATACCTCAAAGCCTAAAAAGGAAGCATCTTTTAATGGTAACTGAAGCCTTGGTTCCGAAATTGTTCCACTTCCTTTACTGTGTGTTGAATGTGTATACATAAAGGAATTGTATTAGAAAATACTAAATTACAATTTCACTAACAGATAAAAGGGGATGTGACCATAACTACATGACTCTAAGCTCTACAAGTTTTGTAGTGAGATGGATGGACCTAGAGTCTGTCATACAGAGTGAAGTAACTCAGAAAAAGAAAAACAAATACCATATGCTAACACATATATATGAAATCTTAAAAAAATATTGTTCTGAAGAACCTAGGGGCAGGACAGGAATAATGACGCAGATGTGGAGAATGGACTTGAGGACACAGGGAGGGGGAAGGGTAAGCTGGGATGAAGTGAGAGAGTGGCATTGACATATACACACTACCAAATGTAAAATAGATAGCTAGTGGGAAGCAGCCACATAGCACAGGGAGATCAGCTTAGGTAGATCAGCTCGGTGCTTCGTGACCACTTAGAGGGTAAAATAGGGAGGGGATATGGAGATATATGTATACATATAGCTGATTCACTTTGTTATACAGCAAAATCTAACACAACAATATAAAGCAATTATACTCCAATAAAGATGTTAAAAAAAAAGTTCTACAAGTTAGGTAAAAGTAAGGTTGATTGCTTGCTTTTACTGTTATTTAAAATTAAGAGAATGTTTTATAGATGTTACCTGAAATACTCTCTAAATACGACCAGTACTTTTTTGGAATCTATACATAGCCAACCAAATGCTATCATGACTAAGAATAAAATTAACTCCCTAATAACTCAGTCAACTTCTTAAGTTAAATCAAGCACAGAAGTTACAATAGAATAGCCTAGAGTATTACCATAGTCATTCTCTCAAAGAGATGAACTTTTTAAACTATGAGTCAATCTAGGGCAGAAAAAAGAATTAAGGCATAGATCAAATGTTAGTTAAAAATCAGAAACCACTATGAAGTGGACTTAGATACTAAACAAAGATATTCTTACAAAATGGGTATCATAACCTGGAACCCCTTTAAGATTTCCATTCTAGGTCACTTTACCATAAAATACAACTTAAAAAAAAATCAAAGACAATTCCATTACAGTACTATTTTGACATTCAAATAATTTATTTCCATTTACCTTAGGCTTTTAATGTATATTTTTGTTGCAACTGCCAATATTTATCAGTTACAGTCATCTCTCAGTATCCATGGGGGATTGGTTCCAGTAGCCCCCATGAATACCCAAATCCACGGATGCTCAAGACCCTTATATAAAATGTAGTAGTACAATGAATACAGTTGGCCCTCCAAAATATTCCTCCAAAATATCCACAAGTTTTGTATCCGCAGATATGGAGGTCCAACTGTATATATTTTATTTTCTCTTTATGTCAATAATTTAGTCTCTTAACTTCCTTTTATGTATTGGAAATAAGAAAATACCTTAGCTGCAGGAATCTCTAAAAGGGCTCCAAGTTCCTCAAAGGTAATATTATTATATAATTTGCTTGCAGACAATAAATTGTGTTCAATAACAGCTCTGTCCAAGATGCTAGAACCTTAAATATAAATAAGAATGTTATAATTTTGAAACTAGTTTTACACTCTTAAAAGATGCATCTTGTTAAAAATTTTCTAAGCATGTACTAACTCATAATCATTGCCTTTATTCCTATCAAAATTTTAAAAGTAACCAAAATCCCTTGATACATTTTGAATAACATGCAGTTAAATATAACTAACATTTAGAAAATGATTGGCAAGTATTTATTAACTAGCTGGACAGATTTAATCCTCTGGGTTTGGGGTTTTGCTTCCTTGGACTAGCTATCAACTTCACTAACTTTTCTTACTATAAGCACATACTTTTATTAGCAAGCAGCAGCAAAACAATCATGCAAACAATCCTGCTGTTTGTAAGCTTGATAAGTCAAAAAATACTGCTCAATGGAAAGATCTCTATTCCCCCGGGCACTTCACAAGCACTTCACTCTGAGGCAAACATGAGAAATGTTTGGAAGGCAGGATCCCTTCATGAGATATCAGGCATAGGATCCTCCCTTAAGTAAGATAATACAGGGCCTGACAAAGTTATGGACCTCAGGCCCCATCCTGAAGATGTGGCTCACCCACTTCTTTTTTTTTCCTTTCCAGTTTTATTGAGATATAATTGACATATAACATTGTATTCATTTAAGGTGTACAACATAATGAGTTGATATATGTATATATTGTGAAATGATTACCACTAGAAGTTTAGTTAATTAACATCATCACCTCACACAGTTATAGTTTTTTTTCTTGTGACAACTTTTAAGATCTACTTTTTTAGCAACTTTCCAATATAAAGACCTAAATAAACAGGAAAATATGTAAGACTTAATACTGCTAAGATGGCAGTACTCCCCAAATTGATCTACAAATTCAGTGCAATCCCAGCTTGCTTCTTTGCAGAAATTGACAAGCTGATCTTAAAATCTTTATGGAAATTCAAAGGACCCATAGAAGCCAAAACAACTTTGAAAAAGAACAAAGCTGGAAGACTCAAATTTTCTGATTTCAAAACTTACTACAAGGGACTTCTCTGGTGGCACAGTGGTTAAGAATCTGCCTGCCAATGCAGAGGACGTGGGTTCGATCCCTGGGCCAGGAAGATCCCACATGCCACAGAGCAACTAAGTCCGTGTGCCACAGCTACTGAGCCTGCGCTCTACAGCCTGCAAGCCACAACTACTGAGCCCACATGCCGCAACTACTGAAGCCCGCGTGCTGCAACTACTGAAGCCTGTGCACCTAGAGCCCGTGCTCTGCAACGAGAAGCCACCACAATGAGAAGCCCGCATGCCACAATGAAGAGTAGCCCCCGCTCACGGCAACAAGAGAAAGTCCGCGTGCAGCAACGAAGACCCAACACAGCCAAAACTTAAAACTTAAAAAAAAAAAACTTACTACAAAGATAGAGCAACCAAGACAGTGTGGTACTGGCACGAGGACAGGCATACAGAATAATGGAATAGAATTTAGAGTCCAGAAATAAACTCACATTTACAGTCAACTGATTGTCAACAAAGATGGCAAGGCAATTCAGTGGGGAAATAAGAGTCTTTCCAACAAATGGTGCTGGGACAACTGAATATTCACATGCAAAATAATTAAGTTGGACCCCTACTTTACACCATATACAAAGATTAACTCAAAATGAATCAAAGACCTAAATATAAGAGCTACAATTATAAAACTTACAGAAGAAAATAGAACAACTTTTCATAACCTTGGATTAGGCAATGGTTTCTGAGATACAACACTGTAAGCACAAGCCACAAAAGAAAAAACATAAACTGGACTTCATCAAAATTAATAACTTTTGTGTTTCAAAAGATACCATCAACAAAGTGAAGAAACAACACACAGAATGGGAGAAAATATTTGCCAATCATTTATCTGATAATAAGATCTAGAATATATAAAGAATTCTTACAATTCAATAATAAAAGCACAAATAACCCAATTTAAAAGTGGCCAATAAGCATATGAAAAGGTGCTTAACACCATTAGCCCCCAAGGAAATACAAATCAAAACCACAATAAGATACCACACTTCATACCCACTAGGATGACTAAATCAAAGAGACAGATAATATAACAAGTGTGGGAGAAAATATGGAGAAAATGGAACCCTCACACACAGCTGGCAGGAATGTAAAATGGTGCAGCCACTTTGGAAAACAGTCTGGCAGCTCCTCGAAAGACTAAATATAGAGTTACCACATGACCCGGTACTTCCACTCCTAGATATACATCCAAGAGAATTAAAAGCTTATGTCCACACAAAAACTTTTACATGAATGTTCACAGCAGTATTATTAATAGCCAAATAGTGAAAATAACCTAAATGTCCACTAACTGATGAAGAAATAAAATGTGGTTAACAGAATGTTATTTGGCAATAAAAGTGAATGAAGTACTGATGCACACTACAACACGGATGAACCTTGAAAACATCATGTTAAGTGAAAGAAGTCAGTCACAAAAGATCATATATTGTATGATTCCATTTATATGAAATGTCCAGAACAGGCAAATCTATAGAGCAGAAAGTAGACTAGTTGTTACATTGTAAAACTCAGAGTATACTGAAACCACTGAATTGTAATAAAAACAACAAAGCTATGTCTCAAGATTGCTAGCCTAGGGTTGTAATGACAATAAACAAAGATGTCCAAGAAAGATAAATAAGGAAGGCAATAAAGTCTAAAACGAAAGAGGAAGAAGACAAAATGCCTGTTCTATATACTGATACATAGTCTCCTATGAGAAATTTGAAAATCATTTGCATTCTCCGAGATCCTAGTGAGTAGCCCTCATTTGAGAAAAGAATTATCTGATATTATCTTTTTTTTTTTTCATGGCCAGAAAGCTCAAAGTCAAATGTGAAGCTCAACTACATCAATTCTGGAAACTCTTTCATATTTATCTAGCTTTTGTTTGTCAGACATCTTCTTGCAAAAGAATTTATTTAAAGCTGCTCAGAATACACAGAAGACAAGAAAATTTAAAAGTTAAAAAGAAAAAGAATAAAAACAATCAAAACACACACACTACAGGTGGGCTACAAATTTAATTTTTTAAACTTTCTAGCAGCCCATCAAATTAAGAAAGCCAGGACTTCTCTGGTGGCGCAGTGGTTAAGAATCCGCCCACCAATGCAGGGGACACGGGTTCGAGCCCTGGTCCGGAAAGATCCCACATGCCACGGAGCAACTAAGCCCATGGGCCAAAACTAGTGAGCCTGTGCTCTAGAGCCTGTGAGCCACAACTACTGAGCCTGCGCTCTAGAGCCCACAAGCCACAACTACTGAGCCTACTTGCCACAACTACTGAAGCCCGTGTGCCTAGAGCCCATGCTCCGCAACAAGAGAAGCCACCACAATGAGAAGCCCGCACACCCGCACCGCAACGAAGAGTAGCACTGGCTCACTGCAACTAGAGAAAGCCTGCGTGCCGCAACAAAGACAGAAAGCAGCACAAAATAAAAATAAATAAATAATTTTTTAAAAAAATTAAGAAAACCAACCAGTTTATCAACTCACAGTGTTTAAATAAGATAAAAAATCAATTGCTCTGGAGAATCACAACTAATCCTAAGGCTGAAAAGGAATTTTTCTGAGGATCTGCATAAAGAATATCCTATAGAATAAATATCTCCTTTAGACAGAAAGATAATAATCAATTGATTTGTTTCTTAAAGTACAATTAAATAAAAGAAATTCTATAGGTCAATATAATTGCTTCAATGATCTGGTTTAACTCAGGTCAGTAAGACTGGTGAGGTATATACCTTTCAGCCAAATCTTACATAAATAATTCTTTACAGTTAGATTCTCTTCAATATGGGATGACAGTGAATCCAAGGCGATGAGTCTGACAGATCTGCATGTTTGTCTTGACCTTTTCCATGTTTCTGGTGGCCTACATCTATATTTTTATTATCATGTGTGTTACTGTTATAAGCTACTTTAAAACCTCTGTAGATAAACATACATAAAATAATTGATGTTATGAACAAGCACCTATTACAAAAGTCTTTCCCAACAAAGGCAGTCTGACTTAAGCAAATACTAGGAAACATGACACCAAGTTCTATTCTTATTGGAAACACTTTCCCTTCAGTAACCTTGGGCAAGCTATTGTGCCAAATTTTGCTCTGTCTAAAATAGGACTGGATAATTATGCTCTGTTACAAATTGATGTTTAAGATTAAGGTACTTATCAAATGGTTTGAGTCTTAAAAAAAACACGCGCTATAAGCCTAGCCTATAATTCTTCTGCTCTTACAGTTTCCAAAAAATGCTTTATTCTACGAAATGCTTTCCAATAGAGCTACTCTTATACTTCAGACTCGTATCTGTGTATAATATTCATCTTCAGTCAATACTCCTTCTTTTACCAAGTGTTACATAGAAATATTACAGAAAGATATCAAGATGCTCCAAATTTAACATATGTTCTACTAGTGTGACCTCAATATTTACTACCACATACTTATAAGAAGTAACCATTACCATCAGCTGTAGTTGCTTTCTGGTGAGGCATCAGCATGGCAGCAAATTCTTGAAGTTGATTTCCTCTGATGATCCTATCTAGGTACATTTTCTCGAGGATTCCATAAGCAGCAAGTTGCTGGCACCTTTCATCCTTAAAAAGAGTAGCAAGCATCCGAGAACGCTGCTGTCCTAAGGGGAACAAATGAGCATCACATATTCTCACAATCTGTTTTTTCAATGAAAAGCAATCTTTTTTATGACCCCATTTTTGCCTACTAAAATATGCAGGTTGATTCTCGTTATTTCTGGTAGCTATGTTGTATAAATTTGCTGCCAACAGTGTATTAGTGAATACTCAACTCCTGCTCCTAGGGGATATATGGGGTTAGGTTCCATGAGCCTCTGGTCACAATATTTTTGTCAGCTGGTCAATATGTAACCTTGTTTTGTGTATTTCTGTTTAAAGGCACCACATTCAATACATGTTGTTGATTCAGTAACATTGAATTCATGGCTTACACTATGACTCATGCCTGAATTAAGCTTACCTAAATTAACACACGTAGTTTCTCCAAAAGACACATCACAGACTTCTCACACTTAAGTACACAACATAGTACTTCAGCACTATGCTAGGGGCCATTTTAGACAGCAAAACCACCAACAAAATGCATGAAAATGTGGAGAATGTGGTATTAAATAGACCACAAAAACGACGCTTGTTTATAGTATGAGAGCTGAAACAAGGTAGAGCATTGCCTTGTTCGATCCCAGCTAGAAACATAAACAGGGGGACTCAAATTTTTTGCTGCTCTGCACATGTCTGCAAATGACTGTGAAAGCATCGTACTTGGAGTACTGATTTGGGGGTGACAAATTTTAGGAAGTAGGCAAAGTCACTAATGTGGAATCTGTGAATAATGAGGATCAACTGTATATTCATTTGTGAAGACTATGACATACAATCATTCCCTCAGTATCCAATGGGGATTGGTTCCAAGACCACCCCCCCAATAAATACCAAAATCTGCAGGTGCAAAAGTCACTTATGTAAAGTGATGTTGTATTTGCATTACCTTCATACATCCTCCCCTATACTTTAGATCATCTGTATATTATGTATAATACCTAGAGATGATCTATCCATGTAAATGCTATGTAAATCATTGCTGGCACATGGCAAATTCAAGTTTTCCTTTTGGGACTTCCTAGAATTTTTTTTCCCCAAATATTTTCAATCCACAGTTGGTTGAATCTGTGGATGAGGAACCCCTGGATATGGAGAGCCAACTATAGGCCAAAATGTTACACGTGATTCCAGTTATAGTTGTTATTTTCTTCTTCTTGCTTATCTGTACTTCTACAATGAACATGCATTCTTCCTCTAATAAAAAAAATTTATAAAAGATGAACAAACATTTCTCAGATGGGAAACTTGATTTTCATAGTTTCCATTTATACCTTCAAGGACCTTTAAATGGTGAAAAAATACATGACAACTGATGACATTAAAAACTGAACTAGAGGGAGCTGGGGGAAGGTGGCGGAAGAGTAAGACGCGGAGATCACCTTCCTCCCCACAGATACATCAGAAATTCGTCTACACGTGGAACAACTCCTACAGAACACCTACTGAACGCTGACAGAAGGCCTCAGACCTCCCAAAAGGCAAGAAACTCCCCACGTACCTGGGTAGGGCAAAAGAAAAAAGAAAAAAACAGAGACAGAAGAATAGGGAAGGGACCTGCACCAGTGGGAGGGAGCCGTGAAGGAGGAAAGGTTTCCACACACTAGAAGCCCCTTCACGGGCGGAGACTGCGGGTGGTGGAGGGGGAAAGCTTCGGAGTCGCGGAGGAGAGCACAGCAACACGGGTGCGGAGGGCAAAGCGGAGAGATTCCCGCACAGAGGATCGGTGTCGACCGGCACTCACCAGCCCGAGAGGCTTGTCTGCTCGGCCGCTGGGGTGGGCGGGGCTGGGAGCTGAGGCTCGGGTTTCGGGTTTCAGTCGGAGCTCGGGGAGATGACTGGGGTTGGCGGCGGGAAGAGAGCCTGAAGGGGTCAGTGCACCACGGCTAGCCGGGAGGGAGTCCGGGAAAAAGTCTGGAGCTGCCAAAGAGGCAACAGACTTTTTCTTCCCTCTTTGTTTCCTGGTGCGCGAGGAGAGGGGATTAAGAGCGCTGCTTTAAGGAGCTCCAGAGACGGGTGCGAGCCGTGGCTAAAAGCGCAGACCCCAGAGACGGGCGTGGGACGCTGGGGCTGCTGCCGCCACCGCCAAGAGGCCTGTGTGCGAGTAGAGGTCACTGTCCACACCCCCTTTCCAGGGAGCCTGTGCAGCCCGCCACTGCCGGGGTCCCGGGGTCCAGGGACGGCTTCCCCGGGAGAACGCACGGCGCGCCTCGGGCTGGTGCAACGTCACCCCGGCCTCTACCGCCGCAGGCTCACCCCGCACTCCGTACCCCTCCCTCCCCCCGGCCTGAGTGAGCCAGAGTCCCCGAAGCAGCTGCTCCTTTAACCCCGTCCAGTCTGAGCAAAGAACAGACGCCCTCCGGCGACCTACACGCAGAGGCGGGGCCAAATCCAAAGCTGAGACCCGGGAGCTGTGAGAATAAAGAAGAGAAAGGGAAATCTCTCCCAGCAGCCTCAGAAGCAGCGGATTAAAGCTCCACAGTCAACTTGATGTACCCTGCATCTGTGGAATACATGAATAGACAACGAATCATCCCAAATTGAGGAGGTGGACTTTGAGAACAAGATCTATGATTTTTTCCCCTTTTCCTCTTTCTACAACGAATTATCCCAAATTGAGGAAGTGGACTTTGAGAGCAACATTTACGATTTTTTTTCCCCTTGTTCTCTTTTTTGTGAAAGTGTATGTGTATGCTTCTGTGTGAGAGTTTGTCTATATAGCTTTGCTTCCACCATTTGTCCCAGGGTTCTATCCGTCTGTTTTTTTCGTTTTTCTTTTTATTTGTTTTGTTTTTTAAATTTTTTTAATAATTACTTTTTAATTTTAATAACGCTATTATATTTTATCATACTTTATTCTATTTTACTTTATCTTCTCTTTTTCCTACCTTCCCTCCTTCGTCCCTCCCTCCCCCTCCCTCCTTTCTTTCTTTCTTCCTTTCGTTCTTTCTTTCTTTCCTCCCTCCCTCCTTTCTCTCTCTTTCTTTCTTTCTTTCTTTCTTTCTTTCTTTCTTTCTTTCTTTCTTTCTTTCACTAATTCTTTCTTTCTACTTTTTCTCCCCTTTATTCTGAGCCGGGTGGATGAAAGGCTCTTGGTGCTGCTGCCAGGAGTCAGTGATGTGCCTCTGAGGTGGGAGAGCCAACTTCAGGACACTGGTCCACAAGAGACCTCCCAGCTCCACATAATATCTAATGCCAAAAATCTCCCAGAGATCTCCATCTCAACACCAGCACCCAGCTTCACTCAACGACCAGCAAGCTACAGTGCTGGCCACCCTATGCCAAGCAACTAGCAAGACAGGAACACAACCCCACCCATTAGCAGAGAGGCTGCCTAAAAACATAATAAGGCCACAGACACCCCAAAAAACACCACCAGACGTGGACCTGTCCACCAGAAATACAAGATCGAGCCTCATCCACCAGAACACAGGCACTCCACCAGGAAGCCTACACAACCCACTGAACCAACATTAGCCACTGAACAGACACCAAAAACAATGGGCACTGTGAACCTGCAGCCTGCAAAAAGGAGACCCCAAACACAGTAAGATAAGCAAAATGAGAAGACAAAAAAACACACAGCAGGTGAAGAAGCAACATAAAAACTCACCAGACCTAACAAATGAATAGGTAATAGGCAGTCTACCTGAAAAAGAATTCAGAATAATGATAGTAAAGATGATCCAAAATCTTGGAAATAGAATACACAAAATGCAAGAAACAGTTAACAAGGACCTAGAAAAACTAAAGATGAATCAAGCAACGATTAAAAACACAATAAATGAAATTAAAAATACTCTAGATGGGATCAATAGCGGAATAACTGAGGCAGAAGAACAGATAAGTGACATGGAAGATAAAATAGTGGAAATAACTGCTGCAGAGCAGAATAAAGAAAAAAGAATGAAAAGAACAGAGGACAGTCTCAGAGACCTCTGGGACAACATTAAACGCACCCACATTCGAATTATAGGGGTTCCAGAAGAAGAAGAGAAAAAGAAAGGGACTGACAAAATATTTGAAGAGATTAGAGTTGAAAACTTCCCTAATATGGGAAAGGAAATAGTTAATCAAGTCCAGGAGGCACAGAGAGTCCCATACAGAAAAAATCCAAGGAGAAATACGCCAAGACACATATTAATCAAACTGTCAAAAACACAAAGAAAACATATTAAAAGCAGCAAGGGAAAAACAACAAATAACACACAAGGGAATCCCCATCAGGTTAACAGCTGATCTCTCAGCAGAAACTCTACAAGCCAGAAGGGAGAGGCAGGGCATATTTAAAGTGATGAAGGACAGAAACCTGCAACCAAGATTACTCTACCCAGCAAGGATCTCATTCAGATTTGATGGAGAAATTAAAACCTTTACAGACAAGCAAAAGCTGAGAGAGTTCAGCACCACAAAACCAGCTTTACAACAAATACTAAAGGAACTTCTCTAGGCAAGAAACACAACAGAAGGAAAAGACCTACAATTGTGAACCCAAAACAATTAAGAAAATGGGAATAGGAACATACATATCAATAATTACCTTAAATGTAAATGGACTAAATGCTCCCACCAAAAGACACAGATTGGCTGAATGGATACAAAAACAAGACCCATATGTATTCTGTCTACAAGAGACCCACTTCAGACCTAGAGACACATACAGATTGAAAGTAAGGGGATGGAAAAAGATATTCCATGCAAATGGAAATCAAAAGAAAGCTGGAGTAGCAATTCTTATATCAGACAAAATAGACTTTAAAATAAAGACTATTAGAAGAGACAAAGAAGGACACTACATAATGATCAAGGGATCGATCCAAGAAGAAGATATAACAACTGTAAATATTTATGCACCCAACATAGGAGCACCTCAATACATAAGGCAAATACAGCCATAAAAGGGGAAATTGACAGTAACACACTCGTAGTAGGGGACTTCAACACCCCACTTTCACCAATGGACAGATCATCCAAAATGATAATAAATAAGGAAACACAAGCTTTAAATAATACATTAAACAAGATGGACTTAATTGATATTTATAGGACATTCCATCCAAAAACAACAGAATACACATTGTTCTCAAGTGCTCATGGAACATTCTCCAGGATAGATCATATCTTGGGTCACAAATCAAGCTTTGGTAAATTTAAGAAAATTGAAATTGTATCAACTATCTTTTCCGACCACAATGCTATGAGACTAGACATCAATTACAGGAAAAGAGCTGTAAAAAATACAAACACATGGAGGCTAAACAATACACTACTTAATAACGAAGTGATCACTGAAGAAATCAAAGAGGAAATCAAAAAATACCTAGAAACAAATGACAGTGGAGACACGATGACCCAAAACCTATGGGATGCAGCAAAAGAAGTTCTAATAGGGAAGTTTATAGCAATACAATCCCACCTTAAGAAACAGGAAACATCTTAAATAAACAACCTAACCTTGCACCTAAAGCAATTAGAGAAAGAAGAACAAAAATCCCCCAAAGTTAGCAGAAGGAAAGAAATCATAAAGATCAGATCAGAAATAAATGGAAAAGAAATGAAGGAAACGATAGCAAAGATCAATAAAACTAACAGCTGGTTCTTTGATAAGATAAACAAAATTGATAAACCATTAGCCAGACTCATCAAGAAAAAAAGGGAGAAGACTCAAATCAATAGGATTAGAAACGAAAAAGGAGAAGTAACAACTGACACTGCAGAAATACAAAAGATCATGAGAGATTACTACAAGCAACTCTATGCCAATAAAATGGACAATCTGGAAGAAATGGACAAATTCATAGAAATGCACAACCTGACAAGACTGAATCAGGAAGAAATAGAAAATATGAACAGACCAATCACAAGTACTGAAATTGAAACTGTGATTAAAAATCTTCCAACAAACAAAAGCCCAGTACCAGATGGCTTCACAGGCGAATTCTATCAAACATTTAGAGTAGAGTTACCACCTATCCTTCTCAAACTCTTCCAAAATATAGCAGAGGGAGGAACACTCCCAAACTCATTCTACGAGGCCACCATCACCTTGATACCAAAACCAGGCAAGGATGTCACAAAGAAAGAAAACTACAGGCCAATATCACTGATGAACATAGATGCAAAAATCCTCAACAAAATACTAGCAAACAGAATGCAACAGCACATTAAAAGGATCATACACCATGATCAAGTGGGGTTTATTCCAGGAATGCAAGGATTCTTCAATATATGCAAATCAAGCAACGTGATACACCATATTAACAAATTGAAGGAGGAAAACCATATGATCATCTCAATAGATGCAGAGAAAGCTTTTGACAAAATTCAACACCCATTTATGATAAAAACCCTGCAGAAAGTAGGCATAGAGGGAACTTTCCTCAACATAATAAAGGCCATATATGACACACCCACAGCCAACATCGTCCTCAATGGTGAAAAACTGAAATCATTTCCACTAAGATCAGGAACAAGACAAGGCTGCCCACTCTCACCACTCTTATTCAACATAGTTTTGGAAGTTTTAGCCACAGCAGAGAAGAATAAGAAATAAAAGGAATCCAAATTGGAAAAGAAGAAGTAAAGCTGTCACTGTTTGCAGATGACACGATACTATACATAGAGAATCCTAAAGATGCTACCAGGAAACTACTAGAGCTAATCAATGAATTTGGTAAAGTAGCAGGATACAAAATTAATGCCCAGAAATCTCTGGCATTTCTGTACACTAATGATGAAAAATCTGAAAGTGAAATCAAAAAAACACTCCCATTTACCACTGTAACAAAAATAATAAAATATCTAGGAATAAACCTACCTAAGGAGACAAAAGACCTGTATGCAGAAAATTATAAGACACTGATGAAAGAAATTAAAGATGATACAAATAGATGGAGAGATATACCATGTTCCTGGAGTTGAAGAATCAATATTGTGAAAATGACTCTACTATCCAAAGCAATCTACAGATTCAATGCAATCCCTATCAAACTACCACTGGCATTTTTCCCAGAACTAGAACAAAAAATTTCAAAATTTGTTTGGAAAAACAAAAGACCCCGAATAGCCAAAGCAGTCTTGAGAACGAAAAACGGAGGTGGAGGAATCAGGCTCCCTGACTTCAGAGTATACTACAAAGCTACAGTAATCAAGGCAGTGTGGTACTGGCACAAAAACAGAAAGATAGATCAATGGAACAGGATAGAAAGCCCAGAGATAAACCCACGCACATATGGTCAACTTATCTTTGATAAAGGAGGCAGGAATGTACAGTGGAGTAAGGATAGCCTCTTCAGTAAGTGGTGCTGGGAAAACTGGACAGGGACATGTAAAAGTATGAGATTAGATCACTCCCTAACACCATACACAAAAATAAGCTCAAAATGGATTAAAGACCTAAATGTAAGGCCAGAAACTATCAAACTCTTAGAGGAAAACATAGGCAGAACACTCTATGACATAAATCACAGCAAGATCCTTTTGGATCACCTCCTAGGGAAATGGAAAAAAAAAGCAAAGATAAACAAATGGGACCTAATGAAACTTCAAAGCTTTTGCACAGCAAAGGAAACCATAAACAAGACCAAAAGAGAACCCTCAGAATGGTAGAAAATATTTGCAAATGAATCAACTGGCAAAGGATTAACCTCCAAAATTTATAAGCAGCTCATGCAGCTCAACAACAAAAAAACAAACAACCCAATCCAAAAATGGGCAGAAGACCTAAATAGACATTTCTCCAAAGAAGATATACAGACTGCCAACAAACACATGAAAGAATGCTCAACATCATTAATCATTAGAGAAATGCAAATCAAAACTACAATGAGATATCATCTCACACCAGTCAGAATGGCCATCATCAAGAAATCTAGAAACAATAAATGCTGGAGAGGGTGTGGAGAAAAGGGAACACTCTTGCACTGCTGGTGGGAATGTGAATTGGTACAGCCTCTATGGAGAACAGTATGGAGGTTCCTTAAAAAACTACAATTAGAACTACCCTATGACCCAGCAATCCCACTAATAGGCATATACCCTGAGAAAACCATAATTCAGAAAGAGACATGTACCAAAATGTTCATTGCAGCTCTATTCACAATAGCCCGGAGATGGAAACAACCTAAGTGTCCATCATCGGATGAATGGATAAAGAAGATGTGGCACATATATACAATGGAATATTACTCAGCCATAAAAAGAAACGAAATTGAGCTATTTGCAATGAGGTGGATAGACCTAGAGTCTGTCATACAGAGTGAAGTTAGTTCAGAAAGACAAATACCGTATGCTAACACATATATATGGAATTTAAGGAAAAAAATGTCATTAAGAACCTAGGGGTAGGGCCTCCCTGGTGGCGCAGTGGTTGAGAGTCCGCCTGCCGATGCAGGGGATACGGGTTCGTGCCCCGGTCTGGGAGGATCCCATATGCCGCGGAGCGGCTGGGCCCGTGAGCCATGGCCGCTGAGCCTGTGCGTCCGGAGCCTGTGCTCCGCAACGGGAGAGGCCACAACAGTGAGAGGCCCACGTACAGCAAAAAAAAAAAAAAAAAAAAAAAGAACCTAGGGGTAAAACAGGAACAAAGACCTACTTGAGCATGGACTTGTGGATATGGGGAGGGGGAAGGGTAAGCTGTGACAAAGTGAGAGAGAGGCATGGACATATATACAGTACCAAACGTAAGGTAGATAGATAGTGGGAAGCAGCCGCATAGCACAGGGTGATCAGCTCGGTGCTTTGTGACCGCCTGGAGGGGTGGGATAGGGAGGGTGGGAGGGAGGGAGACGCAAGAGGGAAGGGCTATGGGAACAGATGTATATGTATGACTGATTCACTTTGTTATAAAGCAGAAACTAATTTTAAAAAAATCACTAAAATAAATAAATAAATAAATAAAATCTTGGGTTTAAAAAAAGAACTGAACTAATGGAAATAATATTATGAACAAACCTTTTCTTTTTAAATTTATTTTTAGCTCTATATAGTGAAAGAGCCTAATAACAATGATACCCAGCATCAATGAGCATATCTAGTAACCTGATCTCACTATCTTCATTAAAAGGAACTAGAGATCCTCAAAAAATAGCAGATTTCATGTCTGCAACAGGGAAAATACAAACGGGGCCTGAAGCATCTTTTTACGCTATTGATACATTTCAGGCAAGTACTCAAAGACTAATGGGGCTGTGTCAAAAAGACATAATTTGGTCATATTTGGGACAAGTTGAGCATCAAAAAGAATAACAACTATAATTTATTGTGACACACTGAATAAATAAAAAACAGAGTCAAATATACAAGAACGTTCACAGCAGTACTATTACTAATAGCTAATAAGAAGACAATAGGATAAACAAATTGTGGTATATTCACATAATGGGATACCACATAACAATGAAAATGAAGAAACTGAATGTAACAATGTGGATAAATTTCATAAAGTTGAGCAAAAGAGGCAAGACAAGAGTATATGATTTCATTTATATAAATATAAGAAGCAGACAAAGCTAATATATATTAACAATTGCTCTTGGGGGATAGGGGTTGGGGCCAGTGGTTAGGAGAAAGCAGGACAGAATATTTCAGGGTGCTGGTAGTATTTTGTTTCTTGTTCTGGACATTGATTACGTGATGGTGTTTATTTGTGACAATTCATCAAATTGTACACTTCTGATATGTACAGTTTTCTGTGTGTATATTATACATGCAGAGAAATAAGCTAAGAAAAAATCCACAGTGATATTTGGGAAAAAAAAAAAAGGAGAAAAAAGGAAAGCTCCTGAAGAATACTATCTAATAAATACAGAAGAAAAGAATTAGTAAATCAACATTTTTCATTTTCATTTTATATTACGCATATAATGAGTGATCCAGGCAAGGATTATTAATAGATTTTAAATTATGGAAAGGAATATGTGAAAGGAATTTGGAGAACAGGATTTCTGTAGTGTCAAAGCAGCACCCCATGAATTATTTACAAAATACAAAGAGGACAATGTACCTTTACAATGGAATTTCTACCTTCATCAAATGAACAAACTCAGCATCACTAACAGTGGGACCAACCTGACAGTGTGTGCTCTCTGACGTGATTCAACAGCAAGTACATAGCATCATTATAAGGTATTCTTGCTAGAAAAAAAATAACCTGAATCTAATCTCACCTCTGGCTAACTTCCATTCTACAGGAAATATAGGGGATTAAGGAATAAAAAAACAATATATATATATATATATCAAAAAATCTAGGATGAAGGACATTTTACCTAACAACTTCAAAGTCAGTATTTTTTCTTTTTTTAAGTGAGGCAACTATACAGTGTTGTATGTCAACTATATCACAATAAAGTTGGCAGGAAAAATAAGGAAACTACTCTAGACTAAAAGAGTCTAAAGACTAAAGAGCCATAATCACCAAATGCCACACATGAAGTTGCTCCTTGTTCAAGGGGAAAAAGGCAGGTATAAAAGATATTCTTGAGCTAACTGGGGCAGTGATAATATGGACCAGCTGCTAAATTCTACAGTGGAATCACTGTTAATTTTTTTAGGGATGATGATGGTATTGCAGTTATGCAGAAAAATGTTCCTGTTCTACGGAGATATATGATGATATATAAAGAAGGAGTGTCATGATGGCCTACAACTTACTTTAAAATGACACATCCAAAAATATGTGTGTGTGCGTAAGAGACAGAGTGAGAGAGAAAGCAAATATGACAAAAAGCCAGGAAAATTTAGAAAAAGAGTAATGAAGGGTAAGTAGATCTGCAAGATAATAAAACACTATAAAGCTATAATAATTTGAAGAGCATAGTACAAGTATATTCATAAATAGACAGGCTAATTAACAGAACAGAATACTATGTCCAGAAATCTACTACAGTGTGCTTCAAATCAATAGGGGAAAAAAAGATGGATTATTCAATAAAGAATGCCAGGTCAAATAACTAGCCATTTAGAAAAACAAACAAATAAACGTTAATTTCCTATCTCATTTCTTACACTAAAATAAATCCAACTGGATTAGGATTTATAGGTAAATTTAAGTAGGCGAAACTCATCTATACTAGTGATTACTCTTGGGGGGCAGGGGTTAGAGATCGTGACTAGGAGGAAGCATGAAGGTAAAAAATGAAACCCTAAAGCAGCGATTCTCAAAGGCGGTCCCCATGACCTTTTCAAGGGATCAGCGGTTGACACTCAATTTAGAATAACAAAGACATCCTGTGCCTTGTTCACTGAGTTGACATTTGCACGGCTGGTGCAAAAGCAATGGTGGCAAAGACTACTGGCACCAGAGCACAAATCAAGGCAGTGGCGCTGGCAACAAACTATATCATGCCACACACTCAACAGTCAAAAGAGATAGTTTCACTTAAGAAGGTCCTAGCAGCAGTAAAACATTATTTTCATTAAATCTTGACACTTGAGAACATACCTTTTTTATATTTTGTGTGACGAAATGGGAAATGTACTTACAGCACTTTTGCTATAAACCAAAGTATAAGGGTTGTCCCAAGGAATCAGTGCAAGCTGAACTAGTCTCTTTTTCATGGAACACATTCACTTAAAATAACAACTGACAAATTATGGTTTCCAGACTTAGGTATTTGGCAGACATTTTCTTAAAAATGAGCAAAGTGAGCCTGTTACCACCAATCAACAGCATTTGCTGCCCTTGATAAAATTTGAGTTTTAAAGAAAAAAATTAAAATTTCTGAAAACTTGTATCTGCCACTATGAGGCTGACAACCTCCCAATACTTAAAGGTTTTTCTGATGAGATCAGTGGTAATACATTGGATATTGGATATTGGATAATAAAGTACATCAATATTTGGAAGCTCTGCATAAATCAGCAAACCAACATTTTCCAAACAACCAATACATGATGGTACAAAATCTTACATGGGTAAAAGATCCATCAACGTTGAAGACAGACCAAGATTTTAACATTATAGAGTGCAAAATGTTCACTGATACGGTTTCAGATGCCACATTCCAATTAACCCATAAGAAACTACACTACTTGTCAAGTTATAGTATCAAAGATGAATACCCACGATTATCTGAAAAAGTCACTAAACATGCCTTCTTTTTCCAACTACGTATCTGTGTGAGACTGGGTTTTCTTCATATACTCCCACCAAAACATATCAAAACAGGCTAAGCACAGAAGTACATTTAAGAATTCAATTTCTGTCTATTAAGCTAGACAATGAAAAGACTTATAAAGTTAAAAGTAAAACAATTCCAATTCTCTAACTTTGTTTGTTTTAGAAAAATCAGCTATTTTATAAAAATGTCAGGAATTCCCTGGCAGTCCAGTGGTTAGAGCTGTGCGCTCCCACTGCCCAGGGTCTGGGTTCGATCCCCGGTCGGAGAACTAAGACCCTACAAGCCGTGTGGTGCAACCAAAAAACAAATAAAATTAAATTAAAATGTCATTTACGTTTATACCTAATAGATCTATTATTGTTACTTTTAAATGAATTAATAAATATTTTAAAATTTCTCACTTTAATTTCTAATTCCATAATCAACAGATATACCCTACATAAACAAAAACTCTCTAGGGTTCTCAATTATTCAGAGTCTAAGGAGATCCGGAGACCAGAGAATTTGAAAACTTAAAGTACTGGAAGAAAACATGAAGGAATTTAAAATATGTAATTTCACAATAGAGAAGACCTTTCTAAGCAAGTCAACAAAACCCAGAAGCCATAAAAAACTAAAATATTTAACTATATAAAACTTTTAAGTTTCTGCATCGCAAAAATTTCATAACCAAAGCCAAAAAGGGGACAATAAATTGGGAGGTAAAAAATTGTTAATTTCTTATATACATGAAGAGCTTTTATTAAAAAAAAAGATAAAAACACAAAAAAAATGGCTAATGGGCATAAACAGATAATTCACTCTAAAAAATGGGTTTTTCAATGATTTTTTTAAACACATGAAAAGATGTCCAAGAGTATTCATGATAAATGAAATGCAAATTAAAACTAGAATGAAATACTATTTTTCTTCTACCAGGTTAGCAAGGATACAAAAATTTGGTAATGTGTGTGTGAGTAATCAGGTTCACAAAGATATTGTTGTTTAGAAGGTCTAACATTAAAGAGCAACTTATAATTTCTATCAAAATTTTAAATGTATGTACCCTTGATTCAAGAATTTAACCTATACATATATTCATATATGTGTATAATCACTACAGCATTGTTTATAATTGACTAATTATGATAAAGACAAACAATAGAAAATCAAAAAGAATGAGCTTTATGTAATGACATATAAAGACCACTGTGATGAATATCCATATTAAAAAAAGAAAGTTGCAAAAGTGTATTTATCATGCTATCATTTGTGTATAAAATAGAGGATATACACTTTTATATTGAAGGAAATAAAAGAATCAGTAATAGTTCTTCAGAGTACAAAGCAGTCCATTTTAGGTACTGCCTTTTCAGTAACAAAAATAAAATAAATAAGATGACTGCTTCAAAGAGAATGAAATGTGTAGTCTGAACATGTCATTAGGCTCTCAACTAAACACAGTTCCAAATAGACATTCTAGGGCTTCCATGGTGGCGCAGTGGTTGGGAGTCCGCCTGCCGATTCAGGGGACACAGGTTCGTGCACTGGGCCGGGAGGATCCCACATGCCGCGGAGCGGCTGGGCCCATAGGTCCGCTAGGCCAGCGCATCCGGAGCCTGTGCTCCGCAACGGGAGAGGCCACAAGAGTGAGAGGCTCGCGCATGGCAAAAAAAAAAAAAAAAGACATTCTAAAATGATTTAGAAAAGCCATGGCTTAGAATTATCAGCATTTCCTCTCAATGCCCTTTCCTGCTTTATAAGTTGAATGATTTAATTGCATTTCTGTACACTAATAATAAAATATCAGAAAGTGAATTTAATAAAACAATCCCATTTACAATTGCATCAGAAAGAATAAAATACCTAAGAATAAACTTAACCTAGAAGGTGAAAGACCTATACTTGAAAACTATAAAACATTGATGAAGCAAAGTGAAGAAACTACAAATAAATGGAAAGAAAGGTCTTGTTCATGGATTGGAAGAATTGATATTGTTAAAATGTCCATACTACTGAAAGCAATCTACAAATTTAATGCAATTCCTAGGAAAAAAATCCCTGACATTTTTCACAGAAATAGAAGAAGTAATCCTAAAATTTGTATGTAACTACAAAAAAACTCTAATAGTCAATGTAATCTTGAGAAAAAAGAACAAAGCTAGAGGTATTGTGTTCCTTGTGTTCAGACAATACCACAAAGCTACAGTAATCAAAACAGCAGAGTAATGACACAAAAATTGACATATAGCATCAATGGAAGAGTAGAGAGATCCCAGAAATAAACTCATGCACATATGGTCAATTAATCTATGACAAAGAAGGCAAAAATATACAATAGAGAAAAGTCAGTCTCTTCAATATGTGGTGCTGGGAAAATTGGACACCCTGCACATAAAAGAATGAGATTAGAACATTTCCTCACACCATATACCAAAAAATCTAAAATTGCATTAAAACAATAGATACTGGAGAGGGTGTAGAGAAAAGAGAACCCTCTTACACTGTTGGTGGGAATGTAAACTGATACAGCCACTATAGAGAACAGTATGGAGGTTCCTTAAAAAACTAAAAATAGAACTACCATATGACCTAGCAATTCCACTCCTGGGCATATACCTGGAGAAAACCATAAGTCAGAAAATACATGCATGGGCTTCCCTGGTGGCGCAGTGGTTGAGAGTCCACCTGCCAATGCAGGGGACACGGGTTCGTGCCCCGGTCTGGGAGGATCCCACATGCCGTGGAGCAGCTGGGCCCGTGAGCCATGGCCGCTGGGCCTGCGCATCCAGAGCCTGTGCTCCACAACGGGAGAGGCCACAACAGTGAGAGGCCTGCGTACCGCCAAAAAAAAAAAAAAAACAACAACATGCACCCCAATGTTCATTGCAGCACTATTTACAATAGACAGGAGAAGGAAGCAACCTAAATGTCCATCAACAGAGGAATGGATAAAGAAGATGTGGTACATATAAACAATGGAATATTACTCAGCCATAAAAGGGAACAGAATTGTGCCATTTGCAGAGACGTGGATGGACATAGAGACTGTCATACAGAGTGAGGTAAGTCAGAAAGACAAAACCAAATATTGTATATTAACACATATATGTGGAATCTAGAATAATGGTATAGATGAACTTATTTGCAAAGCAGAAATAGAGACACAGATGTAGAGAACAAACGTATGGGTACCAAGGGGTGAAGGGGCAGGGTGGGATGGATTGGGAGATTGGGATTGACATATATACACTACACTGTATAATATAGATAACTCATGAGAACTGACTGTATAGCACCGGGAACTTTACTCAGTGCTCTGTGGTGACCTAAATGGGAAGGAAATATAGAAAAGGGCAGATGCATGTATACAGATAGCTGATTCACCTTGCTATACAGCAGAAACTAACACAACACTGTAAAGCAACTATACTCCAATTAAAGAAATGCATTGAAGATGTAAATATAAGACCTGAAACCATACAACTCCTAGAAGAAAACATAGGCAGAATATTCTTTGACACAAATTGTAGCAATACCTTTTTGGACCTGTTGCCTAAGACAAAGGAAACAAAATCAAAGATAAACAAATGGGACCAAATTAACCTTATAACCTTTTGAACACCAAAAGAAACTATTGACAAAATGAAAAGATAACCTACTGAATGGGAGAAAATATTTGCAAATGATATGACTGATGAGTCAATATCCAAAATATATAAATAGCTCAAACACTTCAGTGTCAAAAAAAACGGTTAAAACAAGGGCAGAAGACCTGAATAGACATTTTTCCATAGAAGATATACAGATAGCCAACAGGTATATAAAAAATGCTCAACATCACTAATCATGCAAGTCAAAACCACAATAAGATATCATCTCACACTTGTCAAATTGCTCTCATCAAATGTTGGCCAGGATGTGGAGAAAAGGGAACCCCAGTATACTGTTGGTGGGAATGTATTGCACCAAAAATTGGTGCAGCCACTAGAGAAAACAGTATGGAGATTCCTCAAAAATGTAAAAATAGAATTACCATATGATCCAGCAATTCCACTACTGGATATATATCTGAAGAAAAAAACCCACTAATTTGAAAAGATACATGAACCCCAACATTCACAGCAGCATTATTTATAATAGACAAGATATGGAAGCAACATAAGTGTCCATCACAGATGAAGAGGTACAAAAGATGTGGTATATATTGCTCAGGAAATATTACTCAGCCATAAAAAAGAATGAAATTCCATAATTTGCAACAACAAGGATGGACTTACAGGGTATTTATGCTAAGGGAAATAAGTCAGACAGAGAAAGAAAATACTGTTGTGTTATCACTTACACATGGAATTTAAAAAATAAAACAAGTGATTGAATATCACAAAACAGAAACAGACTCATAGATGTAGAGAACAAACCAGTGTTTGCCAGCAGGAAGAGGGAAGCAGGGAGGAGCAAGATCCAGGGGTAGGGGATTAAGAGGTTAAAAACTGCTATGCATAAAATAAATAAGCTACAGTTTATATTGCACAGCACAAGGAATAGAGCCAATATTTTATAATAACTTTAAATGCAGTATAATCTACTAAAAATTTTAAATCACTATGCTATACCCCTGAAACTAGTATAATATTATAAAAAAAAACTATACTTCAATTAAAAGAAAAAAAAGAAAGCTCCTCTGCAGCCAACCATGCCTTCCTTGGCCCTCAGTATACGAGGTGCCTACATCACCTCAATCTCTCTGCTCTGTGAATACTATGGAAATTACACCACATTTCCTTGTGATTTTTTTTTCACACTAATCCCAATCACCCTACCCCTCAGACACAAATCATTCCCCCTAAACTTAACTGGTGATTAGTTTCTATGTCAGCACCAATGAGGGGAAAACAGTTCAGAAGTTCCTAGCTAATCTGAGAACTCAGTTATGGCCGAAAGCTGGTCACCTGGAAGAGGACCATCTGTGCGGAACAGGCCTGACCTGTGGCCACTGTCAGGGTGTGAGAAGATTTAGGGTTCAGGAGAGAGAAGGTTCCACAGCAACTAGTTACAGACTGTCCTAGCCTCCGGAGTGCCACCTCCCAGATCCCATAAAATTACAGAACAAGCACGAACACAGAAGCCCTGCTCCCCTCAGGCTTCCCTGTGTCCATAAATGTCACCACCACCCGCCCAGGCGCTCTGCTCACTCACGGGCACGTCGTCCTTGACTCCTCTTTGCTCTCATCCCACATCCATTCCACCTGCAGGCCCTGCTACCTCTGTGTCCAAACTTACCCGAACCTGGCGAGCCACGCGACAGGCTCACTGAACTCAGAATAAAGCCCAAACCCCTGCCCAGGGCCCACGAGGCCCCGCCCCCTCTCCTCACTCACCTCTTTCCCACAACAAGCTCAGCGAGTTATGCCTCAGGCCCCGGAACAGGTGTCCACAGCTTGGACCCTCTTCCCCAGACCTTTCCCTGCCTTTCCCTGCCTTTCCCTACCTTTCCCCTCATCCGGTTTCAGCTCCAGGAACACTGCCTCAGAGAGACCTTATCTTTAGTGGGAATTTTCAATAATACACAAAACTAGCAAAAATCGTATAATGCCCTTGAAGCAGCCTTCCCCTACTTTCAGGAATTACCAATCCTGGCCAATCTGGTTGTGCTGATACTCTCACCATTGATTATTGTGAAGCAAATCCCAGACATCCCATCATGTCCTGTATAAATATTTCACTTTCTCTTAAAGAAAACTTGAGTCTCTAATGGACAGGACAGGTCACCTGCTCCTAAGCAGCTGTCTCTTCCCCTCCCTTCTCTATCTTGTCCCTTGCTTATTGATGTCACTGCACTTTTCACTCCGGCACGTATTTTGTTCATTGTTTCTTACTTTATTGTCTGTCTCCTTCTCCAGTCCTGCAAATGTCAGGTCCTTGAGAGCAGGGCCTCTGCGTGCCTTGTTCCCATTAAATACCAGGGCCTTTTATAACAACTATAAATGGAGTACAACTTTTAAAAAGTGTGAATCACAGTATTGTACACTTGTAATTTAGGGAATATTGTATATCAACTGTACTTAAATAAATAAAGTTTAAAAAACCAAAATATCAGAGCTCTGCACAGCACTTGACACATGGTACATGTCAGAAGAAGGCAGAGAAGAGAAGCTGCTTCTGCCAAAGTGGCAGGTCTGCTTCCAAGCCAGGCAGAAGGGGAGGGGTGGATGGGTGGACAAGTCCACTGACATTCCTCTCATGTGGTTTTCTTCTAGATAAAACACCCACTTTTATGAATCAAGAAAAGTTAATTTGCCCAGGACATATATTTGACAAGGCTGGACAGTAAGTATTAGGCTTGGGGGCCATCTGAGCCAAGAACATCAGAAGCCACCTCTGCTGGGGCAGCACA
The DNA here is from genome assembly GCF_964341445.2 of Mesoplodon mirus. Taxonomy (NCBI): domain Eukaryota; kingdom Metazoa; phylum Chordata; class Mammalia; order Artiodactyla; family Ziphiidae; genus Mesoplodon; species Mesoplodon mirus. The sequence goes on from NC_138977.1 coordinate 39,594,571, forward strand.
TGTCTGTCTCTGGGAGGGCTCAGGGCATCCTCCGCACCTGCCCTGGTTGACAATCCCCCGAGGAGCTCAGGGATCCACGGTGGCCCAGGCTCTGCTGAGGAGGGCAGGATGTGGGAGATGGTGTGCCCCAGGGCTGGTACCTTTGCTCCAGGCAGCTTTTCCGAGTGAAGCCAACATACCGTGTACATACAGAGGAATTGGCATGGTGCCACCAAAAAGCCATCCCTGGTCACTTTGCTCCTGGTCTTGAGGGCATCTGACCCCATGCAGGGTTCCTCACTGCCTGGTCAGCCCTCATTGCAGAGGTCAATCTCATGGTGCTTGGGGATGAACGCCCCCTACCCCTACTGTCTACTCTCTGGTAGCCCTGAATGGCTGATGTTCAAAGTCATTTCCATGAGGAGAGCTGTGTGCTAAGGACTGAGCCAAGCGCAAGAACTGTGTCTATTTGATCTGGTGTTTACCCTCTGCCTTTCTGTGCTTTAGGGAGGTCTTCATTGATTACAGCCTGGACAATGGTGTCACCTTCGAGGCGAAGACCTGAAAATTGCCAGCAAAGACTGTGTGAATGACAGGGTAAGCCTGAGCCTCCCTCAGTGGATGGAGGCAGAGACATCCTGGGGAGATGAGGCGAGGGGAGCAAAGTCCCTGCGGAAGGCAGAGCACGTAGCTTATGAGACAGGCATCTCGGGCAGCACCTCACAGACAGACAGGTGCCCTTAGCCCTTCATCACATTGGTAAAATTCATTGCAAATTTTTCTACAAGAGCACCAAGGTTGCAGGCAGCTGTCCAGGTCTTGCAGAATCTCTGCTCTCTCTGTGAACCAGGTGTCACTGAAGGCACTTGAAAGGGACCAATTCGAGCCCTAAGCAGAGTCCAGGAACAGTGCTGAGGCTCTGCCCACCCTGGACCCACCTAGCCACCTCCCCTGGCCCCAGCCTTGTGGTGGGGAGCTCAAGGTTCCATCCTGGATTCCAGCCAGGGTGAGCAGGAGAGGCTGGGGCACTGTGTACTAGGGGACAGGGTCCAGGGCCTCTAAGAACCCTGGGCCTTCCAAGTCGGGGTCCCTGGCACAGAGGTCAGGAGGGTGGAAGCAGCTGTGGCCGTGCATAATCAGGGTGTGTTTGCACTGCGCTGGTGTAGCAGCAGGCAGGGTTCTGGACCCTCTCATGACCGTCACAGCCCTGGCCTCCCACACCCATTTGGGGAACACCGGCTGTCACTTTGCAGATGTCATCAACCTCACTGAGGCCACTCCTCCTTTCTCGTGCTCCACAGTTACCCCTGTCTGCTAACTGCCTCTGACCTCTGCACGGGGACTCTCCCCTCTGTTGCTGGGAAGCTGGCAGGGCCGGTGGAAAGGGCAGGGCTCAGCTCAGGGAGAGGAAGCTGGGAACAAAGTGCTGCTCCCAGGGGCCCTCTTTTCCCAGCTCCACAGCCTCCAGGCCCCTTAGCCTGGGGCAGCTCGCCATGGGGGACAGAGCGTGTGAGCCTGGAGTGAGGTTCCCCTGGGAGGAGGGACGCGTGTGCCTAATGCCACTGCCCTTGTGTCCAGTCCCAGCTGGTGAGGGTTCCCGCAGCGTGACGGTCCCTTGTGTGTCTGTCTCCGCTGGTCCCTGCACATCCACCTCCGGACCTGAGATTCACCTCCACGTTTCCCAGCAGGAGTTCCGCCACCGGATGGCCCCCGTCCACAGGCACATTGAGAACTCGAGAGCCACCCATGGCTCCGGGCCCAGAACAGGGTCACCCTCAGCCCCACTCGGCCTCTCCTTTTGGCCTCCCTGTTTCCTGGGCATAGCTTCTCTCTGCCCCCTTCACCCCCTGCTTCTCACAAGCAGAAGCTCGATGTAGGGAAGGGCTGGGCAGCGCGGGTCCACAGATGCAGCACACGTGCCCTTGGTTATGCACAAAACAAGAGAACACAGCCCGTTCCTTAATCCCCCACGTGGACCTGGCCTGTGCGTGGGCTTTCTATGGCCGCTCTCTAATGCTCTCAAGTAACTGCTCTCTTCCTCACTCCCGATGTGCACATGGAGGCTCCGAGAGAGGGAGTAGCTCGGCCCGAGGATGCAGAGTGGGGAAGTAGGGGAGGGAGGCTATGGGGAGGTGAGCAGGGTGTCCTGCCTCTGCTCTTGCACCCACACCTCTCTGGGGCCCCGAAGCCCCTCCCTCACCAATCTGTGTGTCGTAGCATTTTGTGGTCCTCACAAAACCCCTGTGCTCTCAGCCAAGAGAGGCAGTGAAGGCTGTGTTGTCACTCCTTAGAGGACTGGGCTTCCTTGACAGGGCCCTGAAGAGAGTCTCGGAACAGGGCCAGTGGTGGGGTCTGTGGCCCAGGGCTCCACACTGGCTCTCTGGGTACCAGCCATGATCTCCTCGCCCCTCTGTGATCCCTCTGGATGAGGCAACCTGAGGAGAAGGGGAACTGTGAGGTCTGGTGTGGGAAGTGGATATTGGGTTCACGGGAAGAGATCACCCAGGCCAACCCCAGGACTTTGGCATGTGTGCCCTGTACAGCATGAGACTGTGGAGAGCCCAGCTGTCCCAACTACAACCACAGTGACCACAGTGCCTACCACCGTCAGGACCAGGAGGACGACAACAAGGACGACGCCAACGATGACAACGAAGACCACGGTGCCTACCACTGTCACCATGACAACAACCACAGTGACTACCGTTGTCGCAGAGGAGGAGACCACAGTGCCCATGATTGTCACCCAGAGCCCAGGTCCCAACAATCATCTCTTGTACCCGACACTCATCCCATCCCTGGTCGTGATACCACTGCTGCTTGTCTGCATCTGCTGCTGCAAGAGGCTGAGTGACCCCTGCCCACACAGCCTGCATCCAGCCCTCACCGGCCCCTGAGGGACCAGCCCCATGCCTGCCCCATGATTCTGCCTGTGGCCAGGTTCCATCAGCCCCAGGGCCAACACACAAGCAAACAAGGCACAGACTCTGTCCTCCCATCCCGGGCATAGACACAGCCTGGGCTTCTAGGGGGCCACCTGCTTCATGCTTTCACCTTCACAGGGAGGTGGCCTATGGACTGTCTCAGCCCCTGGGGAGAAAGGATCCCAGGCCTCCTGAGACCAGGGCTGCCCCACAGCAGTCAGGCTTCTGAAGGACTCAGGTAGACCAAGGCCCCGGGATTCTCGGCTCTTCGGGGACAAAGAGGGGTCTGCAAGGGCACTCATGGTACAAAGGGAGAAGGATGCTGGCCGGGAGGATGCTAACCCCGGGGGCAGCTGCGCCTTTGAAAACAGCATGGATCCCTGCCCATCTCTGGTGCCTTCCGTCATTCCTTCATCAGTCATCACTAAGTCACCAGGATGTGCAAGGCCCCGTGCTGGGCACAGAGGGGCAGAAATGAAGCAGCCGCCTCCCTTGCCCACAGGAGCTCACCATCTGGTGTCTGGTCTGGTATTGTTAGCTGGGGGGCATTGAGGATAAATGTCAACTTCAGAGGGTGTGACAGGTGCCCTGATAATGATAAAGGACAGGGACTGGCCCCGGGTGGGTTGGAAGGCAGAGGCGCTGGCCGGCTGGGTTTGCAAGGACACAGGCCAGAGGTGGGTGAAGAGGAGGAACAAGCAGAGCTGAGAAAGGACAAGCAAAGCAGCATAGAAGCCAGCAGGTCACATTTCTGCAAAGGGCGAGAAGTGAGGAGAGAAAGCCGGGTCGGGGAGAGGGAGGTGGACTGTCATCCCTGAGGGCTGGGAGGCAGGGAGGGCTGCAGGGGGAGGGAGGGAAGGGGAGAGGAGGAGGAGGGGTGTGGCGAGTGTTCTCTTGTCTTCATAGGATGTCAGGGCTGCTGCTGAAAACTCGACCAGGGACCAGGGGCCTTAGTCTGCCTGTCTCCCCCTTGACCCTCCACCGAGATACCGATTCCCCTTTCATGACTGAGGAGCCTGAGGCTCAGGGAGGTGGAGCCTGTTGGCCACAGACCCTCAGGCTCTGGGCACCTAGGTTGACACCCCAAAGCCCATGTTTTGATCCCTTACTGCTGCCGAGCGGGGTCCCCTTCTGTCTGCATAGCTGAGCCAGAGCCCTCCATGCCCCTTCCAGCCTGTGTTTATGTCTCTTTAACATCCTAGATCGTCAAGGAGCCACCACCAGCCCAGAAACCAGAAAAAGTAAGTGGTGTGTTTCGTAGTGATATTGTCAGCATACTTGATGCCCACACTGACCTGCACAGAGAGGCCCTCGGACGTGTATGGGGAGATGCCGTCCCCCACCCCTCCCGCTCCCACCTACCTGGGCAGAGAGAGGTGGCAGAAAGGAGAGGGTGACAGAGGGCAGGGAGGGACCCCAGAGAGGACCTGAGACTCACAAAATGTCACCCAGACAACACGGTTCCCCACCTCCGAAGACAGCCTGCACCAGGGCCTTTATCACTGAATCAGCAACGTGGGGTAGCCTATTTCAGAAACAGCTATGGTCCCTCCTGATATAAATGGGCCTTTGCTCAATTCCCAAAAGACTCTTTGTAGACTGATCCTTCCCAGGACTCGCGTGAGCATTTGGAAAAGGATCCTCAGGTTTCAGGGACCTGGTCCCCGTCCCCGGGCTCTGAAGTATGCTGGACTCCATTTTCTTGGTCTTCATCCCTGGCTCATGTCAGGATGAGGGTCGTGGCAGGGTTAGCCTTTAAGGACTGGGGACTGGGGAGGGTGGAGGGAGTCCTAACCTGAATTTGAGCTGTTGGGGCATAGTGCAGTTGACCACAGGGACCAAGGGTCAGGTGACAAGGCTGGGGCTGACCCGGGGTAGGGGCCAAGCCAGGGCCCATAAGAAGTAGTTAGAGAAGGGGTGCCGTGTCCCGAGGCAGGGGGACCTGGGCCTGAGATCTGGTGGGAAACAGGGTCACTGCCCAGGGTGACGTCTACACCGGCTGCAGTGTGGCCTTGGGAGGCTGGATCTGCCAGAGTCGGGTGAATACAGCCCTGTCACCCCATTAGCAGGTGACAACCTGCTAATGCCCGCACCCCTGCCAGCCTCCGTCACATGGCACAGCCTCACGCCCAGCTTCTCCTACAAGGGTGGCTGCCTGGAACCAAGGGGACAGGATAGAGTTTGTTGATATTTGGAAAAGAGCCATCTTTGTAAACCAAAAGGAGTTGGTGTGGTTTTCACATGGAGGCCACTCTCTTACTGTGCTGGGTGCTGCTCATTTGTCCTTGATTCGCCAACAAACATTTGCTGACTGGCCAGTACTTGACAGGAGCCCAGGCAACAGATGTCATGTGTCTGCACCCAGGAGCTTCCAGACAAGGACTCAGACAATAATTTTCTCTCTAGAAGCCATGCCCTGTGCAGCGATATATACCGCAGTGATTATCCCTTGCTGTGGGTGCCAAGAAGACAGGATAAGGCTGCTGGAGGTGAGAAGTGTCCTTAGGAAGGGAGACAGAATGCCCTCCCAGCTGGGGGGGTGGGAGGAAGCCTGCAGGCCTCCTGCAGCAGAGGCCTGGACTTCAAAGTCCTGGCTGGGTGGAGATGAGTTTATGGGTGCTAGCCTTTGACCATGTGGGTCCCAGCACCAGGGTCTCCCCCTTGGAACGGGCCCAGGATTCTTGATGTTGGTGGCTGGCTCACAGCCGGCCAGTCCCTAGTTCTCACAGAGGTTGTCATCAGCTTCAGCAGTGGCCTGGATTTCACTGGCCAGTGACTGGATGAGTGAGAACAAACCAAATTACCAATAACCTCATGCGGGTCAGTAACAAATATTTCTGAGACAAGATCTTACCAGCATTAAACTACCCGGGAGTGCCTATGGCTCCTGTCTGCTCAGTGAGGGAGGGAGAGAGCTCACTGCATTGTCCTTGAGGCCCCTGAGATGGGGTGACAAGGGCCACATGGAGGAGGGGGCCTGAGGACACTTCCCTCCCCCAGGTGACTGAGACCCCAGCTGGCAGGGGGCTAAGAGATGAAAGGGATGAAGAGGGCCCCAGGTGGCAGGTGAGGAAGAAAGACCCCACCATCTCTGGGTTCAGCTTTGCCTTCCTCCCCCTGGTCCTGCCTCTGTCGCTGTGGGATCCATTGGTCCTCCTGGGAGCTTCAAATGGCAGCCGGAGGGCGGGCCCCGCATCTCCCCTGAGAGTCAGTGTGAGGGCACAGAGAAGCCAGAGCTCACCTTCCAGAGACGGAGGAAGCACCTGCCATGGGCTCGTTCCTGCCGCAGGCCCGGCCCCACCTTCCGCCCACACCACGTCCACATTTTCACCGGTTTTTTAGTTTCCTCATTTCTCTCTTTCCCCCCCATTTCAGGACCCTTCCCCCTGAGCAGGGACTGGGTCTCTTCCCTGCCTTCTCCCTCTGAGCCCCCCAAAAGCAGTCCCTCTTCCCTCTTCTTCAAGCTGCTGCTCAGTCCCCATGCCCCCCTCACCTTTCTCCTCGAAGACCTCTCCTTGGCTACTGCATATCTTCACCAAACTTTGACACTTTTTTCAAAAGTAGCCCCAACGTCTCCTCCTACACCAAAAGTACTGATTTGTTCCAGAAAACAAAACTCTCTGTGACCCACAGTGACGAGCTCCCAACAATCACAGAAGGCTTTTAAGCCCCCTGCCCCAGGTGACGGCTGCAGTGCTGTCTCAGCCACTTTGTGGGGACACAGCCCTGGGAAGCCATGGGAGACAGAGGGGACACCACCCATCTGGAGGCAGCGTCTGTGCCTGTAGCTTCCTCACAACCACATCTGCTTTTCAGGGAAAACTGGATACTTTTTGTGACGTTGCCCAGCACTGCAGCCAGCTGCCACTGATGTGGTATCCACCCAGGGACATGGTAAGCAGGGCACAGGGATGCCCCCCGTGGGCTGGTGTCTTGCTTTTGCCCTTGACAGTTGCCCCTGGGACTTTGGGTCAGAGAGCCCTCTCCGGGCATCGGCCAAGAGGAACGCCCAAGGCGTGGAGACCTAGAGCTCATGAGCCTCCAGACGATTCTCAACATGGTGCCCGTGCATTTCCCCTGCATCCTCGTCTCAAGGATGTCAGGACCTTTCTTCTCCGGAGCAATGCCCAGCAATTGCAATCTTAAGCGAAAAGGGCTGGAGAGGCCTATTGGACTCCCATCCATCATCCCTCCCCACTGCTTACCCGACCCTGTGGGACTGCTGGCTGCACCCCATCCATGAGACCCTCCTGGGCTGCTCACTCAGCTGCAGGAGTGGCGGAGGACATGTTGACACCCCTCCCCAATATTGTCTGGTCAACACTGACTGGTTTTACCAGGTAGTAAAGATGCCACCCTTGTGTCAGTGCCTGTGACAATGTGGAGAAGCCCAATTTCTCCACTTGTCATCCTTGTTATTTAATAATAAAAATGATAGATAATTTTATTGTGTCCTTTCTCTGGGTCAGTTGCTAGACTAAGAACTTTACATGTTTTCACTGTTTTAATCCTCCCAGTAACTGTATTTTTAGGTGCTCTTATTATCCCATCTTTACCAAGGGGGGTCTGACCCACAGAAATACTGAGTGACTTGCCCCAGGTCACAAAGGCCAGGAGGGGCGGAGCTAGACTTCAGTTCTGAGCCTGGCTCCACCCTTCTCACCGCTCTGTCCCCCATTCGGTTCAGCATTCATGGTCTCATGATGGTTACCCCGAAGCCACCAGAGCTGGCCCTACTCAGGCCCCAAGCCCATAGAGAATGGTGCTCCTGATTTCCCTTATAGTCATCTGCTTGGGCATCATATTCCTGGGTGTCCCCATGCTCAGATATTTTGTACAGACTGGGTCAGAGACTTAGAGGAAGTTGTGGTCTCAGGGTTTGTACTGAGGGCTGCACTGACCACATTCACTGAATCAGGAAAACACTGGCTCTTGGTGGCTGGGCAGGTGGGCATTTGGAAACTGTAGACAGGCCTGGAAGCCTCTGGACACTGCTGGTGACATACCTGAGGCATGCTCACACCCAGCAGAGACACTGCCTGGTGACAGTGGTGTCAGGGCTCCTTTGGCCGCTGAGCTCCCAGTTCTGGGTCTGAATCGAGCTCTGAGTCCCAGCCGTGATTGCACAGAAGCCCCATTTGCCACCTGATTCTCCTGGAGCCTCTCCCAGAACCAGCCCCTTTCTAGTCATAAGAGCCCCACCCCAGCCTTATGCCCTCAACAGTGGAGACAGCCACCCAGAGATGCTCACTCAGGATCAGGAGGGACAGAGCAAGACAGAGGGCTGAAGCAGAGGGAGGCGAGAGACAAGAGGGTGGACCAAGGGAAGGTGCCAGCTATGGCCTTCCTGCCCAGCGAGGTAAGGGCAGGGGCGCTGAGCGCCTCTCTGAAATGGTCCCATTGCCAGGGCCACTCTTCGAAGCTCAGGTTGGGGAAGTGGCAGAGTGACGGATTAGGGGGCCTTATAGCTGCCCAGGGCCCTGCCAGGCCCCTGCAATGCCAGCTCTCGAGTCCGCCCAGCAGTCTGTGGCTCACAGTGACCTGTGTGCTCGCTGGAGGCAAAACTGAGGCCTGACACATCAGGGGACTTGCCAGGACCACCCAGAGAGTAAGTGGCAGCAGCCAGAGCTGCCTGAAATCAGCCCTGCTCATCCTGAGAGGGGCTGGGAGCCAGTAACTTGCCTGGTGGACGTGACCCCTCCCCCTCCTCTGCCCCCATCCCATTTGACCTTGTCCCTCCCAACCTTCGTCCTGGAGACCTAGTGTTGCAGGATTTCTGTGGATACTCCAGTATTCCAGTAGGTGCAGGAGTGAGTCCTCATTCCTTTCTTGAAGCCCTCAGTGCTCTGGTCCCAGGCTTAAAGTCAATCTTGGTCTAAGTGACGGGGTGTCAGCTGGGACCTACAGTCTCTGCAGACCAGAGTCGGCCACCAACCCCAGCCCTGAATGTGCAGCAGGAGATACCCAGACAGGCTATGGGGACACAGTACCCAGGAGTGTCCTTATCACAGTCGACACACTATGGCAGTCGGTCTTCTTTATCGTTACCTTCTGTGAAATGACAGTGTCTCTCTCTGCTCCACCACCTTCTAATCCCCAGAGGAATTTTTCTAATATTGGCCCTTCCAGAACGCACTCCTTCCTGAGGTTCCAGGAGAGAATGCTTTTCCTGTCTTTTCAGCTTCTAGAGCTACATTCCGTGTGTTCCTTGGCTCCTGGCCCTTCTCCATCTACAAGGCAGCAGGGCAGCACCTCAATCTGCTCTGCTTGCACAGTCACATTGCCTTGTTTTTTGGGCAAATCTCCCTCTGCTTCCCTTTCACAGGACCCTTTGATCAAGTGTAGGAGCCCCCCCACGTAACCTAGAATAGTCTCCCCATCTCAAGATCCTTAATCACACCTGCAAAGGCCCTTTTGCAATATGACCTACAACATCCACAGGTGACAAGGATTAGGACTGGGATATATTCGGGGCCTTTATTCAAGCGACCATAGCAAACCACTGAACTAGAAGCTTCCTTGAGAGCAGGGACTGTTCTATAGGGCACCTTGCATACTATGCTTCATGTAAAGAACAGAGGGACACAAAGGCACAAAGGTGTGAGTGTACATGGTGTGGGGATGCACAGATCAGGCTAAGAAGGGTCCACACTCAGGGGCCATGGCTCAAACTGTGCTCCTACGTTCTGACTGCCTTGGTTGCCAATGAGATTTGGGGGGGTAAAGAGAGAGCCCGTGGTCCTTGAGGACCTGCCCACTGGAAGTGAGCTGGGAGTCTGGGAAAGACCAAGGTGTTCTCGCTCTTCTCCCTTATGCTGCCTCAGAGCATGGAGACCCTTTCTTACTCACTGTCTGCATCTCTTGGAGCTGAGTGCTCAGAGTTGTTGCCAGCTTCCAGAGTGCTTAGGCCACCCTGTCTGGCAATCTGGGCTCTTCAGCTGGGAGTCCTAAGCTGAGCAGGAGCTGGGGACAAGGAGGAAATGACAGAAAAGCCAGGGGCAGTTTTTGCTACAGACGGATTACACTGTCCCAAAGGATCTGCATCAATCTTTACCCAAACCTAAGGGCCCATGTGCCTCCATAGCCCATCACCCATCTGACGGTGCCCCCACCTGCCCTTGCCCTGTGGGCCCAGAGCCCAGCCTGAGGATTGTAGTGGGGACTCAGCCCTTTGGCACACACTCATCAAGAGAGCCTGGGCAATGCTGGGGCTACAGTGGCAATCAGCCCTTGTCTTTGCTCCATAGGCTCCCAGTCCAGAAGGAAGCAGGCAAGTTCAACACCAGAGCAAAGGCAGGCCAGAGTCAGAACAACAGGCTTCCCTGGAGAAGGGAGGGCAGATGTCCAATGCCTGAACTGAGTCTAGAAATAGGAGCACAGACTGGAGGCCAGCACCCAGGGAGAGGAAGGGCATCAACAAGGGCTCACCCTGGGGATCCTAACAGGTCCTGAGCCTGCTCCCCTTGAACCAAGGAAACCACAGCCTTCTGCTCCCAATTCTGGTGGCTTCTCAGTGACCTCTCTCTTCTCTTCCTTACAGGGGAGGTGTGTCAACTTTGCCTTAATGTATCCCCACTATGCACAAATGCTCTGAAGACCAAAGATCTGCCTTTGACCCAGCCAGGAGTGCCTCCCCCTCGATAGCTGTTGCTCGCATTGTCAGCAAACACACACACACACACACACACACACACACACACACACACACACACAATGGAATACTACTCAGCCCTAAAAAAATGAAATTGTGTAATTTGCCACAACATGGATGGACCTAGAGAGTACCATGCTCAGTAAAATAAGTCAGAGAAAGACAAATACTGTATGTTATCACTTATATGTGGAATCTAGAAAATGAAACAAACTAGTTAATATAACAAAAAAGAAACAGATTCACAGATATAGAGAACAAACTAGTGGTTACCAGCGAGGAGATGGAAGTGGGGAGGGGCAAGATAAGGGTAGGGAATTAAGAGGTACAAACTACTATGTATGAAATAAATAAGCTACAAGGAAATATTCTGCAGCACAGGCAATATAACATTTCATAATAACAATAAATGGAGTATAATCTCTAAACATTTTGTACACCTAAAACTAATATAATACTGTAAATAAAGTATATCTCACTAAAATTTTTTTGAATTAAAAGTTGTGGTATATCTATCTATCTATCAATCTCTCTCTCTCTCTATATATATATATATATACACAATGGAATTTTATTTGGCCATAAAAAGGAAGGAAATCCTGCCATTGTGACAACATGGATAGAACTTGATAGCATTTTGCTAAGTGAAATAAGTCAGAGAAAGATAAATACTGTGTGATCTCACTTATATGTGGAACCTTAAAAAAAAATAAAACCTCATAGAAAAAGAGATCATATTTGTGGTTACCAGAGGTGGGGAGTTGGGGGAGGAGGAATTGAATGAAGCTGTTCAAAAGGTGCAAACTTTCAGTTATAAGATAAAATAGTACTTGGGATGTAATTTACAACATGATAACTACAGTTAACACTGCTATATGGTATATTTGAAATTTGTTAAGACAATAGATCTTAAGAATTCTCTTCATAGGAAAAAACATTTTTTTCTTTTTCTTTTTTTGTATCTAGATGAGATGATATAAGTTAACTAACTTGACTGTGGTGACCATTTCACAGTATATGTAAGTCAAATTATTATGCTGCATACATTAAACATACAATGCTATGTTAATTATATCTCAATCAAATGGGGAAAAAAGGAACTCAGCTAATAAATACAGAAGAAATAACAAAATTAGAAGTCACCATTTTACCTGCTGTATAGCACAGGGAACTCTACTCAAGACTCTGTAATGGCCTATATGGGAAAAGAATAAAAAAAAAAAAAAAAGAGTGGATATATGTATATGTATAGCTCATTCACTTTGCTGTACACCTGAAACTAACACAACATTGTGAATCAACTATACTCCAATAAAAACAATTTTTTTTTTTTTAGGGCTTCCCTGGTGGCACAGTGTTTGGGAACCCGCCTGCCGAAGCAGGGGACGCGGGTTCGTGCCCCGGTCCGGGAAGATCCCACATGCCGCGGAGCGACTGGTCCCGTGAGCCATGGTCGCTGAGCCTGGGCGTCCGGAGCCTGTGCTCCGCAGCGGGAGGGGCCGCAACAGTGAGAGGCCCGCGTACCGCAAAAAAAAAAAAAAAAAAAAAAATTTTTTTTAAAGTCACCATTTTGCGACCCTTAATGAAATAATATAGACATTTATCATTAATAGATGCTTAAGCCATTAGTTGGAATGTTGCTGGGGGATTTAACCATGAGTCAAAACATTGCTGGAGAAATTTAATGGTGGGAACAGACTGACAAACTTGATCCCATTTACCAATCTTATCATCAGTAAAAATACAACTACCAAGTATCATGTATCCCCTGAAGAATAAGATCAACAACAACAACAAACACAATTAACCTTGACTCTCACCAAGTTTCTAGCTCTAACCACTAGCTTACAGGAAATTTATGATACAAAAAAAATTGTTTAATGTAACATCACAGAGAAACTATATATCTCTTTATGACTGTGCTTCCTACTTAAAAAGATTCTTAACTAATTTTCAACCTCTTGGAGGCAATACCCTCCTTGTTGTGAATCCATAAAATAAGAAAAGACACAAGTAATAATAGGAATTAAAAACAAGATAGAGCAGAAATATAAAAATCAAACATATTCTGAACTTTATACCAAATATAGGGAAAAAGATGTTCAAATTCCTAGAAAAATATATCTGAAATGACTGATAAAAGAATGGAAGCACTAAACAATCCAATGTGGTAGCCTGCTCAGGCTGCCTTAACAAAGTACCACAGGCTGGGTGGCTTAAAAACAGAAATTTATTTTCTCACCATCTGGAGGCAGGAAGTCCAAGATCAAAGTGCCAACAGGGTTGGTTTCTGATGTGGTTTCTCTTCCTGGATATCAAATGACTACCTTCTCACTGTGTCCTCACATGGCCTTTCCTCTGTGCCTGTGTAGGAAGAGAGTTCTGGTGTCTCTTTCTCTTCTTATGAGGATATCTGTCTTCTGGGATTAGGACTCCTCTTTATAACCTCATTTAACCTCAGTCACCTCCCTAAGGGCCCTAATCTCCAAATACAGTCACATTAAAGGTCAGGGTTTAAAATCTAAATTGGTGGGTGAACAATTCAGTCCATAACATTCAGTAAATACTGAGTAAATTTTATCAGTAGTTTAAAAAGTTCCCACAAGGAAAACACCAGGCATAGATTATATCATATCAAATATTCAAGGAGGAGAATATTGTGATCATGTTCAAAGTCTTTCCAAAAGAAGGTGAAAACATTCCCAAGCACATTTTATGAGGCTAGTATACCTAATATCAAAACCAGGTAAGAATAGCACAAAAACAGGAATTAAAGGGCAGCCTCTCTCATGATCATAGGTTAAAAACTTCTAAACTAATGGTAAACGCAATCCAGCAGTGTTTTAAAAAAATATCATGATCAATTTGGGTTTAGTAATAAAATACTAAAATTAGCTTTCCATGCACCAATGTAATTAATCACACTAACAGATTATTGGTGAGATGCACATATTCATCAAAAGAATATACAGAAAGGGAATTTAGATAAAATTCAACACTCCTTCATGATTTGTATCAAACCGAGAATAACAAGGAAACTGCCTAATCGGATAAAAGATATCCAACAGAAGCCTTCAATAAATACCATTCTTAAACGTGATGTGTTAGAATTATTCTCTTCGCAATCAAGAATGCCTCCATCACAACTTCGAGTCAACATTTCATTGGAGAACTAGTCAGCATAATGTTTTTGGGGTTTGTTCATTTTTTATAGAAACGCAAACAATTCTACAGATAAATTTTTATAATAACAGAGTTTAGCAAGTTGGGTGAGTGTATCAAATACATACATTTCTTCAGGATAGCAATCATTTAAAAACTCTATTAAAAATGCCTTTCCAATAGCATCCAAACTACAGAGTATCTAGGGAAGGCACTTGACAAAAGAAGTCACGATATTCATAGGGAAATTTATAGGCAAGGCACTGAAAACAACTCAAATAAATGAAGACATGGCCGTGCTCACTGATAGGAGGAGTCCAGATCACAGATTCAAATCCTTCCAAATACTTACAGTTATTGTAGTCGAATATTAGAAGGTTTGGCGGGGGAGAGGAGTGAAAACAGTGTGCTACTTCTAAAATTGACATGAAAGAGCGAATGGATTTTTTACCCAAACGCAAGTCCGTGTGCCCGACGCACTGTGAGGCCAAATACCGGAACGTCTGAGTTTGGAGCAGAGAAAGGTTTATTTCAGGGCCACGCAAGGAGACAATGGCTCATGCCTTAAAAACCCCAAACTCCCCGAAAGCTTTCAGCAAAACCCTTTTATAGGAAAGGTGAGGGAGGGGCGTGGTTAGTTGTTGCAGACATCTTGGTGTCAGATCCTTCGTTCATGAGGTCAGGTCACAGTCAGGTCACGATGTTCTTCACATTTGTTAATAACAAATGTTATTCTCTGTTCTGACAAGAAAGGGAAGGGGAGGCATTTAATCGTCTCCACGCCTCCTTTCGACTTTCAACACTTAACCAATCCCATAAGCAAAGCGACATCATTACCCCTCATTTTACTTGTTCAAGGTCCCAAGGCTGGACTTTCGTCCTCCGAGGTCCAGGCGCCGGCTAAGCGAGGGGGTCCCTGCGCAGGCCGGTCACCCTGCCCGGGAGCGTTCGTCCAGCACCCAGTCTGGGTCCTCCCGCCAGTGCCCAGGTCCAGCTGAAGAGGCAGGTCTCAGCTGGCGGTGCCCTCAGGGCCAGGTCTCCAGACCCTGCCCAGCCTGAGGGAGCCAGGCGCCCAGGACCAGCCCTCAGGCTCCTCAAGAGGCCTAAATGGGGGCCGGGTCCCACGGACTGTGACCCATGGAGGCCGCCGCCGCCGCCATTAGGTCCCGGAGGCGGGTTTTGGGGAGAGGTTCGGCCACTGCTTCAAGGCCTGGGCCCAGTCCATGGGCGGCCATGGCCAGGGCTTCACAGCCCTCAGCCTGTCCCCCAACCCCCAGCTCACCTGGCAGCCTGAGGCCGGAGGGCCTGGAGGGCCCCGGGGAGAAGGCCGCAATCCACCCCTCACCGCACTCTCTGCCCGAGGGCCGCTGGGAGGATGACTAAAGTTCACGTCCTAAGGGTCTCGAGCTAATGGTCGCAAGTTAACAGCTGCGAGCCACGCCCCGTCCCCGACCCCCCCACCCCATTTAGTTGTTTCATGTTTTTCCATGGAGCAGAGACAAGCCATCGTCACTCGGCCCTCTCTGAATTTCTGGTCCACAGACCCTGTGAGCATAACGAAATAGTTTTTGTTTTGTCACTCAGCTTGTGATGGCTTTTACAAAAAGTAGATAACTGGCAGGCCCTTCAGTCACAAGGGACTTTGACATCCTTGCAGGACCTTCTTCCCCTTCTAGATCCTTCCATCCACTGGGTCACACGAATGACCACGGCAACACGCTCCACTCCCAGTTCCGGGACCTCCTCCCCGACAGTGATGCCTCATCTAAGCCACCTCAGCTGCCCTCTTTCAGCTGACAAGAAGGCAGGATTTCTCCAGGATCTTAATGGCCACCTGAGAGGGTTTGGGATGAGGAACAAACGGAGGCCTCATCTTACTGCCCCTCCAAAGAGCCCCTGACTCCCCCTGGGATTGTCAACAGGCAGGACACTGAGCAGAGCTGCAGGTCACAAAGTCACCATGCCAACCTTTCTGTCCATCATAAGGGACATCATAATGGAATTCCGCCTCCTTGGGGCTGGGGGCAGGCCGAGCAGGTAGTGGGCCATCGCCCAAGGCCAGCGATCTTTGCATCTTCCGCCCTCAGTGCAGGTACCGGGGGAGGCTCACAGCTTTGGGGAAAGGGCTAGAGGGGTCGAGGACCCTTGGAACACGCAGACACAGCGGAGGCCGGCGTCCAGTGGGGCCGCAGGGGCAGCCAAAAACAATGGGCAGCGGCGGGCCTGGCCTGCCAGGGCCCACGCTCTTCCTGCTGCTGGTGCTGCTGCCCACGCTGCTGAGCGCGCGGAGCTTCCAGCACGACGGCCCAGGCTGGAAGGACCCCCACGACCTCAGTCTGGACTCGGGGAACCTCTACCGCCACCTCATCCGGGACACGGGAACCTCCCAGCACCTCCGCAGCCCCAGCACCTGGACCCGGGAGAGCCGGGCAAAAGATGAGAATTCCTGCCAGAGCTCTTTTGACCTCTACTTCATCCTGGACATGTGAGTGGCCCTCCTGCCCCTGATGGCGCCATTGGGAGCCGTAGTGCTGTCTCTGATGTCAGTGTGGGCAAGACTTGGCTTAAACAGGTGCCAGCTTCCGTGAGGGGAGAGGGTGGAGTCGTCTTGGTCAGACCTCTGTGGCCTCCCTCCTTGTCCTGAGGCAGAGGGAGTGACCCGGGCATTCGTTTCCTGGGCCTTTTTCTTTTGGAAAGGAAAAAAGGCCACCATAGGTTTCTGGATGGCTCTCAGCTTGACGAGGACCCGTGGCCTGCACGCCCCTTAAACAGCTGCAGGGGCAGGTGATTGCTAGGCGCTATCTTCTCAGCACTTGGGAGAAGCTCACTTTGCGTTTGGGGTTGTGTTTTTTGTTTTGTTTTGTTTTTAACCAAATGACCTCTAGTTTTCCTGGGCCCCAGAGAGATTGCCGTGTCATCTGTTAGGCATTCTCCTAGTGTCACTGCTTAGAAAGTCCTTTGCTTTGCTGGTTCTAAATGTTTTGCTTCTTTCTTTGACTGCTTAGAGATCCACATTACAGTTTGTGTGCACTTTCTGAACACTTTGGTCTTTCTGCATGTGGCCTTGGGAAACCTGGGCTGTGCATAAGGTACCTTCTGGCCCTCAAGGAAGGAAAGGGATGGGCTGGTCTTCGGACTGGAGACATTGCCTTGGTTCCATTTTCAACTCCTCTGTGGGACTGAGGATAAATTTTACTCATTCAGTAATAACAGTGGTTTGACTCCCAATATCACTGAAGCACTTTATGGTCCCCAAAGCCCTTTACTGGGCATCTGCCATCCTCAAAACAATACTGGGCTATACAGCAGGGAAAATATTTGCATATGCAATCTCCTGGAAAGGGGAGCAGGCTCCCCGAGTTTGGGTGAAGTAGCCCAGAGGCTGGTGGGGGTGACAGAACCCAGGCTTCCTGTGTTTCCCTAATTCCAGCATCCCAGTTTGTACTACCTCTGAGTCCTCTTATTCTCTGTGGAGACTGATGATTGGGGGGTGGGGGGGATGTGTGCCCCAGCCCACTAGCTTCTAAGCAGAGGCAGCAGAGGTGGGAGCACCCTGCTTGCTAGAAGAGAAATTCCCTCCTCACGGTCCAGTGGCAGGAATTCTGAGATGCCCTGGGCACATCTTGTCTGGTTGCCCAGGGTGGTAGTGATTCCCCTCTTGGGCATTGGGGATGGGGATGGATGGGCATTGTAGGGAGATGACAGCCTCTTTGGGTCAGTCTTTCCAGAGAGTGGCAGTGAGTCCAAAGGGTCCTGTCAGCTGCCATCCTGTTACAGTGCCACTGCCCACACCCCTGCTGTCTGCAGTCAAGCCCAGTGTGGGCACAGCACAGCCCCAGGAGGGATGGGGGAAGGGCTCTGGGCACAGGTGGGTCACTTCCTATGTTTCAGGGATGTGCCGAACACTAAGAACAAGCAAGAACTTGAGGAAGTAGGTTCTATACCCCTACTTTAAGGTGACGAAACTGAGGCTGGGAGTACTAAATGATTTGCTCAATGTCCATCAAAGTTAGTTTGCTGCAAAACATTAAATAGTGGAAGGATGCTCCCCTTTCCTCTCCTCCAAGAAGGGTGTGAGGTGGGGGGACTAGAAAGGCACCAGAGAAATGGCTTCCTGAGCCAGGTTGTCCCCACTTCCCACCCCTCTCCCCCACCCCCCTCCCCCACCTCCTGCCTCCTTTGTCTTCATAAGTGCTGGGAGGCAGCACTGATCCCTCTGACCATAGCTGGTGTAGCTGTAGTTCAGCGTGAAGTGTGTGGGTCTTCCCATGAAGGCTGGGAGGGCAGGAGAGAAAGGGGAGCAACTCAAGCTCAGTCCAGTCAGGCTCCAGGACTGAAGCTGCTCCACAGTCCCCGCCCCTTACTGTCAGTAAGACACTTGCCTTGCAGTCTGGCCAGGTCTGAATCCTGCTGGATTCTGCAAATGAGAAGGGGAGCTGGGGATGTCCCAAAGAAGGCCCTGCACACCCATTTCTCAGCCCCAGGCCATCAGGGAGGAGTAGGCCTACAGCTCGGCCACAGTGGGCCAGGCCAGGCTTGTCTGAAAGCACAGTACACTCCTCAGCCCCAGGGAAGAAACAGCACTCCCTGGGAACTATGCTCTTTTAGTCTAGTTGAAGAAAACCGGCTTGACAAGATTTTCCCAGAATGTGAGGACAGCCTTCCTCCTGATGTCCCCTGCTACTCTTGCTGGAGAGGGGAATAATGACCACTGAGGAGGCAGCCCCAGCTCTGCAGTCAGGCAGACTCCACTCATCATCCGTCATGCGGCCTAGGGCAAGTCGCCTCACCTCTCTGCCTCAGTGTCCCCATCTGTACAATGGGGCCTTCATACCCACCTGACCAGGTTGGGATGGGGATGAAGGGGAGTTTATATGGTTTGCCCAGCATGTATCAGATGCAGCTGTGGAGGATAAGCATAAAATAAACTTCCAGGGAAGGCAGAGTCACACACCCTGGGAACTCCCCGGCACTGCAGGGGCCCCTGATCCAGCCCTGACTCCGTGGCTCACTCTCTCTGCGTGTGCCCTTTGTGGGGAGGTGGGTTGTGCGTCAGACACCTCTGCTGGTGGCGCTCCCAAGGCTCTCTGGATCTTTCATTCATTGGTGAGCAGTCTTATTCATTCTCTCATTCCTTGTTCATCCATTCCCTGAAATAATTACTGGAAAACTGCTATACTGCCGTCACTGTTTTGGGCAGTGGGGATAAGGCAGCAAACAAAACTTGAAAAAGTCCTCATGCCCTTAGAGCTTTCATATTAGGAGACAAGAAATAAATAAATCCAAGAGGAAATATTGTGTTAGATGGGGATAAACACCAGGGGGAAAATCAGGACAGGAGGATGGGAAGTGCTGAGGGAGGGGCTGTTCTAAAGATGTGTTCAGGAAAGGCTATGCTGACAGACTGGAAGGTGAGGAGGTGGGAGAGGGTAGGTGTCGTTTGAGCAGAGGAGGTGTGTGATTGCACTGTTTCTAAAAGGGTTACCGTTAAAGGGCACAAGGGCAGATCCTGGCAGGAGACCAATGAGGGGCCTCGTGCAGGGAGCCAGGGAGGAGCTGATGGTGGTGTGGACCAGTAGGTACGGGTGGCGATGATGGAGCGCTTTTGAAGGTAGAGGTCACAGGATTCCAGACAGAATGGATGGACGGAGACCAGGAGTGTCCCTAGACTCAGGGTAAGGGTAGAGTAGGAAATCAGCCTCATCACTGCGTCTTCTTAACAACTATGTGTAAATGTTATTACCACTATTTTACAGATGAGGAAGGGAAGCTGCTCAGGGCCTGGGAATAACCACCAAAATCCTCAGATAGGAAAACATGGAGCTGGAATTAAAACCCTCGAGTATCTGATTCCAAAGCCATTCCAAAGACTCCAAGACTGGGTGGGTCCCTGAGAATCCCTCCGGGTGGTTAGAAGCAAAAGCAGTGTCTCACCTGCAGGAAGGTCTTGAGTGGTTCACTCCCAGCTGCTTCATTAGATTCCTTATTCATTGGTTCCTTCATTATGCTGAATTGGATGAAAATGACAGACCCTCCCATGTGCCCACAGTACTGGCCAGTGGCCTATGAAGGCCAGGGAGCTGCAGGCTAAGGGAGTGGCCTGTGCAAAGGCCTGAGGAATGAGGCCCTCAGGTGATCCCAGAAGATCCAGGTGTGTAGAAGTTGGGCATGGGGGAGAAGGAGAAAGGAGGGGCACAGGCCAAGATGTGGCCCTGGGCCCACGTAGGAGGTGTGTTCTTCACATTTTATCAGGGGAGAAATGGATCAGATCTGCATTTTCAGAAGGACCCCTTGGCTGCCTTGGGGAGGATGGGTAGGAAAAGGAAAGACTGGAAGCAGCAGCTGGAGTAAAAAAGAGAAGGGTCCAAGGAGGTCCCAGGCAGCTGGAGAAAGGCAAGTAGGAGCCCAGGGTGGGTGTGCCCGAGAGGAGAAGGAGGAGACAGAACCCAGAGGAGCACCCACACGTGGGGCAGCGTGGAAGGAGAGGGGCTGGCCAAAGAGGAGAGAAGCAGAGTGCCGGGAACAGAGCGAGGCAGGATGTTCAGTAGGAAGGGCCTTGGCATCAACACCTGTGCGAGGGGACTGACAGAAGGAGGACTGAGTGGCACTTTAGGGCAGGCCTGACAGGCTCTGCTGACCTGGGAGGAGCTTTGGAGCTGAAAGGCACCCTCAAGGTGGTCCCAAGTTGGGCCAAATGATTAGGCCATCAGTCACCACAGGTGGCTACCTGAGGAAGGGAGGGACCTTGGGCAAGGAAACTCTGCACGTGATGGGTTCCTAGAGCTGATGACAGCTGAAGGGACATCCTCAGAGTAATATCCAGACTCAGCATATCTGGGTCCTTCACAGCTCCTCCCACAGCTTGGATGAATGGAAGAATAGGGCTATGCAGGCCAGACCATTGATCTGTGTTCTCCTGTTTGTGGGTCATCTCATGTCTTGTTTTCTCCTTCTTAGGACCCCTCACAGTCCCTTGTGGAGCTAGACATGGCTTATGTGCTTTGGTCAGCAGAGGACATTGAAACCTGTACCTATCAAACAATAACTCCCATTCATCTCTCCCCAACCTGTGGTAACCTCTATCCTATTTTCCATATCTGTGAATTTGCCTCTTCTAGGTACCTCATACAAGTAGAATCATACACTAGTTGGCCTTTTGTGTCTGACTTATTTCACTTAACAAAACGTTTTCAAGGTCCAACCATGTTGTAGCATGTATCAAATTTTCATTCTTTATATGGCCGAATAATATGCCATTTAATGTATATACCATTTCCCTTATCCTTTTATCTGTAGATAAGCACTTGGATTGTTTCCTCACTGGAGCTATTGTGAATAGTGCTGCTGCGAACACTGGTCTACATGTTAACTAGTTGAGTCCCTGCTTTCACTCCTTTTGGGCATATGCCTAGGAGTGGAACTGCTCGATCATTCTGTGCTTTTAATTCTGTGTTTAACTATGTTAAATATGCCATAACTATTTTCCACAGTGGCTGCACTATTCTACAGTCACACAAGCAGTGTACAAGGGTTTCAGTTTATCCACATTCTCTCTGGCACTTATTATTTTCCAAATTTTGTTTTGTTTTATTTTATTTTGTTTTGTTTTGTTTTTCATAATAACCATCATGAAGTGGTATCTCATTGTGGTTTTGGTTTACATTTCCCTAATGACTAGGGATGTTGAGCATCTTTTTATGTGCTTAATGGCCATTTGTATATCTTCTTTGTAGAAATGTCTATTTAAGTCCTTTGCCCATTTTTGAATTGGGTTGTTTGGTGTTGGTTGTTGAGTTGTAGGAGTTCTTATGTATTCTGGATATCAATTTCTTATCAGATATATGATTTGCAATTGTTCTTTCATTCTGTAGGTTATCTTTGCATTTTTAAAAATATTTATTTATTTATTTATTTGGCTGCATCGGGTCTTAGTTGCAGCATGCGGGCTCTTCGTTGATGTGTGCGGGCTTCTCTAGTTGCAGCACGCAGGCTTCTCTCTAGTTGCAGCAGGCAGGCTTCTCTCTAGTTGTGGCTCGTGGGCTCCAGAGTGCGCAGGCTCAGTAGTTGCGGCACAGGGGCTCTCTAGTTGTGGCATGGGGGCTCTAGAGTCTGCGGGCTCAGTAGTTGCAGCTCACGTTCTTAGTTGTCCCACGGCATGTGGGATCTTAGTTCCCCAACCAGCGATCAAACCCATGTCCCTGCTTTGGAAGGCGGATTCTTAACCATTGCACCGCCAGGGAAGTCCCTCTCTTTTCATTTTTTTTCATGGTATCCTGTGTACAAAAGTTTTTACTTTTGATGAAGTTTGATTTATCTCTTTTTTCTTTATTATCTGTGCTTTTGGTGTCATATCTAAAAACCATTACAAAATCCAATGTCATAAAGCTTTTCCCCTGTGTTTTCTTATAAGTTTATTAGTTTTAGCTTTTACATTTAGGTCTTTGATCCATTTTGAGTTAATTTTTGTATATACTATGTAGGTGTAAGATAAGAATTTAACTGCATTCATTTGCATGTAGACATCCAGTTTTCCTAGAATCATTTGTTGAAAATACTGTCATTTCCCACATTGGATACTCTTGGTGGTACCCTTGTCAAAAACCAATTGAATGCATATATGAGGGTTTATTTCTGGACTCTCTATTTTATTCCATTGTTCTATATGTCTGTCCTTATGCCAGTACCACACTGTTTTGGTCAAGCTCTTAATACAATAACTTTGTATTAAATTTGGAAACCAGAAAATATGAATCTGCCAACTTTGTTCTTATTCAAGATTTTGCTTATAGCTATTTGAATCCCCTGAGATTCCATATGAATTTTAGGGTGGATCGTTCAATTTCTACAAAAAGAATTGCTGTTGAGATCTTGATAAAGATTGCATGGAATCTGTAGATAACCTTAGCTAGTATTTCCAATTTAACACTATTAAGTCTGCTAATCCATAAATATGTAATGTTTGCTGATGAAAATTCAATTAACAATCAGGCAAAGAAGAAAAATTAGAGAATTTTATTTGAGCCAAACTGAGGATTATTACCTTG
Organism: Mesoplodon mirus; assembly: GCF_964341445.2. Classification (NCBI taxonomy): domain Eukaryota; kingdom Metazoa; phylum Chordata; class Mammalia; order Artiodactyla; family Ziphiidae; genus Mesoplodon; species Mesoplodon mirus. The sequence continues at coordinate 39,617,331 of NC_138977.1, forward strand.
GAGACACATTCTCAGAAGCTCTGAGAACTGTTACACTTGCCAGGAGCTAGAGATGCAGTTTTATATGTTTTTGAGACAAAGAACTATGTGTCACACTGACAGGTTAACATGATACCTAAAGGTCATCAGAGATGTTTTGGCCAGATATGCATATACAGAGTGAGGCTTTAGGTCAATTTGATCCAATGTCAAGATGACAAAAAATATTGATCTTAGAAATTACAATGCTGGCATCAGAAGAAAGGGACCATTATCCTCAAAGGTTGATTATATCCTCCTGCCTTGAGGAGGTCTGGTTAATGCATAATGCAGAAGCACAGTGAATATTTGGGGGAGGTCCATCACAAATGGGGGCATGTCATGCATGTTTCAATTCTGACTTAGTCTGATTTTCTTGCCATAGAAATCTTTATGATTTTCCTTATCATGTTTTTCCAATGATTTACATATTTTAAAATTTCTTTCAGCAATGTATTCTAGTTTTCAATGTACTGGTCTTTTGCCTCATTGATTACGTTAATTCTTAAGTATTTTATTCTGTTTGATGATATTGTAAATGGAATTATTTTCTTAATTTCCTTCTTGGAATGTTCATTATTAGTATATAGAAATAGAACTGATTTTTATACATTGATTTTGTATCCTGTAACTTTGCTGAATTTCCTTATTAACTCAAACATTTTGTGTGAAATCTTTGGGGTTTTTTACATGTAAGATTATATTGTCCAAGAACAGAGATGTTACATCTTTTTTTCTTTTTTTTCAATTTGGATGCCTTTATTTCTCTTTCTTGCCTAGTTGCTCTGTCTATAACTTCCAATGCTATGTTGAACAGAAGTGATGAAAGTGGGCATCCTTGTACTACTCCTGATCTTTGGGGAAAAGCTTTTAGTCTTTCACCATTGATATGTTAGCTGTAGATTTTTCATATATTAGCCTTTATCATGTTTTTCATAGAATTTTTCTCTATTCCCAATATGAGTGTTTTCATGAAGAAGGGGTTTTAGATTTTATCAAGTGATTCTACAGCAGTTGAAATGATCACGTAGTTTGGTTTCTCTGATATGTTAATTTTATTAATTACATTGTTTGAGTTTTATATGTTGAACCATCTTTGTATTGTGGAAATAAATCCTACCTTTTCAGATTGTGCTAGATTTTTTTGTTGAGGATTTTTGAATTTATATCCATATGAAATATTAGTCTGTACTCTTCTTGAAGTGTTTGTCTGGCTTTGGTATCAGGGTAATGCAGGCCTCATAAAATAAGTTTGAAAGTGTTCCCTCCACTTCAATTTTTTGGAAGATTTGGAGAAGGATTAGTGTTAATTCCTCTTTAAATGATTAGTAGAATTAATCTGTGAAGCCATCTGGTCCTGGACTTTTCTCTGTTCGGAGATTATTGATTACGGATTCAATCTCTTTACTAGTTATAGGTCTATTCAGCTTTTGTTTCTTCATGATTCCGTTTGGGCAGGTAGGTGTGTTTCCTGGAATTTGCTAATTTCATCTAGGTTATCTATCTTGCTGGCTTACAAATTCCAGTGGTCTCTTATAATCCTTTTTATTTGTATAAAATCAGTAGTAGTGTCCCACTTCATTTTCTGATTTCATTAATTTGAGTCATCCCTCTTTTATTTAAATCAATGGATATAAAGGTTTGTCAATTTTGTTGATCTTTTCAACATACCAATTTTTTATTTCACTGGTATTTCTCTATTCTATATTTTATTTATCTCTGTTATAATCTTTATTATTTCTTCCCTTCTGCGACTTTGGGTTAGTTTTCATTTCTTTTTCCAGTTCCATCAGCTGTAAAGTTAGTGTACAGATTTGAGATTTTTCTTCCTTTTTAATGTATTTGTCTACAGCTATAAATTTCCCTCTCAATTCTACTTTCACTGTATGTTTTGGTATGTTGTGTTTTCATTTTCATTTGTCTCCTGGTATTTTCTAATTTCTCTGTGATTTCCTCTTTGACCAATTTGCTGATTCAAAGGGTATCGTTTAATTTCCACATATTTGTGAATTTCCAGATTATTTTCTGCTATTGACTTATAGCTTTATTTCATTGGGGTTGGAAATGATTTTAAGTTTTGGGGTGATTTCCATCATTTAAAAATTTTAAAGAAATGCTTTGTGGCCTAATATGTACTCTATCCTGGAGAACATTTCACATGCACTTGAGAAAAATGTGTATTCTACTGTTTGGGAGAAGAGTGTACATATCTGTTAGGTACTGTTGGCTTATGATGATGTTCACATCCTCTATTCCCTTATTTCTCTATTTTCTCATATTCTGTCTGATTGTTCTATTACTGAAAGTGGGATTTTGAAGTTTCTAACTGTTACTGTAGAACTGTCTGTTTCTCCCTTAAGTCTGTCAATGTTTGCTTCCTAAATTTTGCTTCTCTGATATTTGGTTCTTATCTGTTTATAATTGTTGTGTCTTCTCAGTGAAATGACCCTCCTGTAATTATATAATGTCTTTCTTTGTCTTTTATAACAGTTTTATATGTAAAGTCTAGTTTGTTAATTATAGTCATCCCAGCTCTCCTTAGGTTTCTCTTTGCTTGGAATATCTCTTTTCATCCTTTCATTTTCAACCTCCTGGTGTCTTAACATTGAAATTGAATCTCTTGTAGACATCATATGGTTGCATCTTTTTGGATCCATTCTGGCAATCTGTACGTTTTGATTGGAGAGTTTAATCCATGTACATTTAAAGTAATTACTGATAGGGAAGGACTTACATCGGACACTTTGCTATTTGTTTTCTACATGTCTTCTAGCTTTTTTCTCCCTAATTTTCTCCATTTCTACCTTCCTTTGAGTGTAGTTGATTTTTTTTTTTGTAGTGACAGGTTTTGGTTCCCTTTTCACTTCCTTTGTGTGAAGCTATTTTCAATATCTATTCTAGATATTTTCTTTACAGTTACCTGGTTATTAATGGTTACAAGTTAATATTCTCATATATGCTATATATATTATATCTATATATGTAATTTTCCTGATTTTCTTTTTCTTTCTTTTTAAAACTCATTATCTGTATTCAAATATATTTGACATATATCAAATAAACTTAGATAGCACCTCTATCACATCACATAATTATTTCTTTTTTTGTGGTTGGAATAATTAAGATCTAGTCTCTTAGAAAATTTGATGATTAAAATAAAATATTGTTGTCTATGTTCACTAAACTGTGCATTAGACATCCAAGATTTATTTGTCAACTATTTGCAAGTTTGTACCCTTAAACAACACCTCTTATTCCCCCAAGCCCCTGGTAACCACCATTTTACTCTGTTTTGATGAGTTGGGTTTTTTAGATTCACATATAAGTGATATCATAGAGTATTTGTCTTTCTCTGTCTGACTTATCTTACTTAGCGAAAAGTCCATCAGTGTTGCCACAAATGGCAGGATGGCCTTCTTTCTTATGGCTGAATTATATTCTATTGTATATACATACAACCTCTTCTTTATCTACTCATCTGTTGATGAGCGCTTAGGTTGAGTCTATATCTTGGCTATTGTGAATAATGCTGCAATAAACACGGAAGTGCATATATCTCTTCAATATCCTGTTTTCATTCCCTTTAGATATATACCCAGAAGTGGGATTGCTGGGTCATGTGGAAATTCTATATTTAATTTTCTCAGGAACCTCCAGACTGTTTTCCATAGTGGCTAAAACAATTTACATTCCCATCAACAGTGCAAAAGTTTCCTTTTTCTGTATGTCCTCACCAATGCTTGTTATCTCTTGTCTTCTTAATTATAGCCATTCTAACAGGTGTGAGATGTATCTCATTGTGGTGTTGTTCTTTTCACATCTTTATTGGAGTACAAATGCTTTACAATGTTTTGTTTCTACTGTACAACAAAGTGAATCAGCTCTATGTATATACATATCCCCATATCCCCTCCCTCTTGAGCTTCCCTCCCACCCTCCCTACCCCATCCCTCTAGGTCGTCACAAAGCACCGAGGTGATCTCCCTGTGCTATGCAGAAGCTTCCCACTAGCCATCCATTTGACATTTAGTAGTGTATACATGTCAGTGCTACTCTCTCACTCACTTCATCTCCACTTCCCCTTCCCACCCCGTGCCCTCAAGTCCGTTCTCTACGTGTGCATCTTTATTCCTGTCCTGCCATTAGGTTCATCAGTACTGCTTTTTAAAATCCTATATATATATGCGTTAGCATACGGTATTTGTTTTTCTCTTTCTCACTTACTTCACTCTGTATGACAGATTCTAGGTCCATCTGCCTCACTACAAATAACTCAATTTCATTCCTTTTTATGGCTGAGTAATATTCCATTGTATACATGTGCCACATCTTCTTTCTCCATTCATCTGTTGATGGGCATTTAGGTTGCTTCCATGTCCTGGCTATTGTAAATAGTGCTGCAATGAACACTGTGGTACATGGATCTTTTTGAATTATGGTTTTCTCAGGGTATGTGCCCAGTAGTGGGATTGCTGGGTCATATAGTTGTTCTATTTTTAGTTTTTTAAGGACCCTCCATACTGTATCAATTTACATTCCCACCAACAGTGCAGGAGGGTTCCCTTTTCTCCACACCTTCTGCAGCATTTATTGTTTGTAGATTTTTTGATGGTGGCCATTCTGACCCGTGTGAGGTGATACCTCATTGTGGTTTTGATTCGCATTTCCCTATTGATTAGTGATGTTGAGCATCTTTCCATGTATCTGTTAGCCATCTGCATGTCTTCTTTGGGGAAATGTCTATTTAGGTCTTCCGCCCATTTTTGGATTGGGTTGTTTTTGTGATATGGAGCTGTGATGGCAAATGAGATTGTTTCCTTAATTTCTCTTTCTGATCTTTTGTTGTTAGTGTACAGGAATGCCAGAGATTTCTGTGCATTAATTTTGTATCCTGCAACCTTACCAAATTCATTGATTAGTTCTAGTAGTTTTGTGGTGGCATCTTTAGGATTTTCTAAAGCATAGTATCATGTTGTCTGCAGTGACAGTTTTACTTCTTCTTTTCCAGTTTGTATTCCTTTTATTTCTTTTTATTCTCTGATTGCCGTGGCTAGGACTTTCAATACTATGTTGAATAATAGTGGCGAGAGTGGACATCCTTGTCTTGTTCCTGATCTTAGAGGAAACGGTTTCAGTTTTTCACCATTGAGAGTGATGTTTGCTGTGGGTTTGTTGTATAAGGCTTTTATTCTGTTGAAGTAGCTTCCCTCTCTGCCCACTTTCTGGAGAGTTTTTGTCATAAATGAGTGTTGAATTTTGTCAGACGCTTTTTCTGCATCTATTGAGATGATCATATGGTTTTTATTCCTTAATTTGTTAATATGGTGTATCACATTGATTGTTTTGCATATATTGAAGAATCCTTGCATCCCTGGGATAAATCCTACTTGATCATGGTTTATGATCCTTTAAGTGTGTTGCTGGATTTTGTTTGCTAGTATTTTGTTGAGGATTTTTGCATCTATGTTCATCAGTGCTATTGGTCTATAATTTTCTTTTTTCGTGATATCTTTGTCTGGTTTTGGTATCAGGGTGATGGTGACCTCCTAGAATGAGTTTGGGAGTGTTCCTCCCTCTGCAGTTTTTTGGAAGAGTTTGAGGATAGGTGTTAACTCTTCTCTCAACATTTGATAGAATTCACCTGTGAAGCCATCTGGTCCTGGACTTTTGTTTGTTGGAAGATTTTTAATTACAGTTTCAACTTCATTACCTGTGATTGGTCTGTATTTTCTAATTCTTCCTGGTTCCGTCTTGGAAGGTTGTACTTTTCCAGGAATTTGTCCATTTCTTTTAGGTTGTCCATTTTATTGGCATATATTTGTTTGTAGTAGTCTCTTATGATCTTTTGTATTTCTGCGGTGTCAGTTGTAATCTCTCCTCTTTCATTTCTAATTTTATTGATTTGAGTCCTCTCCCTTTTTTTCTTGATGAGACTGGCTAAAGGTTTATCAATTTTGTTTATCTTCTCAAAGAACTAGCCTTTAGTTTTATTGATCTTTGCTATTATTTTCTTTGTTTCTATTTCATTTATTTCTGCCCTGATCTTTATGATTTCTTTCCTTCTACTAACTTTGGGTTTTCTTTGTTCTTCTTTTCCTAGTTGCTTTAGATGTAAGGTTAGATTGCTTATTGGAGATTTTTCTTGTTTCTTGAGGTGAGCTTGGATTGCTATGAACGTCCCTCTTTGAACTGCTTTTGCTTCGTCCCATAGGTTTGGATCATTGTGTTTTCATTGTCATTTGTTTCTAGGTAATTTTTTATTGGCTCTTTGATTTCTTCAGTGACCTCTTGATTATTTAGCAGTGCACTGTTTAGTCTCCAAGTATTTGTGGGTTTTGCTGGGGTTTTTTTTCCTGTAATTGATTTCTAATCTCATAGTGTTGTGGTCAGAAAAGATGTTTGATACAATTTCAATTTTCTTAAATTTTCCAAGGCTTGATTTGTGAACCAAGATGTGATCTATTGTGGAGAACATTCTGTGTGCACTTGAGAAGAAAGTGTATTCTTCTTCTTTCGGGTGGAATGTCCTAAAAATATCAATTAAGTCTATCTGGTCTATTCTGTCATTTAAAGCTAGTGTTTCCTTGTTTACTTTCTGTCTGGATAATCTGTCTATTAATGTAAGTGGGGAGTTAAAGTCCCCCACTATTAATGTGTTACAGTCGATTTCTCCTTTTATGGCTGTTAGCATTTGCCTTATGTATTGAGGTGCTCCTATGTTGGGTGCATAAATACTTATAATTGTTATGTTTTCTTCTTGGATTGATCCCTTGATCATTATGTAGTGTCCTTCCTTAACTCTAGTAACTGTCTTTATTTTAAAGTCTATTTTATCTGATATGAGTATTGCTACTCCAGCTTTCTTTTGATTTCCATTTGCATGAAATATCTTTTTCCATCCCCTCACTTTCAGTCTGTATGTGTCCCTAGGTCTGAACTGAGCTTCTTGTAGACGGCATATATATGGGTCTTGTTTTTGTATCCATTCAGCCAGTCTGTGTCTTTTGGTTGGAGCATTTAATCCATTTACATTCAAGGTGGTTATTGATATGTATGTTCCTATTACCATTTTCTTAATTGTTTTGGGTTTGTTTTTGTGGGTCTTTTTCTTCTCTTGTATTTCCCACTTAGAGAAATTCCCTTAGCATTTGTTGTAAAGCTGGTTTGGTGGTGCTGAATTCTTGTAGCTTTGGCTTGTCTGTAAAGCTTTTGATTTCTCCATCTAATCTGTATGGGATCCTTGCCGGGTAGAGTAATCTTGGTTGTAGGTTTTTCCCTTTCATCATTTTAAATATGTCCTGCCACTCCCTTCTGGCTTGCAGAGTTTCTGCTGAAAGGTCAGCTGTTAACCTTATGGGGATTCCCTTGTATGTTATTTATTGCTTTTCCCTTGCTGCTTTTAATATTTTTTCTTTGCATTTACTTTTTGATAGTTGGATTAATATGTGTCTTGGCATGTTTCTCCTTGGAGTTATCCTGTCTGGGACTCTCTGCGCTTCCTGGACTTGATGGACTATTTCCTTTCCCATGTTAGGCAAATTTTTGACTATAATCTCTTCAAAAATTTTCTCAGACCCTTTCTTTTTCTCTCCTTCTTCTGGGACCCCCATAATTCGAATGTTGGTACATTGTTGGTACATAATTTAATGTTGTCCCAGGGGTCTCTGAGACGGTCCTTAATTCTTTTCATTCTTTTTTCTTTTTCTGCTTCCTGGCAGTTTTTTTCCAGCATTTTATCTTCCAGCTCTCTTATCCGTTCTTCTGCCTCAGTTATTCTGCTATTGATTCCTTCTAGAGTATTTTTAATTTCAGTTACTGTGTTGTTCATCACTGTTTGTTTGCTCTTTAGTTCTTCTAGATCTTTGTTCAATGTTTCTTGTATTTTCTCCACTCTGTTTCTGAGATTTTAGATCATCTTTCTATCATTACTTTGAATTCTTTTTTGGGTAGGTTGCCTATTTCGTCTTCATTTATTTGGTATTATAGGTTTTTACCTTGCTCCTTCATCTGTAACATATTTTTTTGTCGTTTCTTTTTTTTTTTTTTTTTTTGATGGGTGGGGCTGTGGACAGGAGTCTTACTGGTTGTTTGGCTTGAGACGTCCAGCACTGGAGTTTGCAGACAGCTGGATAGAGCCTGGTCTTGGTGTAGAGATGAGGACCTCCAGAAGGCCTCACTCAGATCAATATTCCCTGGGGTCTGCGGTTCTCTGCTAATCAAGTGGTTTGGACTCAGAGCTGTCACCACAAGAGCTTGGGCCTGAACTCTGGGCTGGGAACCAAGATCCCGCAAGCTGCGTGGTGAGGCAAAAAAACAAAAAAGAAAAGAAAAGAAAAAAAGCAGCAGTACAATAACAAAGAAGAAAAAACAAAAGAAAATTAGAAAGATAAAAATATGTTAGGAAAAATAAAAATATAATTGAAACAACTGCAACAAGGTAAAACAAAACCACAACAGAAAAAAATAAGGCGGGTGGGGTGTGGGGAACAACCCAAAAGGAGCAAAACAATAACAAAGTATAAAGAATAAAATAAAATTAGAAAAATAAAAGATTTATTAGAAAAAATAAAAATATAAATGAATCAACAACAATGAATCAACAAGAAGGTAAAACAGAACCCCAATCTAAAACTGGAAAAAAGGGATTGGGATTCACATATAGACACTAAAATGTATAAAATGGAAAACTAGTAAGAACCTGCTGTATAAAAAAAATAAATAAAATTCTAAAAATTCAAATAAATAAATAAAAGCCAAAAAAAGGAAAAACAAAACAAAAAAGCCCTTGGCTGTGGGGGAGAGGAGTTTGGGCAGAGTTTAGGCAAAGGTGGAACATAGGCAGGGGCAGGGTTTCGGGTGGGGTGGGATGTAGGCAGGAGGGGGTGATGTTTGAGTGTGGGGTGGGGCCTAGGCTCAGGACCCACGCAGCTGCAGCTGTAAGAGGCCACGTTCAAGTGTGGGGCGGGGCTTCTGCTTAAGACCTGCCCAGTAGCGGAGAGGCAGTTCGTCCAAATGGGGGGCCTCTGGAGTGTGAAGTTCTGGGGTTTGGAGGTAAGGCCCTGGGTGAGGGTGTGTGGGCGGGGTTTAGGCCCAGCAGAGTTGGAGGGGGTCTGAGAGGGGGGTCTCCAAATACAGATGTAGGACCCTGGGTAGGTGTAGGGGCAGGGCTTGGGCTCTGCACGGTAGAAGGGAGGCTCCGAGGGCAGAGGATTAGGCCATGGGGCCCAACAGGTTCCCTGGTGCCTAAGTGGACAGGGAAAGCGCTGGCTGCATTCTCTTCCGTTCCTCCATGCCCCACACCCCCGATTTCTGTATGTTGATTTTATATCCTACCGCTTTACAGAATTCATTGTTTAGTTCCAACAGGTCTTTGGTTGAGTCTTTGGGATTCTCTACATACAAAATCAAATCATCTGCAAATAATGACAAGCTTACTTCTTCATTTCCAGTTTGAATGCTTTTTGTTTCTTTGTGATGCCCATTAGCTCCAGTTAGGACTTCCAGTACTATGTTGAATAAGAGTGGGAAGAGTGGGAATCTTTGTCTTGTACCTGATCTTAGAAGCAGAGCTTTCAACTTTCCACCATCGAGTGTAATGTTAACTGTGGGTTTGTTGTATATGGCCTTAATTATGTTGCAGTATGTTCCCTCTGTACCCAATCTGTTTGAAGTTTTTAGCATGAAGTGTTGTCATTTGTCAAATGCTTTTTATGCATCTATTGCGATGATCCTCTGGATTGTTATCTTTCATTCTATTAATGTAGTGTATCCCACTTTTTAACTTGCATGTGTTGAACCATGCTCACATTCCAAGGATAAATCTCATTAGGACATGGTGTCTAATTATTTTGATGTGTTCTCTTTTTTTGAGTTGAATACATAGTTCTATTTTTTAATTGAAGTATAGTTGACTTAAAATATTATATTAGTTTCAGGTGTTACCATTAGTTTAAAAAGTTGTCTTGCACTTTAGCATGGAAGCTTCTGATAGAAAGTTTATATTGTGGGAGTTGTCAGAGTCTAGTGTTTGCTACCCACCAATTGTTGGACATAGCCATGTCACACACGTCTGCCCAGTGCAATGGGTAGAGCATGGGTTTTGAGGCGAGATCTGGATTCAGATCCATGTTACCTATGGAAATCGTGGAAAATTCCATGACTTCTGAGAGCCTCAACTTTCTTATGAAAATGAAAATAACGAAAATGAAAATAATGCTGATATCATGGGGTTGTGATGGAATTGGAAATCATGTATGTAAAATGCCTGGTACATACATCTCAATGAATGATAATCTTGATAATGTTAAAAGAATCTATTCTTAGTTTCATCACTATTTGTTGAGAGATTTATTTATTTATTTTTTTTGCGGTACGCAGGCCTCTCTCTGTTGTGGCCTCTCCCGTTGCCGAGCACAGGCTCCGCACGTGCAGGCTCAGTGGCCATGGCTCACGGGCCCAGCCACTCCGCGGCATGTGGGATCTTCCCGGACCAGGGCACGAACCCATGTCGCCTGCATCGGCAGGCGGACTCTCAACCACTGCGCCACCAGGGAAGCCCTGTTGAGAGATTTAGATTCAGCCTAGAGAACACAGAATGATTGATAGGACCAACTAAGAGACTTCTGTGGGAATGGTGTGCCAAAGAGCCCTGACCCCTGCCCACCCCCACACCTTTTCAAGGGGCAGGAGAGGAGTAGACAGCTAAGAATTGTTTATTCCCAAGGGGAACTGAGGGACCAAAAGAGTCATATCAGAATCACTGGAGGCTTTTCCAAGCAATGCATCCTACATCATTGCCTGTGGAACAGCTCCACCAAGCCTGCCCAACCATCCTAGTTTGCCACCAGAAGTCCCTCATCCCGAAAAGTTCCTGAGTCCCAAGCGCACAGTTCTGGTTGGTCACCCTTCCCACTCTCACACTGATGAAGTCATCACCACGGTGACCCACTGAGGTCTCCGAGGGAGCATGGCAGCCTTCAGCTACATTGGTGGGCGGTGGGGGGTGGGGTGGGATGCTAAAGTGTCTGCTGGAAGCTGAGGAGACAGAAATTCTGCCTGCACAATAGATGCACCTCGTCTGTCTGACTCAGGTCTTCTTCATTTTCAGGTCACGCAGTGTGAACAACAACTGGATGGACATTTACACATTTGTGGAGGATTTGGTCAAGAAGTATAGCAAGTACGACTTCTTCAAGTTGCAGGGTGTTCACCCCTGCCAGGCAGAGTACACAGCTGTTTAGACTCAGTGGCCATGGGAGCCCCTCGGGTCAGGAGCATAGAGCCCAGGGGGGTGTTCTGAAGCAGAAGAGATCACGCTGGTTCCATCAGGTGTCAGCAGCTTTCTTAGCTCCTACCTGGAAGTCGGGCCATATTGTAGGGGACACAGTCTGCCCTTGAGGACCTCATAGATGAGGAAACAGGCAAACCAGTAACATGATAACTAAACACCAGGTTAAATGGTGCCAAGGGCCAAAAGAAAAGGGCGAAGGACTTAGAAGGCAAATTAAAAAGAAAAAGCAAGAATTCTTAGGAAAAAAGTCAAGGATCGTTTCTCAGAGGATGTGGAATTCTGAACTAGGTCTTGAAGAATGGGGAAAGACAGGGTAACAGGAAGCATCAAGGAGACTTCTTGTGCAGCGAGTGGTCTGTTCAGCAGGAGAGTAGGGTTAACTCAGGAGAAGGCTAGGGGATGAGGCTGGACAGGACAGATTTGGACCAAGGTCATCAGGGCTTATAATGCCATGCCAAGGGACTTGTATTTCCTGCTGTGAACAATAGGGAGCTAAAGATGATTCTTGGACAAGGCTGATCTTGGTCAAGATGATCAAGGTTGTGTCCCGGGAAGGAAAGTCTGATATTGTGGGTAAAATGTTTTGGAACAAGAACGAGAAGCAGTAGGGAGCTTATCCATGAACATCTTGTAGCAATTTAGCTAAACGAGGGTCAATGGACCAAAAGGCAGTGGCCAGGGAGAGGAAAGGGAGGGATGTATATGAATAGCTGCCAAGAGAGAGAATGATTTTTCTAGATGAGAGGAGATAAGGCAGGGAGGGCTATAAAGGAGGGAAGAGGAGTGAAGGTACAAAGAATTTTATAGAAGAGGAGAAGCCAGTTGGGAGGCCCTCATGCCAGAGGCATAGGTGTCTATCTCCTGGTGTGTGCATGTGCACCTGTGTGTGTGTGTGCGTGTGTGTGTGTGTGTGTGTGTGTTTGAGAGAAAGACACTTGGGGGGGGTGGGGGTGTTGGGAACATAGGGTTGGAGCAGGATGCCATCCTGGCACTTTCTTCCAAGAAGGCACCACATCTCCACAGGCCTCCTTCACCAAGATTCCTAAAATCCTTCACTATAGATATAGCAGCTTCCAGGGTTTGGGAAATGGACCCCAAAGCAGAAGAGTTGGGGTGAGGAACAGAGAAATTGGGATGCACCTTCTTTCTGGCTGCTCATTGGCTTCATTTGGAGCCTGTGTCACGTAGACCTTCTCATGAGCCTGTGCTTCCTCCCCAGCCCTAACCTGAGAATGTCCTTCATCACCTACTCCACAGTGGGTCACACCCTCATGAAGCTCACCTCAGACAGGTAAGTGCTGCTTTAATCCCCCAGGCAGGCCTAGTGGATGGGATCCATTGAGAGCCCAGGGAGCTGACAGTTCCCACTGGGTGCAGGCTGGGCCGTCCTGGGCTCCCCTCAGGGTCCACTGTGACCCCCAGCCCCGGCTCCATGGCTCCCACTGACCCCTGGCTGTGCTGGCTCTGGCAGACCCCGTGCTGCTAGACCATCTCCGCCCCCTGTAAGCCCCGCCCTCCGCCTGTCCTGTGTCCTCTCAGCGCTCTTCCCTTTTCTGAGAACTGGCTCAGTGCAAGGACGCCCGGGACCTGGTGGAGCAGACGTGTGGGCCCTTTGTGAACACTGGCCTGTGTTGGGCACCTGCTCTGTGTGTCACTCTCTGCTCTGGGCCAGTGGGGGAAGAGGGGAGGCACAGTCAGAGCCAGGAGGGAGGGGTGGGCAGTGCGGAAGTGCTGGAGCTTCAGTGGAGGGGAGCTTGGTCCCTTGGTGGATCTGAGACAAGGGAGCCCATGAGTGTTGGCTGGGGTGTGGGAGGGAAGCATGACACACCAGCATCCTAGGTGGGCCGTTAGGAGGGCCCAGCGATGTGCCCAAAGCCCTGGAGGTGGGAAGATATGGAGCTCCTGAGTAGCCGGGAGGTTCCGATGCTCATGATGCGGATGATCGGAACCCAGGGAGTGTGTTGGTGCCAGTGCGTGGACACAGCACTCCCCATGCCTGGCTCCCAGGAGAAGCAGGGGCTGTGCTTCCTGTTAGGTGAGCTAGGGGAAGGCGTGGTTCTGTGTGTCCCTGTCTTCTGCATTTCAGAGAGACCTGAGTGAGGTTGAGGTGGAAGACAGCAAGTCAGTGGGGGGCTGTCAGACAGGGGGCAGAAAGAGAGGCGGGGGCTGGGCGAGGGCCTCTTGGGGAGGAGCTGCCCGTGGGGGACAGGAGGACCACTGCCTCCTCCAAGGCAGGGGTTCAGAGCCTGAACCAAGGGAGCTGTGGGGAGGCTCTTGAGGGTCTCCGGGGTCCTCTCTGGAAAGTGGAGGTGACGATGTCTTCCTCAAGGGAAGGTGTCAGAAGTGGGAGTGGGCTCAGGGGAGTGAAAAACGGGCTGGAATCTTAAGAAGCGAAGGGCCTGATGAGGTCATAAGCAGCCTAGTGCACAGAGCTGGGAGTAAGGATGGGGTGGGGGGCTGCCCAAGAAAAAGGCCCGCTCAGGCAGGAGTGAAGCCTGGCCAAGCTCAGTCCCAGGTCAAAGGCTGTGGAGAGATGAGAGCTCCAGCATATTTGGGGGTGCTGACAACAAAACAGAAATCTTCCCAAATGTGTCAGGAAGAGGGGAGGGTGTTTGTGCTCGGGTGGGCAGGGCCTGGTGTGGCCTCCACTGGACCTGGGTCACAACTTCCTCAGCTCCTTGGCTGGGTCAGGCAGGGCAGGACCTGGGGCTCTCAGATTGCACCTCACGGCAGAATCTCTTCTGCGCAAGGCAAGAGCCAGCCTTCAGAACCACGTTCTCCTTAGACTTGCTGTGACAGCTCAGCCCATCACACTGCATTAGCCTGAACCTAAGCCCCACCCCTGATGTGTCCCAGTCCCATCCCCTGCTATATGCTTTAACAGAGGCTGACGGCCCATCCCCATGGCAGCCTGGGGTCACTGCTCTTCCGCCTGCGTGGACATACCTCAGGCCTCTTTTCCAGCTTATGATCTCTTTCTTCAGGAGCACATGAAGCCCAGGAGCCCTACACTCTAATGCAGCAGCTTGACTACTTGCTTTAGTACGGATCCAGAGGGGGAAGTGGCTTGGAGGGTCCAAGTCCACCTCAGGGGTCTGTGGTAGGGGAGGAGGGGACAGGGCAGGGGTATCAGCACAGTGACCTTTCCACACTCAGCCTTGCCTGTTGGAAGGTGATGTGCCCTCACCAGAGAACCTTTAGGTGCCAGCAGTACCGCCAGTCACACTGGGGGTGCTGATTTCACAGGTGCGTATCCATGGGTGCTCCCCCCTCACCATGGACGGTCAAGGCAGGGCCCTTGCTGAGTCCCCTGAGCTCTGCATGCCTGAGACAGGGATGAGCACATTGAAAGCCAGGCCCTACCCATGGGACCAGCAAAGCAGCATCCTCCACACCCGCTGAATGGGGGACAGAGTAGCGTTGACCAAGGCCTGTCAGTGTCAAAGACACAGGCAGAGAGGTCACCACAGGGCCACTTGTGTCCTCTCTGGTCCAGGCAGGTCTCCACAGGGCAGAATGGCACCAGGTCAAGTGGTCTGTTTTGTAACGGTCAACCCTCATTCCTCCTCAACCCCCTTTACTGTTTTTTTTCAGAAATGAAATTCGTGATGGTCTCAGCAGACTTCAGAATATAGTACCTACAGGAACCAAACACATGCAGGAAGGATTTAAAAAGGTACGGATCCTACAGCTCTGAGACTTTCTTCTGCTTTATCAAGTTCTTAGAGTATTTTTGGGTCATCTCACTGCCCTCCACCAATTTCCTTCATTTTGTTGCAGGCAAATGAGCAGATTCAACAAGCTAACTCAGGAGGTAAGCTGCCTGCTGACGTCACTGTGCTCAGGTGGGACAGAGCCGGGCGCGGGCCTCAGCGAGGGCTGGTGCAGACGCCCCTCGGACAATTCCTAGCGCTGACCTTGGAGCCAGTCCCTTGTCCTCTCTGGGCTGCAGGTTCCTCCTCTGCACAGTGAGGGGGAAAACCACCCCCAGGGATGCTTCCGAGAACCACATGGGATCATGCATTATATTCCTGGTTCTTACTAGATATCAAGTGCTTGTCCTATGGTTGGGCTGCATGAAAAAGAAAAGAGAACTTCCAAGGATGGCGAGCAGATGGGGTTCAGTTTAGGGAACAGAGACGTTGGTGTCCCCCTGGCTGCCCACACTTTGTCCACCACAGCTCTGGCTCTTCCTCCTTTCCCTTGAGCCTCTTTCCTCTGGTTGACTCTCATCCTTTGACTGTGCCTCCGACTGTGGAAATGGCTGTACTTGGCCCAGACCAGCTGCATCGAGACTGTAGGTTTGCAGCCCTTGTCAGGAAGGATGCATGGGCTGCTGGGGAAAGGCGGGGAGCTGGGCGGGGGCTGCTGTCCAAGCACCTTGACCTCGAGTTCTGAATAGCAGGACCCACAGAGCCAGCAGGAGTGCCTGCCGGCGCCGCCCAAGACAGAGCCCACTTTCCCCCAGACCCAGGGGGATGTCTTATGCAGTCAGTCAGCTGCTCCTCCCTGTGCTCACCTGAGAGGCTTGTCCTCGTCCCATGAAGTAGCTGCAGTTGCCTTTCAGGGCAAAGGCTGTGCCACCTCCCCATAGTGAAGGTCCACTAGAAGGGCTCTGATCCGGTCTCAGGCTCCTCGTCTGTCAAGTGGGTTCTGGGCTGAGACCCCTTCTCCCTCCAGGTGCTCTGGGTGGTGGGTACTCAGGTCAGGGTGGCCTCTCCGCAGGAGGAGGAGGTGTGGGAGCAGTGCTGTGGGCCTGGCAGCCTGAGGCAGGTCACTCCAGGTGCCTTGCTGACCAGGCCACTCCCTGCTTCTTCTGCAGAAAACAAGGTTCCCTCTATGATTATCTCCTTGACCGATGGAACCCTGGAGGAAGCGCCGTTTGAAATGACTAAGGAAGAAGTAAGTCCAGACCATCATTACCAGCTTTGTGCTCCGCCTGTTTTGTGAATTGTACTCAACGCTTTTTTCCTCTTAGGCTGACAGGGCTCGGAACATGGGAGCAACAGTATACTGTGTGGGTGTAAAAGACTATCAGAGAGACCAGGTAATTCAGAACAGGTAACCAGTGCCACTCTTGAGCCCTGTTGGGGAAATCTGTCAAAGGCAGCTGTCCCAGGGTCTCCGAGAGGATGGCCCTCCACCCACCCCAAGTGTCTGGACACCAGGTAGCCACTGCAGATGAATATCAAGTGTTGGGTAAAGCTGCCCACCAGGGGTGTGGATGGAGGAGCTTTCCACTCCCTAAGGGTGGGCTGCTAGCAGATGCCAGCGTGTGGCCTTGAAGTCCAGCATGGCAGGCGACAAGAGCCTGTCTCCTGGGATGGGACCTGCCGCGTCCTCAACCCCTGACTGTGTGCCAACCATCTCCTCTCTGCTGTAGTTATTGGACATTGCAGACAGCCCGCATCACGTCTTTGGAGTGGACCAAGGCTTCAAGGCTCTTAAATACATCATTGAGCCAGTGAGTGAGGGCTGGACGTGAAAAGTGGGAATGGGTCGCTTCTCGCCAAGCCCACGCATTCAAGCCCCTGCCCCTCATCTCCCTATTCTAGCTCGGAGCTAAGTCCTGTATTGAAATTACATCTGTGGAGCCTTCCAGTGTCTGTACAGGAGGTAAGAGCTGGAGTGCTGTTTTAAACACAGGGGTGTGTGTTTGTGTGAGTTGTGAATGTGCCCAGTGTGCGTTGTGGGTGTGCTGTGAGCACATGATTTCACTATGCGTGGGGTGTGCGTGTAGTGTGTATGGTGTGTGTGAGTGTGGTGTCTGAGTGTGTGGGGTGACTGTATGGAAATTGTGGGCATAGGACTACATCGGGCATATAAGGGAATGTTTATGTGAGGCGTGTATGCCAAGTGTTGGGGGTGCGTGTGTGTGTATTTGTATAATTACTTCTTTCTTCCAGTGTTACTGAGATGTAATTGACATACAGTTCTGTATAAGTTTCATGTATGCCATAAACTGACACAAAAATATTGCAAAATGATAAGTTTAGTGTACATATTTTTTAAACTCAAAACCAAAAGTTTAATGAAGTAATAAGAAAAACTTTATTTTAAAAAACCTCAACAAATCACTAGCAAATAGAATCCAACAACGTAAAAAAAGGACAATACATCAAGAATAATTAGGGCTCACCTCTGAAATGCAAGCCTGATTCAGTGTATGAAATATCAATGTGATTTTCTTATGAGCAAAATGGGGAAGAAAATTATGATTATTTCAGTGGATGAAGAAAAGAATTGGACATAGTTCATGGTCAGCATCATACTAGCAACCCAGACTGACAAAGGCATCCAACAAATACGCACAGCTATCACTACACCCAGTGGTTCAACGGGGTCGACCTCTCCCTGAGATCTGGAACTTGACAAGGTTGCCTTCTCTCCCCTGGGAGGGTCCCTGCATCCGTGTGGGGAGGATCCTGTGCAGTTGCTTTTCTGGGAGAAGCCCTCTCTCTCCGTGAGCTCTGTGTGTGACGGCTCGTGAGTCCACATCACTGGTATTTGTGGAGCTGAGGTGGGTGGATAAGCACACACTCCCACTGGAAACAGCACACAGCTGGGTGCAGCTGGACGCAGACCCAGAAAGCTGGGCCTGGCCACTCTGCTCTGAACTGCAAGGCTACAGCGCAGTAGGCCATGGGGTCAGACACAGCAATGTTCATATCTGAGCTCTGCTGCCCGCAGACACGAAACCAGGGCTTCTCTGGTGTCACGTGCCAGCCGTGCAGTAGCCTGACAGCCTCAATTCTCTGAGTATGTCCCTGAGACATACACAGGCCTGTGAAACCATAGAGGAAGATGCCCATTGTCATTCATGCCCTGTGGTGGCCCAGCTGAGGTGACAGGTGCCCACCGCACGCCCTCTGCAGGCGTGGCCCAGCACTGCTGCTCTGACCTTTACAACTGCCGTCATCTTGTCAAAAGCTGCCACACAGCATGACTGTCACTCGGAGGGAAAGCTCAAGGCAGGAACCTGGACCCTAAATAAAGTAGAAGAAGCTGCTCATCAGGCTATCGTTCTGAATAAGTCGACCAGGTGTGAGGAAGCCGGGAGTGGGGAGCATAAGGCACGTGGCCTCTTCAGCCTCTCGGCCTCCCTCCAGGACTAGGCAGAGGCCTCTGCTGGCCTCCCTGCCTCCAGGCCTGTGCCCCCGCTCATCCTCTGCACAGGGCCTGAGGGGCAGAGAAGGCCACTTCCCTACCCCAGCCTGACCATGGAGGCTGAGGCCCCTGAGCCAGACAACCAGACCCTCCAAGGTCCAGCCTCTGCTCTAAGCCCACCTGCTGCAGAGGCTGGGGGCTGGGGGGACTGGGCTCCCTGAAAAACCTCGGCACTGTGGTTTGGGGATTCATCCCTCCTGTGTGTTGCTGGGTTGGCCCGGGCCTTGGACCCCAGAGGCAGGCTGGAGGCGGCACCTGGTCACTCCTTTTCCTGTATGTGACTGGGCCAGAGTGAGTGTCTGCAGGAAGCCCAGCAGGTGGGGCCCAGCAGTGTGGCCATAGGAGGACACAGTGCAGAGCAGGGCTTCCCTCTGAGGGCCGGCATCCAGCTCTGCATCATGGCCAGAGACCCTCTGGGGGTGTGGCGGGGGCCAGGCTGTGCGGGGCAGGAGCACCCGCGGGATGAAGGCAGGACACACTGTGCAGACGGGGACACTCCGGCAACCAGCCTAGGTCCAGGCTGTCCCCCAGCATGATAAGGTCCCCCCTTGTCCCATCCTACTCTCTCCAGAGAGAACAACCACAAAGAGTTCAGCTTTTATATGTAAAGACCTACCTCAGTATACTTTACCAGGATATTTTTACATTAATGGGATCATGCAGTACATACTACTTTCCAGCCATCTACATAGTATTCCATTGCATGGATGGAACAATTTATTTCATGGGCCTCCCTTGATCAATATTCAGATTGTTCCTAATAGGTCGATACTTGAAGTCATACTGTAGGACCGTCCTGATGCTTACCTCTACGAGCTTGGGAAAGGAATTCCCTGGGGTCAAGACCAGAAGTAGACCTGCTGCCTTAAGGGGACACCCAGGTCACAGTTGGTCAGTGTCCAGTTTCTCTCCAAGTGACAGTCCCAAGCAGCATGTGGTGCTCCCAGACCTGCCCGCCCCAAGTCAGGTCATGTCCACCTGTGCATCTGTGTCAGTCTCAGGCAGGCTAGATGCCCTTTTCATGCCCAGCTCCACCAGCCTTCTCAGGGAGACGCCTGACTTCCCAGCTCCTCTCTCTGGAGCCCGCGGCTGGCCTGGTGTACAACTTTTCTTCCAGAGAGAAAGCTCTCTGTTCCAGGAAGGATCCATCTCCCTTCCCGGGACTGTTCGTCCATCTGCTGCCTAGAGCTGATGGGCAGTGGACTGTACATGGGACATGCAGCCCTGCAAGCCTATTATAGACCTTCCTGTGACTTCCTTTTCTTCCTGTGGTTGATACTGTTGGAGGAATTGGGGTACAGGGGGAGGGGTTTGGGAAGCAAAAGGAGCAGCTTTCTGGACAAAGCCAAAATCCTTGACCTGGAAGTCTCTTTTGCTGAAATATTGAAACCATCACCCTGCCTTCCACTTGGAGACTTGCCGGAGTTCAGAAGCCCCCCTTTGGGAGCGGCACTGCCTGGGGCACAGGTGGCTCTGCTGTAGAGGTGAAGCAGCACCGGAGCAGGGCTGAAGGCAGCAGGAGACACAAGGAGGAAGGAGGGTGTCCAGGCGGAGGGCAGCGTGCGCTGCTCCTGAGGATGCGGCACGGGCTGTGCGCTGGGCTATCAGACGGCCCTGCCCTTGGCTGCCGCCCTCCCTCCTGTCAGCTACGTGGAAGAGGAAGCTGGGTCCAACCTTCACCATGAGGCCGGGACTGCCAGGTCCTCTATGGGAGCTTTCTGCTTCCAAAAGCCTATCAAAACATATTAGCAGGCCAGCTTCCACCTACAGCCCAAGAATCTAATTGCCTCAAAGCAGAGAATTTGCAAACTTAGCCTTGATCTGATGGGAACTGCATGAAGAATTGAAGCAGGTGGAATCAGGACTGCCAGGTCCAAGGTTGTGCTGGCATTTCTGAGGCATGTCCCTCAGAGTTAACTGACCTCGAGTAATTAATTGACCTTGACCAGGAGACAGTTGGACCCTGGGCTAGCAGCAGGAAGACCTGCCTTTATCCTGGCCAGCTCCCCAGAAGTCAGGCACTCTAGCTGCCCTCTCTGGATGCCCTAGTATTTGTTTCAGTTGTCAGGAAGCACCTGTGGGGACCCAGAAGCCTGGGGAGCCCCTATGGCCCAGAACTGCCTATTAGTGTCTCCCACCCTGACAGAAGGAGGTGCTTGGCGAATCTCTGTGGTGGGCGTGGGGGGCTGTGTGAGGCACGTGCAAGGGCAGGAAGAGGGCGGGGCAGGGTACTCACTGCGGACTTCAGACCCACAGCTGAAGCAGGACGTCGCCTGCCATGGGGGATTCTCCGGGGCACGGTCCTCGCCGCCTCCTTGCCTCGCCCAGGTCCTGGCCTTGCTCCTGGGGTCTCCAGCCTGCCATAGGCAGACAGAGAGACACGGAGGAGGAGCAGACCCCCTAGTGTCAGAAAGCCCCACAGACACCCAGGCTTGTGTGCTCAGCTCAGACAAGGGTCTGGACTGTGTTCAGCCTGCGCTGTCTGGGTTCCTGGCATTTGTGTAAGAGAGGGCCTGCTGGAGAGCACTGCCTGCACCTTTCAGGGAAGACCTTGGCTTCAGAGTCGGAAACCTATGGCTGGGTTTGCCCCTGTGGAGGGTATGAGACTGGGTGCCTTTAATGAGTTGGATGGGTCAGGGGCAGTGGTGAGAAGCCCCCGAGTGCTCAAGGCCCATCCATCTCAGTTGTACCCTTTGTGATACCCGGTGAGGCCCAGTGTGCACACAGATATTGGTTCAGACACGTATGCTTCCTCATCAGAGTCCCTGGTAAAACAGTTATGGAGTGGCCTGTCATAACTGCAAGATCAGAGGGAAGACAGCACTCAGCCCCTCCTAATACAGACCTTTGGGTGTTGCCCTTGCAGATGAAAATGAATTGATGATTTCTGGAAGAGGATTTAATAACGCAAAGAAGAAGGATGAAGTTATTTGTAGATTTAAGATCAGCAACAAGCGGTTGTTTGGTAAGTAACCCCCTTGGTGCCGCCTAGTGACACGCTTCCCACACCACACTGCGTTCCCTGAGCCAGCTAGGCCGTCGAAGCCCTTGCTCACCACTCACTGTGGACACTGTGAGGACAGAGGCAGCATGGACAAAGGAAGGAGGGACGTGGCTGGGAAGCCTGGCCACTGCTCCCTTCATCTCAGGCCAGGAAGTGATCAGTCCCCAGCACATCAAGAGCGTCTTGGGTCGGGGAGGGCACCTCTCAAGGCTGGGTTGGGGGTGCTGGGTCTGTCCTCACTGCTACACTCCCCCCACACTTTCCTCGGCCCTCACTTCCCTTGAGAGACAAGGACTTGAATCTCACGAGTCTGCTGGTGGGAAGTGGACATGGCCCCAGGGCCCTGAGTCTGGGCCAGGTGCACTGAGCTCTCCCAGGGCCGTGTGGTCCCCTGAGATTGAGAGAGGATGCCAACTGCCAGGCCTGAGCCCCGGAATCCTGGCTCTGGCCCACATTTCATGTGTGATCTTGACCTAATGAGTGTTCTGCTCTCAGCCTCTATTATCTGTACTGTGAAATGGGGCCAGTATGGTAGGTGTACTAACTAAGCCCTATCACATATGTAAAGCTACTGTTGGGAAATAGGCACCAGGTGTCCTTCCAGGAAGGGTGAGAGGCCTGAGGAAGCACACAGTTGGAGAATCAGATGTGTCCTCAGTGCTGAGATGGGCCTGATCTCCCACAAAGAGCGCCTGGGGACAGTGGGACTATCCCTTCCTTCTCAACCCTCCCCTGATGCACTGACGTAATATGATTCTATTATGTTCAGTGACACTCTTCACTCCAGTGCCATCTGGTAAACCCAGAGCGAGTCCTCTGCCCCCACACAGCTCTGGGCCATCTCTCCTTCTTCCACGGGTGCATCGAATGCACAGGGCTCTGCCATTGCCACACTCTCACACCACATAGTGTGTAGATGGCCTCAGGGAGTTAGATATCTCTTGGTTTCTGCTTCAGAAGTGATTAGGTCTGAGTAACACATTGATGTGGAGAGCTAATGTTTATTGAGCACCTACTACATCTGCTAATGTGCTAAGTGCCTTACATGCACTTTCCCAGTTAATTCTCAAAAGAAACCTATTGTTATTCCTTTGTGTAGATCTGAAACCAGAGTCAGAGTCAATTCAAGAGCTTGCCCAAGGTCACAAGCTGGTTCAGAAAGAGCTGGAAAGTAGGCATAGGTGATGTGATTGCCCAGTCTGGGCCTTTGACCTCACTGAGATGACAGTTCTTGAGGAAGGTGGGACTCAACCTATCCTCCAGGAAATGTGTTCAGATGTTCCCCTGTGGTCCATGGCTATATTGCTTTCCCACTCTAGATATCACGAGTGTTTCTCTCTGAGTTGGACCAGCACCAGGATCTCACACGGGAGAGCTCATCCCACAGTCCTGGGCTCCTCTGCTGACCACCTCACTGCACATAGTCAAGGCTGACCAGTAGTGGCCATACAGGCCTATTTATCGACAGGAGCCCTGATGCACTGATGAGGATTGATATGGTTCTTTTTAATCACATTTTTCTCTGATTAAAACATATGGCAAAACAGTTTAGAAAACATAGAGAAGCATAAAGAAGAAATATTTTGATCAAGGTTTCTATACGTTTTGTCTGTTGCTAGTATGTAAAGTTTTCATATTCTAAGACAAAGCTTTTTAAATGTGGCAAGTGAAGTATTTAGTTAATCCGTTAATATTGGAAACTACTTTCCAGTCACCCATGCTTTTCTGGGCCCTTAGTATGTGGGGTGCCTGCCGTCACCTCCCTCTCCCTGTTCTGGATTGTGAACAGCCTATGGAAAGTGAGTTGCTCCCCTTTGGAATTATTTTCACACTAATCCCAACCATCCTATCCTTCAGATGCAGATCCTTTCCCCTAACCATACTCGGCGATTAGTTTTCATTTTCAGTCCCAACAAAGGACTAACACCGTCCGAAGTTCACAGCTAGTCTGACAGTTGAGTTAGATCCAAAAACCTTTCCATGGAAATGAACCATTCTGTAGGGAATAGCCCTGACCTGCGGCAAAAAAGAGAAAAGCAATAAAAATTATTAGACATTGTTGATTATAACAAGGCTACACAGTAGAAAGCAGGAAGTACAAAAAAAGTAAAGAATAAGACGTTACCCCGATTCCAAATCCACACATAAGTGCCGGTAGCATCTCAAATACAGCTGGTAAACCCCAGTGTTCCTGAATGATAGAAGAAAAACTGAAGTGGAATTGAGGAAAGTATTAAGCGTCACGCAGAGCCTTCTTCATGAGCCATATTAGTTCCCCCCAAAAGACCCCTAAGTTAAAAGGAGGCTCTAAAAACACTAACAGATTAGGAATGTAAGAGGAAAATCTTTCGTTTGATTATGATCTGTGTGCTTTTGAAGTTTAAGTGTCCAGGTAGTGACACCTAGACTCCAGTCTTGTAAAAATTAGAGAATATTTCCAAACAGATGACAAGCCTATTTTTGAATAAATTTAAAAGAAGAACATTTAAAGCTATCTCCACTTTCAGGGAGATGCTCCGGAACATGTCCCTAGAGGTGTGGCCCTGGGCATGGCCCCTCCTGTAGAACTTCGTCCCTAACCTCTGATCACGGCCCTGTGGGTGCAAGTCTAGGAGAGAACCTGCTTTCATCCTACACAGCAAAACTGTGCAGGCCAGCATCTGTCCACACAGGGCAGCAGGTGCAGAGCTGTGGTTCCAGACCCCAGGAAGTGGTGACCTAGCTCCTAGGGCCTTGGGAAGCTTGTGTCATGAAAAAGGCCAGTGAAAGGACTCTCCTCCCGAATCACCGATGTCAGAACTTCTGCAGCCCTCTGGGACCATTGACTCTAACTTTCACAGGGGAAGTCTGGGACCTGGGGACATTTGAGCAGGGTGAGGAGAAAGCTGGTAGGAAAGCCAGCAGTCAAAGCAGCTGGGCCTTCCCATCTTTTTTTACATCTTTTTTTACGAGGGTGTAAGGAGATAGGGCTCAGGAGAGGAGAAGGTTCCACAGCTACTAGACTGTCCTAGCCTCCGGAGTGCCACCTCCCAGATCCCATAAAATTATAGAACAAGCACGAACAGAGAAGCCCCGCTCCCCTCAGGCTTCCCTGTGTCCATAAATGTCACCAGCACCCGCCCAGGCGCTCTGCTCACTAACGGGCACGTCGTCCTTGACTCCTCTTTGCTCTCATCCCGTATCCAGTCCACCTGCAGGCCCTGCTACCTCTGTGTCCAAACTTACCCGAACCTGGCGAGCCACGCGACAGACTCACTGAACTCAGAATAAAGCCCAAACCCCTTCCCAGGGCCCACGAGGCCCCGCCCCCTCTCCTCACTCACCTCTTTCCCACAACAAGCTCAGCTAGTTATGCCTCAGGTCCCGGAAGAGGTGTCCACAGCCCAGACCCTCTTCCCCAGACCTTTCCCTGCCTTTCCCCTCATCCGGTTTCAGCTCCAGGAACACCGCCTCAGAGAGACATTATCTTTAATGGGAATTTTCAATAGTACACAAAAGTAGCAAAAATCATATAATGCCCTTGAAGCAGCCTTCCCCTACTTTCAGGAATTACCAATCCTGGCCAATCTGGTTGTGCTGATACTCTCACCATTGATTATTGTGAAGCAAATCCCAGACATCCCATCATGTCCTGTATAAATATTTCACTTTCCCTTAAAGAGAAATTGAGTCTCTAAAGGACAGGACAGGTCACCTGCTCCTAAGCAGCTGTCTCTTCCCCTCCCTTCTCTATCCTGTCCCTTACTTATTGATGTCACTGCACTTTTCACTCCGGTGCATAGTTTGTTCATTGTTTGTTACTTTATTGTCTGTCTCCCTCTCCAGTGCCACAAATGTCAGGTCCTTGAGAGCAGGGCCTCTGCGTGCCTTGTTCCCACTAAACGCCAGAGCCCTGACAGTGCCTGGTGCACAGTAGGTGTCAGAAGAAGGCAGAGAAGAGAAGCTGCTTCTGCCAAAGTGGTAGCTCTGCTTCCAAGGGCAGGCAGAAGGGGAGGGGCGGATGGGTGGACAAGTCCACTGACATTCTTCTCATGTGATTGTCTTTCAGATATAAAAGCCAAGTCTGTGAAAGATAACAGGATAACATGCCCAGGAGTAAGGATAGAGAAGCCAGATCAGTAAGTGCCCAGCCCAGGGGCCAAGTGGGCAGTTTTTGCCACCATGAGGTGTAAAAAATTTAGGAAGCCACCTCTACTGGGGCAGCACATGTCTGTCTCCAGGAGGACTGAGGGCATCCTTCACACCTGCCCTGGTTGGTGGTCCCCGGAGGTGCTCAGTGATCTGCTGTGACCCAGGCTCTGCTGAGGAGCGTAGGATGCAGGAGATGATGTGCCCCAGGGATGGTACCTTTGCTCCAGGCAGCCTTTTGGAGCTAAATTCACATACTCTGTACATACAGAGGAGTCGGGATGGTGACATCATACCGCCATCCCTGGTCACTTCACTCATGGCCACGAGGACATCTGACCCCACGCAGGGATCCTCACTGCCTGGTCAAACTTCCCTGCAGAAGCTGACCTCGTAGTACTTTGGAATGAGCTCCCCTTACCCTGCCATCTGCTCTCTGGTAGCCCTGAATACCTGGTGTTCAAAGTCATTATAGTCAGGAGATATTAAAAGCTACAATTGGAGCCAAGTGTAAGAACTCTGTCTGTCTGGGCTGGTGGTCACTGTCTGCCCCTTCTGTGCCTTAGGGAGGTCTTTGCTGAAGTTAGCCTGAACCATGGTGTCAGCTTCATCAGCAACAATGTTAGCATCGCCAGCAGGAACTGTGCGAGTACCAGGGTAAGGCTCTAGCATCTAAGGCTGTCGTGACACCCTGCACCCCGGGGAGGCAAGTGAAGGGAACAACACCCCAGGCAGGCACAAATGGTAGCCTGTGCAGGCAGGCCCCTGAGCAGCATCTCACAGGTAGCTCGGAGCCCTTAGCCCAACCTCCAGGAGCTGAACCCCCATGAGGCTTGGGTAGTGCCTTGAGAGTGCTCCTAAAAAGAGCACCTGGGGGTCACCTTACTGTCCAGGCCTTGCAAACCTTTGCTGTCTCTGTGAACCAAGTGTCACTGAAGGCACATGGAAGAGACCAATTAGAGCCCTAAGCAGAGTCCAGGAACAGTGCTGAGGCTCTGCCCACCCTGGACCCACCTTGCCACCTCCCCTGGCCCCGGCCTTGTGGTGGGGAGCTCAAGGCTCCATCCTGGATTCCAGCCAGGGTGAGCAGGTGAGGCTGTGGCACTGTGTACTAGGGGACAGGGTCCAGGGCCTCTTGGAACCCTGGGCCCTCCAAGTCGGGGTCCCCAGCACAGGGGTCAGGAGGGTGGGAGCAGCTGTGACCGTGCTTAGTCAGCTTGGCCCGAGGATGCAGAGTGGGGAAGTAGGGGAGGGAGGCTACGGGGAGGTGAGCAGGGTGTCCTGCCTCTGCTCTTGCACCCACACCTGTCTGGGGCCCCAAAGCCCCTCCCTCACCCATCTGTGTGTCGTAGCATTTTGTGGTCCTTACAAAACCCCTGTATGTCATACTAGGCAGGGAGTGAGGGTTGCATTGTCACTGCATGGAGGACTGGGCTTCCTTGACAGGGCTCAGCGGAGAGCCTCTGAGCAGGGCCAGCGGTGGGGTCTGTGGCCCAGGGCCCCACAGTGGCTCTCTGGGTACCAGCCCCGACCTCTTAGAATCTGTCTCCTCAGGTGGGGCAACCAAGTAGAAAGCGGACTGAGAGGACAGGGTGGGCTGATATCGGATCCAAGTAGCAGGCGCCTGGTCCATGCCGGGACTCTGCTGTGTGTTTTTTCTGTAGGAAGCGGGACCAGATGGCAAGAATGCTCCACCAGCTGCCCCACTAGATGCCCAGCAGCCTCCCGAGGAGCCTCCCTCATCACCATCCCCACAGTTCACCCTCTATGTCAAACCTCTCTACTTATATGCCCTCATCCCAGCCCTGCTCCTGTTCCCCCTGATGCTCTGGTGCATCTGGTGGCTGTGCCGCAGGAAGGTGAGTGACCCCTGCCCGCACAGCCTGCATCCAGCCCTCGCCAAGCCCCAAGGGACCATGCCCATGCCTGCCCCACGATCCTGCCTGCGGGCGGGTTCCCATCAGCCCCAGGGCCAAGACACAAGCAAACAAGACACAGACTCTGTCCTCCTGTCCCGGGCATAGACACAGCCTGGGCTTCTAGGGGGCCACCTGCTTCATGCTTTCACCTTCACAGGGAGGTGGCCTATGGGCTGTCCTGGCCCCTGGGGCAAAAGGACCCCAGACCTCCTGAGACCAGGGCTGCCCCACAGCAGTCAGGCTTCTGAAGGACTCAGGTGGACCAAGGCCCCAAGGGTCTCTGCTGTTGGGGGACGAAGAGGGGTGTGCAAGGGCACTGATGGCCCAAAGGGAGAAGGATGCTGGCCGGGAGGATGCTAACCCCGGGGGCAGCTGCGCCTTTGAAAACAGCATGGATCCCTGCCCATCTCTGGTGCCTTCCGTCATTCCTTCATCAGTCATCACTAAGTCACCAGAATGTGCAGGGCCCCGTGCTGGGCACAGAGGGGCAGAAATGAAGCAGCCGCCTCCCTTGCCCACAGGCACTCACCATCTGGTGTCTGGTATGGTATTGGTAGCTGGGGAGCATTGAGGGTAAATGTCACCTTCAGAGGGTGTGGCAGGTGCCCTGATAATGATAAAGGACAGAGACTGGCCCTGGGTGGGAGGGAAGGCACAGGTGCTGGCCGGCTAGGTTTGCAAGGACACAGGCCAGAGGTGGGTGAAGAGGAGGAACAAGCAGAGCTGAGAAAGGACAAGCAAAGCAGCATAGAAGCCAGCAGGTCACATTTCTGCAAAGGGCGAGAAGTGAGGAGAGAAAGCCGGGTCGGGGAGAGGGAGGTGGACTGTCATCCCTGAGGGCTGGGAGGCAGGGAGGGCTGCAGGGGGAGGGAGGGAAGGGGAGAGGAGGAGGGGTGTGGCGAGTGTTCTCTTGTCTTCATAGGATGTCAGGGCTGCTGCTGAAAACTCGACCAGGGACCAGGGGCCTTAGTCTGCCTGTCTCCCCCTTGACCCTCCACGGAGATACCGATTCCCCTTTCATGACTGAGGAGCCTGAGGCTCAGGGAGGTGGAGCCTGTTGGCCACAGACCCTCAGGCTCTGGGCACCTAGGTTGACACCCCAAAGCCCATGTTTTGATCCCTTACTGCTGCCGAGCGGGGTCCCCTTCTGTCTGCATAGCTGAGCCAGAGCCCTCCATGCCCCTTCCAGCCTGTGTTTATGTCTCTTTAACATCCTAGATCGTCAAGGAGCCACCACCAGCCCAGAAACCAGAAAAAGTAAGTGGTGTGTTTCGTAGTGATATTGTCAGCATACTTGATGCCCACACTGACCTGCACAGAGAGGCCCTCGGACGTGTATGGGGAGATGCCGTCCCCCACCCCTCCCGCTCCCACCTACCTGGGCAGAGAGAGGTGGCAGAAAGAAGAGGGTGACAGAGGGCAGGGAGGGACCCCAGAGAGGACCTGAGACTCACAAAATGTCACCCAGACAACACGGTTCCCCACCTCCGAAGACAGCCTGCACCAGGGCCTTTATCACTGAATCAGCAACGTGGGGTAGCCTATTTCAGAAACAGCTATGGTCCCTCCTGATATAAATGGGCCTTTGCTCAATTCCCAAAAGACTCTTTGTAGACTGATCCTTCCCAGGACTCGCGCGAGCATTTGGAAAAGGATCCTCAGGTTTCAGGGACCTGGTCCCCCTCCCCGGACTCTGAAGTATGCTGGGCTCCATTTCCTTGGTCTTCATGCCTGGCTCTTGTCAGGATGAGGGTTAGCCTTTAGGGACTGGGGACTGGGGAGGGTGGAAGGAGTCCTAACCTGAATTTGAGCTGCTGGGGCATAGCGCAGGTGAGCACAGGGACCAAGGGTCAGGTGAGGAGGCTGGGGCTGACCCGGGGTGGTGCCCAACCCAGGGTCCATAAGAAGTAGTTAGAGCAGGGGTGCCGTGTCCCCAGTCAGGGGGAGCTGGGCCTGAGATCTGGTGGGAAACAGGGTCACTGCCCGGGCTGACGTCTACACTGGCTGCAGTGCGGCCTGGGGAGGCTGGATCTGCCAGAGTCGGGTGAATACAGCCCTGTCACCTACTAATGCCCGCACCCCTGCCAGCCTCTGTCACATGGCACAGCCTCACGCCCAGCTTCTCCTGCAAGGGTGGCCACCAGGAACCAAGGGGACAGGATAGAGTTTGTTGATATTTGGAAAAGAGCCATCTTTGTAAACCAAAAGGAGTTGGTGTCTTTCTCACATGGAGGCCACTCTCTTACGTGCCGGGTGCTGCTCATTTGTCCTTGATTCTCCAACAAACATTTGCTGAGTGGCCAGTACTTGACAGGTGCCGGGGCAACAGATGTCATTTGTCTGCACCCAGGAGCTGCCAGACAAGGACGCAGATGGTGTTTTCTCTTCCTCGGAGCCAGAGGAGACATGTGAAATGTCATGCCCCACAGTGACTGTCCATGGTGGGTGCCAGGGAGACACGATGGAACGAATGGAGGTGAGAAAGTCCCTTGGGAAGGAGTGATGACCCCAAGGCTGGGGAGCAGGAGGTGAGGGTAGCCGGTTCGTGCACAGGTCTGGACCCATTAAGCATGGAAATGAGCTCTGGGTACTGGACTATAGTCACTTGGTGCCAGAGAAAAGCCAAAGCCCTCCCGACCCTAGTGGCCCAGGGGAGGTCAAAAATTACAAGTGCTCATGTTCCCATCACCACCAGGGTTTCCCCTTGGGATGGGCCCAAGTTTCTGGACGTTGGTGGATGGCCCCAAAGGGTAGCTGTAGTGCTGTCTCGGGGAATTGGTGGGGACAGAGCCCTGGCAGACCATCTCAAGTCAGAGGGGACACTACCCCTCTAGAGGCAGCATCTGTGCCTGTAGCTTCCTCACAACCACATCTGCTTTTCAGAGAAAACTGGATACCTTGTGTGACTTTGTCCAGCACTGCAACCAGATGTCATTGATGTGGTGTCCACACAGGGACATGGTAAGCAGGGCACAGGGATGCTCCCCATGTCTGGGGTCATGCTTTTGCCCTTGACAGTTGCCCCTGGGACTGTGGGTCAGAGAGCCCTCTCCGGGCATCTGCCGAGAGGAACGCCCAAGGCGTGGAGACCTGGAGCTCATGAGCCTCCAGACGATTCTCAACATGGTGCCCGTGCATTTCCCCTGCGTCCTCGTCTCAAGGATGTCAGGACCTTTCTTCTCCAGAGCAATGCCCAGCAATTGCAATCTTAAGCGAAAAGGGCTGGAGGGGCCTATTGGATTCCCGTCCATCGTCCCTCCGCACTTCCTACCCGACCCTGTGGGACTGCTGGCTGCACCCCATCCATGAGACCCTCCTGGGCTGCTCACTCAGCTGCAGGAGTGGCGGAGGACATGGTGACACCCACCCCCCAATATTGTCTGGACAACACTGACTGGTTTTACCAGGTAGTAAAGATGCCCCACTTGTGTCAGTGCCTGTGACAATGTGGAGAAGCCCAATTTCTCCACTTGTCATCCTTGTTATTTAATAATAATAATGATAGATAATTTTATTGCATCCTTTCTGTATGTCAGTTGCTCAAGAAGTTTACATGTTCTCACGGCTTTAATCCTCCCAGTGAATGTACAGGTAGATCCTACTGTACTGATAGATCGCAGATTTATGGAGGCGGGTGTGACCCACGGAGAGGCTGAGTGGCTTCTCCCAGCTCACAAAGGATGGGAGCAGCAGAGCGGGACTTGAATTCGGAGCCTGGCTCCACCCTTCTCACCGCTCGGTCCCCCATTCGGCTCAGCACTCATGGTCTCATGATGGTTACCCCCAAACCGTCAGAGAGCTGCCCTTCTCAGGCCTCCAGATCCGAGGAGGGCCTTGCTCCTGGTTCTCTTAGGAAGCACCTGCCTGGGCATCGTATTCCTGGTGTCCCCATTATCAGACCTTTTGTACAGACCGGGCCAGGGGCCTGGAGGATGTTGCAGTCCCAAGATCTGCAGTGAGGTGTGTACTGACCACATTCCCTGAATCAGGAAAACACTGGCTCTTGGTGGCTGGACAGGTGGGCACTTAGAAGCTCTGGATAGGCCTGAAAGTCTCTTGGACACTGCTGATGACACACCTGAGGCATGCTCACATCCAGGAGAGACACTGTCTGGTGACAGTGGTGTCGGGGCTCCTTCTGCAGCTTGGCTCCCGGCTCTGGGTGTGAATCGAGCTCTGAGTCCCAGCCTTGCTTGCACAGAAGCCCCATTCTCCACCTGTCTCTAGACAGCTCTCTAGACACTTGAAAGTCCTGAATATCTCAGTGAGTGGCTGTTTGGCCAGATCAGAATCTGTGAGAGAGTGACAGTTAAGCTGAGAAATAACTGATAAAAATAAATCCAGAGAGGTCCTTCCAAACGGAGGAAACAGCCAGTGAGTATGCCCTGGGGCTGTAGGGCTTGGTGAATTGAAAGGCTGGAAATCAAGTACTGTCCTCATCAATCCAATGGTCAAGATGTTCACAGGATACCCAGTGTCACCCAATAGGGTGTGGGGGACAGAGGCACACCAGTCCTGCAGGTCAGAGTGTTCCGAGGGCACCAAATCCAGTTGTTCCGATGCACGTGGTCCACACACACTGAGACCTCTGATGATGAATGAATGAATGAATGAATGGGCACTTCTAGTTACACGTGCTCCTGTGTAGAGGCTTTAGGTCATTTCTGTGACACAAGGAGGCATTTTGGATCTGACAATATAGGGCACAGAAATCTGCTTTGCGGGGCACTGTGCAGGGATGGGGAAAGGTCCCTTTGGCATTTTCAGGAGTGATTGTAGGAAAGTACTGACTTCAACCTGTTACTAAATCTGCGAAGTTAGTCTAGTTTCTGAAACGCTCCAAGCCTTACCGTTTTTTTTAAACAAAAACAGGGATAAAATAATAAAATGCCACTGAACAAATAATGCAGTTATGAAGAATGCTAGGTCAGTTTTTGGTGAGGCTAAGAAAGTGTCCAGGTGAGTCCGAATAACCCAAAGTCCAGAGGTCCTGGAGTCCCATTGACAGATCCAGTCCAGGACTGCCCATAGATGCTGTCAGCGGGTCCGTGTGCTCACCACCCTCCCTGTGATGCTGCAGACAGATTATGGTGTCCCAAAGGGTCCGCATCAATCTCTACCCAAACCAAGGGGTCTGTATGTGCTGTTGCCTCCAGAGCCCATCACCCATCTGAGGGCGCCGTCACCTGCCCTTGCACTTTGGACTCAACCCCAGCCTGAGGGTTGCAGTGAGAATCCATCCCTTCGGCACATACTCATCAAGAGAGCCTGGGCAATGCTGGGGCTACAGTGGCAATAAGCCCTTGTCCTTGCTAACCAGGGTCCCAGTGCAGAGGGGAGCAGGCAAGTTCAACACCAGAGCAAAGGGAGTCCAGAGTCACAACAACAGGGCTCCATAGGGATGGGAGCGTATATGTCCAATATCTGAACAGAGTCTAGAATTAGAAGTGCAGGCTGGAGGCCAGGACCTAGGAAGAGGAAGGGCATCAACAAAGGCTCACCCTGGGGATCCTGACAGGTACTGAGCCTAATCCCCTTGAGCCAAGGAATGCACAGCCTTCTGCTCCCAATTCCAATGGCTTCTCAGTGACCTTCTCTCTCTACTCTTCTTCACACAGGGGAGGTGCACCAACTTCACCTTAAGGAATCCCCACTGCACACAAATGTTCTGCGGCCCAAATATCTGCCTTCAACCCGGCCAGGAGTGCTTCCCCTTCAGGAACGGCTGTTCACATTGTCAAGATCTCCCACCCATGTGCTCGCAGTCACTCTCCAGGATGCTGCCGCTGATCCCTCCTACTGCCCAGTACCTCTGCAGAAGTATTTTGTCACCCCCCTCCCCATATGCTCTCAGTCACTGTCCAGGATCCTGCCGCTGATCCCTCCTACTGCCCAGTACCTCCACAGAAGAACTTTGTCACCCCCACCCCCAGAGCCCAACATCTAAAGCACCAAAAACACAAAATTGTTAAGAGCCCCTTTAGTACTGAATTGGACACATATATTGTGTTTTGGTTTACAGTCAAAAGGAGTTGGGATTTGTTGTTGATGAGCAAGAGAGTTTGTTACCTGGTGAACACTGCTCCACTGTATGAGATGCAGCTCTACTGCTCCTGCCAGGACAAAGCACCCTGGTATCCTGTGGATGTAGACATGACGAGTCTCATTCCCCACAGACAGGCTTTCGTGTGTCACCATGGGTTGAGATACATGGGGTTCTAGCCAAAATATGCTCTTTCCAAAAAGCCCCAAATATCTTTGATGTATGAATACAGTCTGGTGTCCATTACTCACTTGCTGTTACTTAATCTCCTGGGCAAGTTACTTAATCTCCCTGTGCTTCAATTTCTCACTGAAAAGATGGATAATGGTGTCGCCTCTACAGGGTGCCCAGCGGGTGATAGTAACTGCTGCTGCTGCCGTATGCTCAGAACAGTGCCAGGTCACTTGTAAAGACTCAGGGGCCCAGTAGTTAATGTCTTCCTCCTCTGCCCCAGGGAGGGAGAGGATGATGAGCTCAGAGACATCAAGAACTGTGCGGTGAGGACCAAGGTGTTAGAAGAAATCATGACTGGGCCTTTCAGCTATGGACACCAGGACTTGGGGTTGCCACACTTGAGTATTCTCTATAAACTGCTGACCACGTGTAGGTTAACATCCGAGGCCACCACCCATGTAATCTCCAAGACACTGTCAAAAACAGGTCCTCAAACCTACCACCTCCTTCAGAAGTGTAAGTTCCCTTCCTGTACCTTAGTATTTCTCATAATATTAAGGTAACTGCAGCGTCCCAATTTCTACCAGCTCCTCTGATGACACAGACAGACCTCCCAATTTATCAGATCCCTCCTAAAGAATACTTTGAAAACATGATCAGGTTTCCTTCCACACTTACATGCTAGAGGACTATCAATAGGCAAGAATTCACTGTGAAAATCACAGAATATATATGTGAAGATGAAGCAACACATGGACCACAGAATCCGAGAAGGGAAGAAGAGACTGCTTACTCAAATATCAGTGCACATACCAATGCAACAAATCAGGGACCATGAAGAATCAAGGAAACATGAGATGATGAAAAGAATAAACTCTCTAAAGAAACAGAGATCTATGGACTCTTGTAGAGAGAATTCAAAATAATCTTCTTGAAATAGTTTAGTGAAATACACAAACACATATAGACACACAACTTCATAAAATTCAGGAAGAAAATGTATCAACAAAATGAGATGTTCAACAAAGTAATAGAAACCATCCAAAGAACAACTGGAAACTAGAGCTGAAGAATACAATGACTGTACTGAAGAATATAATAAAGAGATTCAACAACAAACTCGAGCAAGCAGAAGAAAGAATCAGTGAACTAAAAGATAGGTCACTTGAAGTTATCCTGCCACAGGAGTGAAAAGAAAAATTAATTTAAGAGTAAAGAAACACTATGGGACATTACAAACAGAAACAAGAGTGAATTCTGGGAGTCCCCTATGAGAAGAGGAAGAGAAAAAGTATGTTTGAAACAAAAGACTTGAACACTTACCAAACATGGAATGAGAGATGTACATCCAAATTGATGAAGCACAAAGAATCCCAAATAAGTTGAATCTGCAATGGCTATGGGAAATCACATTGTACGTAAATTGTCTATGGTCAAAGACACAGGGAATTTTGAAAGCAACAAGAGAAAAATGAGTCACCACATGTAAGTCACCACCATAAGAATTTAGAGGGACTTCCCAATACAAACTTTGTAGTCCAGGAGAGAGAGGGGTGATGTATTCAAGTATAGAAAGAATAAAAAAATTCTGTTGAAGAATATTGTACCCCGCACATCTGTTCTTCAGAAATGAAGAAAGAGATTGAAAATATATCTAAACAAAGAAAACTGAAAGAGTTCATCACCAGAAGACCTGCTATAAAAGAATTTTGACAGGAATTTCATCAAGCAGAAATAAATGAATAATAGTTAGCATTGTGAAAACATAAGAAGTTTGTAAAACTCACCGCTAATGACACATATTGTCAAAACCAGACCCTGTAATGTTGTAATTTTGGTGTGTAATTCACTTAGAACACTAGTTAAGAGTTTAAAATGTATTAAACAACCATAACTACAATAATATCTTACTGGATACGAAACATTAAAATATATAAATTGCCATATTGATAACCTAACATGTAGGATGGAGAAATAAAGGGAAAATCTATGTATGCTATCAATGTTGTTATCAGCTTAGAATAGGATGTTATAAATATATTTTAGGTAGGCTTCATGATAACCATAAAGAGAAAACCTCTGGTACATATAAAAAAGATGATAAAAGAGGAATCTAAGCATACCCGCTACAAAGAGTCATCAATTAGCAAAAGACAGGAAGATAAGAAGCTAGGGAAAATGGACCTATTAAACACTTGAAAAAATTAACAAAATGACAATTGTAAGTATTTACATATCAATAATTACTTTAAACATAAAAAAAATTAAATTCAATAGAAACACATAAGATAGCTGAATGGATCAAAAACAAAGGAGAGGTGCAGAAATATGCTCCCCACTATAGAATTACTTTAGTTTTAAAGACACCCAAAGACTAACAGTCATGGAATGGAAAAAGATACTCAAGGAAATGGTAACCAGAAGACAGCATTGATATCTATACTTACATCAGACGACATAGACTTTGAGCTAAAAATGCTCCATGGACAAAGAAGGTCATTATATAATGATAAAAAAAAAAAAGACAACACATCAAGAGAACATTGCAATTGCACGTATATATATGCACTCAATATCAGAGCACCTAAGTATATAAAGCAATTATTAACAGAACAAAAGGCAAAATAATAACACAAAAATAAGTGAGGACTTTAATAACCACTCTAAACAATGGAAGGATCATCCAGATAGAGAAATGATAAGGAAGCAGCAGACTTGAACAAAATTATAGACCAAAAGAGACCTAAAAGATATACACGTTTCATTTCATACAACAGCAGCAGAATATACAATTTTGTCAAGCACCTATGGACCATTTTCTACGATACGTCATATTTTAGGCCACAGGCAAGTCTCGATAAATTTAAGAAGACTGATATCATGCCATGCATTTTCTCCAACTACAATTGTATGAAAGTAGGAATGAATATCATGAGGAAAGCTGGAAGATGCTAAATTACATGAAAATTAAACAACGCATGCCTGAGCAACCAGTGGACCAGAGAAGACTTTTTTAAAAACAAACAAATATCTTGAAAAGGCAAACACAGTATGTAAACCAAATCATGCAGTATGCAACAAAAACATTTCTAAGGACGAAATTTATAGAAGTAAATGCATATTTTAAGGGAAAAAATATTTCAACCTAAGGAACTATTAAAAAAAGCACAAAGTTAGTAGAAGGAAGAAAATAATAAAGATTGGAGCAGAAATAAATGAAATACAAAACAAGAAAACAATATAAAAGATTAACAAAATGAAGAGTTAGTTTTCTGGAGAACATAAACAAAATTGACAATAGTTTAGACTAAGCAAGTAAAAGAAAGAGAAACCAAATTGATAAAATTATAAATGAAGGAGAAGACATGAAAACTGATATTACCAAAATTAATTATAAAACTCTACTATTTAACAACTGTACATCAACAAATCGGACAATATTGAAGAAATGGGGAAAGTCCTAGAAAGTACAATCCACCAAGACTAACTCCTGAAGAAACAGAAAACCTGAACAGACCAATAATGAGTAAAGAGATTCAATTAGTAATCAAAAACATTCCAACAAAGAAAAACTCAGAACCAGATGGTTATACTAGTACATTCTACAAATGTTTAAAGAAGAATGAACAACAACCTTTCTCAAGCTTTTCTGCAAAAAATGAAGAGGAAGAAACACTACCAAAGACACTTTACAAGGCCAGCACTACCCTGAATCCAAAGCCAGAAAAGGACATTTAAGAAAGGAAAACGAGAGACCAATATCCCTGGTGAATATAATGGAAAAAATCTCAACAAAGTACTAGTGAACCATTTAAAGGATCATACACCATAATCAAGTGGGATTCTACCCTGGAATGCAAGCATGGTTCAACATACACAAAACAATGAATGTGATAGATTAATACATTAAAGGATGTTCAACATCCTACTCATTAGGAAAATGCAAATCAAAACCACAGTGAGATATCACCTCACACCTTTTGGAATTCCTAGCCAGGTGCACTGATGGGTGGAGATGCTTGGAGGGATCCATGTCAAAAGCCCATGTCCTCACTGCAAGGGGTCTATAAAATGTACATTTAGCTTTTCCACCACTACGGGGCAGGAAAGCCAAGTAGAAGGGATGACATACACAGGTTGATTGAACCAACAGACAGAACCTGTCACTGTGGCATTGAGTACAGCTCACCACATGAAGAGGCTGAGGGGACACATACATGCAACTCTGTCCCCCAAAAGTGTCCTCTCTCCCCTCAACTCTCTTTGAGTAAACAGTGTTTTGGTGGCATGTGGCCAGTGGTCGGTCAGAGCCAGCTCATAGTGCCTTGTGAGATTTTCAGGAATTTTGTGAGCTAGCTGTTTTAACACAGGCATTATCAAAAACCACATTAAGTAAACTATTAATAAATTATAGAAACACAATAAATATCCCAAACTCACCACTTCCTAATTCTTTTACTAGTTTTCACTATTGAATATCTTGCTGCCGATGGTGCCACAACTGTTGGGCCTGTATGTGGGCTGTGGTGCCCTGCTCCTGTGCATTTCTCCCCCACTCCACATCGAATGACATCAAGTCAGCCATGATGGGGGCATCTATGGCATATGCTATAAATCGGGGCTTCATTTCTTGGTTCATTGTTTATCTGGACTTAAGAATGTGAGGGTGAAAAGTTAATTCAGTTTAAACTAAACATTATGTCCTGTCTGAATTCTTGCCATTGTGATTAGTGCAAAAATTTGAAAGAATATTCTTCGACTGTTAAACTATTCTCTGTTTTGAAAAAGACATCACTCAAAGCACTGAGAAACAAGTGAAATTTAGACAGCTGTCTTCATTGTTTCATTTTCATGTTAACTTTACCACAAATGAAAATACCGCCTGACATTCCTGTTGTAACTACATGCTGAGAGCCAATTATTAAACATTTACCAGCACACCACCCATGAGACCCAAATAATTTGGAATTCTGGGCACTGGAATACCAGAGACACCCTCCTGGTATTAGAAAGGGGGCAGGAAATCCTCCAAAGGGCAGGAAGAAAATAGAATACAAAAAGAGAAGTCAGAGGGAACTGCAAAAGCAGGTGCAAGGCAGTTAAAAGAGTAAGAATTCAATCACGAGTGTTTTGCAAGGACTGTTTATGAGCAAGGCATATGGTCCAGACACAGAAACCCATTCCATATCTCTTAGGGGTGATTTTCATTCATTTATTCAACAAATACAAACCTCTGCTCAGCCTGTAGATAAAAAGATGAACACAGTGGAGCCACCACTGCACATTCAGTAAGAGGAAGAAAGCCTAGTTATAGTAGGATCTCCTGAAGCCTGTGTTAACGGTGTGGGAAACTGTTGTAGGATCAGGGATGAATAGTCACTAATAATGTGCTACCTAAGAAATGCCCCATCAAGGAGGTGACATTAGCTCTGGAGTTTGACGGATGAATAGGAGTTTTCCAAGAAGCAATGGTGAAAATAGCACAGGCAAAGGAGGTCTAGGCATCCTCCAGTCATGAGGAAAATGTTGAGGGACACAAGTTTAGTAGGACACAGAGCCACCCCTAAATGATACCCTTCTATTCATACTAAGCCATCCAGACCCAGCTGTGACTCCATCCCCACTGAGTGCGTCAGGGGAGGGAAAAGGAAGAGGGTCACAGTAAGAGCCATCCACTTGCACAGCTTTCTCTACAGACCTCAGAACAGCTTACCTTCATTAACCCTCATGTCCTCAGGCTCCCCTGGGAGGTGGGAGCAGGCATCCAGCCCCCATCTGATGCCCTGCCCGGGTCACAGTGCAGATGGCGGGCTGAAGGTACTCATAATCGCCTGCCAGATAGAGCAGGTAGAGCAGGGGCGCAAGTCAGGGGTCCTGATCCCCAGTGCAGAGACTCACAAAAGTTCTGCCCACACTCCAGGGGCCAGTACCTAAACTGAAGGCTGAGAGAGGACTACTTTTATCCCCAGTAGAAATTAGAATCCAGCGCTATGCCCTCCCACAGCTAGCAAATTGATCCTGTGTGAGGACTGCCAGGTTTGCTGTCAGAGTTGCAGAGCCAAAGCTCAGGGTGTGTGGAGCCTGCTGGGGTCCCAACACTGTCCTTGCTATTACCCAGCCTGATCCTCTCCTCCTGGAGAAAGACTGCGTGTCTGTTTATCTGTGTACCCCACAGGGCTTCATGAGGTGGCAAGTAGCACACTCTCAGGAAGTGTTGGCTGCAGTGGACTTAAGGGCACTCTTTTGTACCCAGGTTCACAAACCAGCAAATGGGAAGGCAGGATTACATGCTAACTATGAGAGAAAAGCAGACATCCGATGGTTTGATTTGAATTTATGCTGCCATCATCCTTCCTAAGAACACCTAATTTCAGTTTGAAGGGATTACCAGACTCTCTGAAGAAGCTCAAGCCCTGTATTTTTCCAAGATTAGTTCTCCAGTCCTCCCTTTGATGCTGGGATCTATTCTCTCCTCTCCCATCGCTTCTCACCCTCACCAAAACCTTCTAACTCATCTTCTTGACTAAGGTGGCCAGAGTCGGTCTTTGTTGTTGGTATCTAAAGAACCCAGACTGCTATAGATGCAGCAACTCACACTGACTCAGAGCGCAATGCCACCTGCTCTCACCTTCAGGATTCCATCACAGAGGAGGGACCACACCGCACAACTCTGCCACCCAGAGGCCAGGCTCAGCACTGCCCCACATCTGTCAGCATCCAGGCAGCAGCTGCTGTACTTACACAAGGCTTCCACCAGTCAGTTGGGACTTGGTTGACACCTCTAACATGCTTGCACCCTGATTCACAGCAGATGATTTTCCTTGCTGCTCTGCATGCCACCTTTCCTCACAAATCATCAGATGTGCTTGGACACTTTAAACCCCTGGACACAGGATCTGCTGCAGCACAGGTGACCAGAGGGGAAAAGCTGGACGGTAACACCCAGACATGGTGGGTTGGGTCTGGAGCTGTTCCTGTTGCCTGCTCCCACACCTGGGGGCAGCCATCTATCCACCAGGCCCTGCCCCTGCACCAAGTGTGGGTCTCCCTCTCCACTCTCCTGAAGTGACCACAACTGTTCTTCACATGTTCATACACTTGCTTCTGCTCTGTTCACCTGTCAACTGTCAAATGCCCTCTTGGGACAACCTGTTGGGCACTAACAGGTGAATCAGCTTCTGCTTTGCCCTTGAGGTGCTCACGGCTTCAGGGGAGACACACAATGGCCATAAGTGAGGGTGGCACCCAGGAGGAAAGGGAGCCATCAGCCCTTCTGGGAAGACATTCATCCCTGCCCTTCCCTGATCTGCTCCACCAGCAAGTTCTTGAGGCTTGCAAACCCATCTTCAAGCGCCCCCTCAGCTTGTGAGAGGTTTGCTGGACCACACTCAGCTGAGTGTCCTGAGTTTTCATCATTAACAAATACGTCTCCTGAGCCCGGGAGGACCGTGAGGAGGGGACAGCTCCGCTCCCTCCTCACAGGAACATCACTTGAGTCCAACTCGCCCCGCCTCCTGCCCCACCTGTAAAAGGAAGTACAGGGGCCTGCCCTCCTTCTCACTATCTTGGCAACAGGAGTCTGTGACACATGTTTTGCATATGTCACCTCCTTCCATCTTCAACACACCTGGAGGGTCATCACCCTCTTTCACAGATGAAGAGGACCCAAGTCCTGCAATACTAAGCATCTTGTCCCATGTCGCCTGCAAGGATGAGGCGCAGCTGGGATTGAAACCCAAGTGTGTGTCCCCAAGCCTGCATTGGTTGCACTGGCCATGTCGCCCTCCCAGAGCCCCCAGAGGTAAACAACAAGTCAACCATGTGACCCAAACACCAAATGAGGGCATGTTGAGGGTTTAGGTCTCCTTTTCCTGCCTTCTTTCCAACTTCTCCCAAACTTTTACCCCATCAAAAAGTCACATTCTAGGGCTTCCCTGGCGGCACAGTGGTTGAGAGTCCACCTGCCGATGCAGGGGACAAGGGTTCGTGCCCCGGTCCGCGAAGATCCCACATGCCGCGGAGCGGCTGGGCCCGTGAGCCATGGCCGCTGGGCCTGCGCGTCCGGAGCCTGTGCTCCGCAACGGGAGAGGCCACAACAGCGAGAGGCCCGCATACCACAAAAGAAAAAAGAAAAAGAAAAAAAGTCAGATTCTATGTCTAACCTCAGAGCTTTCAACAGCTCCTCAGGAAGCACATGCCAGTGTTACCCTTCATCCCACTCCTGTGTGACCCTGAGTTTCACTTTCCATTTTATCCTCAAAGGATGTCCAAACTGTGCCACCAGGGACATCTGAGCCTCTCCTAACATCCTTTCCAGACTGATTCCTCAAAGGAGATGCCATTGACATCAGAGATTAATGACAGCCAATGTTCTTAGAAGAGACAGAAGTGGCCATATCAATCCATTGAGTTACCCTGAACTGACTATTGCATCTCTCTCAGCCTCAGTTTCCCATCAATAAACTGGGGTTGGGCTAACTTATCTCCACAGTCCTTTCCAAATCTACCAACGTATGACTCCAGCTGGGATGAAGCTGGAGTAATTACTTTTTTAAAACTCAAAACCAAAAATAGAATTAAGAAATAATAAAAGATATTTTTTAAACCCTGATCATAATACTAAGAAATGAAATACAGCCATGTATAAAAAGGGCAATACATCAAGACCAATTAGGGATCACCCCGGAAATGCAAGTCTGATTCAGGTTTGAAATATCAATAGAATTGACCACATCGGCAAAATGGAGAAGGAAAACATGATTATCTCAATGAATGAAGAAAAAAGTTGTCATAAGTTCAAGTCCAGCATCATAACAGGAACAGCCTGACAAAAGGCATCCGCACACATTCTCTCAGCTAACCTTACCCACAGTGGTTCAACGGGGACAGCTTCTCCCTGAGATCTGGCACTTGACAAGGATGCCCTCTCTCCCCCCGAGAAGGTCCCTGTATCAGTGTGGGGAGGATCCTGTGCAGTTGCTTTTCTGATAGAAGCCGACTCTCAGAATCATCAAGAAGTGTGTGATGAGGACAGGGGTGTAAGAAAAGTCATGACTGGGACTTTCAACTCTGGGTACCAAGACATGCGGTTCCTATACACGAACATTCTCTGTAAAAGCCTGCTAACCACATGTAGGTTCACATTCCAAGCTCACCAAGCACATAAACCTCAAGAATTAATTGGAACAGGCACTGACACCTGTTACCTCCTTCAGAAAGGGCCCTAAGTCACTAGAACAGAAGACCAATCCCATTAGTAATGAGAAGAATGCAAATTAAGACCAAAAAGAGATGCTGAATCGATAGGAAAATATATAAAAACAAGACAATACCAAGTGTCATGAAGAATATGAAGCAAGGAAAACCTAATAGGCTATTGGGAGAAGTACACTAATTAATTGTCTCAATTCCAAAACACCATTTATTTAAAATATCCCATTATTTTAAATACCACTCCCAAAATGCTTTAGATCACTTCCAATTTATGGTTTACGAATTGAAATAGCTAAGCTTACTAGAGAAGGATTTTAGCATATATCATTCTTCTTTTATGCATATAAAAATGAAGGTAACAAAATCAATTGTTTAAGGTATTCTAAGAAGTTTTACGTTCACAGTCTTGGCTTTTTAATCACTTTTGACTTAGCGTTGTGTATGCCCACATAGAACAGAGACAAACCATTGCCACTCAGCCTTCTCTGATTTCTGGTCACAGAACCCAGGAGAATAATAAAATAGTTCTTGTTTGATGCGACTGAGTTTGGGGTGATTTGCTACACAGAAGAAGATAACTGCAATGTCTCTCATTCACAAAGGACTTTGACATCCTTACGGGCCTTCCTCCACTTGTAGACCCTTCCATCCACTGGGTCACACGAGTGACCACTGCAGCACTCTAGGCTCCCAATTCCTTGACCCAACAGTGATGCCCTTATCTAAGCCACCTCAGCTGCCTTCTTTCAGTTGACAGAAAGGCAGGGTTTCCCAAGGAATTTAATGGCCACCTGAGAGGGACTGGGATAAAGAACAAATGGACGCTTCATCTTACTCCCACCCATGCCTCCCCACTGGGATTGTCAATCGCAGGACACTGAGCTGACCTGCGGCTCACAAAGCCCCCATGCCAACCTTCCTGTCCAGCATAAGGGACATCACAGAGGAGGATTATGCAGGTAGTGAGGACATCCCCCGAGGCCAGCCTCTTGCCTCTTCTGCCCTGAGGGCAGATACCAGGGGAGGCTTACAGCACAGTGCACCTTAGTGAAAGGGCTGGAGGAGGAGTGGTTCCTGGGAACCAGCGGAGGTAGCACATGCCCCAGCCTGAGATGGCCTGAAGTGGCCAGGGTCCAGTGGGACCATGGGGGCTGGCCAAGAAAATGGGGAATGTTGGGCCCAGGATGCTGGGCTCCATGCTCTTCCTGATGCTGGCGCTACAGCCTCTACAGCTGTGCCCCGGGAGATCCCTGCACCACCTCCCAAACAACAGAAGCTTCCACCTGGGCACCAGCCATCACAGAAACAACTGGGACAAGCTGAAATCCTGCGAGGGTGCCTTTGACCGGTACTTCAGAGTGGACGCGTGAGTGGCTCTCCTGCCTGGCCCGGGTGCTCCTCAGGGCACCTCTGTCCACAGGACCACTGATGACAGGAAGTAGTCCAAGGGAACCCAGCCTCTGACAGAGGGGAGACAAGAACAGTCTTGATTAGACCCAAGGAACACACCTCTGTGGCCTCCTTGTTCCTGAGTTAGAAGTAGTGCCCCAGCCCTTTGTTCCCGGGAACATTTATATTTGGAAAGTAAACAAAGCACCATAGAGTTTCTGGATGGTTGTCAGTCTCTCCATCAGCTTGACCT
Source organism: Mesoplodon mirus (assembly GCF_964341445.2). Taxonomy (NCBI): domain Eukaryota; kingdom Metazoa; phylum Chordata; class Mammalia; order Artiodactyla; family Ziphiidae; genus Mesoplodon; species Mesoplodon mirus. The sequence continues at coordinate 39,661,929 of NC_138977.1, forward strand.
GGATCTGTGACCTGCACGTCCCTTAAACAGCTCGAGGGGCAGGTGATTGCTAGAAGCTGTCTTGTCAGCACTTGGAAGAAGCTCACTGGGATTTCTGGGTTTGTTTGGTGTTTGTTTTGTTTTGTTATTTACCTGAATGACTTCTCTTTTTCCTGGGCCCCAGGGAGATTGCTATGTCATCTGTTAGGCATTCTCCTAGTGTCACTGCTTAGAAAGTCCTTTGCTTTGCTGGTTCTAAATGTTTTGCTTCTTTCTTTGACAACTTGGAGACCCACGATGCAGTTTGTGTGCACATGAGGAACAGTTGGGTCTGTCTGCTTGTGGCCTTGGGAAACTTGGGTTGTACATTTTGTAACTTCTGGCCCTCAAGGAAGGAAAGGGAGGGGCGTGTCCTCAGACTGGACAGATTGCCTAGGTTCCATTTTCAACTCCTCTGTGGGGCTGAGAATATATTTTACTCATTCAGTAGTAACAGTGGTATGGCTCCCAATATCACTGAAGCACTTTACGGTCCCCAGAGCCCCTTTACTGCACATCTGTCATCCTCAAAACATTCTGGGAGGTAGAGTAGGGAAGGTATTTGCTTATGCAATCAACTGGAAAGGGGGAAAGCTCCTAGACATTGGATGAAGTAGCCCAGAAGCTAGTGGGTGTGACAGGACTGAGTCTTGCTGGATTCTGCAAAGGGGAAGAGGAGCTGACGGTTTCCAAGGATGGGGCCTAGGCACCCATTTCCCATCCCCAGGCCATCAGTGAGGAGTAAGCCTAGAGCATGGCTACAGTGGGATAGGCCAGGCTTATCTGAAAGCACAGCACACTCCTCACCCTCACCCCCTTCAGGCTCCTCAGTCTCCATCCTGGCACTAAAGTTAAAGACAATGGGAGCAAAAAACTTGAAGGAGACCAGGAAGGGCCTGCAGTTTTCCCTGCTGGTGGGTATCATGATGTCAGGACAGCAGTGTCCCAGGCCTAGTTTGCAGGCTGATGAGAAAAAAAACGGTAATAAAACAGTCTGAGTAACACATGCTCCCTGGCCTGAGGCCAGGGTACCTGTTGGGTGTCCATACGTGAGGGACAACGAGAGCCAACGTGTCAGAAGCACTGGAGGCGTTTCGAACCAATGAATTCTCCCTCTTTCCTTGTCTTAAAGCCCCAAGTAAAATGATCAACCATCCTGGTTTGCCACCCAAAGACCCTCATCCCCCTGCACATGGGTCTGGTTGTTTACCCTCCCAGGCACTCACAGTGATGAAAGTCACCACCAGGGTGACCCACTGAGGTCACTGAGGGAGTGTGGCAGCCTTTCAGTACCTGGTATGGGGAGTATTTGCCAAAGTGTCTGCTGGGAGCTCGAGAGGCAGAAACACTGCCCACTGGATGGATGCGCCTCACCCCTCTGACTCAGGTCTTCTTTGTTTTCAGGTCACAGAAGGCGAATGATATTTGGAAGGACATTTACATAGTAGTGGATGAAATATTGGAGAAGTACACACAGTACGGCTAGTGTTTTCTTCTGCCGGGCAGGGTACATAGCTCTTTAGACTCGGTGGTCACAGAGGTCCCTTTGGTCGGGAGCACAGAGTCCAGGGGGATGTTCTGAAGCAGAAAGGACAGATCACACTGGTTCCATCAGGTCTCAGCAGCTTTCTTGGCTCCTGCCTGGGGTCAGGCCACATTGTAGGGGACACAGTCTGCCCTTGAGGACCGCACAGATTAATAAACAGTCAAACCAGTAACCAAACACCCAGTTAAATTGTGCCAAGGGCTAAAAGAAAAGTGAAAAGGAATTTCTAGTAACTTCAAGGAAAAAGCAAGTATTCTTATCTTTTGAAAGTCAAGTATGACTTTCTAGGGGATGTGGAATTTTGAACGAGATCCTAAAGAATGGGGAAAAGAGGGTAGAAGAATGATCAAGGAGATTTCTTGTGGAGCGAGTGGTCTATTTGACTGGAGAGTAGCGTTAACTCAGGGAAGGCTGAGAGATGAGTCTAGACAGAGCACTGTGGCTCTGAGCACTGGCTCAAAACCACTGAGGCTCATAATGCCAGGCCAAGGGGCTTAGAATTCCGCTGTAATTGGGAGCTCTAGATGATTCTTGAGCAAGTGTCTGATATGATACATGAGGTCCTCCAGGTAGTAAAGTCTGATAAGAGTGCTTAAAATGATTTGCAACAAGAGCCAAGAGCAGTAGAGAGCACAGCTAGGGACCTATGGTAGCCACTGAGAGAAAAAATAATGAGGGTCAGTGGGGCAGAAGACAGTGGAGGGAGAGAAAAGGGAGGGAAGTGTGAAAGGCTGAAAAGAGGTAGAATGACTTCTTTGAGATGGGCAGGACATGGGGAGGTGGGCAAGGAGAGAAAAGGGGTGAGTCTCAGAGAATTTTACAGTAGAAAAGAGGCCAGTTGGGAGGCTCATGCAGTAGTACATGAGTATCTATCTTCCTGTGCATGCCTCTGTGTGTGTGTGTGTGTGAGAGAGAGAGAGAGACAGAGACAGAGACAGAGAGATTTTGGGGGGTTGGGAGTATAAGGAGGGAGCAGGAAGGCCCCATACCTCCACAGGCCTCAGAATCCTTTACTAAGTTATAGGAACTTCCAGTGTTCAGGAAATGAGTCCCCGGAGCAAAACACTTGGAATGGGAGCAAGGAAATTCACATGCAACCCTTTGCTGGTTGCTTGTTGACTTTGTCTTCATACTTCTCCAGCCCTAACCTGCGGGTGTCCTTCATCACATACTCCACACTGGGTCACACCCTCATGAAGCTCACCTCAAACAGGTAAGTACTGCTTGAATCCCCCAAAGCAGGCCTGGTGGGAGTGCTCACAGGGAAAAACAGGGAACTGAGGGGTTCCCTGAGACCTCATGTGGACCCACTGGGAGCAGGCTGGGCCATCCTGGGCTCCCCTCAGGGTCCACTGTGACCCCCAGCCCCGTCTCCATGGCTCCCACTGACCACTGGCTGCGCTGGCCCTGGCAGACCCCGTGCTGCTAGACCATCTCCGCCCCCTCTAAGCCCCGCCCTCCGCCTGTCCTGTGTCCTCTCAGCGCTCTTCCCTTTTCTGAGAACTGGCTCACTGCAAGGACGCCCGGGACCTTGTGGAGCAGACGTGTGGGCCCTTTGTGAACACTGGCCTGTGTTGGGCACCTGCTCTGTGTGTCACTCTCTGCTCTGGGCCAGTGGGGGAAGAGGGGAGGCACAGTCAGAGCCAGGAGGGAGGGGTGGGCAGTGCGGAAGTGCTGGAGCTTCAGTGGAGGGGAGCTTGGTCCCTTGGTGGGTCTGAGACAAGGGAGCCCATGAGTGTGGGCTGGGGTGCGGGAGGGAAGCATGACACACCAGCATCCTAGGTGGGCCATTAGGAGGGCCCAGCGATGTGCCCAAAGCCCTGGAGGTGGGAAGATATGGAGCTCCTGAGTAGCCGGGAGGTTCCGATGCTCATGATGCAGATGATCGGAACCCAGGGAGTGTGTTGGTGCCAGTGTGTGGACGCAGCATTCCCCATGCCTGGCTCCCAGGAGAAGCAGGGTCTGTGCTTCCTGTTAGGTGAGCTAGGGGAAGGTGTAGTTCTGTGTGTCCCTGTCTTCTGCATTTCAGAGAGACCTGAGTGGGGTTGAGGTGGAAGACAGCAAGTCAGTGGGGGGCTGTCAGGCAGGTAGCAGAAAGAGAGGCGGGGGCTGGGCGGGGGCCTCTGGGGGAGGAGCTGCCCGTGGGGGACAGGAGGACCACTGCCTCCTCCAAGGCAGGGGTTCAGAGCCTGAACCAAGGGAGCTATGGGGAGGCTCTTGAGGGTCTCCGGGATCCTCTCTGGAAGTGGAGGTGACGAAGTCTTCCTCAAGGGAAGGTGTCAGAAGTGGGAGTGGGCTCAGGGGAGTGAAAAACGGGCTGGAATCTTAAGAAGCGAAGGGCCTGATGAGGGCATAAGCAGCCGAGTGCACAGAGCTGGGAATAAGGATGGGGTGGGTGGGCTGCCCAAGGAAAAGGCCAGCTCAGGCAGGAGTGAAGCCTGGCCAAGCTCAGTCCCAGGTCAAAGGCTGGGGAGAGATGAGAGCTCCAGCATATTTGGGGGTGCTGTCAACAAAACAGAAATCTTCCCAAAAGTGTCAGGAAGAGGGGAGGGTGTTTGTGCTGCAGTGGGCAGGGCCTGGTGTGGCCTCCACTGGACCTGGGTCACAACTTCCTCAGCTCCTTGGCTGGGTCAGGCAGGGCAGGGCCTGGGGCTCTCAGATCACACCTCACGGCAGAATCCGTTCTGCGCAAGGCAAGAGCCAGCCTTCAGAACCACGTTCTCCTTAGACTTGCTGTGACAGCTCAGCCCATCACACTGCCTTAGCCTGAACCTAAGCCCCACCCCTGATGGGTCCCAGTCCCATCCCCTGCTATCTGCTTTAACAGATGCCGACGGCCCATCCCCATGGCAGCCTGGGGTCACTGCTCTTCCGCCTGCGTGGACAGGCCTCAGGCCTCTTTTCCAGCTTATGATCTCTTTCTTCAGGAGCACATGAAGCCCAGGAGCCCTGCACTCTAATGCAGCAGCTTGACTACTTGCTTTAGTACGTATCCAGAGGGGGAAGTGGCTTGGAGGGTCCAAGTCCACCTCAGGGGTCTGTGGTAGGGGAGGAGGGGACAGGGCAGGGGTATCAGCACAGTGACCTTTCCACACTCAGCCTTGCCTGTTGGAAGGTGATGTGCTCTCTCCAGGGACCCTTTAGGTGCCAGCAGTACCGCCAGTCACACTGGGGGTGCTGAATTCACAGGTGCGTATCCATGGGCGCTCCCCCCTCACCACGGACGGTCAAGGCTGGGCCCTTGCTGAGTCCCCTGAGGTCTGCATGCCTGAGACAGGGATGAGCACATTGAAAGCCAGGCCCTACCCATGGGACCAGCAAAGCAGCATCCCCCACACCCGCTGAATGGGGGACAGAGAAGCGTTGACCAAGGCCTGTCAGTGTCAAAGACACAGGCAGAGAGGTCACCACAGGGCCACTTGTGTCCTCTCTGGTCCAGGCAGGTCTCCACAGGGCAGAATGGCACCAGGTCAAGTGGTCTGTTTTGTAACAGTCAACCCACATTCCTCCTCAACCCCTTTTACTGCTTTTTTTCGGAAATGAAATTCGTGATGGTCTCAGCAGACTTCAGAATATAGTACCTACAGGAACCAAACACATGCAGGAAGGATTTAAAAAGGTACGGATCCTACAGCTCTGAGACTTTCTTCTGCTTTATCAAGTTCTTAGAGTATTTTTGGGTCATCTCACTGCCCTCCACCAATTTCCTTCATTTTGTTGCAGGCAAATGAGCAGATTCAACAAGCTAACTCAGGAGGTAAGCTGCCTGCTGACGTCACTGTGCTCAGGTGGGACAGAGCCGGGCGCGGGCCTCAGCGAGGGCAGGTGCAGACCCCCCTCGGACAATTCCTAGCGCTGACCTTGGAGCCAGTCCCTTGTCCTCTCTGGGCTGCAGGTTCCTCCTCTGCACAGTGAGGGGGAAAACCACCCCCAGGGATGCTTCCGAGAACCACATGGGATCATGCATTCCATTCCTGGTTCTTACTAAATATCAAGTGCTTGACCTATGGTTGGGCTGCATGAAAAAGAAAAGAGAACTTCCAAGGATGGCGAGCAGACGGGGTTCAGTTTAGGGAACAGAGACGTTGGTGTCCCCCTGGCTGCCCACACTTTGTCCACCACAGCTCTGGCTCTTCCTCCTTTCCCTTAAGCCTCTTCCCTCCGGTTGACTCTCATCCTGTGACTGTGCCTCTGCCAGTGGAAATGGCTGTACTTGGCCCAGACCAGCTGCATCGAGACTGTAGGGTTGCAGCCCTTGTCGGGAAGGATGCATGGGCTGCTGGCGAAAGGCAGGTAGCTGGGCGGGGGCTGCTGTCCAAGCACCTTGACCTCGAGTTCTGAATAGCAGGACCCACAGAGCCAGCAGGAGTGCCTGCCAGCGCTGCCCAGGACATAGCCCACTGCCCCCCAGACACAGGGGGATGTCTTGTGCAGTCGGTCAGCTGCTTCTCCCTGTGCTCACCTGAGAGGCTTGTCCTCGTCCAGTGAAGTAGCTGCAGTTGCCTTTCAGGGCAAAGGCTGTGTCACCTGCCCATAGTGAAGGTCCACTAGAAAGGGCTCTGATCCGGTCTCAGGCTCCTCGTCTGTCAAGTGGGTCCTGGGCTGAGGCCCCTTCTCCCTCCAGGTGCTCTGGGTGGTGGGTACTCAGGTCAGGGTGGCCTCTCCGCAGGAGGAGGAGGTGTGGGAGCAGTGCTGTGGGCCTGGCAGCCTGAGGCAGGTCACTCCAGGTGCCTTGCTGACCAGGCCACTCCCTGCTTCTTCTGCAGATAGCAGTGCTTCCAGCCTGAATTATCACTCTGACCACTGGACCACTGCTGCCAACGACATTACAGGAAACTACGAGTGAAGTGAGTCCTGTCCATCATTACCAGCTTTGTGCTCCATGTATTGGGGTATTTTTATTCCAACCTTTTTTTCCCTCTTAGGCTGAAAAAGCCTGGGATATGGGGGCCAAAGTTTACTGTCTGGGTGTGAAAGACTATAAGAAATACCAGGTAATTCAGAACAGCTAACCAGGTGTTCAACTAACCAGGTGCCACTCTTGAGCCCAGATGGGGAAAGCTTTCAAAGGCAGCCAGCTGTCCCAGAGACCCCCAGAGGATGGCCCTCTACCCACCCCGACTGTCTGGAGAACAGATAGCCACAGCCAATGAATAGCAAGTGCTGTGGAAACCTACACACCAGAGGTGTGGATGGAGGAGCTTTCCACTCGCTAAGGGTGGGCTGCTGGCAGACACCAGGAAGTGGCCCTTGGAGTCTAACGCAGCAGAAAGCAAGAGCCTGTCTCCTGAGACAGGATCTGCTGTGTCCTCAAGCCCTGGCTGTGTGCCCACCATCTCCAATTCCCTTGTAGCTGCATGATACTGTAGAAAGAAAAGACCAAATGTATGGGATAGACAAATTCAAGTCCCTGGAAAAGCTTGTTACCTCGGTGAGTGTGGGCTAACCGTGAGAGGGGAGATGGGGTGTCTTCTCCCTATGCCTCTGTCATCAGTCTCCCTGACCCTGCCACCCCACTGTCTGTTCCAGCTGGTGGAAAATTCCTGTATGGAACTGACGGCTGGGAACACTTACTTTGCCTGTGTAGGAGGTAGGAGCCAGAGTCACATATCTATACAGAAGTGTGTGGCTCTTTGTGTGTGTATGTGACACATTTGGGTGGTGTGTGGGTGTTGTGACTGTGGGTTGTGTGTACATGGTGTGATTTACTTGGTTATACAGCAGAAACTAACACAACATTGTAAAGCAATTATACTCCAATAAAAATGTTAAAAACAAACAAGGAAGGGAGAATAGACAAATCTCCCAGAAATACAGAATTTTAAATAATGTATGTAGGTACACCTCCCCCAAGAAGATAGAGCATAATTCCCCACCCCTTAATTGTGGGTTTGCATAGCAACTTTCTTTCAAAATGTATAGTATGAAAAGGAGGGAAAAAACTAACTCACAGTGGAAAAACCTGACAAAACTACCTCAGCCAGTTAATATCAACGTTAACATCATCAGTGGTGTCCTGTTGATAGCATGTACCCCTAAAATGATGTGATGAGATTGGCACCTTACCTCTAGGGTTTTCCTCTCAAAACCCCACAACTCCAGTCCAACCATGAGAAAAACATTAGACAAACAAAACTTGAGACCCATTGTACAAAATACAAAAATTGAGGCAGATTCTCCTCAAAACTGTCAAGATGATCAAAAACAAGGAATGTTTGAGAAACTATTGCAGTTTAGAGGAGCCTAAGGAAACATGACGACTAAAGGTAATACACCATCTAGATGGGTTCCTGGAACAGCAAAGGAACATTAGGTAAAAACTGAGGAATCTAAATAAAGTATAGGCTTTGTGCAGTACGCAAGCCTCTCACTGTCATGGCCTCTCCCGTTGCGGAGCACAGGCTCCGGACGCGCAGGCTCAGCGGCCATGGCTCACGGGCCCAACCGCTCCGCGACATGTGGGATCTTCCCAGACCGGGGCACAGAACCCGTGTCCCCTGCATCGGCAGGCGGACTCTCAACCACTGCACCACCAGGGAAGCCCAAAGGATAGGCTTTGATTAATAATCTATCAACGTTGGTTCGTGGTCACAAACCTACCACAGTAAGATGTTAACCAATAAGGGAACTGGTGCAAGGTATCTGGGAACTCTCTGTACTATCTTTGCAACTTTTCTGTAAATCTAAAATGATTCTAAAATTAGGCCTTTATTAAAATTAAAAAAGTAGATTGAGCAAATTTAACCCTATTTTTTGGTTGTCCCTTATAGGTGAAGGGCTCTTTTTTTTCTTTCCTTTCTTCTGTGGTCTCTCTCCTGACCTCGTGAAGAGCTCTTACTGAAGCAACTAAAACCAGCTTCACACCTCTTCAGCTTGAGTACTTCTCCACTTTTTGCAACTGAAATATGATTGGTATGTTTAATCACAATCAATGGGGTAAAAAAAATTGAACTTTGATTTATTTTAAAGGAATGTTGTCCCTTAGTTTTGCTAAATGGTCCAGCTTAGTTTCTCCTTGTTTTTAAATTTTCTGGCTTATAAATTTTGTATTACATTTAAAATATAAACCAAATAAAAGATTTTACTAACATGAATCTTTATGCTTCTTTGCTCTCAATAAATTGTCCTTACATCATTAGTCAATTTCGGGGGGGTGGTCAATCTCATAATTTGGTTCTGGTAGTTTCCTAACAGGAGATTTGGGTCCACAGCTACTCAGCTCTCTTTCCTCTAAGAAGTTTAAGAGATAGAGAAAACGGCTACAGACAACTATGCCAAGACACTTATGGTGCCTTTAGCCAACACTTTTGCTCCTTTTCACGTTATCTATAAGCATTATCAATGCTGACAGAGCAACAATGCACTATGCTCTGCTTCCCAACTGCATACCTGATGGTTTCATTGTTGTGTTATTGATTTTCTTTCTCTTTTGGATATGAAGTATCAGAGCAAGTAATAAAAATTCAATTATCAATTCAATATGATTCAATTTTGGTTAAATATTGATGGATACATGTGTGAAGAAACTATTTTTTTCACATTTCTCAAACTGTTTGATCCCTGCAACATTGTTCCCAGATGAAAATCTCACTGCCTAATTTCGTTTCGTTCTCCTCCTACACTTCTGAGTCCATTTCATTTGTTGGGGTGGGGGGTTGAGGGAGGCCAAACTATCTACTATAAGGAGATATTTCACTATAAGTATATTGTGAAATGTCAGTGAGATAAAATGTAAAAGCACCTGGAACTTAAGAGGCATTCCACAAACTGGAGTGTTTTGCCCTTCTTTACTTGCCGTATAGATGTAGGTGCTTTGCTAGGTTCCCTCCTGGGTCCACTCCTGTTACAACTCACGTTCTTCTTAGAGTCCTCTACTCCCGTGTCTTCAAACGCTTCCTATACACCAAGGAGGACTGTATTCCGAGTTTCTCCCTTACTGCTGATCTTCAGAATGTCTCTTCAGCTGCGTACTAAACAAGTCCATCTGGATGTGCCCTACCCCTACTCTACACAACAGGTCAAAAGATATTACCACTCAGTTGTTTAAGGTGAGAAATCTAGATATCAGTGAAACCTGAACTGTCTCAGCATACCATTCTCCCTTCTCCTCACATCTAATCCGACACCAACTTCTGTCACTTAAACGCCACTTAATACCCCCAGTGGATGATCTGTTTTGTTTGTTGCTGTATCTGTGGTGCGTAGAAGAATGCCTGACACCTAGTAGATACATACTGAAGTCATTTATTGAACGAATTAATCTGTCCTCTCTTCTTTGTCTGCACTGCCATGGATGTAGGCCCTAACTATGTCTTTGGAGACTCACATTCATAGCTCCTGAACTAGTTTCTCTGCCTCTAGTAACTCCAGCTCCCATTGCCTTCTCTCCAATCCATCCTATACACAGCTTGCCATGAGTAAACTGTAAACATCCTAAAAAAATTTGCCTGGTGCTTCACAATATAACCTCAATCTACCTTGTTAGCCTATTCTCCCACTATTTTTTCACTCTACAAATGCCCTATTTTCCCTACTTTCAACACACATACTTTTTTCAAATTTCAAATTCCAGCTCTTCATTGTTATATATATAGGAAAGAAACTGACTTTTGTATATTAACCTTGTATCCAGCAACTTTGCTATAAGTCCTTATTAGTTGCTGGAAATTTTTTTTTTGATTCCTTGGGATTTTCTACATAATCATGTCAACTTTGAATATAGTTTTATTTCTTCCTTCCCAGTCTGTATTTAAGTTTAATTGCCTTTTCTGGAGTTATTGCATTACCTAGGACTTCCAGTACAAAGTTTAATAGGAGTGGTGAGGGAATTCCCAGTGGTTAGGACTCCGCACTTTCACTGCCAAGGGTGTGGGTCGGGGAATTAAGATCCGAAAATCCATGAGGTACGGCCAAAAAAAAAAAGTGTGGTGAGAGCAAACAACTTCACTTTGTTCCTGATCTTAGGGGGAAAGAATCTAGCAATCTAGTTTCTCACCATTATGATGTTAGCTATAGGTTTTTTATACATGTTCCTTATTAAATTGAGGAAGTTTCCCCTGTATTCCTAGTTTGCTGAAAGCTTTTATCATGAGTAGGTGTTGGATTTTATAAAATGCTTTTTCTGTACCTATTGATGTGATCAAATGATTTTTCTTCTTTAGCTTGTAGATGTGATGGATTACATTAACTGATTTTTGAATGTTGAGCCAATTTACACACCTGGAATAAATCCCACTTGGTCATGGTGTATAATTCTTTTTCTGTACTGCTGGATTTGATTCGCTAATATTTTGTTAAGAATTTTTGCATCTATTTTCATGATAGATATTGGACTGCAGTTTTCCTTTCTTGTAATGTCTTTATCTGCTTTTGCTGGAAGGGTGATGCTTGCCTCATAGAATGGATTAAGAAGTGTTCTCTGCTTCTATTTTCTGAAAGAGATTATAGAGAGTTGGTGTGATTTCTTCCTTATATGTTTCATAGAATTCACCAGTAAACCCATCTGGGCCTGGTGCTTTCTGTCATGGAAGGTTATTAATTATTGATTAAATTTTTTTAATAGATATAGGCCTATTTAGATTATTTCTTCTTGTGAGGCTTTTGGTAATTATGTCTCTCAAAGAAATTGGTCCATTTCATCTAGGTTATCAAATCTGTCAGCACAGAGTTGTTCATATTATTCCTTAATTATCCTTCTATTCTTCATAGGATTTGTAGTGATGGCCCCCTTCATTCCTGATATTAGTAATTTGCCTTCTCTTTTTATCTTACTCTGGCTAGAGTTACCAATTCTATTGATCTTGTCAAAGAACCAGACTTTGGTTTCATTGATATTCTTTATCAACTTCCTGTTTTCAAGTTTCACTGATTTACACTCTACTATAATTTTTATTATTTCTTCCCTTCTGCTTACTTTGGATTTAATTTGCTTTTTTTCTAGTTTCCTAATGTGGAAGCTTAAATTATTGATCTTAGATCTTTATGCTTTCCTAAGATATGCACTGCTTTCATTGCAACCCACAAATTTTGATAAGTTGTATTTTCATTTTCATTTAGTTCAAAATATTTTAAAATTTCTCCTGAGATTTCTTTTTTTTTTTTTTTTTTGTGGTATGCGGGCCTCTCACTGTTGTGGCCTCTCCCGTTGCGGAGAACAGGCCCCAGACACACAGGCTCAGCAGCCATGGCTCACGGGCCCAGCTGCTCCGCGGCACGTGGGATCTTCCCGGACCGGGGCACGAACCCAGGTCCCCTGCATCGGCAGGCGGACTCTCAACCACTGCGCCACCATGGAAGCCCGAGATTTCTTCTTTAATCCATGTGTTATTTAGAAGTATGTTGTTTATTATTTATTTATTTATTTATTTATTGGCTGCGTCAGGTCTTAGTTGCAGCATGTGGGATCTTCGTTGCAGTATGGAGGATCTTTCGTTGCGGCACGAGGGCTCTTCACTGTGGCTCACAGGCATCTCTCAAGTTGTGGCGCACAGGCTCCAGGGTTTGTGGGCTCTGTAGTTTGTGGCATGCGGACTCTCTAGTTGAGGCACATGGGCTTAGCTGCCCCACAGCATGTGGGATCTTAGTTCCCTGACCAGGGATCAAACCCACGTCCCCTGCATTGGAAGGCAGATTCTTTACCACTGGACCACCAGGGAAGTCCCGAAGTATGTTGTTTAATGTCCAAGTTTTGAGGGAATTTCCAGGTATCTTTCTGTTATTGATTTTCAGTTTCATTTCATTGTGGTCTGAAAGCATGCATTTTAGGATATCTATTCTTTTTAACTTGTTAAGGTGTGTTTTATGGCCCAGGATGTGGTCTACCTTGGTGAATGTTCTATGTGAGCTTGAGTGTACTCTGCTGTTGTTGGATGAAGTGGTTTAGAAATAACAATTAGATCCAATTGATTGATGGTGCTGTTGAGTTCAACTATGTCCTTACAACTTTTCTGTCTGCAGAATCTGTCCATTGCTGATAGAGGGTATTGAAGTCTCCAAATATAGTAGTGGACTCGTCTACTTCTCCTTGCAGTTCTATCAGTTTTTGCCACATGTATTTTGACACTCTATTGTTGACGCTCTGATTTTAACTGAGCAGTTTATGATTACGTTTTCTCCATCCTCTTAGCTATCAACTATATTTTTTAAAATTTTACAGTTCCGAAACTTCAATCTGTCTGCTTACATTACCCATCTGTCCTTGCACGTTGTCTACTTTTTCCATGAGAGCCCTTAGCAAATTAAACATAGCTGTTTTAAATTTCTGTTCTGTTCGGAGAATTTCAACATCCCTGCCATATCTGAGTCTGGTTCTCATGCTTGATTTGTCTCTTCAAATTGTGCTTTTTCTTGCCATTTATCATCCTTTGTAATTTTTTGGTTGGAGGCCAGACATGACGTATCAGGAAATAGGAACTGAGGCAATTAGGCTTTTAGTATAAGGTTTTATGTGAATCTAGATAGGAGCTAGGCAGTACTTAACGTTTTCTGTAGCTCTAAGTGGCAGAGGCTTGTTTCCTCTATTTTCCTTGTTGTTTTGTCTTCTTCCCTGTTGTGTTTTTTCCCTAAGAATTCTTTGTTGAAGAGTCTGTCTTGGAGCTCTAAGTCATACTCCACAGATACTACACTGGAACTCTGTTATCAAGGTGGAAGGGTATTTGGGAAGCATTCAATAATCTTATATCTCTGTCTTTTATTTGGCCTGGGTCCCTGGGCTGTGACCTTCAGAAGTATTTCTTAGACATTTTTTTCTCCTCTCCCATGATATAAGAAAGCTAAAGGGGGCTGAAATTGTCTAACTTGCTTTTCCCCAGGTGAGATAAGGCTCTGGTAGAGTAATTTCCTTCAGAGGGCAGGCCTTTGTCATGGAAAATGATATGGGTGTATTTCAAAATAGTTACCTTCTCCTCCCCTGAAACACAAGGGGATCCCTGATCTTAATCATGAGAACTTGGTGGGGTTCCTGGGGATAAATCCTATAAAGTGTGGAGGTTCTCCTAAGAGTGGGGTTTTTTGTTTTGTTTTGTTTTGCGGTACGCGGGCCTCTCACTGTTGCGGCCTCTCCTGTTGTGGAGCACAGGCTCCGGACGTGCAGGCTCAGTGGCCATGGCTCACGGGCCTAGCTGCTCCGCAGCATATGGGATCCTCCCAGACCGGGGCACGAACCCGTGTCCTCTGCATCAGCAGGAGGACTCTCAACCACTGCGCCACCAGGGAAGCCCAAGAGTGGGGTTTTTAACTGTCAAGCCAGTTAGCATCCAGTAACTTGTCAAAGTTACCATTTCACTGTTCATATCAGTTACTGGCCCAAGCAGCTCTGCTCCTGGTGAGCTGATCTCTAATGTGATTCTATCTGGCTGTTTCTCCAGTTTGGGAGTGGTGGTTTGCCCTATGACCTCAATTCTCCTTCGGATCTAAGAAAAGGCATTGATTTTTCCGCATGTTCAGCCTTTTTCTTATGATTCCATTTTCTCCATCCTCTCTTAGCATATCAACTATATTTTTTTAAATTTTATAGTTCTGAAATGTCAATCTGTCTGCTTACATTGTCCATCTGTCCTTGCATGTTGTGGCATGTGTCTTGCTGTGAGGATGGAGTGATGACTTCAGCGCCTTATATGCTGGAGTTGAAACTGGTAATTGCCTACAAACACTTTTTTATTTTTACTTATTTATTTTTTTGTGGTACACGGACCTCTCACTGTTGTGGCCTCTCCCATGTGGAGCACAGGCTCCGGACGCACAGGCTCAGCGGCCATGGCTCACGGGCCCAGCGGCTCCGTGGCATGTGGGATCCTCCCAAACTGGGGCATGAACCCGCATCCCCTGCATCGGCAGACAGACTCTCAACCACTGCGCCACCAAGGAAGCCCCCAAACTCTTTTTTAAAAGTTCTTCCCCGTTTTCACTATAAAGCAAGGCTGAAATAATCCTGAGGAGTCTTCCCTGATCTCTCTCTGCTAAATGAAAAGCTCCTGCCTGTGTACTCTAGTACTTGGTACAACTACAAGTATTTCATATATTGACTCTTAGCTCTGTGACTCTGTGAATGCCTGGAGAACAGGCTTTTTGGCTTATCTGTGCATTTCTTGCATATGGTATAAATAATTGTCTGCTGAATTGAAAGGAAAAAGGAACAAAACACTGGTCACTAATTAAAAACAAAGTACTACTTTTATTTGGCTCACTTCTCCATTTATTAGATAACCACATGTGGAGAGGCACCAAGCACTTAAGTTTTACATAACTACAAAGTTATCACAAATCCCAAACTTTTTAGCCACAGATACTTCACCTACTCTGTTTAAAGAAAAAGCTTTCAAAACATCTGAGTTAGCCTGATACAGAGACCCTGAATAAATGGGAACTACGTATTTTTAAATGCTTGTACTTCCTGTTCTAATAATGTCTTCTTTAAATTGAATCCAGCATAAAAGGGATGGAAATATGTAAGGTCATGATGCAAACGCTTTTGAGAGATAGTGAAATTAATCTGTACAACATGGAGAAAGATGTAATGTGCACAGAAGGTCTGCAAGGATTCACTGAGCCATCTGGGCTTCCATGGCTTGTGCTGTCCATTCTGGTGCTGTCTGACTGATTTTCTCCAAAAGGTTATTCACTTGGAAACAAAGCGATTGGATCTGTTTGTCCCATGTTGGCAGGGCTTCTCGTGCTAAAGAAAAAAGGTATAATGTACAAAGTTGAAATTACTCCTTTGCAACCACAGTGAATGTTGAGTTAGAAGATAAATACAGTAACATTGATTTTTAAAA
Source organism: Mesoplodon mirus (assembly GCF_964341445.2). NCBI lineage: Eukaryota > Metazoa > Chordata > Mammalia > Artiodactyla > Ziphiidae > Mesoplodon > Mesoplodon mirus. The sequence continues at coordinate 39,677,265 of NC_138977.1, forward strand.
GTTTACTCCAAAAATCTTAGTTAATGAAATTAAGCTAATTAAGAAATAGTTAAGAAAAGTACCCCAATCACTGGCACAAAGTATAAACAAAACAAAAAAACACAAAATAAAACCAAACCACCTCAACTGCAGCAGTCAGACAGACAACTTCACTGAGGCCACCTGTTCCCTCACCAATGTCTACTGCTTCGTAAGACACTGCCACCCACTGGAGAAAGTGAAACTTGAAAACACTACATTCAGTGAAAGAAGCTAAAAGGTCACATATTGTATGGTTTCATTCATATCAAATATCCAGAACAGGTAAATCCATAGAGACAGAATAGAAATTGGTTGCCAGGGGTTGGGGAGAGAGGTATGAAGAGTAATTGCTTAAGGGGCATGGGATTCCCTTTTGGGAAGATGAAAATGTTCTGGAACTAGGTAGAGATGGTGGTTGCATAACACTGTAAACATACTAAATGTTACTGAATTTTTCGCTTTTAAATGATTAATTTCATGTTATGTGAATTTCAACTCAATTAAAAAATAGTAGTGGAGGAATAGGTATTGCTTTACTAACAGTAAAATTTACTATAAATTTATTACCTAATATTGTTACAGATCAATGGAACCAAATAGAGTACAGAAATAGATCCGAACATATATGTGGAACCTAATATATGCCAAAGATCAGAAAGGATGTTTTATTGAATAAATGATATTTGCATAATTGGCAATCCATCTTTAAAAAAAAAACAACTAGACCATGCCTTAAAATTATACACAAAAATGAACTGCAGACAGATTGAATTTCTAAATATAAAACAATAAATAAAATATTAGAAGACATTTTAGGAAAATATTAATTTTATCCCAAAATGAGGGAGACTTTCTTTTTTTGTAACATCTTTATTGGAGTATAATTACTTTACAATGGTGTGTTAGTTTCTGCTTTATAACAAAATGAATCAGCTAAACATATACATATATCCCCATATCCCCTCCCTCTTGTGTCTCCCTCCCACCCCTCTAGGTGGGAGGGAGACTTTCTTAATCAATACAGAAAACACAAAAGCCATAAAATTAAAAATGGATATATTTGGCTGCAAAAGAGCTTTTAAATGTGTTTATGGTATGCATTCTGTTACAGAAACACAACGGACAGAAAGAGAAAAATATCTGTAACACACATAGGAAAGGTGTGGAGGGGGAAGGAAGGAAATAGACAAGAAAAACTAACATGAATTCACAGAAAAGGAAATACTAATGGCCAATACATGGAAAGATATTAAACTTCACTAGTGCCAAGGAAATGCACAATAAAACAATAACATACTATTTTCCCCCCAACAATTGGCAAAAGATAAAAAGAAGAAGAATATCCAACTCTTAAAGATTCATTCTCTCATATTGGTGGAAGTGTAAATGGCTACACCTTTCTGGAAAACAAACTGGCAGTAGCTATTAAGAATCAAAACATGTATATCCTCTGATGCAAAGTAACCAACTTCTGAGACTCTGTTCTATAGAACTAAGTGTCCCAGTATATAAAGATACGCACAAGGAAACCGCCTGAATGTCCATCAACAGGTGAATAGTTGAACTCCATGAAATATTATGCAGCTATTAAAACAAATAAATTAGATTTATATCTAGTGACTCACAAATATATTCACGGTACATTAACTTAAAAAAAAACAAAACCACTTTGGGACTTCCCTGGTGGTCCAGTGGCTAAGACTCTGAGCTTCCACTGCAGGGGGCATGGGCTAGATCACTGGTCGGGGAAGTTCCACGTGTCAAGCAGTGTGGCCAAAAAAACCCCCAAACAAACAAACAAACAAAAACAAAAAAAAACACTTCATAGAACACTATGTACATTAAAGTATAATGCCACTTTAAAAAATCCCTACATGTTTTTACTTATCTATATAAACATGTAGAAAGGCACACGAGACTTTAGACTGACATTAGTTATGCCAGGCAGCTGGGATCAGAGGAATGCAGGTGAAAGTGGAAAGACATTACAGACTCTTCCTTTATTCATCCTTGTAATGTTTTACTTCTCATTATGAGCAGATTTACCATTGTAGTTTTTAAATCTAAGAAAATTAGAAAGTAAAATATCCCATATTCTATCAAGTTGGTATATGTTAATTTAAACTGTGTTTACTTGGTGACGCCTCTGCTATACTCTTCATCATACATTGTGTTTGCTCATTCAATAATTATTTATTTCCCACTTACAACGTGCAGGGCACTGGAAAAGATGTTGGATATACCATGGAGAACAAGAGACACTTAATATCTATCACTAGGAAGCTGAGCTTGGTTAACAGAAACAGACATTTAGACAAATTCAGAAATTCAGGGTAACAAGAATGTATAACTTAAAGCCATACCTAACCTGGGAAGTCAGGAAAATCATTATTGATTAACATTGTTCAAACTAAGACATGGGGACAAATAGAAGATGGCTGGAGAGGCTGCTTGTGGAGAGGGATGACTATTTTGGAATGTTTAAAGTGGGAAAGAATTTACAAGGCTGGAAAAAACAAAAAGTCCTGTGAGCTGGATTGGCAAGGGAAAACCATAAAGGATCACGTAGGACCTTTTGGAGACTTTGTAGAATCTTACTCTACAAGCAGTGGGGAAGCCATTCATCAGCATGTCAAGGAAGAGAGTAACATTTAATAATTTGTTTTTTATTTCTTTTTTCTGTTTGTTTGCATTTTTAAAAGATCACAATCCCTCTGGCTCTACTAGGGCAACTGGACTAGAAAGGAGCTATTGTAGATGTGAGAAGAAAAGCTAAAAGGCTATTTCTTAAGCCCAGAAGGGGTTTTGGGGGTTCAGAACAGGCTGGTGACAGTAAGAAATGAAGAAAAGTACAAGGATTCCAGATACACTATGAGGTAAAATTCGAAGGATTCTGGGCAGTGAAGAAGAGAAGGGGTCAAGGATAAGGAATGCTGGAGAAAGTGAACAGTGTAGTTTCTGGCTGGCTGGCTGGCTGTTTTGGGAGGCAGGCAGTGGAGGAGACAGTGAATTCAGTTTTGGGTATATTCATTCTGAGAAGTCCACGAAGCAATCAGGTGGGAAACACCTATTAGTCAATTAGAGCCACTGAACCTGGGACTCAGAAGGGAGATTTACACTAGAAGTCTAAGCGCTGTCTGCATAGAGATGGTAACTGAATCAATGGGAATAGGTGAGATTACCTAGGGTAACAGTAGAGTGAGGAGAAAAAGGCCGAGGAGTATGTCCCAAGCAACCCCAATATTTAAAGTTAAAGCACTATAGAATCTACAAAGACAACTGGAAAGAATACCTGGAGAAATAGGAGGGAAAACAGGAGAATAGGGTGAAGGAGATGACAGAAGTCAAGAAGGGGCGGGGGCACTCAAAACGGAGTGAGTGATCAACCCTATTCAATATTCGGAGAAGTCAGGATGAAGCCTGAAAGATAAAAGGATTTTTGTTAAAACGGAAGAGACCTGACCATGTTTAAATATCAATAAAAAGAAGCCAACAGAGAAAAAAAGGATGAAAATAGACAAAATAATTGCTAAGCTCAGGTTCCTAAAAAAGATTTCTTTTTTGGAGCAGGGAGTGGCAGAGTTCAGAGAAGGGATCCAAAGTGCAAGAGGAAGAACTGGAGAGAGAGATGGAAACCATCTCCCATATAACACGAAAGAAGAAAAAGACAGAATGAGATCTATATTGAACAGAGAGTGAAGGAGGAGAAAAGTCAGAGGTTTAGGAAAATGAAATTTGATATCGTCATTGCAGAGTACGGAAAAAGTGGACTAGAGAAATGTATCAAGAATCCCGGGCAGCATCGAGAATCCAGGACCTTGAATTTTGCAGTGTTATCAATCTGTCTGGTGCTCTGACTCTTCTCCAGCAACGTTAGTTAGTTACTCAAGTACAGGCATGGGAAAGATGGAGAATGGGTTCATTCAAGGTGAAGTTTTGCTGGACAGCAGGAACAGAAAGTTCGCAGGCAAGTGTTCTGGGGCATCTGTAAAAGAAGTAACTGAATCATGAAAATGATTGAAATCCTGATTTCACGATTCACGATGAATCATGAAATCTAAGCTGGATAGGAAGAACAGTAAAGGTTTAAAAGGGGCTGAGCTGGGCTTCCCTGGTGGTGCAGTGGTTGAGAGTCTGCCTGCCGATGCAGGGGACACGGGTTCGTGCCTCGGTCTGGGAAGATCCCACACGCCGCGGAGCGGCTGGGCCCGTGAGCCATGGCCGCTGAGCCTGCGCATCCGGAGCCTGTGCTCCGCAGCGGGAGAGGCCACAACAGTGAGAGGCCCGCGTACCACAAAAAAAAAAAAAAAAAAAAAAGGGCTGAGCTGACTGAAAGAAAGTGAAAGTCAATAGACCAGAGGCTCCAATGCAGTCAAGGAAGAGGTGAGGTTGAAGTACCTGAGAAAGACCACTAGAAAGGCTGGGAAAAGGTCATGGTCAGAGTGGGATACTTCAAATTAAAACTGTACAAGTGGAATGGTTCTCGGTAAGGTCCAGGGCATAAATGAGGTGGGAAGAGGGCTGAGGAGGTATTAGACAATGAGAAAGACAAGAGATCTACTTACCTGTCTGCCTTCATCAGTTTAGTGAGCTGCTGAACAGGATATGCAACTGTCTTTTCTACATGCCCAATACACGGTATGTGGTCAATAAATGTTTGGTGAGTAATTCATGAGTGAACTAATATAACAATTCCAGTTTCAAATTTTTCCATGGCATAGAAAATGCTGCATTAATCAGATTCATGAATATAAGTTCATAAAAATTATTTTAAATTATTACTTTGGGAAATAAGCTCATTCCATAGGAAGATTCTGGGTCAAAGGAAATTGCTCAACATGTTTTAATCACAAATGTACAACACTTCACTGCCATTTCATTATGATATAAACAAGCAAAACTTCTTACTTTCAAAATGAACTATTCCATCAATCTGATCAATAAATCCATTCATACGTCCTTCTGTTATCATTTGCGATGCTATCTTTTCTGCCTGTTTGAAAAAAAACAATAAATTCTTAAGACACTTTAATTATCATTTCTAATTATTCACATATTCTCACCAAGAGAACTGAAAGCTCTTGGTTTAGCTACCCATCACTAAGCCTTACGTATGTGTTCATCTGCCATTCATTACAAGAGTAAATCTTGTAAATCTGTCTGTTATATCCCCCCAATTCTTTCTGGGTACAATCCATTATTTTAAGTTAATTGGGATCTGTTTTTCTTGTTGTAAGATTTTAAGCAAGAATCTAGCCTTCTAACCAAATTTTCTCTCTGCTCAAAATCAAACTAACAATTTTTCCTCTCACTGGGATCCACATCTCAAAAAAATCCCTAGCTTTTCTTATTTTATTTCATTTCAGTTTTCACAGTATTTATCACCCCCAAAACTCTCTAAGACAGTAATATTTTTGAAGAAAATATTGGAAGGAGGAATAACGTTCAAATTTAAAAGGGAAACGAAAGGATTTAAAAGACCATTAAAGGGGAGCAAAAGGTTCTCTACCTAATTCCTAAAGAAATACTTCATGTTTACTGTCTGTTTAGCAAACTGGGTTGTGACAGTCATTTTAGTAACTCTGACCATCTTCACAATCAACCCTAAATCACTCTTGAACAGACTGTGACTAGCATTTATTGTTAAAAATATATTCACTTCCCTAAGTCTCAGCAAGGGATCATACCTCAAAGCCTAAAAAGGAAGCATCTTTTAATGGTAACTGAAGCCTTGGTTCCGAAATTGTTCCACTTCCTTTACTGTGTGTTGAATGTGTATACATAAAGGAATTGTATTAGAAAATACTAAATTACAATTTCACTAACAGATAAAAGGGGATGTGACCATAACTACATGACTCTAAGCTCTACAAGTTTTGTAGTGAGATGGATGGACCTAGAGTCTGTCATACAGAGTGAAGTAACTCAGAAAAAGAAAAACAAATACCATATGCTAACACATATATATGAAATCTTAAAAAAATATTGTTCTGAAGAACCTAGGGGCAGGACAGGAATAATGACGCAGATGTGGAGAATGGACTTGAGGACACAGGGAGGGGGAAGGGTAAGCTGGGATGAAGTGAGAGAGTGGCATTGACATATACACACTACCAAATGTAAAATAGATAGCTAGTGGGAAGCAGCCACATAGCACAGGGAGATCAGCTTAGGTAGATCAGCTCGGTGCTTCGTGACCACTTAGAGGGTAAAATAGGGAGGGGATATGGAGATATATGTATACATATAGCTGATTCACTTTGTTATACAGCAAAATCTAACACAACAATATAAAGCAATTATACTCCAATAAAGATGTTAAAAAAAAAGTTCTACAAGTTAGGTAAAAGTAAGGTTGATTGCTTGCTTTTACTGTTATTTAAAATTAAGAGAATGTTTTATAGATGTTACCTGAAATACTCTCTAAATACGACCAGTACTTTTTTGGAATCTATACATAGCCAACCAAATGCTATCATGACTAAGAATAAAATTAACTCCCTAATAACTCAGTCAACTTCTTAAGTTAAATCAAGCACAGAAGTTACAATAGAATAGCCTAGAGTATTACCATAGTCATTCTCTCAAAGAGATGAACTTTTTAAACTATGAGTCAATCTAGGGCAGAAAAAAGAATTAAGGCATAGATCAAATGTTAGTTAAAAATCAGAAACCACTATGAAGTGGACTTAGATACTAAACAAAGATATTCTTACAAAATGGGTATCATAACCTGGAACCCCTTTAAGATTTCCATTCTAGGTCACTTTACCATAAAATACAACTTAAAAAAAAATCAAAGACAATTCCATTACAGTACTATTTTGACATTCAAATAATTTATTTCCATTTACCTTAGGCTTTTAATGTATATTTTTGTTGCAACTGCCAATATTTATCAGTTACAGTCATCTCTCAGTATCCATGGGGGATTGGTTCCAGTAGCCCCCATGAATACCCAAATCCACGGATGCTCAAGACCCTTATATAAAATGTAGTAGTACAATGAATACAGTTGGCCCTCCAAAATATTCCTCCAAAATATCCACAAGTTTTGTATCCGCAGATATGGAGGTCCAACTGTATATATTTTATTTTCTCTTTATGTCAATAATTTAGTCTCTTAACTTCCTTTTATGTATTGGAAATAAGAAAATACCTTAGCTGCAGGAATCTCTAAAAGGGCTCCAAGTTCCTCAAAGGTAATATTATTATATAATTTGCTTGCAGACAATAAATTGTGTTCAATAACAGCTCTGTCCAAGATGCTAGAACCTTAAATATAAATAAGAATGTTATAATTTTGAAACTAGTTTTACACTCTTAAAAGATGCATCTTGTTAAAAATTTTCTAAGCATGTACTAACTCATAATCATTGCCTTTATTCCTATCAAAATTTTAAAAGTAACCAAAATCCCTTGATACATTTTGAATAACATGCAGTTAAATATAACTAACATTTAGAAAATGATTGGCAAGTATTTATTAACTAGCTGGACAGATTTAATCCTCTGGGTTTGGGGTTTTGCTTCCTTGGACTAGCTATCAACTTCACTAACTTTTCTTACTATAAGCACATACTTTTATTAGCAAGCAGCAGCAAAACAATCATGCAAACAATCCTGCTGTTTGTAAGCTTGATAAGTCAAAAAATACTGCTCAATGGAAAGATCTCTATTCCCCCGGGCACTTCACAAGCACTTCACTCTGAGGCAAACATGAGAAATGTTTGGAAGGCAGGATCCCTTCATGAGATATCAGGCATAGGATCCTCCCTTAAGTAAGATAATACAGGGCCTGACAAAGTTATGGACCTCAGGCCCCATCCTGAAGATGTGGCTCACCCACTTCTTTTTTTTTCCTTTCCAGTTTTATTGAGATATAATTGACATATAACATTGTATTCATTTAAGGTGTACAACATAATGAGTTGATATATGTATATATTGTGAAATGATTACCACTAGAAGTTTAGTTAATTAACATCATCACCTCACACAGTTATAGTTTTTTTTCTTGTGACAACTTTTAAGATCTACTTTTTTAGCAACTTTCCAATATAAAGACCTAAATAAACAGGAAAATATGTAAGACTTAATACTGCTAAGATGGCAGTACTCCCCAAATTGATCTACAAATTCAGTGCAATCCCAGCTTGCTTCTTTGCAGAAATTGACAAGCTGATCTTAAAATCTTTATGGAAATTCAAAGGACCCATAGAAGCCAAAACAACTTTGAAAAAGAACAAAGCTGGAAGACTCAAATTTTCTGATTTCAAAACTTACTACAAGGGACTTCTCTGGTGGCACAGTGGTTAAGAATCTGCCTGCCAATGCAGAGGACGTGGGTTCGATCCCTGGGCCAGGAAGATCCCACATGCCACAGAGCAACTAAGTCCGTGTGCCACAGCTACTGAGCCTGCGCTCTACAGCCTGCAAGCCACAACTACTGAGCCCACATGCCGCAACTACTGAAGCCCGCGTGCTGCAACTACTGAAGCCTGTGCACCTAGAGCCCGTGCTCTGCAACGAGAAGCCACCACAATGAGAAGCCCGCATGCCACAATGAAGAGTAGCCCCCGCTCACGGCAACAAGAGAAAGTCCGCGTGCAGCAACGAAGACCCAACACAGCCAAAACTTAAAACTTAAAAAAAAAAAACTTACTACAAAGATAGAGCAACCAAGACAGTGTGGTACTGGCACGAGGACAGGCATACAGAATAATGGAATAGAATTTAGAGTCCAGAAATAAACTCACATTTACAGTCAACTGATTGTCAACAAAGATGGCAAGGCAATTCAGTGGGGAAATAAGAGTCTTTCCAACAAATGGTGCTGGGACAACTGAATATTCACATGCAAAATAATTAAGTTGGACCCCTACTTTACACCATATACAAAGATTAACTCAAAATGAATCAAAGACCTAAATATAAGAGCTACAATTATAAAACTTACAGAAGAAAATAGAACAACTTTTCATAACCTTGGATTAGGCAATGGTTTCTTAGATACAACACTGTAAGCACAAGCCACAAAAGAAAAAACATAAACTGGACTTCATCAAAATTAATAACTTTTGTGTTTCAAAAGATACCATCAACAAAGTGAAGAAACAACACACAGAATGGGAGAAAATATTTGCCAATCATTTATCTGATAATAAGATCTAGAATATATAAAGAATTCTTACAATTCAATAATAAAAGCACAAATAACCCAATTTAAAAGTGGCCAATAAGCATATGAAAAGGTGCTTAACACCATTAGCCCCCAAGGAAATACAAATCAAAACCACAATAAGATACCACACTTCATACCCACTAGGATGACTAAATCAAAGAGACAGATAATATAACAAGTGTGGGAGAAAATATGGAGAAAATGGAACCCTCACACACAGCTGGCAGGAATGTAAAATGGTGCAGCCACTTTGGAAAACAGTCTGGCAGCTCCTCGAAAGACTAAATATAGAGTTACCACATGACCCGGTACTTCCACTCCTAGATATACATCCAAGAGAATTAAAAGCTTATGTCCACACAAAAACTTTTACATGAATGTTCACAGCAGTATTATTAATAGCCAAATAGTGAAAATAACCTAAATGTCCACTAACTGATGAAGAAATAAAATGTGGTTAACAGAATGTTATTTGGCAATAAAAGTGAATGAAGTACTGATGCACACTACAACACGGATGAACCTTGAAAACATCATGTTAAGTGAAAGAAGTCAGTCACAAAAGATCATATATTGTATGATTCCATTTATATGAAATGTCCAGAACAGGCAAATCTATAGAGCAGAAAGTAGACTAGTTGTTACATTGTAAAACTCAGAGTATACTGAAACCACTGAATTGTAATAAAAACAACAAAGCTATGTCTCAAGATTGCTAGCCTAGGGTTGTAATGACAATAAACAAAGATGTCCAAGAAAGATAAATAAGGAAGGCAATAAAGTCTAAAACGAAAGAGGAAGAAGACAAAATGCCTGTTCTATATACTGATACATAGTCTCCTATGAGAAATTTGAAAATCATTTGCATTCTCCGAGATCCTAGTGAGTAGCCCTCATTTGAGAAAAGAATTATCTGATATTATCTTTTTTTTTTTTCATGGCCAGAAAGCTCAAAGTCAAATGTGAAGCTCAACTACATCAATTCTGGAAACTCTTTCATATTTATCTAGCTTTTGTTTGTCAGACATCTTCTTGCAAAAGAATTTATTTAAAGCTGCTCAGAATACACAGAAGACAAGAAAATTTAAAAGTTAAAAAGAAAAAGAATAAAAACAATCAAAACACACACACTACAGGTGGGCTACAAATTTAATTTTTTAAACTTTCTAGCAGCCCATCAAATTAAGAAAGCCAGGACTTCTCTGGTGGCGCAGTGGTTAAGAATCCGCCCACCAATGCAGGGGACACGGGTTCGAGCCCTGGTCCGGAAAGATCCCACATGCCACGGAGCAACTAAGCCCATGGGCCACAACTAGTGAGCCTGTGCTCTAGAGCCTGTGAGCCACAACTACTGAGCCTGCGCTCTAGAGCCCACAAGCCACAACTACTGAGCCTACTTGCCACAACTACTGAAGCCCGTGTGCCTAGAGCCCATGCTCCGCAACAAGAGAAGCCACCACAATGAGAAGCCCGCACACCCGCACCGCAACGAAGAGTAGCACTGGCTCACTGCAACTAGAGAAAGCCTGCGTGCCGCAACAAAGACAGAAAGCAGCACAAAATAAAAATAAATAAATAATTTTTTAAAAAAATTAAGAAAACCAACCAGTTTATCAACTCACAGTGTTTAAATAAGATAAAAAATCAATTGCTCTGGAGAATCACAACTAATCCTAAGGCTGAAAAGGAATTTTTCTGAGGATCTGCATAAAGAATATCCTATAGAATAAATATCTCCTTTAGACAGAAAGATAATAATCAATTGATTTGTTTCTTAAAGTACAATTAAATAAAAGAAATTCTATAGGTCAATATAGTTGCTTCAATGATCTGGTTTAACTCAGGTCAGTAAGACTGGTGAGGTATATACCTTTCAGCCAAATCTTACATAAATAATTCTTTACAGTTAGATTCTCTTCAATATGGGATGACAGTGAATCCAAGGCGATGAGTCTGACAGATCTGCATGTTTGTCTTGACCTTTTCCATGTTTCTGGTGGCCTACATCTATATTTTTATTATCATGTGTGTTACTGTTATAAGCTACTTTAAAACCTCTGTAGATAAACATACATAAAATAATTGATGTTATGAACAAGCACCTATTACAAAAGTCTTTCCCAACAAAGGCAGTCTGACTTAAGCAAATACTAGGAAACATGACACCAAGTTCTATTCTTATTGGAAACACTTTCCCTTCAGTAACCTTGGGCAAGCTATTGTGCCAAATTTTGCTCTGTCTAAAATAGGACTGGATAATTATGCTCTGTTACAAATTGATGTTTAAGATTAAGGTACTTATCAAATGGTTTGAGTCTTAAAAAAAACACGCGCTATAAGCCTAGCCTATAATTCTTCTGCTCTTACAGTTTCCAAAAAATGCTTTATTCTACGAAATGCTTTCCAATAGAGCTACTCTTATACTTCAGACTCGTATCTGTGTATAATATTCATCTTCAGTCAATACTCCTTCTTTTACCAAGTGTTACATAGAAATATTACAGAAAGATATCAAGATGCTCCAAATTTAACATATGTTCTACTAGTGTGACCTCAATATTTACTACCACATACTTATAAGAAGTAACCATTACCATCAGCTGTAGTTGCTTTCTGGTGAGGCATCAGCATGGCAGCAAATTCTTGAAGTTGATTTCCTCTGATGATCCTATCTAGGTACATTTTCTCGAGGATTCCATAAGCAGCAAGTTGCTGGCACCTTTCATCCTTAAAAAGAGTAGCAAGCATCCGAGAACGCTGCTGTCCTAAGGGGAACAAATGAGCATCACATATTCTCACAATCTGTTTTTTCAATGAAAAGCAATCTTTTTTATGACCCCATTTTTGCCTACTAAAATATGCAGGTTGATTCTCGTTATTTCTGGTAGCTATGTTGTATAAATTTGCTGCCAACAGTGTATTAGTGAATACTCAACTCCTGCTCCTAGGGGATATATGGGGTTAGGTTCCATGAGCCTCTGGTCACAATATTTTTGTCAGCTGGTCAATATGTAACCTTGTTTTGTGTATTTCTGTTTAAAGGCACCACATTCAATACATGTTGTTGATTCAGTAACATTGAATTCATGGCTTACACTATGACTCATGCCTGAATTAAGCTTACCTAAATTAACACACGTAGTTTCTCCAAAAGACACATCACAGACTTCTCACACTTAAGTACACAACATAGTACTTCAGCACTATGCTAGGGGCCATTTTAGACAGCAAAACCACCAACAAAATGCATGAAAATGTGGAGAATGTGGTATTAAATAGACCACAAAAACGACGCTTGTTTATAGTATGAGAGCTGAAACAAGGTAGAGCATTGCCTTGTTCGATCCCAGCTAGAAACATAAACAGGGGGACTCAAATTTTTTGCTGCTCTGCACATGTCTGCAAATGACTGTGAAAGCATCGTACTTGGAGTACTGATTTGGGGGTGACAAATTTTAGGAAGTAGGCAAAGTCACTAATGTGGAATCTGTGAATAATGAGGATCAACTGTATATTCATTTGTGAAGACTATGACATACAATCATTCCCTCAGTATCCAATGGGGATTGGTTCCAAGACCACCCCCCCAATAAATACCAAAATCTGCAGGTGCAAAAGTCACTTATGTAAAGTGATGTTGTATTTGCATTACCTTCATACATCCTCCCCTATACTTTAGATCATCTGTATATTATGTATAATACCTAGAGATGATCTATCCATGTAAATGCTATGTAAATCATTGCTGGCACATGGCAAATTCAAGTTTTCCTTTTGGGACTTCCTAGAATTTTTTTTCCCCAAATATTTTCAATCCACAGTTGGTTGAATCTGTGGATGAGGAACCCCTGGATATGGAGAGCCAACTATAGGCCAAAATGTTACACGTGATTCCAGTTATAGTTGTTATTTTCTTCTTCTTGCTTATCTGTACTTCTACAATGAACATGCATTCTTCCTCTAATAAAAAAAATTTATAAAAGATGAACAAACATTTCTCAGATGGGAAACTTGATTTTCATAGTTTCCATTTATACCTTCAAGGACCTTTAAATGGTGAAAAAATACATGACAACTGATGACATTAAAAACTGAACTAGAGGGAGCTGGGGGAAGGTGGCGGAAGAGTAAGACGCGGAGATCACCTTCCTCCCCACAGATACATCAGAAATTCGTCTACACGTGGAACAACTCCTACAGAACACCTACTGAACGCTGACAGAAGGCCTCAGACCTCCCAAAAGGCAAGAAACTCCCCACGTACCTGGGTAGGGCAAAAGAAAAAAGAAAAAAACAGAGACAGAAGAATAGGGAAGGGACCTGCACCAGTGGGAGGGAGCCGTGAAGGAGGAAAGGTTTCCACACACTAGAAGCCCCTTCACGGGCGGAGACTGCGGGTGGTGGAGGGGGAAAGCTTCGGAGTCGCGGAGGAGAGCACAGCAACACGGGTGCGGAGGGCAAAGCGGAGAGATTCCCGCACAGAGGATCGGTGTCGACCGGCACTCACCAGCCCGAGAGGCTTGTCTGCTCGGCCGCTGGGGTGGGCGGGGCTGGGAGCTGAGGCTCGGGTTTCGGGTTTCAGTCGGAGCTCGGGGAGATGACTGGGGTTGGCGGCGGGAAGAGAGCCTGAAGGGGTCAGTGCACCACGGCTAGCCGGGAGGGAGTCCGGGAAAAAGTCTGGAGCTGCCAAAGAGGCAACAGACTTTTTCTTCCCTCTTTGTTTCCTGGTGCGCGAGGAGAGGGGATTAAGAGCGCTGCTTTAAGGAGCTCCAGAGACGGGTGCGAGCCGTGGCTAAAAGCGCAGACCCCAGAGACGGGCGTGGGACGCTGGGGCTGCTGCCGCCACCGCCAAGAGGCCTGTGTGCGAGTAGAGGTCACTGTCCACACCCCCTTTCCAGGGAGCCTGTGCAGCCCGCCACTGCCGGGGTCCCGGGGTCCAGGGACGGCTTCCCCGGGAGAACGCACGGCGCGCCTCGGGCTGGTGCAACGTCACCCCGGCCTCTACCGCCGCAGGCTCACCCCGCACTCCGTACCCCTCCCTCCCCCCGGCCTGAGTGAGCCAGAGTCCCCGAAGCAGCTGCTCCTTTAACCCCGTCCAGTCTGAGCAAAGAACAGACGCCCTCCGGCGACCTACACGCAGAGGCGGGGCCAAATCCAAAGCTGAGACCCGGGAGCTGTGAGAATAAAGAAGAGAAAGGGAAATCTCTCCCAGCAGCCTCAGAAGCAGCGGATTAAAGCTCCACAGTCAACTTGATGTACCCTGCATCTGTGGAATACATGAATAGACAACGAATCATCCCAAATTGAGGAGGTGGACTTTGAGAACAAGATCTATGATTTTTTCCCCTTTTCCTCTTTCTACAACGAATTATCCCAAATTGAGGAAGTGGACTTTGAGAGCAACATTTACGATTTTTTTTCCCCTTGTTCTCTTTTTTGTGAAAGTGTATGTGTATGCTTCTGTGTGAGAGTTTGTCTATATAGCTTTGCTTCCACCATTTGTCCCAGGGTTCTATCCGTCTGTTTTTTTCGTTTTTCTTTTTATTTGTTTTGTTTTTTTAATTTTTTTAATAATTACTTTTTAATTTTAATAACGCTATTATATTTTATCATACTTTATTCTATTTTACTTTATCTTCTCTTTTTCCTACCTTCCCTCCTTCGTCCCTCCCTCCCCCTCCCTCCTTTCTTTCTTTCTTCCTTTCGTTCTTTCTTTCTTTCCTCCCTCCCTCCTTTCTCTCTCTTTCTTTCTTTCTTTCTTTCTTTCTTTCTTTCTTTCTTTCTTTCTTTCTTTCTTTCTTTCACTAATTCTTTCTTTCTACTTTTTCTCCCCTTTATTCTGAGCCGGGTGGATGAAAGGCTCTTGGTGCTGCTGCCAGGAGTCAGTGATGTGCCTCTGAGGTGGGAGAGCCAACTTCAGGACACTGGTCCACAAGAGACCTCCCAGCTCCACATAATATCTAATGCCAAAAATCTCCCAGAGATCTCCATCTCAACACCAGCACCCAGCTTCACTCAACGACCAGCAAGCTACAGTGCTGGCCACCCTATGCCAAGCAACTAGCAAGACAGGAACACAACCCCACCCATTAGCAGAGAGGCTGCCTAAAAACATAATAAGGCCACAGACACCCCAAAAAACACCACCAGACGTGGACCTGTCCACCAGAAATACAAGATCGAGCCTCATCCACCAGAACACAGGCACTCCACCAGGAAGCCTACACAACCCACTGAACCAACATTAGCCACTGAACAGACACCAAAAACAATGGGCACTGTGAACCTGCAGCCTGCAAAAAGGAGACCCCAAACACAGTAAGATAAGCAAAATGAGAAGACAAAAAAACACACAGCAGGTGAAGAAGCAACATAAAAACTCACCAGACCTAACAAATGAATAGGTAATAGGCAGTCTACCTGAAAAAGAATTCAGAATAATGATAGTAAAGATGATCCAAAATCTTGGAAATAGAATACACAAAATGCAAGAAACAGTTA
This sequence comes from Mesoplodon mirus, assembly GCF_964341445.2. Classification (NCBI taxonomy): domain Eukaryota; kingdom Metazoa; phylum Chordata; class Mammalia; order Artiodactyla; family Ziphiidae; genus Mesoplodon; species Mesoplodon mirus. The sequence continues at coordinate 39,692,971 of NC_138977.1, forward strand.
ACAAGGACCTAGAAAAACTAAAGATGAATCAAGCAACGATTAAAAACACAATAAATGAAATTAAAAATACTCTAGATGGGATCAATAGCGGAATAACTGAGGCAGAAGAACAGATAAGTGACATGGAAGATAAAATAGTGGAAATAACTGCTGCAGAGCAGAATAAAGAAAAAAGAATGAAAAGAACAGAGGACAGTCTCAGAGACCTCTGGGACAACATTAAACGCACCCACATTCGAATTATAGGGGTTCCAGAAGAAGAAGAGAAAAAGAAAGGGACTGACAAAATATTTGAAGAGATTAGAGTTGAAAACTTCCCTAATATGGGAAAGGAAATAGTTAATCAAGTCCAGGAGGCACAGAGAGTCCCATACAGAAAAAATCCAAGGAGAAATACGCCAAGACACATATTAATCAAACTGTCAAAAACACAAAGAAAACATATTAAAAGCAGCAAGGGAAAAACAACAAATAACACACAAGGGAATCCCCATCAGGTTAACAGCTGATCTCTCAGCAGAAACTCTACAAGCCAGAAGGGAGAGGCAGGGCATATTTAAAGTGATGAAGGACAGAAACCTGCAACCAAGATTACTCTACCCAGCAAGGATCTCATTCAGATTTGATGGAGAAATTAAAACCTTTACAGACAAGCAAAAGCTGAGAGAGTTCAGCACCACAAAACCAGCTTTACAACAAATACTAAAGGAACTTCTCTAGGCAAGAAACACAACAGAAGGAAAAGACCTACAATTGTGAACCCAAAACAATTAAGAAAATGGGAATAGGAACATACATATCAATAATTACCTTAAATGTAAATGGACTAAATGCTCCCACCAAAAGACACAGATTGGCTGAATGGATACAAAAACAAGACCCATATGTATTCTGTCTACAAGAGACCCACTTCAGACCTAGAGACACATACAGATTGAAAGTAAGGGGATGGAAAAAGATATTCCATGCAAATGGAAATCAAAAGAAAGCTGGAGTAGCAATTCTTATATCAGACAAAATAGACTTTAAAATAAAGACTATTAGAAGAGACAAAGAAGGACACTACATAATGATCAAGGGATCGATCCAAGAAGAAGATATAACAACTGTAAATATTTATGCACCCAACATAGGAGCACCTCAATACATAAGGCAAATACAGCCATAAAAGGGGAAATTGACAGTAACACACTCGTAGTAGGGGACTTCAACACCCCACTTTCACCAATGGACAGATCATCCAAAATGATAATAAATAAGGAAACACAAGCTTTAAATAATACATTAAACAAGATGGACTTAATTGATATTTATAGGACATTCCATCCAAAAACAACAGAATACACATTGTTCTCAAGTGCTCATGGAACATTCTCCAGGATAGATCATATCTTGGGTCACAAATCAAGCTTTGGTAAATTTAAGAAAATTGAAATTGTATCAACTATCTTTTCCGACCACAATGCTATGAGACTAGACATCAATTACAGGAAAAGAGCTGTAAAAAATACAAACACATGGAGGCTAAACAATACACTACTTAATAACGAAGTGATCACTGAAGAAATCAAAGAGGAAATCAAAAAATACCTAGAAACAAATGACAGTGGAGACACGATGACCCAAAACCTATGGGATGCAGCAAAAGAAGTTCTAATAGGGAAGTTTATAGCAATACAATCCCACCTTAAGAAACAGGAAACATCTTAAATAAACAACCTAACCTTGCACCTAAAGCAATTAGAGAAAGAAGAACAAAAATCCCCCAAAGTTAGCAGAAGGAAAGAAATCATAAAGATCAGATCAGAAATAAATGGAAAAGAAATGAAGGAAACGATAGCAAAGATCAATAAAACTAACAGCTGGTTCTTTGATAAGATAAACAAAATTGATAAACCATTAGCCAGACTCATCAAGAAAAAAAGGGAGAAGACTCAAATCAATAGGATTAGAAACGAAAAAGGAGAAGTAACAACTGACACTGCAGAAATACAAAAGATCATGAGAGATTACTACAAGCAACTCTATGCCAATAAAATGGACAATCTGGAAGAAATGGACAAATTCATAGAAATGCACAACCTGACAAGACTGAATCAGGAAGAAATAGAAAATATGAACAGACCAATCACAAGTACTGAAATTGAAACTGTGATTAAAAATCTTCCAACAAACAAAAGCCCAGTACCAGATGGCTTCACAGGCGAATTCTATCAAACATTTAGAGTAGAGTTACCACCTATCCTTCTCAAACTCTTCCAAAATATAGCAGAGGGAGGAACACTCCCAAACTCATTCTACGAGGCCACCATCACCTTGATACCAAAACCAGGCAAGGATGTCACAAAGAAAGAAAACTACAGGCCAATATCACTGATGAACATAGATGCAAAAATCCTCAACAAAATACTAGCAAACAGAATGCAACAGCACATTAAAAGGATCATACACCATGATCAAGTGGGGTTTATTCCAGGAATGCAAGGATTCTTCAATATATGCAAATCAAGCAACGTGATACACCATATTAACAAATTGAAGGAGGAAAACCATATGATCATCTCAATAGATGCAGAGAAAGCTTTTGACAAAATTCAACACCCATTTATGATAAAAACCCTGCAGAAAGTAGGCATAGAGGGAACTTTCCTCAACATAATAAAGGCCATATATGACACACCCACAGCCAACATCGTCCTCAATGGTGAAAAACTGAAATCATTTCCACTAAGATCAGGAACAAGACAAGGCTGCCCACTCTCACCACTCTTATTCAACATAGTTTTGGAAGTTTTAGCCACAGCAGAGAAGAATAAGAAATAAAAGGAATCCAAATTGGAAAAGAAGAAGTAAAGCTGTCACTGTTTGCAGATGACACGATACTATACATAGAGAATCCTAAAGATGCTACCAGGAAACTACTAGAGCTAATCAATGAATTTGGTAAAGTAGCAGGATACAAAATTAATGCCCAGAAATCTCTGGCATTTCTGTACACTAATGATGAAAAATCTGAAAGTGAAATCAAAAAAACACTCCCATTTACCACTGTAACAAAAATAATAAAATATCTAGGAATAAACCTACCTAAGGAGACAAAAGACCTGTATGCAGAAAATTATAAGACACTGATGAAAGAAATTAAAGATGATACAAATAGATGGAGAGATATACCATGTTCCTGGAGTTGAAGAATCAATATTGTGAAAATGACTCTACTATCCAAAGCAATCTACAGATTCAATGCAATCCCTATCAAACTACCACTGGCATTTTTCCCAGAACTAGAACAAAAAATTTCAAAATTTGTTTGGAAAAACAAAAGACCCCGAATAGCCAAAGCAGTCTTGAGAACGAAAAACGGAGGTGGAGGAATCAGGCTCCCTGACTTCAGAGTATACTACAAAGCTACAGTAATCAAGGCAGTGTGGTACTGGCACAAAAACAGAAAGATAGATCAATGGAACAGGATAGAAAGCCCAGAGATAAACCCACGCACATATGGTCAACTTATCTTTGATAAAGGAGGCAGGAATGTACAGTGGAGTAAGGATAGCCTCTTCAGTAAGTGGTGCTGGGAAAACTGGACAGGGACATGTAAAAGTATGAGATTAGATCACTCCCTAACACCATACACAAAAATAAGCTCAAAATGGATTAAAGACCTAAATGTAAGGCCAGAAACTATCAAACTCTTAGAGGAAAACATAGGCAGAACACTCTATGACATAAATCACAGCAAGATCCTTTTGGATCACCTCCTAGGGAAATGGAAAAAAAAAGCAAAGATAAACAAATGGGACCTAATGAAACTTCAAAGCTTTTGCACAGCAAAGGAAACCATAAACAAGACCAAAAGAGAACCCTCAGAATGGTAGAAAATATTTGCAAATGAATCAACTGGCAAAGGATTAACCTCCAAAATTTATAAGCAGCTCATGCAGCTCAACAACAAAAAAACAAACAACCCAATCCAAAAATGGGCAGAAGACCTAAATAGACATTTCTCCAAAGAAGATATACAGACTGCCAACAAACACATGAAAGAATGCTCAACATCATTAATCATTAGAGAAATGCAAATCAAAACTACAATGAGATATCATCTCACACCAGTCAGAATGGCCATCATCAAGAAATCTAGAAACAATAAATGCTGGAGAGGGTGTGGAGAAAAGGGAACACTCTTGCACTGCTGGTGGGAATGTGAATTGGTACAGCCTCTATGGAGAACAGTATGGAGGTTCCTTAAAAAACTACAATTAGAACTACCCTATGACCCAGCAATCCCACTAATAGGCATATACCCTGAGAAAACCATAATTCAGAAAGAGACATGTACCAAAATGTTCATTGCAGCTCTATTCACAATAGCCCGGAGATGGAAACAACCTAAGTGTCCATCATCGGATGAATGGATAAAGAAGATGTGGCACATATATACAATGGAATATTACTCAGCCATAAAAAGAAACGAAATTGAGCTATTTGCAATGAGGTGGATAGACCTAGAGTCTGTCATACAGAGTGAAGTTAGTTCAGAAAGACAAATACCGTATGCTAACACATATATATGGAATTTAAGGAAAAAAATGTCATTAAGAACCTAGGGGTAGGGCCTCCCTGGTGGCGCAGTGGTTGAGAGTCCGCCTGCCGATGCAGGGGATACGGGTTCGTGCCCCGGTCTGGGAGGATCCCATATGCCGCGGAGCGGCTGGGCCCGTGAGCCATGGCCGCTGAGCCTGTGCGTCCGGAGCCTGTGCTCCGCAACGGGAGAGGCCACAACAGTGAGAGGCCCACGTACAGCAAAAAAAAAAAAAAAAAAAAAAAGAACCTAGGGGTAAAACAGGAACAAAGACCTACTTGAGCATGGACTTGTGGATATGGGGAGGGGGAAGGGTAAGCTGTGACAAAGTGAGAGAGAGGCATGGACATATATACAGTACCAAACGTAAGGTAGATAGATAGTGGGAAGCAGCCGCATAGCACAGGGTGATCAGCTCGGTGCTTTGTGACCGCCTGGAGGGGTGGGATAGGGAGGGTGGGAGGGAGGGAGACGCAAGAGGGAAGGGCTATGGGAACAGATGTATATGTATGACTGATTCACTTTGTTATAAAGCAGAAACTAATTTTAAAAAAATCACTAAAATAAATAAATAAATAAATAAAATCTTGGGTTTAAAAAAAGAACTGAACTAATGGAAATAATATTATGAACAAACCTTTTCTTTTTAAATTTATTTTTAGCTCTATATAGTGAAAGAGCCTAATAACAATGATACCCAGCATCAATGAGCATATCTAGTAACCTGATCTCACTATCTTCATTAAAAGGAACTAGAGATCCTCAAAAAATAGCAGATTTCATGTCTGCAACAGGGAAAATACAAACGGGGCCTGAAGCATCTTTTTACGCTATTGATACATTTCAGGCAAGTACTCAAAGACTAATGGGGCTGTGTCAAAAAGACATAATTTGGTCATATTTGGGACAAGTTGAGCATCAAAAAGAATAACAACTATAATTTATTGTGACACACTGAATAAATAAAAAACAGAGTCAAATATACAAGAACGTTCACAGCAGTACTATTACTAATAGCTAATAAGAAGACAATAGGATAAACAAATTGTGGTATATTCACATAATGGGATACCACATAACAATGAAAATGAAGAAACTGAATGTAACAATGTGGATAAATTTCATAAAGTTGAGCAAAAGAGGCAAGACAAGAGTATATGATTTCATTTATATAAATATAAGAAGCAGACAAAGCTAATATATATTAACAATTGCTCTTGGGGGATAGGGGTTGGGGCCAGTGGTTAGGAGAAAGCAGGACAGAATATTTCAGGGTGCTGGTAGTATTTTGTTTCTTGTTCTGGACATTGATTACGTGATGGTGTTTATTTGTGACAATTCATCAAATTGTACACTTCTGATATGTACAGTTTTCTGTGTGTATATTATACATGCAGAGAAATAAGCTAAGAAAAAATCCACAGTGATATTTGGGAAAAAAAAAAAAGGAGAAAAAAGGAAAGCTCCTGAAGAATACTATCTAATAAATACAGAAGAAAAGAATTAGTAAATCAACATTTTTCATTTTCATTTTATATTACGCATATAATGAGTGATCCAGGCAAGGATTATTAATAGATTTTAAATTATGGAAAGGAATATGTGAAAGGAATTTGGAGAACAGGATTTCTGTAGTGTCAAAGCAGCACCCCATGAATTATTTACAAAATACAAAGAGGACAATGTACCTTTACAATGGAATTTCTACCTTCATCAAATGAACAAACTCAGCATCACTAACAGTGGGACCAACCTGACAGTGTGTGCTCTCTGACGTGATTCAACAGCAAGTACATAGCATCATTATAAGGTATTCTTGCTAGAAAAAAAATAACCTGAATCTAATCTCACCTCTGGCTAACTTCCATTCTACAGGAAATATAGGGGATTAAGGAATAAAAAAACAATATATATATATATATATCAAAAAATCTAGGATGAAGGACATTTTACCTAACAACTTCAAAGTCAGTATTTTTTCTTTTTTTAAGTGAGGCAACTATACAGTGTTGTATGTCAACTATATCACAATAAAGTTGGCAGGAAAAATAAGGAAACTACTCTAGACTAAAAGAGTCTAAAGACTAAAGAGCCATAATCACCAAATGCCACACATGAAGTTGCTCCTTGTTCAAGGGGAAAAAGGCAGGTATAAAAGATATTCTTGAGCTAACTGGGGCAGTGATAATATGGACCAGCTGCTAAATTCTACAGTGGAATCACTGTTAATTTTTTTAGGGATGATGATGGTATTGCAGTTATGCAGAAAAATGTTCCTGTTCTACGGAGATATATGATGATATATAAAGAAGGAGTGTCATGATGGCCTACAACTTACTTTAAAATGACACATCCAAAAATATGTGTGTGTGCGTAAGAGACAGAGTGAGAGAGAAAGCAAATATGACAAAAAGCCAGGAAAATTTAGAAAAAGAGTAATGAAGGGTAAGTAGATCTGCAAGATAATAAAACACTATAAAGCTATAATAATTTGAAGAGCATAGTACAAGTATATTCATAAATAGACAGGCTAATTAACAGAACAGAATACTATGTCCAGAAATCTACTACAGTGTGCTTCAAATCAATAGGGGAAAAAAAGATGGATTATTCAATAAAGAATGCCAGGTCAAATAACTAGCCATTTAGAAAAACAAACAAATAAACGTTAATTTCCTATCTCATTTCTTACACTAAAATAAATCCAACTGGATTAGGATTTATAGGTAAATTTAAGTAGGCGAAACTCATCTATACTAGTGATTACTCTTGGGGGGCAGGGGTTAGAGATCGTGACTAGGAGGAAGCATGAAGGTAAAAAATGAAACCCTAAAGCAGCGATTCTCAAAGGCGGTCCCCATGACCTTTTCAAGGGATCAGCGGTTGACACTCAATTTAGAATAACAAAGACATCCTGTGCCTTGTTCACTGAGTTGACATTTGCACGGCTGGTGCAAAAGCAATGGTGGCAAAGACTACTGGCACCAGAGCACAAATCAAGGCAGTGGCGCTGGCAACAAACTATATCATGCCACACACTCAACAGTCAAAAGAGATAGTTTCACTTAAGAAGGTCCTAGCAGCAGTAAAACATTATTTTCATTAAATCTTGACACTTGAGAACATACCTTTTTTATATTTTGTGTGACGAAATGGGAAATGTACTTACAGCACTTTTGCTATAAACCAAAGTATAAGGGTTGTCCCAAGGAATCAGTGCAAGCTGAACTAGTCTCTTTTTCATGGAACACATTCACTTAAAATAACAACTGACAAATTATGGTTTCCAGACTTAGGTATTTGGCAGACATTTTCTTAAAAATGAGCAAAGTGAGCCTGTTACCACCAATCAACAGCATTTGCTGCCCTTGATAAAATTTGAGTTTTAAAGAAAAAAATTAAAATTTCTGAAAACTTGTATCTGCCACTATGAGGCTGACAACCTCCCAATACTTAAAGGTTTTTCTGATGAGATCAGTGGTAATACATTGGATATTGGATATTGGATAATAAAGTACATCAATATTTGGAAGCTCTGCATAAATCAGCAAACCAACATTTTCCAAACAACCAATACATGATGGTACAAAATCTTACATGGGTAAAAGATCCATCAACGTTGAAGACAGACCAAGATTTTAACATTATAGAGTGCAAAATGTTCACTGATACGGTTTCAGATGCCACATTCCAATTAACCCATAAGAAACTACACTACTTGTCAAGTTATAGTATCAAAGATGAATACCCACGATTATCTGAAAAAGTCACTAAACATGCCTTCTTTTTCCAACTACGTATCTGTGTGAGACTGGGTTTTCTTCATATACTCCCACCAAAACATATCAAAACAGGCTAAGCACAGAAGTACATTTAAGAATTCAATTTCTGTCTATTAAGCTAGACAATGAAAAGACTTATAAAGTTAAAAGTAAAACAATTCCAATTCTCTAACTTTGTTTGTTTTAGAAAAATCAGCTATTTTATAAAAATGTCAGGAATTCCCTGGCAGTCCAGTGGTTAGAGCTGTGCGCTCCCACTGCCCAGGGTCTGGGTTCGATCCCCGGTCGGAGAACTAAGACCCTACAAGCCGTGTGGTGCAACCAAAAAACAAATAAAATTAAATTAAAATGTCATTTACGTTTATACCTAATAGATCTATTATTGTTACTTTTAAATGAATTAATAAATATTTTAAAATTTCTCACTTTAATTTCTAATTCCATAATCAACAGATATACCCTACATAAACAAAAACTCTCTAGGGTTCTCAATTATTCAGAGTCTAAGGAGATCCGGAGACCAGAGAATTTGAAAACTTAAAGTACTGGAAGAAAACATGAAGGAATTTAAAATATGTAATTTCACAATAGAGAAGACCTTTCTAAGCAAGTCAACAAAACCCAGAAGCCATAAAAAACTAAAATATTTAACTATATAAAACTTTTAAGTTTCTGCATCGCAAAAATTTCATAACCAAAGCCAAAAAGGGGACAATAAATTGGGAGGTAAAAAATTGTTAATTTCTTATATACATGAAGAGCTTTTATTAAAAAAAAAGATAAAAACACAAAAAAAATGGCTAATGGGCATAAACAGATAATTCACTCTAAAAAATGGGTTTTTCAATGATTTTTTTAAACACATGAAAAGATGTCCAAGAGTATTCATGATAAATGAAATGCAAATTAAAACTAGAATGAAATACTATTTTTCTTCTACCAGGTTAGCAAGGATACAAAAATTTGGTAATGTGTGTGTGAGTAATCAGGTTCACAAAGATATTGTTGTTTAGAAGGTCTAACATTAAAGAGCAACTTATAATTTCTATCAAAATTTTAAATGTATGTACCCTTGATTCAAGAATTTAACCTATACATATATTCATATATGTGTATAATCACTACAGCATTGTTTATAATTGACTAATTATGATAAAGACAAACAATAGAAAATCAAAAAGAATGAGCTTTATGTAATGACATATAAAGACCACTGTGATGAATATCCATATTAAAAAAAGAAAGTTGCAAAAGTGTATTTATCATGCTATCATTTGTGTATAAAATAGAGGATATACACTTTTATATTGAAGGAAATAAAAGAATCAGTAATAGTTCTTCAGAGTACAAAGCAGTCCATTTTAGGTACTGCCTTTTCAGTAACAAAAATAAAATAAATAAGATGACTGCTTCAAAGAGAATGAAATGTGTAGTCTGAACATGTCATTAGGCTCTCAACTAAACACAGTTCCAAATAGACATTCTAGGGCTTCCATGGTGGCGCAGTGGTTGGGAGTCCGCCTGCCGATTCAGGGGACACAGGTTCGTGCACTGGGCCGGGAGGATCCCACATGCCGCGGAGCGGCTGGGCCCATAGGTCCGCTAGGCCAGCGCATCCGGAGCCTGTGCTCCGCAACGGGAGAGGCCACAAGAGTGAGAGGCTCGCGCATGGCAAAAAAAAAAAAAAAAGACATTCTAAAATGATTTAGAAAAGCCATGGCTTAGAATTATCAGCATTTCCTCTCAATGCCCTTTCCTGCTTTATAAGTTGAATGATTTAATTGCATTTCTGTACACTAATAATAAAATATCAGAAAGTGAATTTAATAAAACAATCCCATTTACAATTGCATCAGAAAGAATAAAATACCTAAGAATAAACTTAACCTAGAAGGTGAAAGACCTATACTTGAAAACTATAAAACATTGATGAAGCAAAGTGAAGAAACTACAAATAAATGGAAAGAAAGGTCTTGTTCATGGATTGGAAGAATTGATATTGTTAAAATGTCCATACTACTGAAAGCAATCTACAAATTTAATGCAATTCCTAGGAAAAAAATCCCTGACATTTTTCACAGAAATAGAAGAAGTAATCCTAAAATTTGTATGTAACTACAAAAAAACTCTAATAGTCAATGTAATCTTGAGAAAAAAGAACAAAGCTAGAGGTATTGTGTTCCTTGTGTTCAGACAATACCACAAAGCTACAGTAATCAAAACAGCAGAGTAATGACACAAAAATTGACATATAGCATCAATGGAAGAGTAGAGAGATCCCAGAAATAAACTCATGCACATATGGTCAATTAATCTATGACAAAGAAGGCAAAAATATACAATAGAGAAAAGTCAGTCTCTTCAATATGTGGTGCTGGGAAAATTGGACACCCTGCACATAAAAGAATGAGATTAGAACATTTCCTCACACCATATACCAAAAAATCTAAAATTGCATTAAAACAATAGATACTGGAGAGGGTGTAGAGAAAAGAGAACCCTCTTACACTGTTGGTGGGAATGTAAACTGATACAGCCACTATAGAGAACAGTATGGAGGTTCCTTAAAAAACTAAAAATAGAACTACCATATGACCTAGCAATTCCACTCCTGGGCATATACCTGGAGAAAACCATAAGTCAGAAAATACATGCATGGGCTTCCCTGGTGGCGCAGTGGTTGAGAGTCCACCTGCCAATGCAGGGGACACGGGTTCGTGCCCCGGTCTGGGAGGATCCCACATGCCGTGGAGCAGCTGGGCCCGTGAGCCATGGCCGCTGGGCCTGCGCATCCAGAGCCTGTGCTCCACAACGGGAGAGGCCACAACAGTGAGAGGCCTGCGTACCGCCAAAAAAAAAAAAAAAACAACAACATGCACCCCAATGTTCATTGCAGCACTATTTACAATAGACAGGAGAAGGAAGCAACCTAAATGTCCATCAACAGAGGAATGGATAAAGAAGATGTGGTACATATAAACAATGGAATATTACTCAGCCATAAAAGGGAACAGAATTGTGCCATTTGCAGAGACGTGGATGGACATAGAGACTGTCATACAGAGTGAGGTAAGTCAGAAAGACAAAACCAAATATTGTATATTAACACATATATGTGGAATCTAGAATAATGGTATAGATGAACTTATTTGCAAAGCAGAAATAGAGACACAGATGTAGAGAACAAACGTATGGGTACCAAGGGGTGAAGGGGCAGGGTGGGATGGATTGGGAGATTGGGATTGACATATATACACTACACTGTATAATATAGATAACTCATGAGAACTGACTGTATAGCACCGGGAACTTTACTCAGTGCTCTGTGGTGACCTAAATGGGAAGGAAATATAGAAAAGGGCAGATGCATGTATACAGATAGCTGATTCACCTTGCTATACAGCAGAAACTAACACAACACTGTAAAGCAACTATACTCCAATTAAAGAAATGCATTGAAGATGTAAATATAAGACCTGAAACCATACAACTCCTAGAAGAAAACATAGGCAGAATATTCTTTGACACAAATTGTAGCAATACCTTTTTGGACCTGTTGCCTAAGACAAAGGAAACAAAATCAAAGATAAACAAATGGGACCAAATTAACCTTATAACCTTTTGAACACCAAAAGAAACTATTGACAAAATGAAAAGATAACCTACTGAATGGGAGAAAATATTTGCAAATGATATGACTGATGAGTCAATATCCAAAATATATAAATAGCTCAAACACTTCAGTGTCAAAAAAAACGGTTAAAACAAGGGCAGAAGACCTGAATAGACATTTTTCCATAGAAGATATACAGATAGCCAACAGGTATATAAAAAATGCTCAACATCACTAATCATGCAAGTCAAAACCACAATAAGATATCATCTCACACTTGTCAAATTGCTCTCATCAAATGTTGGCCAGGATGTGGAGAAAAGGGAACCCCAGTATACTGTTGGTGGGAATGTATTGCACCAAAAATTGGTGCAGCCACTAGAGAAAACAGTATGGAGATTCCTCAAAAATGTAAAAATAGAATTACCATATGATCCAGCAATTCCACTACTGGATATATATCTGAAGAAAAAAACCCACTAATTTGAAAAGATACATGAACCCCAACATTCACAGCAGCATTATTTATAATAGACAAGATATGGAAGCAACATAAGTGTCCATCACAGATGAAGAGGTACAAAAGATGTGGTATATATTGCTCAGGAAATATTACTCAGCCATAAAAAAGAATGAAATTCCATAATTTGCAACAACAAGGATGGACTTACAGGGTATTTATGCTAAGGGAAATAAGTCAGACAGAGAAAGAAAATACTGTTGTGTTATCACTTACACATGGAATTTAAAAAATAAAACAAGTGATTGAATATCACAAAACAGAAACAGACTCATAGATGTAGAGAACAAACCAGTGTTTGCCAGCAGGAAGAGGGAAGCAGGGAGGAGCAAGATCCAGGGGTAGGGGATTAAGAGGTTAAAAACTGCTATGCATAAAATAAATAAGCTACAGTTTATATTGCACAGCACAAGGAATAGAGCCAATATTTTATAATAACTTTAAATGCAGTATAATCTACTAAAAATTTTAAATCACTATGCTATACCCCTGAAACTAGTATAATATTATAAAAAAAAACTATACTTCAATTAAAAGAAAAAAAAGAAAGCTCCTCTGCAGCCAACCATGCCTTCCTTGGCCCTCAGTATACGAGGTGCCTACATCACCTCAATCTCTCTGCTCTGTGAATACTATGGAAATTACACCACATTTCCTTGTGATTTTTTTTTCACACTAATCCCAATCACCCTACCCCTCAGACACAAATCATTCCCCCTAAACTTAACTGGTGATTAGTTTCTATGTCAGCACCAATGAGGGGAAAACAGTTCAGAAGTTCCTAGCTAATCTGAGAACTCAGTTATGGCCGAAAGCTGGTCACCTGGAAGAGGACCATCTGTGCGGAACAGGCCTGACCTGTGGCCACTGTCAGGGTGTGAGAAGATTTAGGGTTCAGGAGAGAGAAGGTTCCACAGCAACTAGTTACAGACTGTCCTAGCCTCCGGAGTGCCACCTCCCAGATCCCATAAAATTACAGAACAAGCACGAACACAGAAGCCCTGCTCCCCTCAGGCTTCCCTGTGTCCATAAATGTCACCACCACCCGCCCAGGCGCTCTGCTCACTCACGGGCACGTCGTCCTTGACTCCTCTTTGCTCTCATCCCACATCCATTCCACCTGCAGGCCCTGCTACCTCTGTGTCCAAACTTACCCGAACCTGGCGAGCCACGCGACAGGCTCACTGAACTCAGAATAAAGCCCAAATCCCTGCCCAGGGCCCACGAGGCCCCGCCCCCTCTCCTCACTCACCTCTTTCCCACAACAAGCTCAGCGAGTTATGCCTCAGGCCCCGGAACAGGTGTCCACAGCTTGGACCCTCTTCCCCAGACCTTTCCCTGCCTTTCCCTGCCTTTCCCTACCTTTCCCCTCATCCGGTTTCAGCTCCAGGAACACTGCCTCAGAGAGACCTTATCTTTAGTGGGAATTTTCAATAATACACAAAACTAGCAAAAATCGTATAATGCCCTTGAAGCAGCCTTCCCCTACTTTCAGGAATTACCAATCCTGGCCAATCTGGTTGTGCTGATACTCTCACCATTGATTATTGTGAAGCAAATCCCAGACATCCCATCATGTCCTGTATAAATATTTCACTTTCTCTTAAAGAAAACTTGAGTCTCTAATGGACAGGACAGGTCACCTGCTCCTAAGCAGCTGTCTCTTCCCCTCCCTTCTCTATCTTGTCCCTTGCTTATTGATGTCACTGCACTTTTCACTCCGGCACGTATTTTGTTCATTGTTTCTTACTTTATTGTCTGTCTCCTTCTCCAGTCCTGCAAATGTCAGGTCCTTGAGAGCAGGGCCTCTGCGTGCCTTGTTCCCATTAAATACCAGGGCCTTTTATAACAACTATAAATGGAGTACAACTTTTAAAAAGTGTGAATCACAGTATTGTACACTTGTAATTTAGGGAATATTGTATATCAACTGTACTTAAATAAATAAAGTTTAAAAAACCAAAATATCAGAGCTCTGCACAGCACTTGACACATGGTACATGTCAGAAGAAGGCAGAGAAGAGAAGCTGCTTCTGCCAAAGTGGCAGGTCTGCTTCCAAGCCAGGCAGAAGGGGAGGGGTGGATGGGTGGACAAGTCCACTGACATTCCTCTCATGTGGTTTTCTTCTAGATAAAACACCCACTTTTATGAATCAAGAAAAGTTAATTTGCCCAGGACATATATTTGACAAGGCTGGACAGTAAGTATTAGGCTTGGGGGCCATCTGAGCCAAGAACATCAGAAGCCACCTCTGCTGGGGCAGCACATGTCTGTCTCTGGGAGGGCTCAGGGCATCCTCCGCACCTGCCCTGGTTGACAATCCCCCGAGGAGCTCAGGGATCCACGGTGGCCCAGGCTCTGCTGAGGAGGGCAGGATGTGGGAGATGGTGTGCCCCAGGGCTGGTACCTTTGCTCCAGGCAGCTTTTCCGAGTGAAGCCAACATACCGTGTACATACAGAGGAATTGGCATGGTGCCACCAAAAAGCCATCCCTGGTCACTTTGCTCCTGGTCTTGAGGGCATCTGACCCCATGCAGGGTTCCTCACTGCCTGGTCAGCCCTCATTGCAGAGGTCAATCTCATGGTGCTTGGGGATGAACGCCCCCTACCCCTACTGTCTACTCTCTGGTAGCCCTGAATGGCTGATGTTCAAAGTCATTTCCATGAGGAGAGCTGTGTGCTAAGGACTGAGCCAAGCGCAAGAACTGTGTCTATTTGATCTGGTGTTTACCCTCTGCCTTTCTGTGCTTTAGGGAGGTCTTCATTGATTACAGCCTGGACAATGGTGTCACCTTCGAGGCGAAGACCTGAAAATTGCCAGCAAAGACTGTGTGAATGACAGGGTAAGCCTGAGCCTCCCTCAGTGGATGGAGGCAGAGACATCCTGGGGAGATGAGGCGAGGGGAGCAAAGTCCCTGCGGAAGGCAGAGCACGTAGCTTATGAGACAGGCATCTCGGGCAGCACCTCACAGACAGACAGGTGCCCTTAGCCCTTCATCACATTGGTAAAATTCATTGCAAATTTTTCTACAAGAGCACCAAGGTTGCAGGCAGCTGTCCAGGTCTTGCAGAATCTCTGCTCTCTCTGTGAACCAGGTGTCACTGAAGGCACTTGAAAGGGACCAATTCGAGCCCTAAGCAGAGTCCAGGAACAGTGCTGAGGCTCTGCCCACCCTGGACCCACCTAGCCACCTCCCCTGGCCCCAGCCTTGTGGTGGGGAGCTCAAGGTTCCATCCTGGATTCCAGCCAGGGTGAGCAGGAGAGGCTGGGGCACTGTGTACTAGGGGACAGGGTCCAGGGCCTCTAAGAACCCTGGGCCTTCCAAGTCGGGGTCCCTGGCACAGAGGTCAGGAGGGTGGAAGCAGCTGTGGCCGTGCATAATCAGGGTGTGTTTGCACTGCGCTGGTGTAGCAGCAGGCAGGGTTCTGGACCCTCTCATGACCGTCACAGCCCTGGCCTCCCACACCCATTTGGGGAACACCGGCTGTCACTTTGCAGATGTCATCAACCTCACTGAGGCCACTCCTCCTTTCTCGTGCTCCACAGTTACCCCTGTCTGCTAACTGCCTCTGACCTCTGCACGGGGACTCTCCCCTCTGTTGCTGGGAAGCTGGCAGGGCCGGTGGAAAGGGCAGGGCTCAGCTCAGGGAGAGGAAGCTGGGAACAAAGTGCTGCTCCCAGGGGCCCTCTTTTCCCAGCTCCACAGCCTCCAGGCCCCTTAGCCTGGGGCAGCTCGCCATGGGGGACAGAGCGTGTGAGCCTGGAGTGAGGTTCCCCTGGGAGGAGGGACGCGTGTGCCTAATGCCACTGCCCTTGTGTCCAGTCCCAGCTGGTGAGGGTTCCCGCAGCGTGACGGTCCCTTGTGTGTCTGTCTCCGCTGGTCCCTGCACATCCACCTCCGGACCTGAGATTCACCTCCACGTTTCCCAGCAGGAGTTCCGCCACCGGATGGCCCCCGTCCACAGGCACATTGAGAACTCGAGAGCCACCCATGGCTCCGGGCCCAGAACAGGGTCACCCTCAGCCCCACTCGGCCTCTCCTTTTGGCCTCCCTGTTTCCTGGGCATAGCTTCTCTCTGCCCCCTTCACCCCCTGCTTCTCACAAGCAGAAGCTCGATGTAGGGAAGGGCTGGGCAGCGCGGGTCCACAGATGCAGCACACGTGCCCTTGGTTATGCACAAAACAAGAGAACACAGCCCGTTCCTTAATCCCCCACGTGGACCTGGCCTGTGCGTGGGCTTTCTATGGCCGCTCTCTAATGCTCTCAAGTAACTGCTCTCTTCCTCACTCCCGATGTGCACATGGAGGCTCCGAGAGAGGGAGTAGCTCGGCCCGAGGATGCAGAGTGGGGAAGTAGGGGAGGGAGGCTATGGGGAGGTGAGCAGGGTGTCCTGCCTCTGCTCTTGCACCCACACCTCTCTGGGGCCCCGAAGCCCCTCCCTCACCAATCTGTGTGTCGTAGCATTTTGTGGTCCTCACAAAACCCCTGTGCTCTCAGCCAAGAGAGGCAGTGAAGGCTGTGTTGTCACTCCTTAGAGGACTGGGCTTCCTTGACAGGGCCCTGAAGAGAGTCTCGGAACAGGGCCAGTGGTGGGGTCTGTGGCCCAGGGCTCCACACTGGCTCTCTGGGTACCAGCCATGATCTCCTCGCCCCTCTGTGATCCCTCTGGATGAGGCAACCTGAGGAGAAGGGGAACTGTGAGGTCTGGTGTGGGAAGTGGATATTGGGTTCACGGGAAGAGATCACCCAGGCCAACCCCAGGACTTTGGCATGTGTGCCCTGTACAGCATGAGACTGTGGAGAGCCCAGCTGTCCCAACTACAACCACAGTGACCACAGTGCCTACCACCGTCAGGACCAGGAGGACGACAACAAGGACGACGCCAACGATGACAACGAAGACCACGGTGCCTACCACTGTCACCATGACAACAACCACAGTGACTACCGTTGTCGCAGAGGAGGAGACCACAGTGCCCATGATTGTCACCCAGAGCCCAGGTCCCAACAATCATCTCTTGTACCCGACACTCATCCCATCCCTGGTCGTGATACCACTGCTGCTTGTCTGCATCTGCTGCTGCAAGAGGCTGAGTGACCCCTGCCCACACAGCCTGCATCCAGCCCTCACCGGCCCCTGAGGGACCAGCCCCATGCCTGCCCCATGATTCTGCCTGTGGCCAGGTTCCATCAGCCCCAGGGCCAACACACAAGCAAACAAGGCACAGACTCTGTCCTCCCATCCCGGGCATAGACACAGCCTGGGCTTCTAGGGGGCCACCTGCTTCATGCTTTCACCTTCACAGGGAGGTGGCCTATGGACTGTCTCAGCCCCTGGGGAGAAAGGATCCCAGGCCTCCTGAGACCAGGGCTGCCCCACAGCAGTCAGGCTTCTGAAGGACTCAGGTAGACCAAGGCCCCGGGATTCTCGGCTCTTCGGGGACAAAGAGGGGTCTGCAAGGGCACTCATGGTACAAAGGGAGAAGGATGCTGGCCGGGAGGATGCTAACCCCGGGGGCAGCTGCGCCTTTGAAAACAGCATGGATCCCTGCCCATCTCTGGTGCCTTCCGTCATTCCTTCATCAGTCATCACTAAGTCACCAGGATGTGCAAGGCCCCGTGCTGGGCACAGAGGGGCAGAAATGAAGCAGCCGCCTCCCTTGCCCACAGGAGCTCACCATCTGGTGTCTGGTCTGGTATTGTTAGCTGGGGGGCATTGAGGATAAATGTCAACTTCAGAGGGTGTGACAGGTGCCCTGATAATGATAAAGGACAGGGACTGGCCCCGGGTGGGTTGGAAGGCAGAGGCGCTGGCCGGCTGGGTTTGCAAGGACACAGGCCAGAGGTGGGTGAAGAG
Organism: Mesoplodon mirus; assembly: GCF_964341445.2. Taxonomy (NCBI): domain Eukaryota; kingdom Metazoa; phylum Chordata; class Mammalia; order Artiodactyla; family Ziphiidae; genus Mesoplodon; species Mesoplodon mirus. The sequence continues at coordinate 39,711,331 of NC_138977.1, forward strand.
GAGGAACAAGCAGAGCTGAGAAAGGACAAGCAAAGCAGCATAGAAGCCAGCAGGTCACATTTCTGCAAAGGGCGAGAAGTGAGGAGAGAAAGCCGGGTCGGGGAGAGGGAGGTGGACTGTCATCCCTGAGGGCTGGGAGGCAGGGAGGGCTGCAGGGGGAGGGAGGGAAGGGGAGAGGAGGAGGAGGGGTGTGGCGAGTGTTCTCTTGTCTTCATAGGATGTCAGGGCTGCTGCTGAAAACTCGACCAGGGACCAGGGGCCTTAGTCTGCCTGTCTCCCCCTTGACCCTCCACCGAGATACCGATTCCCCTTTCATGACTGAGGAGCCTGAGGCTCAGGGAGGTGGAGCCTGTTGGCCACAGACCCTCAGGCTCTGGGCACCTAGGTTGACACCCCAAAGCCCATGTTTTGATCCCTTACTGCTGCCGAGCGGGGTCCCCTTCTGTCTGCATAGCTGAGCCAGAGCCCTCCATGCCCCTTCCAGCCTGTGTTTATGTCTCTTTAACATCCTAGATCGTCAAGGAGCCACCACCAGCCCAGAAACCAGAAAAAGTAAGTGGTGTGTTTCGTAGTGATATTGTCAGCATACTTGATGCCCACACTGACCTGCACAGAGAGGCCCTCGGACGTGTATGGGGAGATGCCGTCCCCCACCCCTCCCGCTCCCACCTACCTGGGCAGAGAGAGGTGGCAGAAAGGAGAGGGTGACAGAGGGCAGGGAGGGACCCCAGAGAGGACCTGAGACTCACAAAATGTCACCCAGACAACACGGTTCCCCACCTCCGAAGACAGCCTGCACCAGGGCCTTTATCACTGAATCAGCAACGTGGGGTAGCCTATTTCAGAAACAGCTATGGTCCCTCCTGATATAAATGGGCCTTTGCTCAATTCCCAAAAGACTCTTTGTAGACTGATCCTTCCCAGGACTCGCGTGAGCATTTGGAAAAGGATCCTCAGGTTTCAGGGACCTGGTCCCCGTCCCCGGGCTCTGAAGTATGCTGGACTCCATTTTCTTGGTCTTCATCCCTGGCTCATGTCAGGATGAGGGTCGTGGCAGGGTTAGCCTTTAAGGACTGGGGACTGGGGAGGGTGGAGGGAGTCCTAACCTGAATTTGAGCTGTTGGGGCATAGTGCAGTTGACCACAGGGACCAAGGGTCAGGTGACAAGGCTGGGGCTGACCCGGGGTAGGGGCCAAGCCAGGGCCCATAAGAAGTAGTTAGAGAAGGGGTGCCGTGTCCCGAGGCAGGGGGACCTGGGCCTGAGATCTGGTGGGAAACAGGGTCACTGCCCAGGGTGACGTCTACACCGGCTGCAGTGTGGCCTTGGGAGGCTGGATCTGCCAGAGTCGGGTGAATACAGCCCTGTCACCTGCTAATGCCCGCACCCCTGCCAGCCTCCGTCACATGGCACAGCCTCACGCCCAGCTTCTCCTACAAGGGTGGCTGCCTGGAACCAAGGGGACAGGATAGAGTTTGTTGATATTTGGAAAAGAGCCATCTTTGTAAACCAAAAGGAGTTGGTGTGGTTTTCACATGGAGGCCACTCTCTTACTGTGCTGGGTGCTGCTCATTTGTCCTTGATTCGCCAACAAACATTTGCTGACTGGCCAGTACTTGACAGGAGCCCAGGCAACAGATGTCATGTGTCTGCACCCAGGAGCTTCCAGACAAGGACTCAGACAATAATTTTCTCTCTAGAAGCCATGCCCTGTGCAGCGATATATACCGCAGTGATTATCCCTTGCTGTGGGTGCCAAGAAGACAGGATAAGGCTGCTGGAGGTGAGAAGTGTCCTTAGGAAGGGAGACAGAATGCCCTCCCAGCTGGGGGGGTGGGAGGAAGCCTGCAGGCCTCCTGCAGCAGAGGCCTGGACTTCAAAGTCCTGGCTGGGTGGAGATGAGTTTATGGGTGCTAGCCTTTGACCATGTGGGTCCCAGCACCAGGGTCTCCCCCTTGGAACGGGCCCAGGATTCTTGATGTTGGTGGCTGGCTCACAGCCGGCCAGTCCCTAGTTCTCACAGAGGTTGTCATCAGCTTCAGCAGTGGCCTGGATTTCACTGGCCAGTGACTGGATGAGTGAGAACAAACCAAATTACCAATAACCTCATGCGGGTCAGTAACAAATATTTCTGAGACAAGATCTTACCAGCATTAAACTACCCGGGAGTGCCTATGGCTCCTGTCTGCTCAGTGAGGGAGGGAGAGAGCTCACTGCATTGTCCTTGAGGCCCCTGAGATGGGGTGACAAGGGCCACATGGAGGAGGGGGCCTGAGGACACTTCCCTCCCCCAGGTGACTGAGACCCCAGCTGGCAGGGGGCTAAGAGATGAAAGGGATGAAGAGGGCCCCAGGTGGCAGGTGAGGAAGAAAGACCCCACCATCTCTGGGTTCAGCTTTGCCTTCCTCCCCCTGGTCCTGCCTCTGTCGCTGTGGGATCCATTGGTCCTCCTGGGAGCTTCAAATGGCAGCCGGAGGGCGGGCCCCGCATCTCCCCTGAGAGTCAGTGTGAGGGCACAGAGAAGCCAGAGCTCACCTTCCAGAGACGGAGGAAGCACCTGCCATGGGCTCGTTCCTGCCGCAGGCCCGGCCCCACCTTCCGCCCACACCACGTCCACGTTTTCACCGGTTTTTTAGTTTCCTCATTTCTCTCTTTCCCCCCCATTTCAGGACCCTTCCCCCTGAGCAGGGACTGGGTCTCTTCCCTGCCTTCTCCCTCTGAGCCCCCCAAAAGCAGTCCCTCTTCCCTCTTCTTCAAGCTGCTGCTCAGTCCCCATGCCCCCCTCACCTTTCTCCTCGAAGACCTCTCCTTGGCTACTGCATATCTTCACCAAACTTTGACACTTTTTTCAAAAGTAGCCCCAACGTCTCCTCCTACACCAAAAGTACTGATTTGTTCCAGAAAACAAAACTCTCTGTGACCCACAGTGACGAGCTCCCAACAATCACAGAAGGCTTTTAAGCCCCCTGCCCCAGGTGACGGCTGCAGTGCTGTCTCAGCCACTTTGTGGGGACACAGCCCTGGGAAGCCATGGGAGACAGAGGGGACACCACCCATCTGGAGGCAGCGTCTGTGCCTGTAGCTTCCTCACAACCACATCTGCTTTTCAGGGAAAACTGGATACTTTTTGTGACGTTGCCCAGCACTGCAGCCAGCTGCCACTGATGTGGTATCCACCCAGGGACATGGTAAGCAGGGCACAGGGATGCCCCCCGTGGGCTGGTGTCTTGCTTTTGCCCTTGACAGTTGCCCCTGGGACTTTGGGTCAGAGAGCCCTCTCCGGGCATCGGCCAAGAGGAACGCCCAAGGCGTGGAGACCTAGAGCTCATGAGCCTCCAGACGATTCTCAACATGGTGCCCGTGCATTTCCCCTGCATCCTCGTCTCAAGGATGTCAGGACCTTTCTTCTCCGGAGCAATGCCCAGCAATTGCAATCTTAAGCGAAAAGGGCTGGAGAGGCCTATTGGACTCCCATCCATCATCCCTCCCCACTGCTTACCCGACCCTGTGGGACTGCTGGCTGCACCCCATCCATGAGACCCTCCTGGGCTGCTCACTCAGCTGCAGGAGTGGCGGAGGACATGTTGACACCCCTCCCCAATATTGTCTGGTCAACACTGACTGGTTTTACCAGGTAGTAAAGATGCCACCCTTGTGTCAGTGCCTGTGACAATGTGGAGAAGCCCAATTTCTCCACTTGTCATCCTTGTTATTTAATAATAAAAATGATAGATAATTTTATTGTGTCCTTTCTCTGGGTCAGTTGCTAGACTAAGAACTTTACATGTTTTCACTGTTTTAATCCTCCCAGTAACTGTATTTTTAGGTGCTCTTATTATCCCATCTTTACCAAGGGGGGTCTGACCCACAGAAATACTGAGTGACTTGCCCCAGGTCACAAAGGCCAGGAGGGGCGGAGCTAGACTTCAGTTCTGAGCCTGGCTCCACCCTTCTCACCGCTCTGTCCCCCATTCGGTTCAGCATTCATGGTCTCATGATGGTTACCCCGAAGCCACCAGAGCTGGCCCTACTCAGGCCCCAAGCCCATAGAGAATGGTGCTCCTGATTTCCCTTATAGTCATCTGCTTGGGCATCATATTCCTGGGTGTCCCCATGCTCAGATATTTTGTACAGACTGGGTCAGAGACTTAGAGGAAGTTGTGGTCTCAGGGTTTGTACTGAGGGCTGCACTGACCACATTCACTGAATCAGGAAAACACTGGCTCTTGGTGGCTGGGCAGGTGGGCATTTGGAAACTGTAGACAGGCCTGGAAGCCTCTGGACACTGCTGGTGACATACCTGAGGCATGCTCACACCCAGCAGAGACACTGCCTGGTGACAGTGGTGTCAGGGCTCCTTTGGCCGCTGAGCTCCCAGTTCTGGGTCTGAATCGAGCTCTGAGTCCCAGCCGTGATTGCACAGAAGCCCCATTTGCCACCTGATTCTCCTGGAGCCTCTCCCAGAACCAGCCCCTTTCTAGTCATAAGAGCCCCACCCCAGCCTTATGCCCTCAACAGTGGAGACAGCCACCCAGAGATGCTCACTCAGGATCAGGAGGGACAGAGCAAGACAGAGGGCTGAAGCAGAGGGAGGCGAGAGACAAGAGGGTGGACCAAGGGAAGGTGCCAGCTATGGCCTTCCTGCCCAGCGAGGTAAGGGCAGGGGCGCTGAGCGCCTCTCTGAAATGGTCCCATTGCCAGGGCCACTCTTCGAAGCTCAGGTTGGGGAAGTGGCAGAGTGACGGATTAGGGGGCCTTATAGCTGCCCAGGGCCCTGCCAGGCCCCTGCAATGCCAGCTCTCGAGTCCGCCCAGCAGTCTGTGGCTCACAGTGACCTGTGTGCTCGCTGGAGGCAAAACTGAGGCCTGACACATCAGGGGACTTGCCAGGACCACCCAGAGAGTAAGTGGCAGCAGCCAGAGCTGCCTGAAATCAGCCCTGCTCATCCTGAGAGGGGCTGGGAGCCAGTAACTTGCCTGGTGGACGTGACCCCTCCCCCTCCTCTGCCCCCATCCCATTTGACCTTGTCCCTCCCAACCTTCGTCCTGGAGACCTAGTGTTGCAGGATTTCTGTGGATACTCCAGTATTCCAGTAGGTGCAGGAGTGAGTCCTCATTCCTTTCTTGAAGCCCTCAGTGCTCTGGTCCCAGGCTTAAAGTCAATCTTGGTCTAAGTGACGGGGTGTCAGCTGGGACCTACAGTCTCTGCAGACCAGAGTCGGCCACCAACCCCAGCCCTGAATGTGCAGCAGGAGATACCCAGACAGGCTATGGGGACACAGTACCCAGGAGTGTCCTTATCACAGTCGACACACTATGGCAGTCGGTCTTCTTTATCGTTACCTTCTGTGAAATGACAGTGTCTCTCTCTGCTCCACCACCTTCTAATCCCCAGAGGAATTTTTCTAATATTGGCCCTTCCAGAACGCACTCCTTCCTGAGGTTCCAGGAGAGAATGCTTTTCCTGTCTTTTCAGCTTCTAGAGCTACATTCCGTGTGTTCCTTGGCTCCTGGCCCTTCTCCATCTACAAGGCAGCAGGGCAGCACCTCAATCTGCTCTGCTTGCACAGTCACATTGCCTTGTTTTTTGGGCAAATCTCCCTCTGCTTCCCTTTCACAGGACCCTTTGATCAAGTGTAGGAGCCCCCCCACGTAACCTAGAATAGTCTCCCCATCTCAAGATCCTTAATCACACCTGCAAAGGCCCTTTTGCAATATGACCTACAACATCCACAGGTGACAAGGATTAGGACTGGGATATATTCGGGGCCTTTATTCAAGCGACCATAGCAAACCACTGAACTAGAAGCTTCCTTGAGAGCAGGGACTGTTCTATAGGGCACCTTGCATACTATGCTTCATGTAAAGAACAGAGGGACACAAAGGCACAAAGGTGTGAGTGTACATGGTGTGGGGATGCACAGATCAGGCTAAGAAGGGTCCACACTCAGGGGCCATGGCTCAAACTGTGCTCCTACGTTCTGACTGCCTTGGTTGCCAATGAGATTTGGGGGGGTAAAGAGAGAGCCCGTGGTCCTTGAGGACCTGCCCACTGGAAGTGAGCTGGGAGTCTGGGAAAGACCAAGGTGTTCTCGCTCTTCTCCCTTATGCTGCCTCAGAGCATGGAGACCCTTTCTTACTCACTGTCTGCATCTCTTGGAGCTGAGTGCTCAGAGTTGTTGCCAGCTTCCAGAGTGCTTAGGCCACCCTGTCTGGCAATCTGGGCTCTTCAGCTGGGAGTCCTAAGCTGAGCAGGAGCTGGGGACAAGGAGGAAATGACAGAAAAGCCAGGGGCAGTTTTTGCTACAGACGGATTACACTGTCCCAAAGGATCTGCATCAATCTTTACCCAAACCTAAGGGCCCATGTGCCTCCATAGCCCATCACCCATCTGACGGTGCCCCCACCTGCCCTTGCCCTGTGGGCCCAGAGCCCAGCCTGAGGATTGTAGTGGGGACTCAGCCCTTTGGCACACACTCATCAAGAGAGCCTGGGCAATGCTGGGGCTACAGTGGCAATCAGCCCTTGTCTTTGCTCCATAGGCTCCCAGTCCAGAAGGAAGCAGGCAAGTTCAACACCAGAGCAAAGGCAGGCCAGAGTCAGAACAACAGGCTTCCCTGGAGAAGGGAGGGCAGATGTCCAATGCCTGAACTGAGTCTAGAAATAGGAGCACAGACTGGAGGCCAGCACCCAGGGAGAGGAAGGGCATCAACAAGGGCTCACCCTGGGGATCCTAACAGGTCCTGAGCCTGCTCCCCTTGAACCAAGGAAACCACAGCCTTCTGCTCCCAATTCTGGTGGCTTCTCAGTGACCTCTCTCTTCTCTTCCTTACAGGGGAGGTGTGTCAACTTTGCCTTAATGTATCCCCACTATGCACAAATGCTCTGAAGACCAAAGATCTGCCTTTGACCCAGCCAGGAGTGCCTCCCCCTCGATAGCTGTTGCTCGCATTGTCAGCAAACACACACACACACACACACACACACACACACACACACACACACACAATGGAATACTACTCAGCCCTAAAAAAATGAAATTGTGTAATTTGCCACAACATGGATGGACCTAGAGAGTACCATGCTCAGTAAAATAAGTCAGAGAAAGACAAATACTGTATGTTATCACTTATATGTGGAATCTAGAAAATGAAACAAACTAGTTAATATAACAAAAAAGAAACAGATTCACAGATATAGAGAACAAACTAGTGGTTACCAGCGAGGAGATGGAAGTGGGGAGGGGCAAGATAAGGGTAGGGAATTAAGAGGTACAAACTACTATGTATGAAATAAATAAGCTACAAGGAAATATTCTGCAGCACAGGCAATATAACATTTCATAATAACAATAAATGGAGTATAATCTCTAAACATTTTGTACACCTAAAACTAATATAATACTGTAAATAAAGTATATCTCACTAAAATTTTTTTGAATTAAAAGTTGTGGTATATCTATCTATCTATCAATCTCTCTCTCTCTCTCTATATATATATATATACACAATGGAATTTTATTTGGCCATAAAAAGGAAGGAAATCCTGCCATTGTGACAACATGGATAGAACTTGATAGCATTTTGCTAAGTGAAATAAGTCAGAGAAAGATAAATACTGTGTGATCTCACTTATATGTGGAACCTTAAAAAAAAATAAAACCTCATAGAAAAAGAGATCATATTTGTGGTTACCAGAGGTGGGGAGTTGGGGGAGGAGGAATTGAATGAAGCTGTTCAAAAGGTGCAAACTTTCAGTTATAAGATAAAATAGTACTTGGGATGTAATTTACAACATGATAACTACAGTTAACACTGCTATATGGTATATTTGAAATTTGTTAAGACAATAGATCTTAAGAATTCTCTTCATAGGAAAAAACATTTTTTTCTTTTTCTTTTTTTGTATCTAGATGAGATGATATAAGTTAACTAACTTGACTGTGGTGACCATTTCACAGTATATGTAAGTCAAATTATTATGCTGCATACATTAAACATACAATGCTATGTTAATTATATCTCAATCAAATGGGGAAAAAAGGAACTCAGCTAATAAATACAGAAGAAATAACAAAATTAGAAGTCACCATTTTACCTGCTGTATAGCACAGGGAACTCTACTCAAGACTCTGTAATGGCCTATATGGGAAAAGAATAAAAAAAAAAAAAAAAGAGTGGATATATGTATATGTATAGCTCATTCACTTTGCTGTACACCTGAAACTAACACAACATTGTGAATCAACTATACTCCAATAAAAACAATTTTTTTTTTTTTAGGGCTTCCCTGGTGGCACAGTGTTTGGGAACCCGCCTGCCGAAGCAGGGGACGCGGGTTCGTGCCCCGGTCCGGGAAGATCCCACATGCCGCGGAGCGACTGGTCCCGTGAGCCATGGTCGCTGAGCCTGGGCGTCCGGAGCCTGTGCTCCGCAGCGGGAGGGGCCGCAACAGTGAGAGGCCCGCGTACCGCAAAAAAAAAAAAAAAAAAAAAAATTTTTTTTAAAGTCACCATTTTGCGACCCTTAATGAAATAATATAGACATTTATCATTAATAGATGCTTAAGCCATTAGTTGGAATGTTGCTGGGGGATTTAACCATGAGTCAAAACATTGCTGGAGAAATTTAATGGTGGGAACAGACTGACAAACTTGATCCCATTTACCAATCTTATCATCAGTAAAAATACAACTACCAAGTATCATGTATCCCCTGAAGAATAAGATCAACAACAACAACAAACACAATTAACCTTGACTCTCACCAAGTTTCTAGCTCTAACCACTAGCTTACAGGAAATTTATGATACAAAAAAAATTGTTTAATGTAACATCACAGAGAAACTATATATCTCTTTATGACTGTGCTTCCTACTTAAAAAGATTCTTAACTAATTTTCAACCTCTTGGAGGCAATACCCTCCTTGTTGTGAATCCATAAAATAAGAAAAGACACAAGTAATAATAGGAATTAAAAACAAGATAGAGCAGAAATATAAAAATCAAACATATTCTGAACTTTATACCAAATATAGGGAAAAAGATGTTCAAATTCCTAGAAAAATATATCTGAAATGACTGATAAAAGAATGGAAGCACTAAACAATCCAATGTGGTAGCCTGCTCAGGCTGCCTTAACAAAGTACCACAGGCTGGGTGGCTTAAAAACAGAAATTTATTTTCTCACCATCTGGAGGCAGGAAGTCCAAGATCAAAGTGCCAACAGGGTTGGTTTCTGATGTGGTTTCTCTTCCTGGATATCAAATGACTACCTTCTCACTGTGTCCTCACATGGCCTTTCCTCTGTGCCTGTGTAGGAAGAGAGTTCTGGTGTCTCTTTCTCTTCTTATGAGGATATCTGTCTTCTGGGATTAGGACTCCTCTTTATAACCTCATTTAACCTCAGTCACCTCCCTAAGGGCCCTAATCTCCAAATACAGTCACATTAAAGGTCAGGGTTTAAAATCTAAATTGGTGGGTGAACAATTCAGTCCATAACATTCAGTAAATACTGAGTAAATTTTATCAGTAGTTTAAAAAGTTCCCACAAGGAAAACACCAGGCATAGATTATATCATATCAAATATTCAAGGAGGAGAATATTGTGATCATGTTCAAAGTCTTTCCAAAAGAAGGTGAAAACATTCCCAAGCACATTTTATGAGGCTAGTATACCTAATATCAAAACCAGGTAAGAATAGCACAAAAACAGGAATTAAAGGGCAGCCTCTCTCATGATCATAGGTTAAAAACTTCTAAACTAATGGTAAACGCAATCCAGCAGTGTTTTAAAAAAATATCATGATCAATTTGGGTTTAGTAATAAAATACTAAAATTAGCTTTCCATGCACCAATGTAATTAATCACACTAACAGATTATTGGTGAGATGCACATATTCATCAAAAGAATATACAGAAAGGGAATTTAGATAAAATTCAACACTCCTTCATGATTTGTATCAAACCGAGAATAACAAGGAAACTGCCTAATCGGATAAAAGATATCCAACAGAAGCCTTCAATAAATACCATTCTTAAACGTGATGTGTTAGAATTATTCTCTTCGCAATCAAGAATGCCTCCATCACAACTTCGAGTCAACATTTCATTGGAGAACTAGTCAGCATAATGTTTTTGGGGTTTGTTCATTTTTTATAGAAACGCAAACAATTCTACAGATAAATTTTTATAATAACAGAGTTTAGCAAGTTGGGTGAGTGTATCAAATACATACATTTCTTCAGGATAGCAATCATTTAAAAACTCTATTAAAAATGCCTTTCCAATAGCATCCAAACTACAGAGTATCTAGGGAAGGCACTTGACAAAAGAAGTCACGATATTCATAGGGAAATTTATAGGCAAGGCACTGAAAACAACTCAAATAAATGAAGACATGGCCGTGCTCACTGATAGGAGGAGTCCAGATCACAGATTCAAATCCTTCCAAATACTTACAGTTATTGTAGTCGAATATTAGAAGGTTTGGCGGGGGAGAGGAGTGAAAACAGTGTGCTACTTCTAAAATTGACATGAAAGAGCGAATGGATTTTTTACCCAAACGCAAGTCCGTGTGCCCGACGCACTGTGAGGCCAAATACCGGAACGTCTGAGTTTGGAGCAGAGAAAGGTTTATTTCAGGGCCACGCAAGGAGACAATGGCTCATGCCTTAAAAACCCCAAACTCCCCGAAAGCTTTCAGCAAAACCCTTTTATAGGAAAGGTGAGGGAGGGGCGTGGTTAGTTGTTGCAGACATCTTGGTGTCAGATCCTTCGTTCATGAGGTCAGGTCACAGTCAGGTCACGATGTTCTTCACATTTGTTAATAACAAATGTTATTCTCTGTTCTGACAAGAAAGGGAAGGGGAGGCATTTAATCGTCTCCACGCCTCCTTTCGACTTTCAACACTTAACCAATCCCATAAGCAAAGCGACATCATTACCCCTCATTTTACTTGTTCAAGGTCCCAAGGCTGGACTTTCGTCCTCCGAGGTCCAGGCGCCGGCTAAGCGAGGGGGTCCCTGCGCAGGCCCGTCACCCTGCCCGGGAGCGTTCGTCCAGCACCCAGTCTGGGTCCTCCCGCCAGTGCCCAGGTCCAGCTGAAGAGGCAGGTCTCAGCTGGCGGTGCCCTCAGGGCCAGGTCTCCAGACCCTGCCCAGCCTGAGGGAGCCAGGCGCCCAGGACCAGCCCTCAGGCTCCTCAAGAGGCCTAAATGGGGGCCGGGTCCCACGGACTGTGACCCATGGAGGCCGCCGCCGCCGCCATTAGGTCCCGGAGGCGGGTTTTGGGGAGAGGTTCGGCCACTGCTTCAAGGCCTGGGCCCAGTCCATGGGCGGCCATGGCCAGGGCTTCACAGCCCTCAGCCTGTCCCCCAACCCCCAGCTCACCTGGCAGCCTGAGGCCGGAGGGCCTGGAGGGCCCCGGGGAGAAGGCCGCAATCCACCCCTCACCGCACTCTCTGCCCGAGGGCCGCTGGGAGGATGACTAAAGTTCACGTCCTAAGGGTCTCGAGCTAATGGTCGCAAGTTAACAGCTGCGAGCCACGCCCCGTCCCCGACCCCCCCACCCCATTTAGTTGTTTCATGTTTTTCCATGGAGCAGAGACAAGCCATCGTCACTCGGCCCTCTCTGAATTTCTGGTCCACAGACCCTGTGAGCATAACGAAATAGTTTTTGTTTTGTCACTCAGCTTGTGATGGCTTTTACAAAAAGTAGATAACTGGCAGGCCCTTCAGTCACAAGGGACTTTGACATCCTTGCAGGACCTTCTTCCCCTTCTAGATCCTTCCATCCACTGGGTCACACGAATGACCACGGCAACACGCTCCACTCCCAGTTCCGGGACCTCCTCCCCGACAGTGATGCCTCATCTAAGCCACCTCAGCTGCCCTCTTTCAGCTGACAAGAAGGCAGGATTTCTCCAGGATCTTAATGGCCACCTGAGAGGGTTTGGGATGAGGAACAAACGGAGGCCTCATCTTACTGCCCCTCCAAAGAGCCCCTGACTCCCCCTGGGATTGTCAACAGGCAGGACACTGAGCAGAGCTGCAGGTCACAAAGTCACCATGCCAACCTTTCTGTCCATCATAAGGGACATCATAATGGAATTCCGCCTCCTTGGGGCTGGGGGCAGGCCGAGCAGGTAGTGGGCCATCGCCCAAGGCCAGCGATCTTTGCATCTTCCGCCCTCAGTGCAGGTACCGGGGGAGGCTCACAGCTTTGGGGAAAGGGCTAGAGGGGTCGAGGACCCTTGGAACACGCAGACACAGCGGAGGCCGGCGTCCAGTGGGGCCGCAGGGGCAGCCAAAAACAATGGGCAGCGGCGGGCCTGGCCTGCCAGGGCCCACGCTCTTCCTGCTGCTGGTGCTGCTGCCCACGCTGCTGAGCGCGCGGAGCTTCCAGCACGACGGCCCAGGCTGGAAGGACCCCCACGACCTCAGTCTGGACTCGGGGAACCTCTACCGCCACCTCATCCGGGACACGGGAACCTCCCAGCACCTCCGCAGCCCCAGCACCTGGACCCGGGAGAGCCGGGCAAAAGATGAGAATTCCTGCCAGAGCTCTTTTGACCTCTACTTCATCCTGGACATGTGAGTGGCCCTCCTGCCCCTGATGGCGCCATTGGGAGCCGTAGTGCTGTCTCTGATGTCAGTGTGGGCAAGACTTGGCTTAAACAGGTGCCAGCTTCCGTGAGGGGAGAGGGTGGAGTCGTCTTGGTCAGACCTCTGTGGCCTCCCTCCTTGTCCTGAGGCAGAGGGAGTGACCCGGGCATTCGTTTCCTGGGCCTTTTTCTTTTGGAAAGGAAAAAAGGCCACCATAGGTTTCTGGATGGCTCTCAGCTTGACGAGGACCCGTGGCCTGCACGCCCCTTAAACAGCTGCAGGGGCAGGTGATTGCTAGGCGCTATCTTCTCAGCACTTGGGAGAAGCTCACTTTGCGTTTGGGGTTGTGTTTTTTGTTTTGTTTTGTTTTTAACCAAATGACCTCTAGTTTTCCTGGGCCCCAGAGAGATTGCCGTGTCATCTGTTAGGCATTCTCCTAGTGTCACTGCTTAGAAAGTCCTTTGCTTTGCTGGTTCTAAATGTTTTGCTTCTTTCTTTGACTGCTTAGAGATCCACATTACAGTTTGTGTGCACTTTCTGAACACTTTGGTCTTTCTGCATGTGGCCTTGGGAAACCTGGGCTGTGCATAAGGTACCTTCTGGCCCTCAAGGAAGGAAAGGGATGGGCTGGTCTTCGGACTGGAGACATTGCCTTGGTTCCATTTTCAACTCCTCTGTGGGACTGAGGATAAATTTTACTCATTCAGTAATAACAGTGGTTTGACTCCCAATATCACTGAAGCACTTTATGGTCCCCAAAGCCCTTTACTGGGCATCTGCCATCCTCAAAACAATACTGGGCTATACAGCAGGGAAAATATTTGCATATGCAATCTCCTGGAAAGGGGAGCAGGCTCCCCGAGTTTGGGTGAAGTAGCCCAGAGGCTGGTGGGGGTGACAGAACCCAGGCTTCCTGTGTTTCCCTAATTCCAGCATCCCAGTTTGTACTACCTCTGAGTCCTCTTATTCTCTGTGGAGACTGATGATTGGGGGGTGGGGGGGATGTGTGCCCCAGCCCACTAGCTTCTAAGCAGAGGCAGCAGAGGTGGGAGCACCCTGCTTGCTAGAAGAGAAATTCCCTCCTCACGGTCCAGTGGCAGGAATTCTGAGATGCCCTGGGCACATCTTGTCTGGTTGCCCAGGGTGGTAGTGATTCCCCTCTTGGGCATTGGGGATGGGGATGGATGGGCATTGTAGGGAGATGACAGCCTCTTTGGGTCAGTCTTTCCAGAGAGTGGCAGTGAGTCCAAAGGGTCCTGTCAGCTGCCATCCTGTTACAGTGCCACTGCCCACACCCCTGCTGTCTGCAGTCAAGCCCAGTGTGGGCACAGCACAGCCCCAGGAGGGATGGGGGAAGGGCTCTGGGCACAGGTGGGTCACTTCCTATGTTTCAGGGATGTGCCGAACACTAAGAACAAGCAAGAACTTGAGGAAGTAGGTTCTATACCCCTACTTTAAGGTGACGAAACTGAGGCTGGGAGTACTAAATGATTTGCTCAATGTCCATCAAAGTTAGTTTGCTGCAAAACATTAAATAGTGGAAGGATGCTCCCCTTTCCTCTCCTCCAAGAAGGGTGTGAGGTGGGGGGACTAGAAAGGCACCAGAGAAATGGCTTCCTGAGCCAGGTTGTCCCCACTTCCCACCCCTCTCCCCCACCCCCCTCCCCCACCTCCTGCCTCCTTTGTCTTCATAAGTGCTGGGAGGCAGCACTGATCCCTCTGACCATAGCTGGTGTAGCTGTAGTTCAGCGTGAAGTGTGTGGGTCTTCCCATGAAGGCTGGGAGGGCAGGAGAGAAAGGGGAGCAACTCAAGCTCAGTCCAGTCAGGCTCCAGGACTGAAGCTGCTCCACAGTCCCCGCCCCTTACTGTCAGTAAGACACTTGCCTTGCAGTCTGGCCAGGTCTGAATCCTGCTGGATTCTGCAAATGAGAAGGGGAGCTGGGGATGTCCCAAAGAAGGCCCTGCACACCCATTTCTCAGCCCCAGGCCATCAGGGAGGAGTAGGCCTACAGCTCGGCCACAGTGGGCCAGGCCAGGCTTGTCTGAAAGCACAGTACACTCCTCAGCCCCAGGGAAGAAACAGCACTCCCTGGGAACTATGCTCTTTTAGTCTAGTTGAAGAAAACCGGCTTGACAAGATTTTCCCAGAATGTGAGGACAGCCTTCCTCCTGATGTCCCCTGCTACTCTTGCTGGAGAGGGGAATAATGACCACTGAGGAGGCAGCCCCAGCTCTGCAGTCAGGCAGACTCCACTCATCATCCGTCATGCGGCCTAGGGCAAGTCGCCTCACCTCTCTGCCTCAGTGTCCCCATCTGTACAATGGGGCCTTCATACCCACCTGACCAGGTTGGGATGGGGATGAAGGGGAGTTTATATGGTTTGCCCAGCATGTATCAGATGCAGCTGTGGAGGATAAGCATAAAATAAACTTCCAGGGAAGGCAGAGTCACACACCCTGGGAACTCCCCGGCACTGCAGGGGCCCCTGATCCAGCCCTGACTCCGTGGCTCACTCTCTCTGCGTGTGCCCTTTGTGGGGAGGTGGGTTGTGCGTCAGACACCTCTGCTGGTGGCGCTCCCAAGGCTCTCTGGATCTTTCATTCATTGGTGAGCAGTCTTATTCATTCTCTCATTCCTTGTTCATCCATTCCCTGAAATAATTACTGGAAAACTGCTATACTGCCGTCACTGTTTTGGGCAGTGGGGATAAGGCAGCAAACAAAACTTGAAAAAGTCCTCATGCCCTTAGAGCTTTCATATTAGGAGACAAGAAATAAATAAATCCAAGAGGAAATATTGTGTTAGATGGGGATAAACACCAGGGGGAAAATCAGGACAGGAGGATGGGAAGTGCTGAGGGAGGGGCTGTTCTAAAGATGTGTTCAGGAAAGGCTATGCTGACAGACTGGAAGGTGAGGAGGTGGGAGAGGGTAGGTGTCGTTTGAGCAGAGGAGGTGTGTGATTGCACTGTTTCTAAAAGGGTTACCGTTAAAGGGCACAAGGGCAGATCCTGGCAGGAGACCAATGAGGGGCCTCGTGCAGGGAGCCAGGGAGGAGCTGATGGTGGTGTGGACCAGTAGGTATGGGTGGCGATGATGGAGCGCTTTTGAAGGTAGAGGTCACAGGATTCCAGACAGAATGGATGGACGGAGACCAGGAGTGTCCCTAGACTCAGGGTAAGGGTAGAGTAGGAAATCAGCCTCATCACTGCGTCTTCTTAACAACTATGTGTAAATGTTATTACCACTATTTTACAGATGAGGAAGGGAAGCTGCTCAGGGCCTGGGAATAACCACCAAAATCCTCAGATAGGAAAACATGGAGCTGGAATTAAAACCCTCGAGTATCTGATTCCAAAGCCATTCCAAAGACTCCAAGACTGGGTGGGTCCCTGAGAATCCCTCCGGGTGGTTAGAAGCAAAAGCAGTGTCTCACCTGCAGGAAGGTCTTGAGTGGTTCACTCCCAGCTGCTTCATTAGATTCCTTATTCATTGGTTCCTTCATTATGCTGAATTGGATGAAAATGACAGACCCTCCCATGTGCCCACAGTACTGGCCAGTGGCCTATGAAGGCCAGGGAGCTGCAGGCTAAGGGAGTGGCCTGTGCAAAGGCCTGAGGAATGAGGCCCTCAGGTGATCCCAGAAGATCCAGGTGTGTAGAAGTTGGGCATGGGGGAGAAGGAGAAAGGAGGGGCACAGGCCAAGATGTGGCCCTGGGCCCACGTAGGAGGTGTGTTCTTCACATTTTATCAGGGGAGAAATGGATCAGATCTGCATTTTCAGAAGGACCCCTTGGCTGCCTTGGGGAGGATGGGTAGGAAAAGGAAAGACTGGAAGCAGCAGCTGGAGTAAAAAAGAGAAGGGTCCAAGGAGGTCCCAGGCAGCTGGAGAAAGGCAAGTAGGAGCCCAGGGTGGGTGTGCCCGAGAGGAGAAGGAGGAGACAGAACCCAGAGGAGCACCCACACGTGGGGCAGCGTGGAAGGAGAGGGGCTGGCCAAAGAGGAGAGAAGCAGAGTGCCGGGAACAGAGCGAGGCAGGATGTTCAGTAGGAAGGGCCTTGGCATCAACACCTGTGCGAGGGGACTGACAGAAGGAGGACTGAGTGGCACTTTAGGGCAGGCCTGACAGGCTCTGCTGACCTGGGAGGAGCTTTGGAGCTGAAAGGCACCCTCAAGGTGGTCCCAAGTTGGGCCAAATGATTAGGCCATCAGTCACCACAGGTGGCTACCTGAGGAAGGGAGGGACCTTGGGCAAGGAAACTCTGCACGTGATGGGTTCCTAGAGCTGATGACAGCTGAAGGGACATCCTCAGAGTAATATCCAGACTCAGCATATCTGGGTCCTTCACAGCTCCTCCCACAGCTTGGATGAATGGAAGAATAGGGCTATGCAGGCCAGACCATTGATCTGTGTTCTCCTGTTTGTGGGTCATCTCATGTCTTGTTTTCTCCTTCTTAGGACCCCTCACAGTCCCTTGTGGAGCTAGACATGGCTTATGTGCTTTGGTCAGCAGAGGACATTGAAACCTGTACCTATCAAACAATAACTCCCATTCATCTCTCCCCAACCTGTGGTAACCTCTATCCTATTTTCCATATCTGTGAATTTGCCTCTTCTAGGTACCTCATACAAGTAGAATCATACACTAGTTGGCCTTTTGTGTCTGACTTATTTCACTTAACAAAACGTTTTCAAGGTCCAACCATGTTGTAGCATGTATCAAATTTTCATTCTTTATATGGCCGAATAATATGCCATTTAATGTATATACCATTTCCCTTATCCTTTTATCTGTAGATAAGCACTTGGATTGTTTCCTCACTGGAGCTATTGTGAATAGTGCTGCTGCGAACACTGGTCTACATGTTAACTAGTTGAGTCCCTGCTTTCACTCCTTTTGGGCATATGCCTAGGAGTGGAACTGCTCGATCATTCTGTGCTTTTAATTCTGTGTTTAACTATGTTAACTATGCCATAACTATTTTCCACAGTGGCTGCACTATTCTACAGTCACACAAGCAGTGTACAAGGGTTTCAGTTTATCCACATTCTCTCTGGCACTTATTATTTTCCAAATTTTGTTTTGTTTTATTTTATTTTGTTTTGTTTTGTTTTTCATAATAACCATCATGAAGTGGTATCTCATTGTGGTTTTGGTTTACATTTCCCTAATGACTAGGGATGTTGAGCATCTTTTTATGTGCTTAATGGCCATTTGTATATCTTCTTTGTAGAAATGTCTATTTAAGTCCTTTGCCCATTTTTGAATTGGGTTGTTTGGTGTTGGTTGTTGAGTTGTAGGAGTTCTTATGTATTCTGGATATCAATTTCTTATCAGATATATGATTTGCAATTGTTCTTTCATTCTGTAGGTTATCTTTGCATTTTTAAAAATATTTATTTATTTATTTATTTGGCTGCATCGGGTCTTAGTTGCAGCATGCGGGCTCTTCGTTGATGTGTGCGGGCTTCTCTAGTTGCAGCACGCAGGCTTCTCTCTAGTTGCAGCAGGCAGGCTTCTCTCTAGTTGTGGCTCGTGGGCTCCAGAGTGCGCAGGCTCAGTAGTTGCGGCACAGGGGCTCTCTAGTTGTGGCATGGGGGCTCTAGAGTCTGCGGGCTCAGTAGTTGCAGCTCACGTTCTTAGTTGTCCCACGGCATGTGGGATCTTAGTTCCCCAACCAGCGATCAAACCCATGTCCCTGCTTTGGAAGGCGGATTCTTAACCATTGCACCGCCAGGGAAGTCCCTCTCTTTTCATTTTTTTTCATGGTATCCTGTGTACAAAAGTTTTTACTTTTGATGAAGTTTGATTTATCTCTTTTTTCTTTATTATCTGTGCTTTTGGTGTCATATCTAAAAACCATTACAAAATCCAATGTCATAAAGCTTTTCCCCTGTGTTTTCTTATAAGTTTATTAGTTTTAGCTTTTACATTTAGGTCTTTGATCCATTTTGAGTTAATTTTTGTATATACTATGTAGGTGTAAGATAAGAATTTAACTGCATTCATTTGCATGTAGACATCCAGTTTTCCTAGAATCATTTGTTGAAAATACTGTCATTTCCCACATTGGATACTCTTGGTGGTACCCTTGTCAAAAACCAATTGAATGCATATATGAGGGTTTATTTCTGGACTCTCTATTTTATTCCATTGTTCTATATGTCTGTCCTTATGCCAGTACCACACTGTTTTGGTCAAGCTCTTAATACAATAACTTTGTATTAAATTTGGAAACCAGAAAATATGAATCTGCCAACTTTGTTCTTATTCAAGATTTTGCTTATAGCTATTTGAATCCCCTGAGATTCCATATGAATTTTAGGGTGGATCGTTCAATTTCTACAAAAAGAATTGCTGTTGAGATCTTGATAAAGATTGCATGGAATCTGTAGATAACCTTAGCTAGTATTTCCAATTTAACACTATTAAGTCTGCTAATCCATAAATATGTAATGTTTGCTGATGAAAATTCAATTAACAATCAGGCAAAGAAGAAAAATTAGAGAATTTTATTTGAGCCAAACTGAGGATTATTACCTTGGAGACACATTCTCAGAAGCTCTGAGAACTGTTACACTTGCCAGGAGCTAGAGATGCAGTTTTATATGTTTTTGAGACAAAGAACTATGTGTCACACTGACAGGTTAACATGATACCTAAAGGTCATCAGAGATGTTTTGGCCAGATATGCATATACAGAGTGAGGCTTTAGGTCAATTTGATCCAATGTCAAGATGACAAAAAATATTGATCTTAGAAATTACAATGCTGGCATCAGAAGAAAGGGACCATTATCCTCAAAGGTTGATTATATCCTCCTGCCTTGAGGAGGTCTGGTTAATGCATAATGCAGAAGCACAGTGAATATTTGGGGGAGGTCCATCACAAATGGGGGCATGTCATGCATGTTTCAATTCTGACTTAGTCTGATTTTCTTGCCATAGAAATCTTTATGATTTTCCTTATCATGTTTTTCCAATGATTTACATATTTTAAAATTTCTTTCAGCAATGTATTCTAGTTTTCAATGTACTGGTCTTTTGCCTCATTGATTACGTTAATTCTTAAGTATTTTATTCTGTTTGATGATATTGTAAATGGAATTATTTTCTTAATTTCCTTCTTGGAATGTTCATTATTAGTATATAGAAATAGAACTGATTTTTATACATTGATTTTGTATCCTGTAACTTTGCTGAATTTCCTTATTAACTCAAACATTTTGTGTGAAATCTTTGGGGTTTTTTACATGTAAGATTATATTGTCCAAGAACAGAGATGTTACATCTTTTTTTCTTTTTTTTCAATTTGGATGCCTTTATTTCTCTTTCTTGCCTAGTTGCTCTGTCTATAACTTCCAATGCTATGTTGAACAGAAGTGATGAAAGTGGGCATCCTTGTACTACTCCTGATCTTTGGGGAAAAGCTTTTAGTCTTTCACCATTGATATGTTAGCTGTAGATTTTTCATATATTAGCCTTTATCATGTTTTTCATAGAATTTTTCTCTATTCCCAATATGAGTGTTTTCATGAAGAAGGGGTTTTAGATTTTATCAAGTGATTCTACAGCAGTTGAAATGATCACGTAGTTTGGTTTCTCTGATATGTTAATTTTATTAATTACATTGTTTGAGTTTTATATGTTGAACCATCTTTGTATTGTGGAAATAAATCCTACCTTTTCAGATTGTGCTAGATTTTTTTGTTGAGGATTTTTGAATTTATATCCATATGAAATATTAGTCTGTACTCTTCTTGAAGTGTTTGTCTGGCTTTGGTATCAGGGTAATGCAGGCCTCATAAAATAAGTTTGAAAGTGTTCCCTCCACTTCAATTTTTTGGAAGATTTGGAGAAGGATTAGTGTTAATTCCTCTTTAAATGATTAGTAGAATTAATCTGTGAAGCCATCTGGTCCTGGACTTTTCTCTGTTCGGAGATTATTGATTACGGATTCAATCTCTTTACTAGTTATAGGTCTATTCAGCTTTTGTTTCTTCATGATTCCGTTTGGGCAGGTAGGTGTGTTTCCTGGAATTTGCTAATTTCATCTAGGTTATCTATCTTGCTGGCTTACAAATTCCAGTGGTCTCTTATAATCCTTTTTATTTGTATAAAATCAGTAGTAGTGTCCCACTTCATTTTCTGATTTCATTAATTTGAGTCATCCCTCTTTTATTTAAATCAATGGATATAAAGGTTTGTCAATTTTGTTGATCTTTTCAACATACCAATTTTTTATTTCACTGGTATTTCTCTATTCTATATTTTATTTATCTCTGTTATAATCTTTATTATTTCTTCCCTTCTGCGACTTTGGGTTAGTTTTCATTTCTTTTTCCAGTTCCATCAGCTGTAAAGTTAGTGTACAGATTTGAGATTTTTCTTCCTTTTTAATGTATTTGTCTACAGCTATAAATTTCCCTCTCAATTCTACTTTCACTGTATGTTTTGGTATGTTGTGTTTTCATTTTCATTTGTCTCCTGGTATTTTCTAATTTCTCTGTGATTTCCTCTTTGACCAATTTGCTGATTCAAAGGGTATCGTTTAATTTCCACATATTTGTGAATTTCCAGATTATTTTCTGCTATTGACTTATAGCTTTATTTCATTGGGGTTGGAAATGATTTTAAGTTTTGGGGTGATTTCCATCATTTAAAAATTTTAAAGAAATGCTTTGTGGCCTAATATGTACTCTATCCTGGAGAACATTTCACATGCACTTGAGAAAAATGTGTATTCTACTGTTTGGGAGAAGAGTGTACATATCTGTTAGGTACTGTTGGCTTATGATGATGTTCACATCCTCTATTCCCTTATTTCTCTATTTTCTCATATTCTGTCTGATTGTTCTATTACTGAAAGTGGGATTTTGAAGTTTCTAACTGTTACTGTAGAACTGTCTGTTTCTCCCTTAAGTCTGTCAATGTTTGCTTCCTAAATTTTGCTTCTCTGATATTTGGTTCTTATCTGTTTATAATTGTTGTGTCTTCTCAGTGAAATGACCCTCCTGTAATTATATAATGTCTTTCTTTGTCTTTTATAACAGTTTTATATGTAAAGTCTAGTTTGTTAATTATAGTCATCCCAGCTCTCCTTAGGTTTCTCTTTGCTTGGAATATCTCTTTTCATCCTTTCATTTTCAACCTCCTGGTGTCTTAACATTGAAAGTGAATCTCTTGTAGACATCATATGGTTGCATCTTTTTGGATCCATTCTGGCAATCTGTACGTTTTGATTGGAGAGTTTAATCCATGTACATTTAAAGTAATTACTGATAGGGAAGGACTTACATCGGACACTTTGCTATTTGTTTTCTACATGTCTTCTAGCTTTTTTCTCCCTAATTTTCTCCATTTCTACCTTCCTTTGAGTGTAGTTGATTTTTTTTTTTGTAGTGACAGGTTTTGGTTCCCTTTTCACTTCCTTTGTGTGAAGCTATTTTCAATATCTATTCTAGATATTTTCTTTACAGTTACCTGGTTATTAATGGTTACAAGTTAATATTCTCATATATGCTATATATATTATATCTATATATGTAATTTTCCTGATTTTCTTTTTCTTTCTTTTTAAAACTCATTATCTGTATTCAAATATATTTGACATATATCAAATAAACTTAGATAGCACCTCTATCACATCACATAATTATTTCTTTTTTTGTGGTTGGAATAATTAAGATCTAGTCTCTTAGAAAATTTGATGATTAAAATAAAATATTGTTGTCTATGTTCACTAAACTGTGCATTAGACATCCAAGATTTATTTGTCAACTATTTGCAAGTTTGTACCCTTAAACAACACCTCTTATTCCCCCAAGCCCCTGGTAACCACCATTTTACTCTGTTTTGATGAGTTGGGTTTTTTAGATTCACATATAAGTGATATCATAGAGTATTTGTCTTTCTCTGTCTGACTTATCTTACTTAGCGAAAAGTCCATCAGTGTTGCCACAAATGGCAGGATGGCCTTCTTTCTTATGGCTGAATTATATTCTATTGTATATACATACAACCTCTTCTTTATCTACTCATCTGTTGATGAGCGCTTAGGTTGAGTCTATATCTTGGCTATTGTGAATAATGCTGCAATAAACACGGAAGTGCATATATCTCTTCAATATCCTGTTTTCATTCCCTTTAGATATATACCCAGAAGTGGGATTGCTGGGTCATGTGGAAATTCTATATTTAATTTTCTCAGGAACCTCCAGACTGTTTTCCATAGTGGCTAAAACAATTTACATTCCCATCAACAGTGCAAAAGTTTCCTTTTTCTGTATGTCCTCACCAATGCTTGTTATCTCTTGTCTTCTTAATTATAGCCATTCTAACAGGTGTGAGATGTATCTCATTGTGGTGTTGTTCTTTTCACATCTTTATTGGAGTACAAATGCTTTACAATGTTTTGTTTCTACTGTACAACAAAGTGAATCAGCTCTATGTATATACATATCCCCATATCCCCTCCCTCTTGAGCTTCCCTCCCACCCTCCCTACCCCATCCCTCTAGGTCGTCACAAAGCACCGAGGTGATCTCCCTGTGCTATGCAGAAGCTTCCCACTAGCCATCCATTTGACATTTAGTAGTGTATACATGTCAGTGCTACTCTCTCACTCACTTCATCTCCACTTCCCCTTCCCACCCCGTGCCCTCAAGTCCGTTCTCTACGTGTGCATCTTTATTCCTGTCCTGCCATTAGGTTCATCAGTACTGCTTTTTAAAATCCTATATATATATGCGTTAGCATACGGTATTTGTTTTTCTCTTTCTCACTTACTTCACTCTGTATGACAGATTCTAGGTCCATCTGCCTCACTACAAATAACTCAATTTCATTCCTTTTTATGGCTGAGTAATATTCCATTGTATACATGTGCCACATCTTCTTTCTCCATTCATCTGTTGATGGGCATTTAGGTTGCTTCCATGTCCTGGCTATTGTAAATAGTGCTGCAATGAACACTGTGGTACATGGATCTTTTTGAATTATGGTTTTCTCAGGGTATGTGCCCAGTAGTGGGATTGCTGGGTCATATAGTTGTTCTATTTTTAGTTTTTTAAGGACCCTCCATACTGTATCAATTTACATTCCCACCAACAGTGCAGGAGGGTTCCCTTTTCTCCACACCTTCTGCAGCATTTATTGTTTGTAGATTTTTTGATGGTGGCCATTCTGACCCGTGTGAGGTGATACCTCATTGTGGTTTTGATTCGCATTTCCCTATTGATTAGTGATGTTGAGCATCTTTCCATGTATCTGTTAGCCATCTGCATGTCTTCTTTGGGGAAATGTCTATTTAGGTCTTCCGCCCATTTTTGGATTGGGTTGTTTTTGTGATATGGAGCTGTGATGGCAAATGAGATTGTTTCCTTAATTTCTCTTTCTGATCTTTTGTTGTTAGTGTACAGGAATGCCAGAGATTTCTGTGCATTAATTTTGTATCCTGCAACCTTACCAAATTCATTGATTAGTTCTAGTAGTTTTGTGGTGGCATCTTTAGGATTTTCTAAAGCATAGTATCATGTTGTCTGCAGTGACAGTTTTACTTCTTCTTTTCCAGTTTGTATTCCTTTTATTTCTTTTTATTCTCTGATTGCCGTGGCTAGGACTTTCAATACTATGTTGAATAATAGTGGCGAGAGTGGACATCCTTGTCTTGTTCCTGATCTTAGAGGAAACGGTTTCAGTTTTTCACCATTGAGAGTGATGTTTGCTGTGGGTTTGTTGTATAAGGCTTTTATTCTGTTGAAGTAGCTTCCCTCTCTGCCCACTTTCTGGAGAGTTTTTGTCATAAATGAGTGTTGAATTTTGTCAGACGCTTTTTCTGCATCTATTGAGATGATCATATGGTTTTTATTCCTTAATTTGTTAATATGGTGTATCACATTGATTGTTTTGCATATATTGAAGAATCCTTGCATCCCTGGGATAAATCCTACTTGATCATGGTTTATGATCCTTTAAGTGTGTTGCTGGATTTTGTTTGCTAGTATTTTGTTGAGGATTTTTGCATCTATGTTCATCAGTGCTATTGGTCTATAATTTTCTTTTTTCGTGATATCTTTGTCTGGTTTTGGTATCAGGGTGATGGTGACCTCCTAGAATGAGTTTGGGAGTGTTCCTCCCTCTGCAGTTTTTTGGAAGAGTTTGAGGATAGGTGTTAACTCTTCTCTCAACATTTGATAGAATTCACCTGTGAAGCCATCTGGTCCTGGACTTTTGTTTGTTGGAAGATTTTTAATTACAGTTTCAACTTCATTACCTGTGATTGGTCTGTATTTTCTAATTCTTCCTGGTTCCGTCTTGGAAGGTTGTACTTTTCCAGGAATTTGTCCATTTCTTTTAGGTTGTCCATTTTATTGGCATATATTTGTTTGTAGTAGTCTCTTATGATCTTTTGTATTTCTGCGGTGTCAGTTGTAATCTCTCCTCTTTCATTTCTAATTTTATTGATTTGAGTCCTCTCCCTTTTTTTCTTGATGAGACTGGCTAAAGGTTTATCAATTTTGTTTATCTTCTCAAAGAACTAGCCTTTAGTTTTATTGATCTTTGCTATTATTTTCTTTGTTTCTATTTCATTTATTTCTGCCCTGATCTTTATGATTTCTTTCCTTCTACTAACTTTGGGTTTTCTTTGTTCTTCTTTTCCTAGTTGCTTTAGATGTAAGGTTAGATTGCTTATTGGAGATTTTTCTTGTTTCTTGAGGTGAGCTTGGATTGCTATGAACGTCCCTCTTTGAACTGCTTTTGCTTCGTCCCATAGGTTTGGATCATTGTGTTTTCATTGTCATTTGTTTCTAGGTAATTTTTTATTGGCTCTTTGATTTCTTCAGTGACCTCTTGATTATTTAGCAGTGCACTGTTTAGTCTCCAAGTATTTGTGGGTTTTGCTGGGGTTTTTTTTCCTGTAATTGATTTCTAATCTCATAGTGTTGTGGTCAGAAAAGATGTTTGATACAATTTCAATTTTCTTAAATTTTCCAAGGCTTGATTTGTGAACCAAGATGTGATCTATTGTGGAGAACATTCTGTGTGCACTTGAGAAGAAAGTGTATTCTTCTTCTTTCGGGTGGAATGTCCTAAAAATATCAATTAAGTCTATCTGGTCTATTCTGTCATTTAAAGCTAGTGTTTCCTTGTTTACTTTCTGTCTGGATAATCTGTCTATTAATGTAAGTGGGGAGTTAAAGTCCCCCACTATTAATGTGTTACAGTCGATTTCTCCTTTTATGGCTGTTAGCATTTGCCTTATGTATTGAGGTGCTCCTATGTTGGGTGCATAAATACTTATAATTGTTATGTTTTCTTCTTGGATTGATCCCTTGATCATTATGTAGTGTCCTTCCTTAACTCTAGTAACTGTCTTTATTTTAAAGTCTATTTTATCTGATATGAGTATTGCTACTCCAGCTTTCTTTTGATTTCCATTTGCATGAAATATCTTTTTCCATCCCCTCACTTTCAGTCTGTATGTGTCCCTAGGTCTGAACTGAGCTTCTTGTAGACGGCATATATATGGGTCTTGTTTTTGTATCCATTCAGCCAGTCTGTGTCTTTTGGTTGGAGCATTTAATCCATTTACATTCAAGGTGGTTATTGATATGTATGTTCCTATTACCATTTTCTTAATTGTTTTGGGTTTGTTTTTGTGGGTCTTTTTCTTCTCTTGTATTTCCCACTTAGAGAAATTCCCTTAGCATTTGTTGTAAAGCTGGTTTGGTGGTGCTGAATTCTTGTAGCTTTGGCTTGTCTGTAAAGCTTTTGATTTCTCCATCTAATCTGTATGGGATCCTTGCCGGGTAGAGTAATCTTGGTTGTAGGTTTTTCCCTTTCATCATTTTAAATATGTCCTGCCACTCCCTTCTGGCTTGCAGAGTTTCTGCTGAAAGGTCAGCTGTTAACCTTATGGGGATTCCCTTGTATGTTATTTATTGCTTTTCCCTTGCTGCTTTTAATATTTTTTCTTTGCATTTACTTTTTGATAGTTGGATTAATATGTGTCTTGGCATGTTTCTCCTTGGAGTTATCCTGTCTGGGACTCTCTGCGCTTCCTGGACTTGATGGACTATTTCCTTTCCCATGTTAGGCAAATTTTTGACTATAATCTCTTCAAAAATTTTCTCAGACCCTTTCTTTTTCTCTCCTTCTTCTGGGACCCCCATAATTCGAATGTTGGTACATTGTTGGTACATAATTTAATGTTGTCCCAGGGGTCTCTGAGACGGTCCTTAATTCTTTTCATTCTTTTTTCTTTTTCTGCTTCCTGGCAGTTTTTTTCCAGCATTTTATCTTCCAGCTCTCTTATCCGTTCTTCTGCCTCAGTTATTCTGCTATTGATTCCTTCTAGAGTATTTTTAATTTCAGTTACTGTGTTGTTCATCACTGTTTGTTTGCTCTTTAGTTCTTCTAGATCTTTGTTCAATGTTTCTTGTATTTTCTCCACTCTGTTTCTGAGATTTTAGATCATCTTTCTATCATTACTTTGAATTCTTTTTTGGGTAGGTTGCCTATTTCGTCTTCATTTATTTGGTATTATAGGTTTTTACCTTGCTCCTTCATCTGTAACATATTTTTTTGTCGTTTCTTTTTTTTTTTTTTTTTTTGATGGGTGGGGCTGTGGACAGGAGTCTTACTGGTTGTTTGGCTTGAGACGTCCAGCACTGGAGTTTGCAGACAGCTGGATAGAGCCTGGTCTTGGTGTAGAGATGAGGACCTCCAGAAGGCCTCACTCAGATCAATATTCCCTGGGGTCTGCGGTTCTCTGCTAATCAAGTGGTTTGGACTCAGAGCTGTCACCACAAGAGCTTGGGCCTGAACTCTGGGCTGGGAACCAAGATCCCGCAAGCTGCGTGGTGAGGCAAAAAAACAAAAAAGAAAAGAAAAGAAAAAAAGCAGCAGTACAATAACAAAGAAGAAAAAACAAAAGAAAATTAGAAAGATAAAAATATGTTAGGAAAAATAAAAATATAATTGAAACAACTGCAACAAGGTAAAACAAAACCACAACAGAAAAAAATAAGGCGGGTGGGGTGTGGGGAACAACCCAAAAGGAGCAAAACAATAACAAAGTATAAAGAATAAAATAAAATTAGAAAAATAAAAGATTTATTAGAAAAAATAAAAATATAAATGAATCAACAACAATGAATCAACAAGAAGGTAAAACAGAACCCCAATCTAAAACTGGAAAAAAGGGATTGGGATTCACATATAGACACTAAAATGTATAAAATGGAAAACTAGTAAGAACCTGCTGTATAAAAAAAATAAATAAAATTCTAAAAATTCAAATAAATAAATAAAAGCCAAAAAAAGGAAAAACAAAACAAAAAAGCCCTTGGCTGTGGGGGAGAGGAGTTTGGGCAGAGTTTAGGCAAAGGTGGAACATAGGCAGGGGCAGGGTTTCGGGTGGGGTGGGATGTAGGCAGGAGGGGGTGATGTTTGAGTGTGGGGTGGGGCCTAGGCTCAGGACCCACGCAGCTGCAGCTGTAAGAGGCCACGTTCAAGTGTGGGGCGGGGCTTCTGCTTAAGACCTGCCCAGTAGCGGAGAGGCAGTTCGTCCAAATGGGGGGCCTCTGGAGTGTGAAGTTCTGGGGTTTGGAGGTAAGGCCCTGGGTGAGGGTGTGTGGGCGGGGTTTAGGCCCAGCAGAGTTGGAGGGGGTCTGAGAGGGGGGTCTCCAAATACAGATGTAGGACCCTGGGTAGGTGTAGGGGCAGGGCTTGGGCTCTGCACGGTAGAAGGGAGGCTCCGAGGGCAGAGGATTAGGCCATGGGGCCCAACAGGTTCCCTGGTGCCTAAGTGGACAGGGAAAGCGCTGGCTGCATTCTCTTCCGTTCCTCCATGCCCCACACCCCCGATTTCTGTATGTTGATTTTATATCCTACCGCTTTACAGAATTCATTGTTTAGTTCCAACAGGTCTTTGGTTGAGTCTTTGGGATTCTCTACATACAAAATCAAATCATCTGCAAATAATGACAAGCTTACTTCTTCATTTCCAGTTTGAATGCTTTTTGTTTCTTTGTTATGCCCATTAGCTCCAGTTAGGACTTCCAGTACTATGTTGAATAAGAGTGGGAAGAGTGGGAATCTTTGTCTTGTACCTGATCTTAGAAGCAGAGCTTTCAACTTTCCACCATCGAGTGTAATGTTAACTGTGGGTTTGTTGTATATGGCCTTAATTATGTTGCAGTATGTTCCCTCTGTACCCAATCTGTTTGAAGTTTTTAGCATGAAGTGTTGTCATTTGTCAAATGCTTTTTATGCATCTATTGCGATGATCCTCTGGATTGTTATCTTTCATTCTATTAATGTAGTGTATCCCACTTTTTAACTTGCATGTGTTGAACCATGCTCACATTCCAAGGATAAATCTCATTAGGACATGGTGTCTAATTATTTTGATGTGTTCTCTTTTTTTGAGTTGAATACATAGTTCTATTTTTTAATTGAAGTATAGTTGACTTAAAATATTATATTAGTTTCAGGTGTTACCATTAGTTTAAAAAGTTGTCTTGCACTTTAGCATGGAAGCTTCTGATAGAAAGTTTATATTGTGGGAGTTGTCAGAGTCTAGTGTTTGCTACCCACCAATTGTTGGACATAGCCATGTCACACACGTCTGCCCAGTGCAATGGGTAGAGCATGGGTTTTGAGGCGAGATCTGGATTCAGATCCATGTTACCTATGGAAATCGTGGAAAATTCCATGACTTCTGAGAGCCTCAACTTTCTTATGAAAATGAAAATAACGAAAATGAAAATAATGCTGATATCATGGGGTTGTGATGGAATTGGAAATCATGTATGTAAAATGCCTGGTACATACATCTCAATGAATGATAATCTTGATAATGTTAAAAGAATCTATTCTTAGTTTCATCACTATTTGTTGAGAGATTTATTTATTTATTTTTTTTGCGGTACGCAGGCCTCTCTCTGTTGTGGCCTCTCCCGTTGCCGAGCACAGGCTCCGCACGTGCAGGCTCAGTGGCCATGGCTCACGGGCCCAGCCACTCCGCGGCATGTGGGATCTTCCCGGACCAGGGCACGAACCCATGTCGCCTGCATCGGCAGGCGGACTCTCAACCACTGCGCCACCAGGGAAGCCCTGTTGAGAGATTTAGATTCAGCCTAGAGAACACAGAATGATTGATAGGACCAACTAAGAGACTTCTGTGGGAATGGTGTGCCAAAGAGCCCTGACCCCTGCCCACCCCCACACCTTTTCAAGGGGCAGGAGAGGAGTAGACAGCTAAGAATTGTTTATTCCCAAGGGGAACTGAGGGACCAAAAGAGTCATATCAGAATCACTGGAGGCTTTTCCAAGCAATGCATCCTACATCATTGCCTGTGGAACAGCTCCACCAAGCCTGCCCAACCATCCTAGTTTGCCACCAGAAGTCCCTCATCCCGAAAAGTTCCTGAGTCCCAAGCGCACAGTTCTGGTTGGTCACCCTTCCCACTCTCACACTGATGAAGTCATCACCACGGTGACCCACTGAGGTCTCCGAGGGAGCATGGCAGCCTTCAGCTACATTGGTGGGCCATAGGGGGTGGGGGGAGTTGCTAAAGTGTCTGCTGGAAGCTGAGGAGACAGAAATTCTGCCTGCACAATAGATGCACCTCGTCTGTCTGACTCAGGTCTTCTTCATTTTCAGGTCACGCAGTGTGAACAACAACTGGATGGACATTTACACATTTGTGGAGGATTTGGTCAAGAAGTATAGCAAGTACGACTTCTTCAAGTTGCAGGGTGTTCACCCCTGCCAGGCAGAGTACACAGCTGTTTAGACTCAGTGGCCATGGGAGCCCCTCGGGTCAGGAGCATAGAGCCCAGGGGGGTGTTCTGAAGCAGAAGAGATCACGCTGGTTCCATCAGGTGTCAGCAGCTTTCTTAGCTCCTACCTGGAAGTCGGGCCATATTGTAGGGGACACAGTCTGCCCTTGAGGACCTCATAGATGAGGAAACAGGCAAACCAGTAACATGATAACTAAACACCAGGTTAAATGGTGCCAAGGGCCAAAAGAAAAGGGCGAAGGACTTAGAAGGCAAATTAAAAAGAAAAAGCAAGAATTCTTAGGAAAAAAGTCAAGGATCGTTTCTCAGAGGATGTGGAATTCTGAACTAGGTCTTGAAGAATGGGGAAAGACAGGGTAACAGGAAGCATCAAGGAGACTTCTTGTGCAGCGAGTGGTCTGTTCAGCAGGAGAGTAGGGTTAACTCAGGAGAAGGCTAGGGGATGAGGCTGGACAGGACAGATTTGGACCAAGGTCATCAGGGCTTATAATGCCATGCCAAGGGACTTGTATTTCCTGCTGTGAACAATAGGGAGCTAAAGATGATTCTTGGACAAGGCTGATCTTGGTCAAGATGATCAAGGTTGTGTCCCGGGAAGGAAAGTCTGATATTGTGGGTAAAATGTTTTGGAACAAGAACGAGAAGCAGTAGGGAGCTTATCCATGAACATCTTGTAGCAATTTAGCTAAACGAGGGTCAATGGACCAAAAGGCAGTGGCCAGGGAGAGGAAAGGGAGGGATGTATATGAATAGCTGCCAAGAGAGAGAATGATTTTTCTAGATGAGAGGAGATAAGGCAGGGAGGGCTATAAAGGAGGGAAGAGGAGTGAAGGTACAAAGAATTTTATAGAAGAGGAGAAGCCAGTTGGGAGGCCCTCATGCCAGAGGCATAGGTGTCTATCTCCTGGTGTGTGCATGTGCACCTGTGTGTGTGTGTGCGTGTGTGTGTGTGTGTGTGTGTGTTTGAGAGAAAGACACTTGGGGGGGGTGGGGGTGTTGGGAACATAGGGTTGGAGCAGGATGCCATCCTGGCACTTTCTTCCAAGAAGGCACCACATCTCCACAGGCCTCCTTCACCAAGATTCCTAAAATCCTTCACTATAGATATAGCAGCTTCCAGGGTTTGGGAAATGGACCCCAAAGCAGAAGAGTTGGGGTGAGGAACAGAGAAATTGGGATGCACCTTCTTTCTGGCTGCTCATTGGCTTCATTTGGAGCCTGTGTCACGTAGACCTTCTCATGAGCCTGTGCTTCCTCCCCAGCCCTAACCTGAGAATGTCCTTCATCACCTACTCCACAGTGGGTCACACCCTCATGAAGCTCACCTCAGACAGGTAAGTGCTGCTTTAATCCCCCAGGCAGGCCTAGTGGATGGGATCCATTGAGAGCCCAGGGAGCTGACAGTTCCCACTGGGTGCAGGCTGGGCCGTCCTGGGCTCCCCTCAGGGTCCACTGTGACCCCCAGCCCCGGCTCCATGGCTCCCACTGACCCCTGGCTGTGCTGGCTCTGGCAGACCCCGTGCTGCTAGACCATCTCCGCCCCCTGTAAGCCCCGCCCTCCGCCTGTCCTGTGTCCTCTCAGCGCTCTTCCCTTTTCTGAGAACTGGCTCAGTGCAAGGACGCCCGGGACCTGGTGGAGCAGACGTGTGGGCCCTTTGTGAACACTGGCCTGTGTTGGGCACCTGCTCTGTGTGTCACTCTCTGCTCTGGGCCAGTGGGGGAAGAGGGGAGGCACAGTCAGAGCCAGGAGGGAGGGGTGGGCAGTGCGGAAGTGCTGGAGCTTCAGTGGAGGGGAGCTTGGTCCCTTGGTGGATCTGAGACAAGGGAGCCCATGAGTGTTGGCTGGGGTGTGGGAGGGAAGCATGACACACCAGCATCCTAGGTGGGCCGTTAGGAGGGCCCAGCGATGTGCCCAAAGCCCTGGAGGTGGGAAGATATGGAGCTCCTGAGTAGCCGGGAGGTTCCGATGCTCATGATGCGGATGATCGGAACCCAGGGAGTGTGTTGGTGCCAGTGCGTGGACACAGCACTCCCCATGCCTGGCTCCCAGGAGAAGCAGGGGCTGTGCTTCCTGTTAGGTGAGCTAGGGGAAGGCGTGGTTCTGTGTGTCCCTGTCTTCTGCATTTCAGAGAGACCTGAGTGAGGTTGAGGTGGAAGACAGCAAGTCAGTGGGGGGCTGTCAGACAGGGGGCAGAAAGAGAGGCGGGGGCTGGGCGAGGGCCTCTTGGGGAGGAGCTGCCCGTGGGGGACAGGAGGACCACTGCCTCCTCCAAGGCAGGGGTTCAGAGCCTGAACCAAGGGAGCTGTGGGGAGGCTCTTGAGGGTCTCCGGGGTCCTCTCTGGAAAGTGGAGGTGACGATGTCTTCCTCAAGGGAAGGTGTCAGAAGTGGGAGTGGGCTCAGGGGAGTGAAAAACGGGCTGGAATCTTAAGAAGCGAAGGGCCTGATGAGGTCATAAGCAGCCTAGTGCACAGAGCTGGGAGTAAGGATGGGGTGGGGGGCTGCCCAAGAAAAAGGCCCGCTCAGGCAGGAGTGAAGCCTGGCCAAGCTCAGTCCCAGGTCAAAGGCTGTGGAGAGATGAGAGCTCCAGCATATTTGGGGGTGCTGACAACAAAACAGAAATCTTCCCAAATGTGTCAGGAAGAGGGGAGGGTGTTTGTGCTCGGGTGGGCAGGGCCTGGTGTGGCCTCCACTGGACCTGGGTCACAACTTCCTCAGCTCCTTGGCTGGGTCAGGCAGGGCAGGACCTGGGGCTCTCAGATTGCACCTCACGGCAGAATCTCTTCTGCGCAAGGCAAGAGCCAGCCTTCAGAACCACGTTCTCCTTAGACTTGCTGTGACAGCTCAGCCCATCACACTGCATTAGCCTGAACCTAAGCCCCACCCCTGATGTGTCCCAGTCCCATCCCCTGCTATATGCTTTAACAGAGGCTGACGGCCCATCCCCATGGCAGCCTGGGGTCACTGCTCTTCCGCCTGCGTGGACATACCTCAGGCCTCTTTTCCAGCTTATGATCTCTTTCTTCAGGAGCACATGAAGCCCAGGAGCCCTACACTCTAATGCAGCAGCTTGACTACTTGCTTTAGTACGGATCCAGAGGGGGAAGTGGCTTGGAGGGTCCAAGTCCACCTCAGGGGTCTGTGGTAGGGGAGGAGGGGACAGGGCAGGGGTATCAGCACAGTGACCTTTCCACACTCAGCCTTGCCTGTTGGAAGGTGATGTGCCCTCACCAGAGAACCTTTAGGTGCCAGCAGTACTGCCAGTCACACTGGGGGTGCTGATTTCACAGGTGCGTATCCATGGGTGCTCCCCCCTCACCATGGACGGTCAAGGCAGGGCCCTTGCTGAGTCCCCTGAGCTCTGCATGCCTGAGACAGGGATGAGCACATTGAAAGCCAGGCCCTACCCATGGGACCAGCAAAGCAGCATCCTCCACACCCGCTGAATGGGGGACAGAGTAGCGTTGACCAAGGCCTGTCAGTGTCAAAGACACAGGCAGAGAGGTCACCACAGGGCCACTTGTGTCCTCTCTGGTCCAGGCAGGTCTCCACAGGGCAGAATGGCACCAGGTCAAGTGGTCTGTTTTGTAACGGTCAACCCTCATTCCTCCTCAACCCCCTTTACTGTTTTTTTTCAGAAATGAAATTCGTGATGGTCTCAGCAGACTTCAGAATATAGTACCTACAGGAACCAAACACATGCAGGAAGGATTTAAAAAGGTACGGATCCTACAGCTCTGAGACTTTCTTCTGCTTTATCAAGTTCTTAGAGTATTTTTGGGTCATCTCACTGCCCTCCACCAATTTCCTTCATTTTGTTGCAGGCAAATGAGCAGATTCAACAAGCTAACTCAGGAGGTAAGCTGCCTGCTGACGTCACTGTGCTCAGGTGGGACAGAGCCGGGCGCGGGCCTCAGCGAGGGCAGGTGCAGACCCCCCTCGGACAATTCCTAGCGCTGACCTTGGAGCCAGTCCCTTGTCCTCTCTGGGCTGCAGGTTCCTCCTCTGCACAGTGAGGGGGAAAACCACCCCCAGGGATGCTTCCGAGAACCACATGGGATCATGCATTATATTCCTGGTTCTTACTAGATATCAAGTGCTTGTCCTATGGTTGGGCTGCATGAAAAAGAAAAGAGAACTTCCAAGGATGGCGAGCAGATGGGGTTCAGTTTAGGGAACAGAGACGTTGGTGTCCCCCTGGCTGCCCACACTTTGTCCACCACAGCTCTGGCTCTTCCTCCTTTCCCTTGAGCCTCTTTCCTCTGGTTGACTCTCATCCTTTGACTGTGCCTCCGACTGTGGAAATGGCTGTACTTGGCCCAGACCAGCTGCATCGAGACTGTAGGTTTGCAGCCCTTGTCAGGAAGGATGCATGGGCTGCTGGGGAAAGGCGGGGAGCTGGGCGGGGGCTGCTGTCCAAGCACCTTGACCTCGAGTTCTGAATAGCAGGACCCACAGAGCCAGCAGGAGTGCCTGCCGGCGCCGCCCAAGACAGAGCCCACTTTCCCCCAGACCCAGGGGGATGTCTTATGCAGTCAGTCAGCTGCTCCTCCCTGTGCTCACCTGAGAGGCTTGTCCTCGTCCCATGAAGTAGCTGCAGTTGCCTTTCAGGGCAAAGGCTGTGCCACCTCCCCATAGTGAAGGTCCACTAGAAGGGCTCTGATCCGGTCTCAGGCTCCTCGTCTGTCAAGTGGGTTCTGGGCTGAGACCCCTTCTCCCTCCAGGTGCTCTGGGTGGTGGGTACTCAGGTCAGGGTGGCCTCTCCGCAGGAGGAGGAGGTGTGGGAGCAGTGCTGTGGGCCTGGCAGCCTGAGGCAGGTCACTCCAGGTGCCTTGCTGACCAGGCCACTCCCTGCTTCTTCTGCAGAAAACAAGGTTCCCTCTATGATTATCTCCTTGACCGATGGAACCCTGGAGGAAGCGCCGTTTGAAATGACTAAGGAAGAAGTAAGTCCAGACCATCATTACCAGCTTTGTGCTCCGCCTGTTTTGTGAATTGTACTCAACGCTTTTTTCCTCTTAGGCTGACAGGGCTCGGAACATGGGAGCAACAGTATACTGTGTGGGTGTAAAAGACTATCAGAGAGACCAGGTAATTCAGAACAGGTAACCAGTGCCACTCTTGAGCCCTGTTGGGGAAATCTGTCAAAGGCAGCTGTCCCAGGGTCTCCGAGAGGATGGCCCTCCACCCACCCCAAGTGTCTGGACACCAGGTAGCCACTGCAGATGAATATCAAGTGTTGGGTAAACCTGCCCACCAGGGGTGTGGATGGAGGAGCTTTCCACTCCCTAAGGGTGGGCTGCTAGCAGATGCCAGCGTGTGGCCTTGAAGTCCAGCATGGCAGGCGACAAGAGCCTGTCTCCTGGGATGGGACCTGCCGCGTCCTCAACCCCTGACTGTGTGCCAACCATCTCCTCTCTGCTGTAGTTATTGGACATTGCAGACAGCCCGCATCACGTCTTTGGAGTGGACCAAGGCTTCAAGGCTCTTAAATACATCATTGAGCCAGTGAGTGAGGGCTGGACGTGAAAAGTGGGAACGGGTCGCTTCTCGCCAAGCCCACGCATTCAAGCCCCTGCCCCTCATCTCCCTATTCTAGCTCGGAGCTAAGTCCTGTATTGAAATTACATCTGTGGAGCCTTCCAGTGTCTGTACAGGAGGTAAGAGCTGGAGTGCTGTTTTAAACACAGGGGTGTGTGTTTGTGTGAGTTGTGAATGTGCCCAGTGTGCGTTGTGGGTGTGCTGTGAGCACATGATTTCACTATGCGTGGGGTGTGCGTGTAGTGTGTATGGTGTGTGTGAGTGTGGTGTCTGAGTGTGTGGGGTGACTGTATGGAAATTGTGGGCATAGGACTACATCGGGCATATAAGGGAATGTTTATGTGAGGCGTGTATGCCAAGTGTTGGGGGTGCGTGTGTGTGTATTTGTATAATTACTTCTTTCTTCCAGTGTTACTGAGATGTAATTGACATACAGTTCTGTATAAGTTTCATGTATGCCATAAACTGACACAAAAATATTGCAAAATGATAAGTTTAGTGTACATATTTTTTAAACTCAAAACCAAAAGTTTAATGAAGTAATAAGAAAAACTTTATTTTAAAAAACCTCAACAAATCACTAGCAAATAGAATCCAACAACGTAAAAAAAGGACAATACATCAAGAATAATTAGGGCTCACCTCTGAAATGCAAGCCTGATTCAGTGTATGAAATATCAATGTGATTTTCTTATGAGCAAAATGGGGAAGAAAATTATGATTATTTCAGTGGATGAAGAAAAGAATTGGACATAGTTCATGGTCAGCATCATACTAGCAACCCAGACTGACAAAGGCATCCAACAAATACGCACAGCTATCACTACACCCAGTGGTTCAACGGGGTCGACCTCTCCCTGAGATCTGGAACTTGACAAGGTTGCCTTCTCTCCCCTGGGAGGGTCCCTGCATCCGTGTGGGGAGGATCCTGTGCAGTTGCTTTTCTGGGAGAAGCCCTCTCTCTCCGTGAGCTCTGTGTGTGACGGCTCGTGAGTCCACATCACTGGTATTTGTGGAGCTGAGGTGGGTGGATAAGCACACACTCCCACTGGAAACAGCACACAGCTGGGTGCAGCTGGACGCAGACCCAGAAAGCTGGGCCTGGCCACTCTGCTCTGAACTGCAAGGCTACAGCGCAGTAGGCCATGGGGTCAGACACAGCAATGTTCATATCTGAGCTCTGCTGCCCGCAGACACGAAACCAGGGCTTCTCTGGTGTCACGTGCCAGCCGTGCAGTAGCCTGACAGCCTCAATTCTCTGAGTATGTCCCTGAGACATACACAGGCCTGTGAAACCATAGAGGAAGATGCCCATTGTCATTCATGCCCTGTGGTGGCCCAGCTGAGGTGACAGGTGCCCACCGCACGCCCTCTGCAGGCGTGGCCCAGCACTGCTGCTCTGACCTTTACAACTGCCGTCATCTTGTCAAAAGCTGCCACACAGCATGACTGTCACTCGGAGGGAAAGCTCAAGGCAGGAACCTGGACCCTAAATAAAGTAGAAGAAGCTGCTCATCAGGCTATCGTTCTGAATAAGTCGACCAGGTGTGAGGAAGCCGGGAGTGGGGAGCATAAGGCACGTGGCCTCTTCAGCCTCTCGGCCTCCCTCCAGGACTAGGCAGAGGCCTCTGCTGGCCTCCCTGCCTCCAGGCCTGTGCCCCCGCTCATCCTCTGCACAGGGCCTGAGGGGCAGAGAAGGCCACTTCCCTACCCCAGCCTGACCATGGAGGCTGAGGCCCCTGAGCCAGACAACCAGACCCTCCAAGGTCCAGCCTCTGCTCTAAGCCCACCTGCTGCAGAGGCTGGGGGCTGGGGGGACTGGGCTCCCTGAAAAACCTCGGCACTGTGGTTTGGGGATTCATCCCTCCTGTGTGTTGCTGGGTTGGCCCGGGCCTTGGACCCCAGAGGCAGGCTGGAGGCGGCACCTGGTCACTCCTTTTCCTGTATGTGACTGGGCCAGAGTGAGTGTCTGCAGGAAGCCCAGCAGGTGGGGCCCAGCAGTGTGGCCATAGGAGGACACAGTGCAGAGCAGGGCTTCCCTCTGAGGGCCGGCATCCAGCTCTGCATCATGGCCAGAGACCCTCTGGGGGTGTGGCGGGGGCCAGGCTGTGCGGGGCAGGAGCACCCGCGGGATGAAGGCAGGACACACTGTGCAGACGGGGACACTCCGGCAACCAGCCTAGGTCCAGGCTGTCCCCCAGCATGATAAGGTCCCCCCTTGTCCCATCCTACTCTCTCCAGAGAGAACAACCACAAAGAGTTCAGCTTTTATATGTAAAGACCTACCTCAGTATACTTTACCAGGATATTTTTACATTAATGGGATCATGCAGTACATACTACTTTCCAGCCATCTACATAGTATTCCATTGCATGGATGGAACAATTTATTTCATGGGCCTCCCTTGATCAATATTCAGATTGTTCCTAATAGGTCGATACTTGAAGTCATACTGTAGGACCGTCCTGATGCTTACCTCTACGAGCTTGGGAAAGGAATTCCCTGGGGTCAAGACCAGAAGTAGACCTGCTGCCTTAAGGGGACACCCAGGTCACAGTTGGTCAGTGTCCAGTTTCTCTCCAAGTGACAGTCCCAAGCAGCATGTGGTGCTCCCAGACCTGCCCGCCCCAAGTCAGGTCATGTCCACCTGTGCATCTGTGTCAGTCTCAGGCAGGCTAGATGCCCTTTTCATGCCCAGCTCCACCAGCCTTCTCAGGGAGACGCCTGACTTCCCAGCTCCTCTCTCTGGAGCCCGCGGCTGGCCTGGTGTACAACTTTTCTTCCAGAGAGAAAGCTCTCTGTTCCAGGAAGGATCCATCTCCCTTCCCGGGACTGTTCGTCCATCTGCTGCCTAGAGCTGATGGGCAGTGGACTGTACATGGGACATGCAGCCCTGCAAGCCTATTATAGACCTTCCTGTGACTTCCTTTTCTTCCTGTGGTTGATACTGTTGGAGGAATTGGGGTACAGGGGGAGGGGTTTGGGAAGCAAAAGGAGCAGCTTTCTGGACAAAGCCAAAATCCTTGACCTGGAAGTCTCTTTTGCTGAAATATTGAAACCATCACCCTGCCTTCCACTTGGAGACTTGCCGGAGTTCAGAAGCCCCCCTTTGGGAGCGGCACTGCCTGGGGCACAGGTGGCTCTGCTGTAGAGGTGAAGCAGCACCGGAGCAGGGCTGAAGGCAGCAGGAGACACAAGGAGGAAGGAGGGTGTCCAGGCGGAGGGCAGCGTGCGCTGCTCCTGAGGATGCGGCACGGGCTGTGCGCTGGGCTATCAGACGGCCCTGCCCTTGGCTGCCGCCCTCCCTCCTGTCAGCTACGTGGAAGAGGAAGCTGGGTCCAACCTTCACCATGAGGCCGGGACTGCCAGGTCCTCTATGGGAGCTTTCTGCTTCCAAAAGCCTATCAAAACATATTAGCAGGCCAGCTTCCACCTACAGCCCAAGAATCTAATTGCCTCAAAGCAGAGAATTTGCAAACTTAGCCTTGATCTGATGGGAACTGCATGAAGAATTGAAGCAGGTGGAATCAGGACTGCCAGGTCCAAGGTTGTGCTGGCATTTCTGAGGCATGTCCCTCAGAGTTAACTGACCTCGAGTAATTAATTGACCTTGACCAGGAGACAGTTGGACCCTGGGCTAGCAGCAGGAAGACCTGCCTTTATCCTGGCCAGCTCCCCAGAAGTCAGGCACTCTAGCTGCCCTCTCTGGATGCCCTAGTATTTGTTTCAGTTGTCAGGAAGCACCTGTGGGGACCCAGAAGCCTGGGGAGCCCCTATGGCCCAGAACTGCCTATTAGTGTCTCCCACCCTGACAGAAGGAGGTGCTTGGCGAATCTCTGTGGTGGGCGTGGGGGGCTGTGTGAGGCACGTGCAAGGGCAGGAAGAGGGCGGGGCAGGGTACTCACTGCGGACTTCAGACCCACAGCTGAAGCAGGACGTCGCCTGCCATGGGGGATTCTCCGGGGCACGGTCCTCGCCGCCTCCTTGCCTCGCCCAGGTCCTGGCCTTGCTCCTGGGGTCTCCAGCCTGCCATAGGCAGACAGAGAGACACGGAGGAGGAGCAGACCCCCTAGTGTCAGAAAGCCCCACAGACACCCAGCCTTGTGTGCTCAGCTCAGACAAGGGTCTGGACTGTGTTCAGCCTGCGCTGTCTGGGTTCCTGGCATTTGTGTAAGAGAGGGCCTGCTGGACAGCACTGCCTGCACCTTTCAGGGAAGACCTTGGCTTCAGAGTCGGAAACCTATGGCTGGGTTTGCCCCTGTGGAGGGTATGAGACTGGGTGCCTTTAATGAGTTGGATGGGTCAGGGGCAGTGGTGAGAAGCCCGCGAGTGCTCAAGGCCCATCCATCTCAGTTGTACCCTTTGTGATACCCGGTGAGGCCCAGTGTGCACACAGATATTGGTTCAGACACGTATGCTTCCTCATCAGAGTCCCTGGTAAAACAGTTATGGAGTGGCCTGTCATAACTGCAAGATCAGAGGGAAGACAGCACTCAGCCCCTCCTAATACAGACCTTTGGGTGTTGCCCTTGCAGATGAAAATGAATTGATGATTTCTGGAAGAGGATTTAATAACGCAAAGAAGAAGGATGAAGTTATTTGTAGATTTAAGATCAGCAACAAGCGGTTGTTTGGTAAGTAACCCCCTTGGTGCCGCCTAGTGACACGCTTCCCACACCACACTGCGTTCCCTGAGCCAGCTAGGCCGTCGAAGCCCTTGCTCACCACTCACTGTGGACACTGTGAGGACAGAGGCAGCATGGACAAAGGAAGGAGGGACGTGGCTGGGAAGCCTGGCCACTGCTCCCTTCATCTCAGGCCAGGAAGTGATCAGTCCCCAGCACATCAAGAGCGTCTTGGGTCGGGGAGGGCACCTCTCAAGGCTGGGTTGGGGGTGCTGGGTCTGTCCTCACTGCTACACTCCCCCCACACTTTCCTCGGCCCTCACTTCCCTTGAGAGACAAGGACTTGAATCTCACGAGTCTGCTGGTGGGAAGTGGACATGGCCCCAGGGCCCTGAGTCTGGGCCAGGTGCACTGAGCTCTCCCAGGGCCGTGTGGTCCCCTGAGATTGAGAGAGGATGCCAACTGCCAGGCCTGAGCCCCGGAATCCTGGCTCTGGCCCACATTTCATGTGTGATCTTGACCTAATGAGTGTTCTGCTCTCAGCCTCTATTATCTGTACTGTGAAATGGGGCCAGTATGGTAGGTGTACTAACTAAGCCCTATCACATATGTAAAGCTACTGTTGGGAAATAGGCACCAGGTGTCCTTCCAGGAAGGGTGAGAGGCCTGAGGAAGCACACAGTTGGAGAATCAGATGTGTCCTCAGTGCTGAGATGGGCCTGATCTCCCACAAAGAGAGCCTGGGGACAGTGGGACTATCCCTTCCTTCTCAACCCTCCCCTGATGCACTGACGTAATATGATTCTATTATGTTCAGTGACACTCTTCACTCCAGTGCCATCTGGTAAACCCAGAGCGAGTCCTCTGCCCCCACACAGCTCTGGGCCATCTCTCCTTCTTCCACGGGTGCATCGAATGCACAGGGCTCTGCCATTGCCACACTCTCACACCACATAGTGTGTAGATGGCCTCAGGGAGTTAGATATCTCTTGGTTTCTGCTTCAGAAGTGATTAGGTCTGAGTAACACATTGATGTGGAGAGCTAATGTTTATTGAGCACCTACTACATCTGCTAATGTGCTAAGTGCCTTACATGCACTTTCCCAGTTAATTCTCAAAAGAAACCTATTGTTATTCCTTTGTGTAGATCTGAAACCAGAGTCAGAGTCAATTCAAGAGCTTGCCCAAGGTCACAAGCTGGTTCAGAAAGAGCTGGAAAGTAGGCATAGGTGATGTGATTGCCCAGTCTGGGCCTTTGACCTCACTGAGATGACAGTTCTTGAGGAAGGTGGGACTCAACCTATCCTCCAGGAAATGTGTTCAGATGTTCCCCTGTGGTCCATGGCTATATTGCTTTCCCACTCTAGATATCACGAGTGTTTCTCTCTGAGTTGGACCAGCACCAGGATCTCACACGGGAGAGCTCATCCCACAGTCCTGGGCTCCTCTGCTGACCACCTCACTGCACATAGTCAAGGCTGACCAGTAGTGGCCATACAGGCCTATTTATCGACAGGAGCCCTGATGCACTGATGAGGATTGATATGGTTCTTTTTAATCACATTTTTCTCTGATTAAAACATATGGCAAAACAGTTTAGAAAACATAGAGAAGCATAAAGAAGAAATATTTTGATCAAGGTTTCTATACGTTTTGTCTGTTGCTAGTATGTAAAGTTTTCATATTCTAAGACAAAGCTTTTTAAATGTGGCAAGTGAAGTATTTAGTTAATCCGTTAATATTGGAAACTACTTTCCAGTCACCCATGCTTTTCTGGGCCCTTAGTATGTGGGGTGCCTGCCGTCACCTCCCTCTCCCTGTTCTGGATTGTGAACAGCCTATGGAAAGTGAGTTGCTCCCCTTTGGAATTATTTTCACACTAATCCCAACCATCCTATCCTTCAGATGCAGATCCTTTCCCCTAACCATACTCGGCGATTAGTTTTCATTTTCAGTCCCAACAAAGGACTAACACCGTCCGAAGTTCACAGCTAGTCTGACAGTTGAGTTAGATCCAAAAACCTTTCCATGGAAATGAACCATTCTGTAGGGAATAGCCCTGACCTGCGGCAAAAAAGAGAAAAGCAATAAAAATTATTAGACATTGTTGATTATAACAAGGCTACACAGTAGAAAGCAGGAAGTACAAAAAAAGTAAAGAATAAGACGTTACCCCGATTCCAAATCCACACATAAGTGCCGGTAGCATCTCAAATACAGCTGGTAAACCCCAGTGTTCCTGAATGATAGAAGAAAAACTGAAGTGGAATTGAGGAAAGTATTAAGCGTCACGCAGAGCCTTCTTCATGAGCCATATTAGTTCCCCCCAAAAGACCCCTAAGTTAAAAGGAGGCTCTAAAAACACTAACAGATTAGGAATGTAAGAGGAAAATCTTTCGTTTGATTATGATCTGTGTGCTTTTGAAGTTTAAGTGTCCAGGTAGTGACACCTAGACTCCAGTCTTGTAAAAATTAGAGAATATTTCCAAACAGATGACAAGCCTATTTTTGAATAAATTTAAAAGAAGAACATTTAAAGCTATCTCCACTTTCAGGGAGATGCTCCGGAACATGTCCCTAGAGGTGTGGCCCTGGGCATGGCCCCTCCTGTAGAACTTCGTCCCTAACCTCTGATCACGGCCCTGTGGGTGCAAGTCTAGGAGAGAACCTGCTTTCATCCTACACAGCAAAACTGTGCAGGCCAGCATCTGTCCACACAGGGCAGCAGGTGCAGAGCTGTGGTTCCAGACCCCAGGAAGTGGTGACCTAGCTCCTAGGGCCTTGGGAAGCTTGTGTCATGAAAAAGGCCAGTGAAAGGACTCTCCTCCCGAATCACCGATGTCAGAACTTCTGCAGCCCTCTGGGACCATTGACTCTAACTTTCACAGGGGAAGTCTGGGACCTGGGGACATTTGAGCAGGGTGAGGAGAAAGCTGGTAGGAAAGCCAGCAGTCAAAGCAGCTGGGCCTTCCCATCTTTTTTTACATCTTTTTTTACGAGGGTGTAAGGAGATAGGGCTCAGGAGAGGAGAAGGTTCCACAGCTACTAGACTGTCCTAGCCTCCGGAGTGCCACCTCCCAGATCCCATAAAATTACAGAACAAGCACGAACAGAGAAGCCCCGCT
Organism: Mesoplodon mirus; assembly: GCF_964341445.2. Taxonomy (NCBI): domain Eukaryota; kingdom Metazoa; phylum Chordata; class Mammalia; order Artiodactyla; family Ziphiidae; genus Mesoplodon; species Mesoplodon mirus. Next base: position 39,755,036 of record NC_138977.1, read on the forward strand.
CCCCTCAGGCTTCCCTGTGTCCATAAATGTCACCAGCACCCGCCCAGGCGCTCTGCTCACTAACGGGCACGTCGTCCTTGACTCCTCTTTGCTCTCATCCCGTATCCAGTCCACCTGCAGGCCCTGCTACCTCTGTGTCCAAACTTACCCGAACCTGGCGAGCCACGCGACAGACTCACTGAACTCAGAATAAAGCCCAAACCCCTTCCCAGGGCCCACGAGGCCCCGCCCCCTCTCCTCACTCACCTCTTTCCCACAACAAGCTCAGCTAGTTATGCCTCAGGTCCCGGAAGAGGTGTCCACAGCCCAGACCCTCTTCCCCAGACCTTTCCCTGCCTTTCCCCTCATCCGGTTTCAGCTCCAGGAACACCGCCTCAGAGAGACATTATCTTTAATGGGAATTTTCAATAGTACACAAAAGTAGCAAAAATCATATAATGCCCTTGAAGCAGCCTTCCCCTACTTTCAGGAATTACCAATCCTGGCCAATCTGGTTGTGCTGATACTCTCACCATTGATTATTGTGAAGCAAATCCCAGACATCCCATCATGTCCTGTATAAATATTTCACTTTCCCTTAAAGAGAAATTGAGTCTCTAAAGGACAGGACAGGTCACCTGCTCCTAAGCAGCTGTCTCTTCCCCTCCCTTCTCTATCCTGTCCCTTACTTATTGATGTCACTGCACTTTTCACTCCGGTGCATAGTTTGTTCATTGTTTGTTACTTTATTGTCTGTCTCCCTCTCCAGTGCCACAAATGTCAGGTCCTTGAGAGCAGGGCCTCTGCGTGCCTTGTTCCCACTAAACGCCAGAGCCCTGACAGTGCCTGGTGCACAGTAGGTGTCAGAAGAAGGCAGAGAAGAGAAGCTGCTTCTGCCAAAGTGGTAGCTCTGCTTCCAAGGGCAGGCAGAAGGGGAGGGGCGGATGGGTGGACAAGTCCACTGACATTCTTCTCATGTGATTGTCTTTCAGATATAAAAGCCAAGTCTGTGAAAGATAACAGGATAACATGCCCAGGAGTAAGGATAGAGAAGCCAGATCAGTAAGTGCCCAGCCCAGGGGCCAAGTGGGCAGTTTTTGCCACCATGAGGTGTAAAAAATTTAGGAAGCCACCTCTACTGGGGCAGCACATGTCTGTCTCCAGGAGGACTGAGGGCATCCTTCACACCTGCCCTGGTTGGTGGTCCCCGGAGGTGCTCAGTGATCTGCTGTGACCCAGGCTCTGCTGAGGAGCGTAGGATGCAGGAGATGATGTGCCCCAGGGATGGTACCTTTGCTCCAGGCAGCCTTTTGGAGCTAAATTCACATACTCTGTACATACAGAGGAGTCGGGATGGTGACATCATACCGCCATCCCTGGTCACTTCACTCATGGCCACGAGGACATCTGACCCCACGCAGGGATCCTCACTGCCTGGTCAAACTTCCCTGCAGAAGCTGACCTCGTAGTACTTTGGAATGAGCTCCCCTTACCCTGCCATCTGCTCTCTGGTAGCCCTGAATACCTGGTGTTCAAAGTCATTATAGTCAGGAGATATTAAAAGCTACAATTGGAGCCAAGTGTAAGAACTCTGTCTGTCTGGGCTGGTGGTCACTGTCTGCCCCTTCTGTGCCTTAGGGAGGTCTTTGCTGAAGTTAGCCTGAACCATGGTGTCAGCTTCATCAGCAACAATGTTAGCATCGCCAGCAGGAACTGTGCGAGTACCAGGGTAAGGCTCTAGCATCTAAGGCTGTCGTGACACCCTGCACCCCGGGGAGGCAAGTGAAGGGAACAACACCCCAGGCAGGCACAAATGGTAGCCTGTGCAGGCAGGCCCCTGAGCAGCATCTCACAGGTAGCTCGGAGCCCTTAGCCCAACCTCCAGGAGCTGAACCCCCATGAGGCTTGGGTAGTGCCTTGAGAGTGCTCCTAAAAAGAGCACCTGGGGGTCACCTTACTGTCCAGGCCTTGCAAACCTTTGCTGTCTCTGTGAACCAAGTGTCACTGAAGGCACATGGAAGAGACCAATTAGAGCCCTAAGCAGAGTCCAGGAACAGTGCTGAGGCTCTGCCCACCCTGGACCCACCTTGCCACCTCCCCTGGCCCCGGCCTTGTGGTGGGGAGCTCAAGGCTCCATCCTGGATTCCAGCCAGGGTGAGCAGGTGAGGCTGTGGCACTGTGTACTAGGGGACAGGGTCCAGGGCCTCTTGGAACCCTGGGCCCTCCAAGTCGGGGTCCCCAGCACAGGGGTCAGGAGGGTGGGAGCAGCTGTGACCGTGCTTAGTCAGCTTGGCCCGAGGATGCAGAGTGGGGAAGTAGGGGAGGGAGGCTACGGGGAGGTGAGCAGGGTGTCCTGCCTCTGCTCTTGCACCCACACCTGTCTGGGGCCCCAAAGCCCCTCCCTCACCCATCTGTGTGTCGTAGCATTTTGTGGTCCTTACAAAACCCCTGTATGTCATACTAGGCAGGGAGTGAGGGTTGCATTGTCACTGCATGGAGGACTGGGCTTCCTTGACAGGGCTCAGCGGAGAGCCTCTGAGCAGGGCCAGCGGTGGGGTCTGTGGCCCAGGGCCCCACAGTGGCTCTCTGGGTACCAGCCCCGACCTCTTAGAATCTGTCTCCTCAGGTGGGGCAACCAAGTAGAAAGCGGACTGAGAGGACAGGGTGGGCTGATATCGGATCCAAGTAGCAGGCGCCTGGTCCATGCCGGGACTCTGCTGTGTGTTTTTTCTGTAGGAAGCGGGACCAGATGGCAAGAATGCTCCACCAGCTGCCCCACTAGATGCCCAGCAGCCTCCCGAGGAGCCTCCCTCATCACCATCCCCACAGTTCACCCTCTATGTCAAACCTCTCTACTTATATGCCCTCATCCCAGCCCTGCTCCTGTTCCCCCTGATGCTCTGGTGCATCTGGTGGCTGTGCCGCAGGAAGGTGAGTGACCCCTGCCCGCACAGCCTGCATCCAGCCCTCGCCAAGCCCCAAGGGACCATGCCCATGCCTGCCCCACGATCCTGCCTGCGGGCGGGTTCCCATCAGCCCCAGGGCCAAGACACAAGCAAACAAGACACAGACTCTGTCCTCCTGTCCCGGGCATAGACACAGCCTGGGCTTCTAGGGGGCCACCTGCTTCATGCTTTCACCTTCACAGGGAGGTGGCCTATGGGCTGTCCTGGCCCCTGGGGCAAAAGGACCCCAGACCTCCTGAGACCAGGGCTGCCCCACAGCAGTCAGGCTTCTGAAGGACTCAGGTGGACCAAGGCCCCAAGGGTCTCTGCTGTTGGGGGACGAAGAGGGGTGTGCAAGGGCACTGATGGCCCAAAGGGAGAAGGATGCTGGCCGGGAGGATGCTAACCCCGGGGGCAGCTGCGCCTTTGAAAACAGCATGGATCCCTGCCCATCTCTGGTGCCTTCCGTCATTCCTTCATCAGTCATCACTAAGTCACCAGAATGTGCAGGGCCCCGTGCTGGGCACAGAGGGGCAGAAATGAAGCAGCCGCCTCCCTTGCCCACAGGCACTCACCATCTGGTGTCTGGTATGGTATTGGTAGCTGGGGAGCATTGAGGGTAAATGTCACCTTCAGAGGGTGTGGCAGGTGCCCTGATAATGATAAAGGACAGAGACTGGCCCTGGGTGGGAGGGAAGGCACAGGTGCTGGCCGGCTAGGTTTGCAAGGACACAGGCCAGAGGTGGGTGAAGAGGAGGAACAAGCAGAGCTGAGAAAGGACAAGCAAAGCAGCATAGAAGCCAGCAGGTCACATTTCTGCAAAGGGCGAGAAGTGAGGAGAGAAAGCCGGGTCGGGGAGAGGGAGGTGGACTGTCATCCCTGAGGGCTGGGAGGCAGGGAGGGCTGCAGGGGGAGGGAGGGAAGGGGAGAGGAGGAGGGGTGTGGCGAGTGTTCTCTTGTCTTCATAGGATGTCAGGGCTGCTGCTGAAAACTCGACCAGGGACCAGGGGCCTTAGTCTGCCTGTCTCCCCCTTGACCCTCCACGGAGATACCGATTCCCCTTTCATGACTGAGGAGCCTGAGGCTCAGGGAGGTGGAGCCTGTTGGCCACAGACCCTCAGGCTCTGGGCACCTAGGTTGACACCCCAAAGCCCATGTTTTGATCCCTTACTGCTGCCGAGCGGGGTCCCCTTCTGTCTGCATAGCTGAGCCAGAGCCCTCCATGCCCCTTCCAGCCTGTGTTTATGTCTCTTTAACATCCTAGATCGTCAAGGAGCCACCACCAGCCCAGAAACCAGAAAAAGTAAGTGGTGTGTTTCGTAGTGATATTGTCAGCATACTTGATGCCCACACTGACCTGCACAGAGAGGCCCTCGGACGTGTATGGGGAGATGCCGTCCCCCACCCCTCCCGCTCCCACCTACCTGGGCAGAGAGAGGTGGCAGAAAGAAGAGGGTGACAGAGGGCAGGGAGGGACCCCAGAGAGGACCTGAGACTCACAAAATGTCACCCAGACAACACGGTTCCCCACCTCCGAAGACAGCCTGCACCAGGGCCTTTATCACTGAATCAGCAACGTGGGGTAGCCTATTTCAGAAACAGCTATGGTCCCTCCTGATATAAATGGGCCTTTGCTCAATTCCCAAAAGACTCTTTGTAGACTGATCCTTCCCAGGACTCGCGCGAGCATTTGGAAAAGGATCCTCAGGTTTCAGGGACCTGGTCCCCCTCCCCGGACTCTGAAGTATGCTGGGCTCCATTTCCTTGGTCTTCATGCCTGGCTCTTGTCAGGATGAGGGTTAGCCTTTAGGGACTGGGGACTGGGGAGGGTGGAAGGAGTCCTAACCTGAATTTGAGCTGCTGGGGCATAGCGCAGGTGAGCACAGGGACCAAGGGTCAGGTGAGGAGGCTGGGGCTGACCCGGGGTGGTGCCCAACCCAGGGTCCATAAGAAGTAGTTAGAGCAGGGGTGCCGTGTCCCCAGTCAGGGGGAGCTGGGCCTGAGATCTGGTGGGAAACAGGGTCACTGCCCGGGCTGACGTCTACACTGGCTGCAGTGCGGCCTGGGGAGGCTGGATCTGCCAGAGTCGGGTGAATACAGCCCTGTCACCTACTAATGCCCGCACCCCTGCCAGCCTCTGTCACATGGCACAGCCTCACGCCCAGCTTCTCCTGCAAGGGTGGCCACCAGGAACCAAGGGGACAGGATAGAGTTTGTTGATATTTGGAAAAGAGCCATCTTTGTAAACCAAAAGGAGTTGGTGTCTTTCTCACATGGAGGCCACTCTCTTACGTGCCGGGTGCTGCTCATTTGTCCTTGATTCTCCAACAAACATTTGCTGAGTGGCCAGTACTTGACAGGTGCCGGGGCAACAGATGTCATTTGTCTGCACCCAGGAGCTGCCAGACAAGGACGCAGACGGTGTTTTCTCTTCCTCGGAGCCAGAGGAGACATGTGAAATGTCATGCCCCACAGTGACTGTCCATGGTGGGTGCCAGGGAGACACGATGGAACGAATGGAGGTGAGAAAGTCCCTTGGGAAGGAGTGATGACCCCAAGGCTGGGGAGCAGGAGGTGAGGGTAGCCGGTTCGTGCACAGGTCTGGACCCATTAAGCATGGAAATGAGCTCTGGGTACTGGACTATAGTCACTTGGTGCCAGAGAAAAGCCAAAGCCCTCCCGACCCTAGTGGCCCAGGGGAGGTCAAAAATTACAAGTGCTCATGTTCCCATCACCACCAGGGTTTCCCCTTGGGATGGGCCCAAGTTTCTGGACGTTGGTGGATGGCCCCAAAGGGTAGCTGTAGTGCTGTCTCGGGGAATTGGTGGGGACAGAGCCCTGGCAGACCATCTCAAGTCAGAGGGGACACTACCCCTCTAGAGGCAGCATCTGTGCCTGTAGCTTCCTCACAACCACATCTGCTTTTCAGAGAAAACTGGATACCATGTGTGACTTTGTCCAGCACTACAACCAGATGTCATTGATGTGGTGTCCACACAGGGACATGGTAAGCAGGGCACAGGGATGCTCCCCATGTCTGGGGTCATGCTTTTGCCCTTGACAGTTGCCCCCGGGACTGTGGGTCAGAGAGCCCTCTCCGGGCATCTGCCGAGAGGAACGCCCAAGGCGTGGAGACCTGGAGCTCATGAGCCTCCAGACGATTCTCAACATGGTGCCCGTGCATTTCCCCTGCGTCCTCGTCTCAAGGATGTCAGGACCTTTCTTCTCCAGAGCAATGCCCAGCAATTGCAATCTTAAGCGAAAAGGGCTGGAGGGGCCTATTGGATTCCCGTCCATCGTCCCTCCGCACTTCCTACCCGACCCTGTGGGACTGCTGGCTGCACCCCATCCATGAGACCCTCCTGGGCTGCTCACTCAGCTGCAGGAGTGGCGGAGGACATGGTGACACCCACCCCCCAATATTGTCTGGACAACACTGACTGGTTTTACCAGGTAGTAAAGATGCCCCACTTGTGTCAGTGCCTGTGACAATGTGGAGAAGCCCAATTTCTCCACTTGTCATCCTTGTTATTTAATAATAATAATGATAGATAATTTTATTGCATCCTTTCTGTATGTCAGTTGCTCAAGAAGTTTACATGTTCTCACGGCTTTAATCCTCCCAGTGAATGTACAGGTAGATCCTACTGTACTGATAGATCGCAGATTTATGGAGGCGGGTGTGACCCACGGAGAGGCTGAGTGGCTTCTCCCAGCTCACAAAGGATGGGAGCAGCAGAGCGGGACTTGAATTCGGAGCCTGGCTCCACCCTTCTCACCGCTCGGTCCCCCATTCGGCTCAGCACTCATGGTCTCATGATGGTTACCCCCAAACCGTCAGAGAGCTGCCCTTCTCAGGCCTCCAGATCCGAGGAGGGCCTTGCTCCTGGTTCTCTTAGGAAGCACCTGCCTGGGCATCGTATTCCTGGTGTCCCCATTATCAGACCTTTTGTACAGACCGGGCCAGGGGCCTGGAGGATGTTGCAGTCCCAAGATCTGCAGTGAGGTGTGTACTGACCACATTCCCTGAATCAGGAAAACACTGGCTCTTGGTGGCTGGACAGGTGGGCACTTAGAAGCTCTGGATAGGCCTGAAAGTCTCTTGGACACTGCTGATGACACACCTGAGGCATGCTCACATCCAGGAGAGACACTGTCTGGTGACAGTGGTGTCGGGGCTCCTTCTGCAGCTTGGCTCCCGGCTCTGGGTGTGAATCGAGCTCTGAGTCCCAGCCTTGCTTGCACAGAAGCCCCATTCTCCACCTGTCTCTAGACAGCTCTCTAGACACTTGAAAGTCCTGAATATCTCAGTGAGTGGCTGTTTGGCCAGATCAGAATCTGTGAGAGAGTGACAGTTAAGCTGAGAAATAACTGATAAAAATAAATCCAGAGAGGTCCTTCCAAACGGAGGAAACAGCCAGTGAGTATGCCCTGGGGCTGTAGGGCTTGGTGAATTGAAAGGCTGGAAATCAAGTACTGTCCTCATCAATCCAATGGTCAAGATGTTCACAGGATACCCAGTGTCACCCAATAGGGTGTGGGGGACAGAGGCACACCAGTCCTGCAGGTCAGAGTGTTCCGAGGGCACCAAATCCAGTTGTTCCGATGCACGTGGTCCACACACACTGAGACCTCTGATGATGAATGAATGAATGAATGAATGGGCACTTCTAGTTACACGTGCTCCTGTGTAGAGGCTTTAGGTCATTTCTGTGACACAAGGAGGCATTTTGGATCTGACAATATAGGGCACAGAAATCTGCTTTGCGGGGCACTGTGCAGGGATGGGGAAAGGTCCCTTTGGCATTTTCAGGAGTGATTGTAGGAAAGTACTGACTTCAACCTGTTACTAAATCTGCGAAGTTAGTCTAGTTTCTGAAACGCTCCAAGCCTTACCGTTTTTTTTAAACAAAAACAGGGATAAAATAATAAAATGCCACTGAACAAATAATGCAGTTATGAAGAATGCTAGGTCAGTTTTTGGTGAGGCTAAGAAAGTGTCCAGGTGAGTCCGAATAACCCAAAGTCCAGAGGTCCTGGAGTCCCATTGACAGATCCAGTCCAGGACTGCCCATAGATGCTGTCAGCGGGTCCGTGTGCTCACCACCCTCCCTGTGATGCTGCAGACAGATTATGGTGTCCCAAAGGGTCCGCATCAATCTCTACCCAAACCAAGGGGTCTGTATGTGCTGTTGCCTCCAGAGCCCATCACCCATCTGAGGGCGCCGTCACCTGCCCTTGCACTTTGGACTCAACCCCAGCCTGAGGGTTGCAGTGAGAATCCATCCCTTCGGCACATACTCATCAAGAGAGCCTGGGCAATGCTGGGGCTACAGTGGCAATAAGCCCTTGTCCTTGCTAACCAGGGTCCCAGTGCAGAGGGGAGCAGGCAAGTTCAACACCAGAGCAAAGGGAGTCCAGAGTCACAACAACAGGGCTCCATAGGGATGGGAGCGTATATGTCCAATATCTGAACAGAGTCTAGAATTAGAAGTGCAGGCTGGAGGCCAGGACCTAGGAAGAGGAAGGGCATCAACAAAGGCTCACCCTGGGGATCCTGACAGGTACTGAGCCTAATCCCCTTGAGCCAAGGAATGCACAGCCTTCTGCTCCCAATTCCAATGGCTTCTCAGTGACGTTCTCTCTCTACTCTTCTTCACACAGGGGAGGTGCACCAACTTCACCTTAAGGAATCCCCACTGCACACAAATGTTCTGCGGCCCAAATATCTGCCTTCAACCCGGCCAGGAGTGCTTCCCCTTCAGGAACGGCTGTTCACATTGTCAAGATCTCCCACCCATGTGCTCGCAGTCACTCTCCAGGATGCTGCCGCTGATCCCTCCTACTGCCCAGTACCTCTGCAGAAGTATTTTGTCACCCCCCTCCCCATATGCTCTCAGTCACTGTCCAGGATCCTGCCGCTGATCCCTCCTACTGCCCAGTACCTCCGCAGAAGAACTTTGTCACCCCCACCCCCAGAGCCCAACATCTAAAGCACCAAAAACACAAAATTGTTAAGAGCCCCTTTAGTACTGAATTGGACACATATATTGTGTTTTGGTTTACAGTCAAAAGGAGTTGGGATTTGTTGTTGATGAGCAAGAGAGTTTGTTACCTGGTGAACACTGCTCCACTGTATGAGATGCAGCTCTACTGCTCCTGCCAGGACAAAGCACCCTGGTATCCTGTGGATGTAGACATGACGAGTCTCATTCCCCACAGACAGGCTTTCGTGTGTCACCATGGGTTGAGATACATGGGGTTCTAGCCAAAATATGCTCTTTCCAAAAAGCCCCAAATATCTTTGATGTATGAATACAGTCTGGTGTCCATTACTCACTTGCTGTTACTTAATCTCCTGGGCAAGTTACTTAATCTCCCTGTGCTTCAATTTCTCACTGAAAAGATGGATAATGGTGTCGCCTCTACAGGGTGCCCAGCGGGTGATAGTAACTGCTGCTGCTGCCGTATGCTCAGAACAGTGCCAGGTCACTTGTAAAGACTCAGGGGCCCAGTAGTTAATGTCTTCCTCCTCTGCCCCAGGGAGGGAGAGGATGATGAGCTCAGAGACATCAAGAACTGTGCGGTGAGGACCAAGGTGTTAGAAGAAATCATGACTGGGCCTTTCAGCTATGGACACCAGGACTTGGGGTTGCCACACTTGAGTATTCTCTATAAACTGCTGACCACGTGTAGGTTAACATCCGAGGCCACCACCCATGTAATCTCCAAGACACTGTCAAAAACAGGTCCTCAAACCTACCACCTCCTTCAGAAGTGTAAGATCCCTTCCTGTACCTTAGTATTTCTCATAATATTAAGGTAACTGCAGCGTCCCAATTTCTACCAGCTCCTCTGATGACACAGACAGACCTCCCAATTTATCAGATCCCTCCTAAAGAATACTTTGAAAACATGATCAGGTTTCCTTCCACACTTACATGCTAGAGGACTATCAATAGGCAAGAATTCACTGTGAAAATCACAGAATATATATGTGAAGATGAAGCAACACATGGACCACAGAATCCGAGAAGGGAAGAAGAGACTGCTTACTCAAATATCAGTGCACATACCAATGCAACAAATCAGGGACCATGAAGAATCAAGGAAACATGAGATGATGAAAAGAATAAACTCTCTAAAGAAACAGAGATCTATGGACTCTTGTAGAGAGAATTCAAAATAATCTTCTTGAAATAGTTTAGTGAAATACACAAACACATATAGACACACAACTTCATAAAATTCAGGAAGAAAATGTATCAACAAAATGAGATGTTCAACAAAGTAATAGAAACCATCCAAAGAACAACTGGAAACTAGAGCTGAAGAATACAATGACTGTACTGAAGAATATAATAAAGAGATTCAACAACAAACTCGAGCAAGCAGAAGAAAGAATCAGTGAACTAAAAGATAGGTCACTTGAAGTTATCCTGCCACAGGAGTGAAAAGAAAAATTAATTTAAGAGTAAAGAAACACTATGGGACATTACAAACAGAAACAAGAGTGAATTCTGGGAGTCCCCTATGAGAAGAGGAAGAGAAAAAGTATGTTTGAAACAAAAGACTTGAACACTTACCAAACATGGAATGAGAGATGTACATCCAAATTGATGAAGCACAAAGAATCCCAAATAAGTTGAATCTGCAATGGCTATGGGAAATCACATTGTACATAAATTGTCTATGGTCAAAGACACAGGGAATTTTGAAAGCAACAAGAGAAAAATGAGTCACCACATGTAAGTCACCACCATAAGAATTTAGAGGGACTTCCCAATACAAACTTTGTAGTCCAGGAGAGAGAGGGGTGATGTATTCAAGTATAGAAAGAATAAAAAAATTCTGTTGAAGAATATTGTACCCCGCACATCTGTTCTTCAGAAATGAAGAAAGAGATTGAAAATATATCTAAACAAAGAAAACTGAAAGAGTTCATCACCAGAAGACCTGCTATAAAAGAATTTTGACAGGAATTTCATCAAGCAGAAATAAATGAATAATAGTTAGCATTGTGAAAACATAAGAAGTTTGTAAAACTCACCGCTAATGACACATATTGTCAAAACCAGACCCTGTAATGTTGTAATTTTGGTGTGTAATTCACTTAGAACACTAGTTAAGAGTTTAAAATGTATTAAACAACCATAACTACAATAATATCTTACTGGATACGAAACATTAAAATATATAAATTGCCATATTGATAACCTAACATGTAGGATGGAGAAATAAAGGGAAAATCTATGTATGCTATCAATGTTGTTATCAGCTTAGAATAGGATGTTATAAATATATTTTAGGTAGGCTTCATGATAACCATAAAGAGAAAACCTCTGGTACATATAAAAAAGATGATAAAAGAGGAATCTAAGCATACCCGCTACAAAGAGTCATCAATTAGCAAAAGACAGGAAGATAAGAAGCTAGGGAAAATGGACCTATTAAACACTTGAAAAAATTAACAAAATGACAATTGTAAGTATTTACATATCAATAATTACTTTAAACATAAAAAAAATTAAATTCAATAGAAACACATAAGATAGCTGAATGGATCAAAAACAAAGGAGAGGTGCAGAAATATGCTCCCCACTATAGAATTACTTTAGTTTTAAAGACACCCAAAGACTAACAGTCATGGAATGGAAAAAGATACTCAAGGAAATGGTAACCAGAAGACAGCATTGATATCTATACTTACATCAGACGACATAGACTTTGAGCTAAAAATGCTCCATGGACAAAGAAGGTCATTATATAATGATAAAAAAAAAAAAGACAACACATCAAGAGAACATTGCAATTGCACGTATATATATGCACTCAATATCAGAGCACCTAAGTATATAAAGCAATTATTAACAGAACAAAAGGCAAAATAATAACACAAAAATAAGTGAGGACTTTAATAACCACTCTAAACAATGGAAGGATCATCCAGATAGAGAAATGATAAGGAAGCAGCAGACTTGAACAAAATTATAGACCAAAAGAGACCTAAAAGATATACACGTTTCATTTCATACAACAGCAGCAGAATATACAATTTTGTCAAGCACCTATGGACCATTTTCTACGATACGTCATATTTTAGGCCACAGGCAAGTCTCGATAAATTTAAGAAGACTGATATCATGCCATGCATTTTCTCCAACTACAATTGTATGAAAGTAGGAATGAATATCATGAGGAAAGCTGGAAGATGCTAAATTACATGAAAATTAAACAACGCATGCCTGAGCAACCAGTGGACCAGAGAAGACTTTTTTAAAAACAAACAAATATCTTGAAAAGGCAAACACAGTATGTAAACCAAATCATGCAGTATGCAACAAAAACATTTCTAAGGACGAAATTTATAGAAGTAAATGCATATGTTAAGGGAAAAAATATTTCAACCTAAGGAACTATTAAAAAAAGCACAAAGTTAGTAGAAGGAAGAAAATAATAAAGATTGGAGCAGAAATAAATGAAATACAAAACAAGAAAACAATATAAAAGATTAACAAAATGAAGAGTTAGTTTTCTGGAGAACATAAACAAAATTGACAATAGTTTAGACTAAGCAAGTAAAAGAAAGAGAAACCAAATTGATAAAATTATAAATGAAGGAGAAGACATGAAAACTGATATTACCAAAATTAATTATAAAACTCTACTATTTAACAACTGTACATCAACAAATCGGACAATATTGAAGAAATGGGGAAAGTCCTAGAAAGTACAATCCACCAAGACTAACTCCTGAAGAAACAGAAAACCTGAACAGACCAATAATGAGTAAAGAGATTCAATTAGTAATCAAAAACATTCCAACAAAGAAAAGCTCAGAACCAGATGGTTATACTAGTACATTCTACAAATGTTTAAAGAAGAATGAACAACAACCTTTCTCAAGCTTTTCTGCAAAAAATGAAGAGGAAGAAACACTACCAAAGACACTTTACAAGGCCAGCACTACCCTGAATCCAAAGCCAGAAAAGGACATTTAAGAAAGGAAAACGAGAGACCAATATCCCTGGTGAATATAATGGAAAAAATCTCAACAAAGTACTAGTGAACCATTTAAAGGATCATACACCATAATCAAGTGGGATTCTACCCTGGAATGCAAGCATGGTTCAACATACACAAAACAATGAATGTGATAGATTAATACATTAAAGGATGTTCAACATCCTACTCATTAGGAAAATGCAAATCAAAACCACAGTGAGATATCACCTCACACCTTTTGGAATTCCTAGCCAGGTGCACTGATGGGTGGAGATGCTTGGAGGGATCCATGTCAAAAGCCCATGTCCTCACTGCAAGGGGTCTATAAAATGTACATTTAGCTTTTCCACCACTACGGGGCAGGAAAGCCAAGTAGAAGGGATGACATACACAGGTTGATTGAACCAACAGACAGAACCTGTCACTGTGGCATTGAGTACAGCTCACCACATGAAGAGGCTGAGGGGACACATACATGCAACTCTGTCCCCCAAAAGTGTCCTCTCTCCCCTCAACTCTCTTTGAGTAAACAGTGTTTTGGTGGCATGTGGCCAGTGGTCGGTCAGAGCCAGCTCATAGTGCCTTGTGAGATTTTCAGGAATTTTGTGAGCTAGCTGTTTTAACACAGGCATTATCAAAAACCACATTAAGTAAACTATTAATAAATTATAGAAACACAATAAATATCCCAAACTCACCACTTCCTAATTCTTTTACTAGTTTTCACTATTGAATATCTTGCTGCCGATGGTGCCACAACTGTTGGGCCTGTATGTGGGCTGTGGTGCCCTGCTCCTGTGCATTTCTCCCCCACTCCACATCGAATGACATCAAGTCAGCCATGATGGGGGCATCTATGGCATATGCTATAAATCGGGGCTTCATTTCTTGGTTCATTGTTTATCTGGACTTAAGAATGTGAGGGTGAAAAGTTAATTCAGTTTAAACTAAACATTATGTCCTGTCTGAATTCTTGCCATTGTGATTAGTGCCAAAATTTGAAAGAATATTCTTCGACTGTTAAACTATTCTCTGTTTTGAAAAAGACATCACTCAAAGCACTGAGAAACAAGTGAAATTTAGACAGCTGTCTTCATTGTTTCATTTTCATGTTAACTTTACCACAAATGAAAATACCGCCTGACATTCCTGTTGTAACTACATGCTGAGAGCCAATTATTAAACATTTACCAGCACACCACCCATGAGACCCAAATAATTTGGAATTCTGGGCACTGGAATACCAGAGACACCCTCCTGGTATTAGAAAGGGGGCAGGAAATCCTCCAAAGGGCAGGAAGAAAATAGAATACAAAAAGAGAAGTCAGAGGGAACTGCAAAAGCAGGTGCAAGGCAGTTAAAAGAGTAAGAATTCAATCACGAGTGTTTTGCAAGGACTGTTTATGAGCAAGGCATATGGTCCAGACACAGAAACCCATTCCATATCTCTTAGGGGTGATTTTCATTCATTTATTCAACAAATACAAACCTCTGCTCAGCCTGTAGATAAAAAGATGAACACAGTGGAGCCACCACTGCACATTCAGTAAGAGGAAGAAAGCCTAGTTATAGTAGGATCTCCTGAAGCCTGTGTTAACGGTGTGGGAAACTGTTGTAGGATCAGGGATGAATAGTCACTAATAATGTGCTACCTAAGAAATGCCCCATCAAGGAGGTGACATTAGCTCTGGAGTTTGACGGATGAATAGGAGTTTTCCAAGAAGCAATGGTGAAAATAGCACAGGCAAAGGAGGTCTAGGCATCCTCCAGTCATGAGGAAAATGTTGAGGGACACAAGTTTAGTAGGACACAGAGCCACCCCTAAATGATACCCTTCTATTCATACTAAGCCATCCAGACCCAGCTGTGACTCCATCCCCACTGAGTGCGTCAGGGGAGGGAAAAGGAAGAGGGTCACAGTAAGAGCCATCCACTTGCACAGCTTTCTCTACAGACCTCAGAACAGCTTACCTTCATTAACCCTCATGTCCTCAGGCTCCCCTGGGAGGTGGGAGCAGGCATCCAGCCCCCATCTGATGCCCTGCCCGGGTCACAGTGCAGATGGCGGGCTGAAGGTACTCATAATCGCCTGCCAGATAGAGCAGGTAGAGCAGGGGCGCAAGTCAGGGGTCCTGATCCCCAGTGCAGAGACTCACAAAAGTTCTGCCCACACTCCAGGGGCCAGTACCTAAACTGAAGGCTGAGAGAGGACTACTTTTATCCCCAGTAGAAATTAGAATCCAGCGCTATGCCCTCCCACAGCTAGCAAATTGATCCTGTGTGAGGACTGCCAGGTTTGCTGTCAGAGTTGCAGAGCCAAAGCTCAGGGTGTGTGGAGCCTGCTGGGGTCCCAACACTGTCCTTGCTATTACCCAGCCTGATCCTCTCCTCCTGGAGAAAGACTGCGTGTCTGTTTATCTGTGTACCCCACAGGGCTTCATGAGGTGGCAAGTAGCACACTCTCAGGAAGTGTTGGCTGCAGTGGACTTAAGGGCACTCTTTTGTACCCAGGTTCACAAACCAGCAAATGGGAAGGCAGGATTACATGCTAACTATGAGAGAAAAGCAGACATCCGATGGTTTGATTTGAATTTATGCTGCCATCATCCTTCCTAAGAACACCTAATTTCAGTTTGAAGGGATTACCAGACTCTCTGAAGAAGCTCAAGCCCTGTATTTTTCCAAGATTAGTTCTCCAGTCCTCCCTTTGATGCTGGGATCTATTCTCTCCTCTCCCATCGCTTCTCACCCTCACCAAAACCTTCTAACTCATCTTCTTGACTAAGGTGGCCAGAGTCGGTCTTTGTTGTTGGTATCTAAAGAACCCAGACTGCTATAGATGCAGCAACTCACACTGACTCAGAGCGCAATGCCACCTGCTCTCACCTTCAGGATTCCATCACAGAGGAGGGACCACACCGCACAACTCTGCCACCCAGAGGCCAGGCTCAGCACTGCCCCACATCTGTCAGCATCCAGGCAGCAGCTGCTGTACTTACACAAGGCTTCCACCAGTCAGTTGGGACTTGGTTGACACCTCTAACATGCTTGCACCCTGATTCACAGCAGATGATTTTCCTTGCTGCTCTGCATGCCACCTTTCCTCACAAATCATCAGATGTGCTTGGACACTTTAAACCCCTGGACACAGGATCTGCTGCAGCACAGGTGACCAGAGGGGAAAAGCTGGACGGTAACACCCAGACATGGTGGGTTGGGTCTGGAGCTGTTCCTGTTGCCTGCTCCCACACCTGGGGGCAGCCATCTATCCACCAGGCCCTGCCCCTGCACCAAGTGTGGGTCTCCCTCTCCACTCTCCTGAAGTGACCACAACTGTTCTTCACATGTTCATACACTTGCTTCTGCTCTGTTCACCTGTCAACTGTCAAATGCCCTCTTGGGACAACCTGTTGGGCACTAACAGGTGAATCAGCTTCTGCTTTGCCCTTGAGGTGCTCACGGCTTCAGGGGAGACACACAATGGCCATAAGTGAGGGTGGCACCCAGGAGGAAAGGGAGCCATCAGCCCTTCTGGGAAGACATTCATCCCTGCCCTTCCCTGATCTGCTCCACCAGCAAGTTCTTGAGGCTTGCAAACCCATCTTCAAGCGCCCCCTCAGCTTGTGAGAGGTTTGCTGGACCACACTCAGCTGAGTGTCCTGAGTTTTCATCATTAACAAATACGTCTCCTGAGCCCGGGAGGACCGTGAGGAGGGGACAGCTCCGCTCCCTCCTCACAGGAACATCACTTGAGTCCAACTCGCCCCGCCTCCTGCCCCACCTGTAAAAGGAAGTACAGGGGCCTGCCCTCCTTCTCACTATCTTGGCAACAGGAGTCTGTGACACATGTTTTGCATATGTCACCTCCTTCCATCTTCAACACACCTGGAGGGTCATCACCCTCTTTCACAGATGAAGAGGACCCAAGTCCTGCAATACTAAGCATCTTGTCCCATGTCGCCTGCAAGGATGAGGCGCAGCTGGGATTGAAACCCAAGTGTGTGTCCCCAAGCCTGCATTGGTTGCACTGGCCATGTCGCCCTCCCAGAGCCCCCAGAGGTAAACAACAAGTCAACCATGTGACCCAAACACCAAATGAGGGCATGTTGAGGGTTTAGGTCTCCTTTTCCTGCCTTCTTTCCAACTTCTCCCAAACTTTTACCCCATCAAAAAGTCACATTCTAGGGCTTCCCTGGCGGCACAGTGGTTGAGAGTCCACCTGCCGATGCAGGGGACAAGGGTTCGTGCCCCGGTCCGCGAAGATCCCACATGCCGCGGAGCGGCTGGGCCCGTGAGCCATGGCCGCTGGGCCTGCGCGTCCGGAGCCTGTGCTCCGCAACGGGAGAGGCCACAACAGCGAGAGGCCCGCATACCACAAAAGAAAAAAGAAAAAGAAAAAAAGTCAGATTCTATGTCTAACCTCAGAGCTTTCAACAGCTCCTCAGGAAGCACATGCCAGTGTTACCCTTCATCCCACTCCTGTGTGACCCTGAGTTTCACTTTCCATTTTATCCTCAAAGGATGTCCAAACTGTGCCACCAGGGACATCTGAGCCTCTCCTAACATCCTTTCCAGACTGATTCCTCAAAGGAGATGCCATTGACATCAGAGATTAATGACAGCCGATGTTCTTAGAAGAGACAGAAGTGGCCATATCAATCCATTGAGTTACCCTGAACTGACTATTGCATCTCTCTCAGCCTCAGTTTCCCATCAATAAACTGGGGTTGGGCTAACTTATCTCCACAGTCCTTTCCAAATCTACCAACGTATGACTCCAGCTGGGATGAAGCTGGAGTAATTACTTTTTTAAAACTCAAAACCAAAAATAGAATTAAGAAATAATAAAAGATATTTTTTAAACCCTGATCATAATACTAAGAAATGAAATACAGCCATGTATAAAAAGGGCAATACATCAAGACCAATTAGGGATCACCCCGGAAATGCAAGTCTGATTCAGGTTTGAAATATCAATAGAATTGACCACATCGGCAAAATGGAGAAGGAAAACATGATTATCTCAATGAATGAAGAAAAAAGTTGTCATAAGTTCAAGTCCAGCATCATAACAGGAACAGCCTGACAAAAGGCATCCGCACACATTCTCTCAGCTAACCTTACCCACAGTGGTTCAACGGGGACAGCTTCTCCCTGAGATCTGGCACTTGACAAGGATGCCCTCTCTCCCCCCGAGAAGGTCCCTGTATCAGTGTGGGGAGGATCCTGTGCAGTTGCTTTTCTGATAGAAGCCGACTCTCAGAATCATCAAGAAGTGTGTGATGAGGACAGGGGTGTAAGAAAAGTCATGACTGGGACTTTCAACTCTGGGTACCAAGACATGCGGTTCCTATACACGAACATTCTCTGTAAAAGCCTGCTAACCACATGTAGGTTCACATTCCAAGCTCACCAAGCACATAAACCTCAAGAATTAATTGGAACAGGCACTGACACCTGTTACCTCCTTCAGAAAGGGCCCTAAGTCACTAGAACAGAAGACCAATCCCATTAGTAATGAGAAGAATGCAAATTAAGACCAAAAAGAGATGCTGAATCGATAGGAAAATATATAAAAACAAGACAATACCAAGTGTCATGAAGAATATGAAGCAAGGAAAACCTAATAGGCTATTGGGAGAAGTACACTAATTAATTGTCTCAATTCCAAAACACCATTTATTTAAAATATCCCATTATTTTAAATACCACTCCCAAAATGCTTTAGATCACTTCCAATTTATGGTTTACGAATTGAAATAGCTAAGCTTACTAGAGAAGGATTTTAGCATATATCATTCTTCTTTTATGCATATAAAAATGAAGGTAACAAAATCAATTGTTTAAGGTATTCTAAGAAGTTTTACGTTCACAGTCTTGGCTTTTTAATCACTTTTGACTTAGCGTTGTGTATGCCCACATAGAACAGAGACAAACCATTGCCACTCAGCCTTCTCTGATTTCTGGTCACAGAACCCAGGAGAATAATAAAATAGTTCTTGTTTGATGCGACTGAGTTTGGGGTGATTTGCTACACAGAAGAAGATAACTGCAATGTCTCTCATTCACAAAGGACTTTGACATCCTTACGGGCCTTCCTCCACTTGTAGACCCTTCCATCCACTGGGTCACACGAGTGACCACTGCAGCACTCTAGGCTCCCAATTCCTTGACCCAACAGTGATGCCCTTATCTAAGCCACCTCAGCTGCCTTCTTTCAGTTGACAGAAAGGCAGGGTTTCCCAAGGAATTTAATGGCCACCTGAGAGGGACTGGGATAAAGAACAAATGGACGCTTCATCTTACTCCCACCCATGCCTCCCCACTGGGATTGTCAATCGCAGGACACTGAGCTGACCTGCGGCTCACAAAGCCCCCATGCCAACCTTCCTGTCCAGCATAAGGGACATCACAGAGGAGGATTATGCAGGTAGTGAGGACATCCCCCGAGGCCAGCCTCTTGCCTCTTCTGCCCTGAGGGCAGATACCAGGGGAGGCTTACAGCACAGTGCACCTTAGTGAAAGGGCTGGAGGAGGAGTGGTTCCTGGGAACCAGCGGAGGTAGCACATGCCCCAGCCTGAGATGGCCTGAAGTGGCCAGGGTCCAGTGGGACCATGGGGGCTGGCCAAGAAAATGGGGAATGTTGGGCCCAGGATGCTGGGCTCCATGCTCTTCCTGATGCTGGCGCTACAGCCTCTACAGCTGTGCCCCGGGAGATCCCTGCACCACCTCCCAAACAACAGAAGCTTCCACCTGGGCACCAGCCATCACAGAAACAACTGGGACAAGCTGAAATCCTGCGAGGGTGCCTTTGACCGGTACTTCAGAGTGGACGCGTGAGTGGCTCTCCTGCCTGGCCCGGGTGCTCCTCAGGGCACCTCTGTCCACAGGACCACTGATGACAGGAAGTAGTCCAAGGGAACCCAGCCTCTGACAGAGGGGAGACAAGAACAGTCTTGATTAGACCCAAGGAACACACCTCTGTGGCCTCCTTGTTCCTGAGTTAGAAGTAGTGCCCCAGCCCTTTGTTCCCGGGAACATTTATATTTGGAAAGTAAACAAAGCACCATAGAGTTTCTGGATGGTTGTCAGTCTCTCCATCAGCTTGACCTGGATCTGTGACCTGCACGTCCCTTAAACAGCTCGAGGGGCAGGTGATTGCTAGAAGCTGTCTTGTCAGCACTTGGAAGAAGCTCACTGGGATTTCTGGGTTTGTTTGGTGTTTGTTTTGTTTTGTTATTTACCTGAATGACTTCTCTTTTTCCTGGGCCCCAGGGAGATTGCTATGTCATCTGTTAGGCATTCTCCTAGTGTCACTGCTTAGAAAGTCCTTTGCTTTGCTGGTTCTAAATGTTTTGCTTCTTTCTTTGACAACTTGGAGACCCACGATGCAGTTTGTGTGCACATGAGGAACAGTTGGGTCTGTCTGCTTGTGGCCTTGGGAAACTTGGGTTGTACATTTTGTAACTTCTGGCCCTCAAGGAAGGAAAGGGAGGGGCGTGTCCTCAGACTGGACAGATTGCCTAGGTTCCATTTTCAACTCCTCTGTGGGGCTGAGAATATATTTTACTCATTCAGTAGTAACAGTGGTATGGCTCCCAATATCACTGAAGCACTTTACGGTCCCCAGAGCCCCTTTACTGCACATCTGTCATCCTCAAAACATTCTGGGAGGTAGAGTAGGGAAGGTATTTGCTTATGCAATCAACTGGAAAGGGGGAAAGCTCCTAGACATTGGATGAAGTAGCCCAGAAGCTAGTGGGTGTGACAGGACTGAGTCTTGCTGGATTCTGCAAAGGGGAAGAGGAGCTGACGGTTTCCAAGGATGGGGCCTAGGCACCCATTTCCCATCCCCAGGCCATCAGTGAGGAGTAAGCCTAGAGCATGGCTACAGTGGGATAGGCCAGGCTTATCTGAAAGCACAGCACACTCCTCACCCTCACCCCCTTCAGGCTCCTCAGTCTCCATCCTGGCACTAAAGTTAAAGACAATGGGAGCAAAAAACTTGAAGGAGACCAGGAAGGGCCTGCAGTTTTCCCTGCTGGTGGGTATCATGATGTCAGGACAGCAGTGTCCCAGGCCTAGTTTGCAGGCTGATGAGAAAAAAAACGGTAATAAAACAGTCTGAGTAACACATGCTCCCTGGCCTGAGGCCAGGGTACCTGTTGGGTGTCCATACGTGAGGGACAACGAGAGCCAACGTGTCAGAAGCACTGGAGGCGTTTCGAACCAATGAATTCTCCCTCTTTCCTTGTCTTAAAGCCCCAAGTAAAATGATCAACCATCCTGGTTTGCCACCCAAAGACCCTCATCCCCCTGCACATGGGTCTGGTTGTTTACCCTCCCAGGCACTCACAGTGATGAAAGTCACCACCAGGGTGACCCACTGAGGTCACTGAGGGAGTGTGGCAGCCTTTCAGTACCTGGTATGGGGAGTATTTGCCAAAGTGTCTGCTGGGAGCTCGAGAGGCAGAAACACTGCCCACTGGATGGATGCGCCTCACCCCTCTGACTCAGGTCTTCTTTGTTTTCAGGTCACAGAAGGCGAATGATATTTGGAAGGACATTTACATAGTAGTGGATGAAATATTGGAGAAGTACACACAGTACGGCTAGTGTTTTCTTCTGCCGGGCAGGGTACATAGCTCTTTAGACTCGGTGGTCACAGAGGTCCCTTTGGTCGGGAGCACAGAGTCCAGGGGGATGTTCTGAAGCAGAAAGGACAGATCACACTGGTTCCATCAGGTCTCAGCAGCTTTCTTGGCTCCTGCCTGGGGTCAGGCCACATTGTAGGGGACACAGTCTGCCCTTGAGGACCGCACAGATTAATAAACAGTCAAACCAGTAACCAAACACCCAGTTAAATTGTGCCAAGGGCTAAAAGAAAAGTGAAAAGGAATTTCTAGTAACTTCAAGGAAAAAGCAAGTATTCTTATCTTTTGAAAGTCAAGTATGACTTTCTAGGGGATGTGGAATTTTGAACGAGATCCTAAAGAATGGGGAAAAGAGGGTAGAAGAATGATCAAGGAGATTTCTTGTGGAGCGAGTGGTCTATTTGACTGGAGAGTAGCGTTAACTCAGGGAAGGCTGAGAGATGAGTCTAGACAGAGCACTGTGGCTCTGAGCACTGGCTCAAAACCACTGAGGCTCATAATGCCAGGCCAAGGGGCTTAGAATTCCGCTGTAATTGGGAGCTCTAGATGATTCTTGAGCAAGTGTCTGATATGATACATGAGGTCCTCCAGGTAGTAAAGTCTGATAAGAGTGCTTAAAATGATTTGCAACAAGAGCCAAGAGCAGTAGAGAGCACAGCTAGGGACCTATGGTAGCCACTGAGAGAAAAAATAATGAGGGTCAGTGGGGCAGAAGACAGTGGAGGGAGAGAAAAGGGAGGGAAGTGTGAAAGGCTGAAAAGAGGTAGAATGACTTCTTTGAGATGGGCAGGACATGGGGAGGTGGGCAAGGAGAGAAAAGGGGTGAGTCTCAGAGAATTTTACAGTAGAAAAGAGGCCAGTTGGGAGGCTCATGCAGTAGTACATGAGTATCTATCTTCCTGTGCATGCCTCTGTGTGTGTGTGTGTGTGAGAGAGAGAGAGAGACAGAGACAGAGACAGAGAGATTTTGGGGGGTTGGGAGTATAAGGAGGGAGCAGGAAGGCCCCATACCTCCACAGGCCTCAGAATCCTTTACTAAGTTATAGGAACTTCCAGTGTTCAGGAAATGAGTCCCCGGAGCAAAACACTTGGAATGGGAGCAAGGAAATTCACATGCAACCCTTTGCTGGTTGCTTGTTGACTTTGTCTTCATACTTCTCCAGCCCTAACCTGCGGGTGTCCTTCATCACATACTCCACACTGGGTCACACCCTCATGAAGCTCACCTCAAACAGGTAAGTACTGCTTGAATCCCCCAAAGCAGGCCTGGTGGGAGTGCTCACAGGGAAAAACAGGGAACTGAGGGGTTCCCTGAGACCTCATGTGGACCCACTGGGAGCAGGCTGGGCCATCCTGGGCTCCCCTCAGGGTCCACTGTGACCCCCAGCCCCGTCTCCATGGCTCCCACTGACCACTGGCTGCGCTGGCCCTGGCAGACCCCGTGCTGCTAGACCATCTCCGCCCCCTCTAAGCCCCGCCCTCCGCCTGTCCTGTGTCCTCTCAGCGCTCTTCCCTTTTCTGAGAACTGGCTCACTGCAAGGACGCCCGGGACCTTGTGGAGCAGACGTGTGGGCCCTTTGTGAACACTGGCCTGTGTTGGGCACCTGCTCTGTGTGTCACTCTCTGCTCTGGGCCAGTGGGGGAAGAGGGGAGGCACAGTCAGAGCCAGGAGGGAGGGGTGGGCAGTGCGGAAGTGCTGGAGCTTCAGTGGAGGGGAGCTTGGTCCCTTGGTGGGTCTGAGACAAGGGAGCCCATGAGTGTGGGCTGGGGTGCGGGAGGGAAGCATGACACACCAGCATCCTAGGTGGGCCATTAGGAGGGCCCAGCGATGTGCCCAAAGCCCTGGAGGTGGGAAGATATGGAGCTCCTGAGTAGCCGGGAGGTTCCGATGCTCATGATGCAGATGATCGGAACCCAGGGAGTGTGTTGGTGCCAGTGTGTGGACGCAGCATTCCCCATGCCTGGCTCCCAGGAGAAGCAGGGTCTGTGCTTCCTGTTAGGTGAGCTAGGGGAAGGTGTAGTTCTGTGTGTCCCTGTCTTCTGCATTTCAGAGAGACCTGAGTGGGGTTGAGGTGGAAGACAGCAAGTCAGTGGGGGGCTGTCAGGCAGGTAGCAGAAAGAGAGGCGGGGGCTGGGCGGGGGCCTCTGGGGGAGGAGCTGCCCGTGGGGGACAGGAGGACCACTGCCTCCTCCAAGGCAGGGGTTCAGAGCCTGAACCAAGGGAGCTATGGGGAGGCTCTTGAGGGTCTCCGGGATCCTCTCTGGAAGTGGAGGTGACGAAGTCTTCCTCAAGGGAAGGTGTCAGAAGTGGGAGTGGGCTCAGGGGAGTGAAAAACGGGCTGGAATCTTAAGAAGCGAAGGGCCTGATGAGGGCATAAGCAGCCGAGTGCACAGAGCTGGGAATAAGGATGGGGTGGGTGGGCTGCCCAAGGAAAAGGCCAGCTCAGGCAGGAGTGAAGCCTGGCCAAGCTCAGTCCCAGGTCAAAGGCTGGGGAGAGATGAGAGCTCCAGCATATTTGGGGGTGCTGTCAACAAAACAGAAATCTTCCCAAAAGTGTCAGGAAGAGGGGAGGGTGTTTGTGCTGCAGTGGGCAGGGCCTGGTGTGGCCTCCACTGGACCTGGGTCACAACTTCCTCAGCTCCTTGGCTGGGTCAGGCAGGGCAGGGCCTGGGGCTCTCAGATCACACCTCACGGCAGAATCCGTTCTGCGCAAGGCAAGAGCCAGCCTTCAGAACCACGTTCTCCTTAGACTTGCTGTGACAGCTCAGCCCATCACACTGCCTTAGCCTGAACCTAAGCCCCACCCCTGATGGGTCCCAGTCCCATCCCCTGCTATCTGCTTTAACAGATGCCGACGGCCCATCCCCATGGCAGCCTGGGGTCACTGCTCTTCCGCCTGCGTGGACAGGCCTCAGGCCTCTTTTCCAGCTTATGATCTCTTTCTTCAGGAGCACATGAAGCCCAGGAGCCCTGCACTCTAATGCAGCAGCTTGACTACTTGCTTTAGTACGTATCCAGAGGGGGAAGTGGCTTGGAGGGTCCAAGTCCACCTCAGGGGTCTGTGGTAGGGGAGGAGGGGACAGGGCAGGGGTATCAGCACAGTGACCTTTCCACACTCAGCCTTGCCTGTTGGAAGGTGATGTGCTCTCTCCAGGGACCCTTTAGGTGCCAGCAGTACCGCCAGTCACACTGGGGGTGCTGAATTCACAGGTGCGTATCCATGGGCGCTCCCCCCTCACCACGGACGGTCAAGGCTGGGCCCTTGCTGAGTCCCCTGAGGTCTGCATGCCTGAGACAGGGATGAGCACATTGAAAGCCAGGCCCTACCCATGGGACCAGCAAAGCAGCATCCCCCACACCCGCTGAATGGGGGACAGAGAAGCGTTGACCAAGGCCTGTCAGTGTCAAAGACACAGGCAGAGAGGTCACCACAGGGCCACTTGTGTCCTCTCTGGTCCAGGCAGGTCTCCACAGGGCAGAATGGCACCAGGTCAAGTGGTCTGTTTTGTAACAGTCAACCCACATTCCTCCTCAACCCCTTTTACTGCTTTTTTTCGGAAATGAAATTCGTGATGGTCTCAGCAGACTTCAGAATATAGTACCTACAGGAACCAAACACATGCAGGAAGGATTTAAAAAGGTACGGATCCTACAGCTCTGAGACTTTCTTCTGCTTTATCAAGTTCTTAGAGTATTTTTGGGTCATCTCACTGCCCTCCACCAATTTCCTTCATTTTGTTGCAGGCAAATGAGCAGATTCAACAAGCTAACTCAGGAGGTAAGCTGCCTGCTGACGTCACTGTGCTCAGGTGGGACAGAGCCGGGCGCGGGCCTCAGCGAGGGCAGGTGCAGACCCCCCTCGGACAATTCCTAGCGCTGACCTTGGAGCCAGTCCCTTGTCCTCTCTGGGCTGCAGGTTCCTCCTCTGCACAGTGAGGGGGAAAACCACCCCCAGGGATGCTTCCGAGAACCACATGGGATCATGCATTCCATTCCTGGTTCTTACTAAATATCAAGTGCTTGACCTATGGTTGGGCTGCATGAAAAAGAAAAGAGAACTTCCAAGGATGGCGAGCAGACGGGGTTCAGTTTAGGGAACAGAGACGTTGGTGTCCCCCTGGCTGCCCACACTTTGTCCACCACAGCTCTGGCTCTTCCTCCTTTCCCTTAAGCCTCTTCCCTCCGGTTGACTCTCATCCTGTGACTGTGCCTCTGCCAGTGGAAATGGCTGTACTTGGCCCAGACCAGCTGCATCGAGACTGTAGGGTTGCAGCCCTTGTCGGGAAGGATGCATGGGCTGCTGGCGAAAGGCAGGTAGCTGGGCGGGGGCTGCTGTCCAAGCACCTTGACCTCGAGTTCTGAATAGCAGGACCCACAGAGCCAGCAGGAGTGCCTGCCAGCGCTGCCCAGGACATAGCCCACTGCCCCCCAGACACAGGGGGATGTCTTGTGCAGTCGGTCAGCTGCTTCTCCCTGTGCTCACCTGAGAGGCTTGTCCTCGTCCAGTGAAGTAGCTGCAGTTGCCTTTCAGGGCAAAGGCTGTGTCACCTGCCCATAGTGAAGGTCCACTAGAAAGGGCTCTGATCCGGTCTCAGGCTCCTCGTCTGTCAAGTGGGTCCTGGGCTGAGGCCCCTCCTCCCTCCAGGTGCTCTGGGTGGTGGGTACTCAGGTCAGGGTGGCCTCTCTGCAGGAGGAGGAGGTGTGGGAGCAGTGCTGTGGGCCTGGCAGCCTGAGGCAGGTCACTCCAGGTGCCTTGCTGAGGCCACTCCCTGCTTCTTCTGCAGATAGCAGTGCTTCCAGCCTGAATTATCACTCTGACCACTGGACCACTGCTGCCAACGACATTACAGGAAACTACGAGTGAAGTGAGTCCTGTCCATCATTACCAGCTTTGTGCTCCATGTATTGGGGTATTTTTATTCCAACCTTTTTTTCCCTCTTAGGCTGAAAAAGCCTGGGATATGGGGGCCAAAGTTTACTGTCTGGGTGTGAAAGACTATAAGAAATACCAGGTAATTCAGAACAGCTAACCAGGTGTTCAACTAACCAGGTGCCACTCTTGAGCCCAGATGGGGAAAGCTTTCAAAGGCAGCCAGCTGTCCCAGAGACCCCCAGAGGATGGCCCTCTACCCACCCCGACTGTCTGGAGAACAGATAGCCACAGCCAATGAATAGCAAGTGCTGTGGAAACCTACACACCAGAGGTGTGGATGGAGGAGCTTTCCACTCGCTAAGGGTGGGCTGCTGGCAGACACCAGGAAGTGGCCCTTGGAGTCTAACGCAGCAGAAAGCAAGAGCCTGTCTCCTGAGACAGGATCTGCTGTGTCCTCAAGCCCTGGCTGTGTGCCCACCATCTCCAATTCCCTTGTAGCTGCATGATACTGTAGAAAGAAAAGACCAAATGTATGGGATAGACAAATTCAAGTCCCTGGAAAAGCTTGTTACCTCGGTGAGTGTGGGCTAACCGTGAGAGGGGAGATGGGGTGTCTTCTCCCTATGCCTCTGTCATCAGTCTCCCTGACCCTGCCACCCCACTGTCTGTTCCAGCTGGTGGAAAATTCCTGTATGGAACTGACGGCTGGGAACACTTACTTTGCCTGTGTAGGAGGTAGGAGCCAGAGTCACATATCTATACAGAAGTGTGTGGCTCTTTGTGTGTGTATGTGACACATTTGGGTGGTGTGTGGGTGTTGTGACTGTGGGTTGTGTGTACATGGTGTGATTTACTTGGTTATACAGCAGAAACTAACACAACATTGTAAAGCAATTATACTCCAATAAAAATGTTAAAAACAAACAAGGAAGGGAGAATAGACAAATCTCCCAGAAATACAGAATTTTAAATAATGTATGTAGGTACACCTCCCCCAAGAAGATAGAGCATAATTCCCCACCCCTTAATTGTGGGTTTGCATAGCAACTTTCTTTCAAAATGTATAGTATGAAAAGGAGGGAAAAAACTAACTCACAGTGGAAAAACCTGACAAAACTACCTCAGCCAGTTAATATCAACGTTAACATCATCAGTGGTGTCCTGTTGATAGCATGTACCCCTAAAATGATGTGATGAGATTGGCACCTTACCTCTAGGGTTTTCCTCTCAAAACCCCACAACTCCAGTCCAACCATGAGAAAAACATTAGACAAACAAAACTTGAGACCCATTGTACAAAATACAAAAATTGAGGCAGATTCTCCTCAAAACTGTCAAGATGATCAAAAACAAGGAATGTTTGAGAAACTATTGCAGTTTAGAGGAGCCTAAGGAAACATGACGACTAAAGGTAATACACCATCTAGATGGGTTCCTGGAACAGCAAAGGAACATTAGGTAAAAACTGAGGAATCTAAATAAAGTATAGGCTTTGTGCAGTACGCAAGCCTCTCACTGTCATGGCCTCTCCCGTTGCGGAGCACAGGCTCCGGACGCGCAGGCTCAGCGGCCATGGCTCACGGGCCCAACCGCTCCGCGACATGTGGGATCTTCCCAGACCGGGGCACAGAACCCGTGTCCCCTGCATCGGCAGGCGGACTCTCAACCACTGCACCACCAGGGAAGCCCAAAGGATAGGCTTTGATTAATAATCTATCAACGTTGGTTCGTGGTCACAAACCTACCACAGTAAGATGTTAACCAATAAGGGAACTGGTGCAAGGTATCTGGGAACTCTCTGTACTATCTTTGCAACTTTTCTGTAAATCTAAAATGATTCTAAAATTAGGCCTTTATTAAAATTAAAAAAGTAGATTGAGCAAATTTAACCCTATTTTTTGGTTGTCCCTTATAGGTGAAGGGCTCTTTTTTTTCTTTCCTTTCTTCTGTGGTCTCTCTCCTGACCTCGTGAAGAGCTCTTACTGAAGCAACTAAAACCAGCTTCACACCTCTTCAGCTTGAGTACTTCTCCACTTTTTGCAACTGAAATATGATTGGTATGTTTAATCACAATCAATGGGGTAAAAAAAATTGAACTTTGATTTATTTTAAAGGAATGTTGTCCCTTAGTTTTGCTAAATGGTCCAGCTTAGTTTCTCCTTGTTTTTAAATTTTCTGGCTTATAAATTTTGTATTACATTTAAAATATAAACCAAATAAAAGATTTTACTAACATGAATCTTTATGCTTCTTTGCTCTCAATAAATTGTCCTTACATCATTAGTCAATTTCGGGGGGGTGGTCAATCTCATAATTTGGTTCTGGTAGTTTCCTAACAGGAGATTTGGGTCCACAGCTACTCAGCTCTCTTTCCTCTAAGAAGTTTAAGAGATAGAGAAAACGGCTACAGACAACTATGCCAAGACACTTATGGTGCCTTTAGCCAACACTTTTGCTCCTTTTCACGTTATCTATAAGCATTATCAATGCTGACAGAGCAACAATGCACTATGCTCTGCTTCCCAACTGCATACCTGATGGTTTCATTGTTGTGTTATTGATTTTCTTTCTCTTTTGGATATGAAGTATCAGAGCAAGTAATAAAAATTCAATTATCAATTCAATATGATTCAATTTTGGTTAAATATTGATGGATACATGTGTGAAGAAACTATTTTTTTCACATTTCTCAAACTGTTTGATCCCTGCAACATTGTTCCCAGATGAAAATCTCACTGCCTAATTTCGTTTCGTTCTCCTCCTACACTTCTGAGTCCATTTCATTTGTTGGGGTGGGGGGTTGAGGGAGGCCAAACTATCTACTATAAGGAGATATTTCACTATAAGTATATTGTGAAATGTCAGTGAGATAAAATGTAAAAGCACCTGGAACTTAAGAGGCATTCCACAAACTGGAGTGTTTTGCCCTTCTTTACTTGCCGTATAGATGTAGGTGCTTTGCTAGGTTCCCTCCTGGGTCCACTCCTGTTACAACTCACGTTCTTCTTAGAGTCCTCTACTCCCGTGTCTTCAAACGCTTCCTATACACCAAGGAGGACTGTATTCCGAGTTTCTCCCTTACTGCTGATCTTCAGAATGTCTCTTCAGCTGCGTACTAAACAAGTCCATCTGGATGTGCCCTACCCCTACTCTACACAACAGGTCAAAAGATATTACCACTCAGTTGTTTAAGGTGAGAAATCTAGATATCAGTGAAACCTGAACTGTCTCAGCATACCATTCTCCCTTCTCCTCACATCTAATCCGACACCAACTTCTGTCACTTAAACGCCACTTAATACCCCCAGTGGATGATCTGTTTTGTTTGTTGCTGTATCTGTGGTGCGTAGAAGAATGCCTGACACCTAGTAGATACATACTGAAGTCATTTATTGAACGAATTAATCTGTCCTCTCTTCTTTGTCTGCACTGCCATGGATGTAGGCCCTAACTATGTCTTTGGAGACTCACATTCATAGCTCCTGAACTAGTTTCTCTGCCTCTAGTAACTCCAGCTCCCATTGCCTTCTCTCCAATCCATCCTATACACAGCTTGCCATGAGTAAACTGTAAACATCCTAAAAAAATTTGCCTGGTGCTTCACAATATAACCTCAATCTACCTTGTTAGCCTATTCTCCCACTATTTTTTCACTCTACAAATGCCCTATTTTCCCTACTTTCAACACACATACTTTTTTCAAATTTCAAATTCCAGCTCTTCATTGTTATATATATAGGAAAGAAACTGACTTTTGTATATTAACCTTGTATCCAGCAACTTTGCTATAAGTCCTTATTAGTTGCTGGAAATTTTTTTTTTGATTCCTTGGGATTTTCTACATAATCATGTCAACTTTGAATATAGTTTTATTTCTTCCTTCCCAGTCTGTATTTAAGTTTAATTGCCTTTTCTGGAGTTATTGCATTACCTAGGACTTCCAGTACAAAGTTTAATAGGAGTGGTGAGGGAATTCCCAGTGGTTAGGACTCCGCACTTTCACTGC
The DNA here is from genome assembly GCF_964341445.2 of Mesoplodon mirus. Taxonomy (NCBI): domain Eukaryota; kingdom Metazoa; phylum Chordata; class Mammalia; order Artiodactyla; family Ziphiidae; genus Mesoplodon; species Mesoplodon mirus. The sequence continues at coordinate 39,785,500 of NC_138977.1, forward strand.
CAAGGGTGTGGGTCGGGGAATTAAGATCCGAAAATCCATGAGGTACGGCCAAAAAAAAAAAGTGTGGTGAGAGCAAACAACTTCACTTTGTTCCTGATCTTAGGGGGAAAGAATCTAGCAATCTAGTTTCTCACCATTATGATGTTAGCTATAGGTTTTTTATACATGTTCCTTATTAAATTGAGGAAGTTTCCCCTGTATTCCTAGTTTGCTGAAAGCTTTTATCATGAGTAGGTGTTGGATTTTATAAAATGCTTTTTCTGTACCTATTGATGTGATCAAATGATTTTTCTTCTTTAGCTTGTAGATGTGATGGATTACATTAACTGATTTTTGAATGTTGAGCCAATTTACACACCTGGAATAAATCCCACTTGGTCATGGTGTATAATTCTTTTTCTGTACTGCTGGATTTGATTCGCTAATATTTTGTTAAGAATTTTTGCATCTATTTTCATGATAGATATTGGACTGCAGTTTTCCTTTCTTGTAATGTCTTTATCTGCTTTTGCTGGAAGGGTGATGCTTGCCTCATAGAATGGATTAAGAAGTGTTCTCTGCTTCTATTTTCTGAAAGAGATTATAGAGAGTTGGTGTGATTTCTTCCTTATATGTTTCATAGAATTCACCAGTAAACCCATCTGGGCCTGGTGCTTTCTGTCATGGAAGGTTATTAATTATTGATTAAATTTTTTTAATAGATATAGGCCTATTTAGATTATTTCTTCTTGTGAGGCTTTTGGTAATTATGTCTCTCAAAGAAATTGGTCCATTTCATCTAGGTTATCAAATCTGTCAGCACAGAGTTGTTCATATTATTCCTTAATTATCCTTCTATTCTTCATAGGATTTGTAGTGATGGCCCCCTTCATTCCTGATATTAGTAATTTGCCTTCTCTTTTTATCTTACTCTGGCTAGAGTTACCAATTCTATTGATCTTGTCAAAGAACCAGACTTTGGTTTCATTGATATTCTTTATCAACTTCCTGTTTTCAAGTTTCACTGATTTACACTCTACTATAATTTTTATTATTTCTTCCCTTCTGCTTACTTTGGATTTAATTTGCTTTTTTTCTAGTTTCCTAATGTGGAAGCTTAAATTATTGATCTTAGATCTTTATGCTTTCCTAAGATATGCACTGCTTTCATTGCAACCCACAAATTTTGATAAGTTGTATTTTCATTTTCATTTAGTTCAAAATATTTTAAAATTTCTCCTGAGATTTCTTTTTTTTTTTTTTTTTTGTGGTATGCGGGCCTCTCACTGTTGTGGCCTCTCCCGTTGCGGAGAACAGGCCCCAGACACACAGGCTCAGCAGCCATGGCTCACGGGCCCAGCTGCTCCGCGGCACGTGGGATCTTCCCGGACCGGGGCACGAACCCAGGTCCCCTGCATCGGCAGGCGGACTCTCAACCACTGCGCCACCATGGAAGCCCGAGATTTCTTCTTTAATCCATGTGTTATTTAGAAGTATGTTGTTTATTATTTATTTATTTATTTATTTATTGGCTGCGTCAGGTCTTAGTTGCAGCATGTGGGATCTTCGTTGCAGTATGGAGGATCTTTCGTTGCGGCACGAGGGCTCTTCACTGTGGCTCACAGGCATCTCTCAAGTTGTGGCGCACAGGCTCCAGGGTTTGTGGGCTCTGTAGTTTGTGGCATGCGGACTCTCTAGTTGAGGCACATGGGCTTAGCTGCCCCACAGCATGTGGGATCTTAGTTCCCTGACCAGGGATCAAACCCACGTCCCCTGCATTGGAAGGCAGATTCTTTACCACTGGACCACCAGGGAAGTCCCGAAGTATGTTGTTTAATGTCCAAGTTTTGAGGGAATTTCCAGGTATCTTTCTGTTATTGATTTTCAGTTTCATTTCATTGTGGTCTGAAAGCATGCATTTTAGGATATCTATTCTTTTTAACTTGTTAAGGTGTGTTTTATGGCCCAGGATGTGGTCTACCTTGGTGAATGTTCTATGTGAGCTTGAGTGTACTCTGCTGTTGTTGGATGAAGTGGTTTAGAAATAACAATTAGATCCAATTGATTGATGGTGCTGTTGAGTTCAACTATGTCCTTACAACTTTTCTGTCTGCAGAATCTGTCCATTGCTGATAGAGGGTATTGAAGTCTCCAAATATAGTAGTGGACTCGTCTACTTCTCCTTGCAGTTCTATCAGTTTTTGCCACATGTATTTTGACACTCTATTGTTGACGCTCTGATTTTAACTGAGCAGTTTATGATTACGTTTTCTCCATCCTCTTAGCTATCAACTATATTTTTTAAAATTTTACAGTTCCGAAACTTCAATCTGTCTGCTTACATTACCCATCTGTCCTTGCACGTTGTCTACTTTTTCCATGAGAGCCCTTAGCAAATTAAACATAGCTGTTTTAAATTTCTGTTCTGTTCGGAGAATTTCAACATCCCTGCCATATCTGAGTCTGGTTCTCATGCTTGATTTGTCTCTTCAAATTGTGCTTTTTCTTGCCATTTATCATCCTTTGTAATTTTTTGGTTGGAGGCCAGACATGACGTATCAGGAAATAGGAACTGAGGCAATTAGGCTTTTAGTATAAGGTTTTATGTGAATCTAGATAGGAGCTAGGCAGTACTTAACGTTTTCTGTAGCTCTAAGTGGCAGAGGCTTGTTTCCTCTATTTTCCTTGTTGTTTTGTCTTCTTCCCTGTTGTGTTTTTTCCCTAAGAATTCTTTGTTGAAGAGTCTGTCTTGGAGCTCTAAGTCATACTCCACAGATACTACACTGGAACTCTGTTATCAAGGTGGAAGGGTATTTGGGAAGCATTCAATAATCTTATATCTCTGTCTTTTATTTGGCCTGGGTCCCTGGGCTGTGACCTTCAGAAGTATTTCTTAGACATTTTTTTCTCCTCTCCCATGATATAAGAAAGCTAAAGGGGGCTGAAATTGTCTAACTTGCTTTTCCCCAGGTGAGATAAGGCTCTGGTAGAGTAATTTCCTTCAGAGGGCAGGCCTTTGTCATGGAAAATGATATGGGTGTATTTCAAAATAGTTACCTTCTCCTCCCCTGAAACACAAGGGGATCCCTGATCTTAATCATGAGAACTTGGTGGGGTTCCTGGGGATAAATCCTATAAAGTGTGGAGGTTCTCCTAAGAGTGGGGTTTTTTGTTTTGTTTTGTTTTGCGGTACGCGGGCCTCTCACTGTTGCGGCCTCTCCTGTTGTGGAGCACAGGCTCCGGACGTGCAGGCTCAGTGGCCATGGCTCACGGGCCTAGCTGCTCCGCAGCATATGGGATCCTCCCAGACCGGGGCACGAACCCGTGTCCTCTGCATCAGCAGGAGGACTCTCAACCACTGCGCCACCAGGGAAGCCCAAGAGTGGGGTTTTTAACTGTCAAGCCAGTTAGCATCCAGTAACTTGTCAAAGTTACCATTTCACTGTTCATATCAGTTACTGGCCCAAGCAGCTCTGCTCCTGGTGAGCTGATCTCTAATGTGATTCTATCTGGCTGTTTCTCCAGTTTGGGAGTGGTGGTTTGCCCTATGACCTCAATTCTCCTTCGGATCTAAGAAAAGGCATTGATTTTTCCGCATGTTCAGCCTTTTTCTTATGATTCCATTTTCTCCATCCTCTCTTAGCATATCAACTATATTTTTTTAAATTTTATAGTTCTGAAATGTCAATCTGTCTGCTTACATTGTCCATCTGTCCTTGCATGTTGTGGCATGTGTCTTGCTGTGAGGATGGAGTGATGACTTCAGCGCCTTATATGCTGGAGTTGAAACTGGTAATTGCCTACAAACACTTTTTTATTTTTACTTATTTATTTTTTTGTGGTACACGGACCTCTCACTGTTGTGGCCTCTCCCATGTGGAGCACAGGCTCCGGACGCACAGGCTCAGCGGCCATGGCTCACGGGCCCAGCGGCTCCGTGGCATGTGGGATCCTCCCAAACTGGGGCATGAACCCGCATCCCCTGCATCGGCAGACAGACTCTCAACCACTGCGCCACCAAGGAAGCCCCCAAACTCTTTTTTAAAAGTTCTTCCCCGTTTTCACTATAAAGCAAGGCTGAAATAATCCTGAGGAGTCTTCCCTGATCTCTCTCTGCTAAATGAAAAGCTCCTGCCTGTGTACTCTAGTACTTGGTACAACTACAAGTATTTCATATATTGACTCTTAGCTCTGTGACTCTGTGAATGCCTGGAGAACAGGCTTTTTGGCTTATCTTTGCATTTCTTGCATATGGTATAAATAATTGTCTGCTGAATTGAAAGGAAAAAGGAACAAAACACTGGTCACTAATTAAAAACAAAGTACTACTTTTATTTGGCTCACTTCTCCATTTATTAGATAACCACATGTGGAGAGGCACCAAGCACTTAAGTTTTACATAACTACAAAGTTATCACAAATCCCAAACTTTTTAGCCACAGATACTTCACCTACTCTGTTTAAAGAAAAAGCTTTCAAAACATCTGAGTTAGCCTGATACAGAGACCCTGAATAAATGGGAACTACATATTTTTAAATGCTTGTACTTCCTGTTCTAATAATGTCTTCTTTAAATTGAATCCAGCATAAAAGGGATGGAAATATGTAAGGTCATGATGCAAACGCTTTTGAGAGATAGTGAAATTAACCTGTACAACATGGAAAAGGATGTAATGTGCACAGAAGGTCTGCAAGGATTCACTGAGCCATCTGGGCTTCCATGGTTTGTGCTGGCCATTCTGGTGCTGTCTGACTGATTTTCTCCAAAAGGTTATTCACTTGGAAACAAAGCGATTGGATCTGTTTGTCCCATGTTGGCAGGGCTTCTGGTGCTAAAGAAAAAAGGAATAATGTACAAAGTTGAAATTACTCCTTTGCAACCACAGTGAATGTTGAGTTAGAAGATAAATACAGTAACATTGATTTTTAAAAGTTTACTCCAAAAATCTTAGTTAATGAATTAAGCTAATTAAGAAATAGTTAAGAAAAGTACCCCAATCACTGGCACAAAGTATAAACAAAACAAAACAAAACAAAAAAAACACAAAATAAAACCAAACCACCTCAACTGCAGCAGTCAGACAGACAACTTCACTGAGGCCACCTGTTCCCTCACCAATGTCTACTGCTTCGTAAGACACTGCCACCCACTGGAGAAAGTGAAACTTGAAAACACTACGTTTAGTGAAAGAAGCTAAAAGGTCACATATTGTATGGTTTCATTCATATCAAATATCTAGAACAGGTAAATCCATAGAGACAGAATAGAAATTGGTTGCCAGGGGTTGGGGGGAGAGGTATGAGGAGTAATTGCTTAAGGGGCATGGGATTTCCTTTTGGGAAGATGAAAATGTTCTGGAACTAGGTAGAGATGGTGGTTGCATAACACTGTAAACATACTAAATGTTACTGAATTTTTCACTTTTAAATGATTAATTTCATGTTATGTGAATTTCAACTCAATTAAAAAATAGTAGTGGAGGAATAGGTATTGCTTTACTAACAGTAAAATTTACTATAAATTTATTACCTAATATTGTTACAGATCAATGGAACCAAATAGAGTACAGAAATAGATCCGAACATATATGTGGAACTTAATATATGCCAAAGATCAGAAAGGATGTTTTATTGAATAAATGATATTTGCATAATTGGCAATCCATCTTTAAATAAAAACAACTAGACCATGCCTTAAAATTATTCACAAAAATGAACTGCAGACAGATTGAATTTCTAAATATAAAACAATAAATAAAATTTTAGGAAAATATTAATTTTATCCCAAAATGAGGGAGACTTTCTTTTTTTGTAACATCTTTATTGGAGTATAATTACTTTACAATGGTGTGTTAGTTTCTGCTTTATAACAAAATGAATCAGCTAAACATATACATATATCCCCATATCCCCTCCCTCTTGCGTCTCCCTCCCACCCTCCCTATCCCACCCCTCTAGGTGGGAGGGAGACGTTCTTAATCAATACAGAAAACACAAAAGCCATAAAATTAAAAATGGATATATTTGGCTGCAAAAGAGCTTTTAAATGTGTTTATGGTATGCATTGTGTTACAGAAACACAACCGACAGAAAGAGAAAAATATCTGTAACACACATAGGAAAGGGGTGGACGGGGAAGGAAGGAAATAGACAAGAAAAACTAACATGAATTCACAGAAAAGGAAATACTAATGGCCAATATATGGAAAGATATTAAACTTCACTAGTGCCAAGGAAATGCACAATAAAACAATAACATAGTATTTTCCCCCCAACAACTGGCAAAAGATAAAAAGAAGAAGAACATCCAACTCTTAAAGATTCATTCTCTCATACTCGTAGAAGTGTAAATGGCTACACCTTTCTGGAAAGCAAACTGGCAGTAGCTATTAAGAATCAAAACATGTATATCCTCTCATGCAAAGTATGCAACTTCTGAGACTCTGTTCTATAGAACTAAGTGTCCCAGTATATAAAGATACGCACAAGGAAACCGCCTGAATGTCCATCAACAGGTGAATAGTTGAACTCCACGAAATATTATGCAGCTATTAAAACAAATAAATTAGATTTATATCTAGTGACTCGCAAATATATTCACCGCACATTAACTTAAAAAAAACAAAACCACTTTGGGACTTCCCTGGTGGTTCAGTGGCTAAGGTTCTGAGCTTCCACTGCAGGGGGCATGGGCTAGATCCCTGGTCGGGGAAGTTCCACGTGTCAAGCAGTGTGGCCAAAAAAAAACCCCAAACAAACAAATAAACAAACAAAAACAAACAAAAAACACTTCATAGAACACTATGTACTTTAAAGTATAATGCCACTTTAAAAAATCCCTACATGTTTTTACTTATCTATATAAACATGTAGAAAGGCACAGGAGACTTTAGACTGACATTAGTTATGCCAGGCAGCTGGGATCAGAGGAATGCAGGTGAAAGTGGAAAGACATTACGGACTCTTCCTTTATTCATCCTTGTAATGTTTTACTTCTCATTATGAGCAGATTTACCATTGTAGTTTTTAAATCTAAGAAAATTAGAAAGTAAAATAGGCCGTATTCTATCAAGTTGGTCTATGTTAATTTAACCTGTGTTTACTTGGTGAAGCCTCTGCTATACTCTTCATCATACATTGTGTTTGCTCATTCAATAATTATTTATTTCCCACTTACAACGTGCAGGGCACTGGAAAAGATGTTGGATATACCATGGAGAACAAGAGACACTTAATATCTATCACTAGGAAGTTGAGCTTGGTTAACAGAAACAGACATTTAGACAAATTCAGAAATTCAGGGTAACAAGAATGTATAACTTAAAGCCATACCTAACCTGGGAAGTCAGGAAAATCATTATTGATTAACATTGTTCAAACTAAGACATGGGGACAAATAGAAGATGGCTGGAGAGGCTGCTTGTGGAGAGGGATGACTATCTTGGAATGTTTAAAGTGGGAAAGAATTTACAAGGCTGGAAAAAACAAAAAGTCCTGTGAGCTGGATTGGAAAGAGAAAACCATAAAGGATCACGTAGGACCTTTTGGAGACTTTGTAGAATCTTACTCTACAAGCAGTGGGGAAGCCATTCATCAGCATGTCAAGGAAGAGAGTAACATTTAATAATTTGTTTTTTCTTTTTTCTGTTCGCATTTTTAAAAGATCACAATCCCTCTGGCTCTACTAGGGCAACTGGACTAGAAAGGAGCTATTGTAGATGTGAGAAGAAAAGCTAAAAGGCTATTTCTTAAGCCCAGAAGGGGTTTTGGGGGTTCAGAACAGGCTGGTGACAGTAAGAAATGAAGAAAAGTACATGGATTCCAGATACACTATGAGGTAAAATTCGAAGGATTCTGGGCAGTGAAGAAGAGAAGGGGTCAAGGATAAGGAATGCTGGAGAAAGTGAACAGTGTAGTTTCTGGCTGGCTGGCTGGCTGTTTTGGGAGGCAGGCAGTGGAGGAGATAGTGAATTCAGTTTTGGGTATATTCATTCTGAGAAGCCCACGAAGCAATCAGGTGGGAAACACCTATTAGTCAATTAGAGCCGCTGAACCTGGGACTCAGAAGGGAGATTTACACTAGAAGTCTAAGCGCTGTCTGCATAGAGACGGTAACTGAATCAATGGGAATAGGTGAGATTACCTAGGGTAACAGTAGAGTGAGGAGAAAAAGGCCGAGGAGTATGTCCCAAGCAACCCCAATATTTAAATTTAAAGCACTATAGAATCTACAAAGACAACTGGAAAGAATACCTGGAGAAATAGGAGGGAAAACAGGAGAATAGGGTGAAGGAGATGACAGAAGTCAAGAAGGGGCGGGGGCACTCAAAACGGAGTGAGTGATCAATCCTATACAATATTCAGAAAAGTCAGGATGAAGCCTGAAAGATAAAAGGATTTTTGTTAAAACGGAAGAGACCTGACCATGTTTAAATATCGATAAAAAGAAGCCAACAGAGGAAAAAAGGATGAAAATAGACAAAATAATTGCTAAGCTCAGGTTCCTAAAAAAGATTTCTTTTTTGGAGCAGGGAGTGGCAGAGTTCAGAGAAGGGATCCAAAGTGCAAGAGGAAGAACTGGAGAGAGAGATGGAAACCATCTCCCATATAACACGAAAGAAGAAAAAGACAGAATGAGATCTATATTGAACAGAGAGTGAAGGAGGAGAAAAGTCAGAGGTTTAGGAAAATGAAATTTGAAATCGTCATTGCAGAGTATGGAAAAAGTGGACTAGAGAAATGTATCAAGAATCCCGGGCAGCTTCGAGAATCCAGGACCTTGAATTTTGCAGTGTTATCAATCTGTCTGGTGCTCTGACTCTTCTCCAGCAACGTTAGTTAGTTACTCAAGTACAGGCATGGGAAAAATGGAGAATGGGTTCATTCAAGGTGAAGTTTTGTTGGACAGCAGGAACAAAAAGTTCGCAGGCAAGTGTTCTGGGGCATCTGTAAAAGAAGTAATTGAATCATGAAAATGATTGAAATCCTGATTTCATGATTCACGATGAATCATGAAATCTAAGCTGGATAGGAAGAACAGTAAAGGTTAAAAAAGGGCTGAGCTGGGCTTCCCTGGTGGTGCAGTGGTTGAGAGTCTGCCTGACGATGCAGGGGATATGGGTTCGTGCCTCGGTCCGGGAAGATCCCACATGCTGCGGAGCGGCTGGGCCCGTGAGCCATGGCCGCTGAGCCTGTGCATCCGGAGCCTGTGCTCTGCAGCGGGAGAGGCCACAACAGTGAGAGCCCCACGTACCACAAAAAAAAAAAAAAAAAAAAAAAAAAAAAGGGCTGAGCTGACTGAAAGAAAGTGAAAGTCAATAGACCAGAGGCTCCAATGCAGTCAAGGAAGAGGTGAGGTTGAAGTACCTGAGAAAGACCACTAGAAAGGCTGGGAAAAGGTCATGGTCAGAGTGGGATAGATACTTCAAATTAAAACTGTACAAGTGGAATGGTTCTCGGTAAGGTCCAGGGCATAAATGAGGTGGGAAGAGGGCTGAGGAGGTATTAGACAATGAGAAAGACAAGAGATCTACTTACCTGTCTGCCTTCATCAGTTTAGTGAGCTGCTGAACAGGATATGAAACTGTCTTTTCTACATGCCCAATACACGGTATGTGGTCAATAAATGTTTGGTGAGTAATTCATGAGTGAACTAATATAACAATTCCAGTTTCAAATTTTTCCACGGCATAGAAAATGCTGCATTAATCAGATTCATGAATATAAGTTCATAAAAATTATTTTAAATTATTTCTTTGGGAAATAAGCTCATTCCATAGGAAGATTCTGGGTCAAAGGAAATTGCTCAACATGTTTTAATCATAAATGTACAACACTTCACTGCCATTTCATTATGATACAAACAAGCAAAACTTCTTACTTTCAAAATGAACTATTCCATCAATCTGATCAATAAATCCATTCATACGTCCTTCTGTTATCATTTGCGATGCTATCTTTTCTGCCTGTTTAAAAAAAACAATAAATTCTTAGACACTTTAATTATCATTTCTAGTTATTCACATATTCTCACCAAGAGAACTGAAAGCTCTTGGTTTAGCTACCCATCAGTAAGCTTTACGTATGTGTTCATCTGCCATTCATTACAAGAGTAAATCTTGTAAATCTGCCTGTTATATCCCCCCAATTCTTTCTGGGTACAATCCATTATTTTAAGTTAATTGGGATCTGTTTTTCTTGTTGTAAGATTTTAAGCAAGAATCTAGCCTTCTAACCAAATTTTCTCTCTGCTCAAAATCAAACTAACAATTTTTCCTCTCACTGGGATCCACATCTCAAAATATCCCTAGCTTTTCTTATTTTATTTCATTTCAGTTTTCACAGTATTTATCACCCCCAAAACTCTCTAAGACAGTAATATTTTTGAAGAAAATATTGAAAGGAGGAATAACGTTCAAATTTAAGAGGGAAACGAAAGCATTTAAAAGACAATTAAAGGGGAGCAAAAGGTTCTCTACCTAATTCCTAAAGAAATACTTCATGTTTACTGTCTGTTTAGCAAACTGGGTTGTGACAGTCGTTTTAGTAACTCTGACCATCTTCACAATCAACCCTAAATCACTCTTGAACAGACTGTGACTAGCATTTATTGTTAAAAATATATTCACTTCCCTTAGTCTCAGCAAGGGATCATACCTCAAAGCCTAAGAAGGAAGCATCTTTTAATGGTAACTGAAGTCTTGGTTCTGAAATTGTTCCACTTCCTTTACTGTGTGTTGAATGTGTATACGTAAAGGAATTGTATTAGAAAATACTAAATTAAACTTTCACTAACAGATAAAAGGGGATGTGACCATAACTACATGACTCTAAGCTCTACAAGTGTTGTAGTGAGATGGATGGACCTAGAGTCTGTCATACAGAGTGAAGTAAGTCACAAAAAGAAAAACAAATACCATATGCTAACACGTATATATGAAATCTAAAAAAAAGTTTTTTTCTGAAGAACCTAGGGGCAGGACAGGAATAATGACGCAGACGTGGAGAATGGACTTGAGGACACAGGGAGGGGGAAGGGTAAGCTGGGATGAAGTGAGAGAGTGGCACTGACATATACACACTACCAACTGTAAAATAGATAGCTAGTGGGAAGCAGCCACATAGCACAGGGAGATCAGCTTAGGTAGATCAGCTCGGTGCTTTGTGACCACTTAGAGGGTGAAATAGGGAGGGGATATGGGGATATATGTATACATATAGCTGATTCACTTTGTTATACAGCAGAATCTAACACAACAATATAAAGCAATTATACTCCAATAAAGATGTTCAAAAAAAAAGTTCTACAAGTTAGGTAAAAGTAAGGTTGATTGCTTGCTTTTACTGTTATTTAAAATTAAGAGAATGTTTTATAGATGTTACCTGAAATACTCTCTAAATACAACCGGTACTTTTTTGGAATTTATACATAGCCAACCAAGCGCTATCATGACTAAGAATAAAATTAACTCCCTAATAACTCAGTCAACTTCTTAAGTTAAATCGAGCACAGAAGTTACAATAGAATAGCCTAGAGTATTACCATAGTCAATCTCTCAAAGAGATGAACTTTTTAAACTATGAGTCAATCTAGGGCAGAAAAAAGAATTAAGGCATAGATCAAATGTTAGTTAAAAATCAGAAACCACTATGAAGTGGACTTAGATACTAAACAAAGATATTCTTACAAAATGGGTATCATAACCTGGAACCCCTTTAAGATTTCCATTCTAGGTCACTTTACCATAAAATACAACTTAAAAAAAAATCAAAGACAATTCCATTACAGTACTATTTTGACATTCAAATAATTTATTTACATTTACCTTAGGCTTTTAATGTATATTTTTGTTGCAACTGCCAATATTTGTCAGTTACAGTCATCTCTCAGTATCCATGGGGGATTGGTTCCAGTAGCCCCCATGAATACCCAAATCCACGGATGCTCAAGACCCTTATATAAAATGTAGTAGTACAATGAATACAGTTGGCCCTCCAAAATATTCCTCCAAAATATCCACAAGTTTTGTATCCGCAGATATGGAGGTCCAACTGTATATATTTTATTTTCTCTTTATGTCAATAATTTACTCTCTTAACTTCCTTTTATGTATTGGAAATAAGAAAATACCTTAGCTGTAGGAATCTCTAAAAGGGCTCCAAGTTCCTCAAAGGTAATATTATTATATAATTTGCTTGCAGGCAATAAACTGTGTTCAATAACAGCTCTGTCCAAGATGCTAGAACCTTAAATATAAATAAGAATGTTATAATTTTGAAACTAGTTTTATACTCTTAAAAGATGCATCTTGTTAAAAATTTTCTAGGCATGTACTAACTCATAATCATTGCCTTTATTCCTATCAAAATTTTCAAAGTAACCAAAATCCCTTGATACATTTTGAATAACATGCAGTTAAATACAAATAACATTTAGAAAATGATTGGCAAGTATTTATTAACTACCTGGACAGATTTAATCCTCTGGGTTTGGGGTTTTGCTTCCTTGGACTAGCTATCAACTTCACTAACTTTTCTTGCTATAAGCACATACTTTTATTAGCAAGCAGCAGCAAAACAATCATGCAAACAATCCTGCTGTTTGTAAGCTTGATAAGTCAAAAAATACTGCTCAGTGGAAAGATCTCTATTCCCCTGGGCACTTCACAAGCACTTTACTCTGAGGCAAACATGAGAAATGTTTGGAAGGCAGGATCCCTTCATGAGATATCAGGCATAGGATCCTCCCCTAAGTAAGATAATACAGGGCCTGACAAAGTTATGGACCTCAGGCCCCATCCTGAAGATGTGGCTCACCCGCTTCTTTTTTTTTCCTTTCCAGTTTTATTGAGATATAATTGACATATAACACTGTATTCATTTAAGGTATACAACATAATGAGTTGATATATGTATATATTGTGGAATGATTACCACTAGAAGTTTAGTTAATTAACATCATCACCTCACACAGTTATAGTTTTTTTTCTTGTGACAACTTTTAAGATCTACTTTTTTAGCAACTTTCCAATATAAAGACCTAAATAAACAGGGAAATATGTAAGACTTAATATTGCTAAGATGGCAGTACTCCCCAAATTGATCTACAAATTCAGTGCAATCCCACCTGGCTTCCTTGCAGAAATTGACAAGCTGATCTTAAAATCTATATGGAAATTCAAAGGACCCATAGAAGCCAAAACAACTTTGAAAAAGAACAAAGTTGGAAGACTCAAATTTTCTGATTTCAAAACTTACTACAAGGGACTTCTCTGGTGGCACAGTGGTTAAGAATCTGCCTGCCAATGCAGAGGATGTGGGTTCGATCCCTGGGCCAGGAAGATCCCACATGCCACAGAGCAACTAAGTCCGTGTGCCACAGCTACTGAGCCTGCACTCTACAGCCTGCAAGCCACAACTACTGAGCCCACATGCCGCAACTACTGAAGCCCACGTGCTGCAACTACTGAAGCCTGTGCACCTAGAGCCCGTGCTCTGCAACGAGAAGCCACCGCAATGAGAAGCCCGCATGCCACAATGAAGAGTAGCCCCCGCTCACGGCAACAAGAGAAAGTCCGCGTGCAGCAACGAAGACCCAACACAGCCAAAACTTAAAAATTAAAAAAAAAAAAAACTTACTACAAAGATAGAGCAACCAAGACAGTGTGGTACTGGCACGAGGACAGGCATACAGAATAATGGAATAGAATTTAGAGTCCAGAAATAAACTCACATTTACAGTCAACTGATTGTCAACAAAGATGCCAAGGCAATTCAGTGGGGAAATAAGAGTCTTTCCAACAAATGGTGCTGGGACAACTGAATATTCACATGCAAAATAATTAAGTTGGACCCCTACTTTACACCATATACAAAGATTAACTCAAAATGAATCAAAGACCTAAATGTAAGAGCTACAATTATAAAACTTACAGAAGAAAATAGAACAGCTTTTCATAACCTTGGATTAGGCAATGGTTTCTGAGATACAACACTGTAAGCACAAGCCACAAAAGAAAAAACATAAACTGGACTTCATCAAAATTAATAACTTTTGTGTTTCAAAAGATACCATCAACAAAGTGAAGAAACAACACACAGAATGGGAGAAAATATTTGCCAATCATTTATCTGATAATAAGATCTAGAATATATAAAGAATTCTTACAATTCAATAATAAAAGCACAAATAACCCAATTTAAAAGTGGCCAATAAGCATATGAAAAGGTGCTTAACACCATTAGCCCCCAAGGAAATACAAATCAAAACCACAATAAGATACCACACTTCATACCCACTAGGATGACTAAATCAAAAAGACAGATAATATAACAAGTGTGGGAGAAAATATGGAGAAAATGGAACCCTCACACACAGCTGGCAGGAATGTAAAATGGTGCAGCCACTTTGGAAAACAGTCTGGCAGCTCCTCGAAAGACTAAATATAGAGTTACCACATGACCCGGTACTTCCACTCCTAGATATACATCCAAGACAATTAAAAGCTTATGTCCACACAAAAACTTTCACATGAATGTTCACAGCAGTATTATTAATAGCCAAATAGTGAAAATAACCTAAATGTCCACTAACTGATGAAGAAATAAAATGTGGTTAACAGAATGTTATTTGGCAATAAAAGTGAATGAAGTACTGATGCATACTACAACACGGATGAACCTTGAAAACATCACGTTAAGTGAAAGAAGCCAGTCACAAAAGATCATATACTGCATGATTCCATTTATATGAAATGTCCAGAACAGGCAAATCTATAGAGCAGAAAGTAGACTAGTTGTTACATTGTAAAACTCAGAGTATACTGAAACCACTGAATTGTAATAACAACAACAAAGCTATGTCTCAAGATTGCTAGCCTAGGGTTGTAATGACAATAAACAAAGATGTCCAAGAAAGATAAATAAGGAAGGCAATAAAGTCTAAAATGAAAGAGGAAGAAGACAAAATGCCTGTTCTATATACTGATACATAGTCTCCTATGAGAAATTTGAAAATCATTTGCATTCTCCGAGATCCTAGTGAGTAGCCCTCATTTGAGAAAAGAATTATCTGATGTTATCTTTTCTTTTTTCATGGCCAGAAAGCTCAAAGTCAAATGTGAAGCTCAACTACATCAATTCTGGAAACTCTTTCATATTTATCTAGCTTTTGTTTGTCAGACATCTTCTTGCAAAAGAATCTATTTAAAGCTGCTCAGAATACACAGAAGACAAGAAAATTTAAAAGTTAAAAAGAAAAAGAATAACAACAGTCAAAACACACACACTACAGGTGGGCTACAAGTTTAATTTTTTAAACTTTCTATCAGCCCATCAAATTAAAAAAGCTGGGACTTCTCTGGTGGCGCAGTGGCTAAGAATCCGCCCGCCAATTCAGGGGACACGAGTTCGAGCCCTGGTCCAGAAAGATCCCACATGCCACGGAGCAACTAAGCCCGTGTGCCACAACTAGTGAGCCTGTGCTCTAGAGCCTGTGAGCCACACTACTGAGCCTGTGCTCTGGAGCCCACAAGCCACAACTACTGAGCCCACTTGCCACAACTACTGAAGCCCGTGTGCCTAGAGCCCATGCTCCGCAACAAGAGAAGCCACCACAATGAGAAGCCCACACACCCGCACCGCAACGAAGAGTAGCCTCCGCTCACTGCACCTAGAGAAAGCCTGCACACAGCAACAAAGACACAGAGCAGCAGAAAATAAAAATAAATAAATAATTTGTTTAAAAAAATTAAGAAAACCAACCAGTTTATCAACTCACAGTGTTTAAATAAGATAAAAATCAATTGCTCTGGAGACTCACAACTAATCCTAAGGCTGAAAAGGAATTTTTCTGAGGATCTGCATAAAGAATATCCTATAGAATAAATATCTCCTTTAGACAGAAAGATAATAATCAATTGATTTGTTTCTTAAAGTACAATTAAATAAAAGAAATTCTATAGGTCAATATAATTGCTTCAATGATCTGGTTTAACTCAGGGCAGTAAGACTGGTGAGGTATATACCTTTCAGCCAAATCTTACATAAATAATTCTTTACAGTTAGATTCTCTTCAATATGGGATGACAGTGAATCCAAGGCGATGAGTCTGACAGATCTGCATGTTTGTCTTGACCTTTTCCATGTTTCTGGTGGCCTACATCTATATTTTTATTATCATGTGTGTTACTGTTATAAGCTACTTTAAAACCTCTGTAGATAAACATACGTAAAATAATGGATGTTATGAACAAGCATCTATTACAAAATTCTTTCCCAGCAAAGGCAGTCTGACTTAAGCAAATACTAGGAAACATGACACCAAGTTCTATTCTTATTGGAAACACTTTCCCCTCAGTAACCTTGGGCAAGCTATTGTGCCAAATTTTGCTCTGTCTAAAATAGGACTGGATAATTATGCTCTGTTACAAATTGATGTTTAAGATTAATTAAGGTACTTATCAAATGGTTTGAGTCTTAAAAAAACCAGGCGCTATAAGCCTAGCCTATAATTCTTCTGCTCTTACAGTTTCCAAAAAATGCTTTATTCCACCAAATGCTTTCCAATAGAGCTACTCTTATACTTCAGACTTGTATCTGTGTATAATATTCATCTTCAGTCAATACTCCTTCTTTTACCAAGTGTTACATAAAAATATTACAGAAAGATACCAAGATTCTTCAAATTTAACATATGTTCTACTAGTGTGACCTCAATATTTACTACAACATACTTATAAGAAGTAATCATTACCATCAGCTGTAGTTGCTTTCTGGTGAGGCATCAGCATGGCAGCAAATTCTTGAAGTTGATTTCCTCTGATGATCCTATCTAGGTACATTTTCTCGAGGATTCCATAAGCAGCAAGTTGCTGGCACCTTTCATCCTTAAAAAGAGTAGCAAGCATCCGAGAACGCTGCTGTCCTAAGGGGAACAAATGAGCATCACATATTCTCACAATCTGTTTTTTCAATGAAAAGCAATCTTTTTTATGACCCCATTTTTGCCTACTAAAATATGCAGGTTGATTCTCGTTATTTCTGGTAGTTATGTTCTATAAATTTGCTGCCAACAGCGTATTAGTGAATACTCAACTCCTGCTCCTAGGGGATATATGGGGTTAGGTTCCATGAGCCTCTGGTCACAACATTTTTGTCAGCTGGTCAATATGTAACCTTGTTTTGTGTATTTCTGTTTAAAGGCACCACATTCAATACATGTTGTTGATTCAGTAACATTGAATTCATGGCTTACACTATAACTCATGCCTGAATTAAGTTTACCTAAATTAACACACGTAGTTTCTCCAAAAGGCACATCACAGACCTCTCACACTTAAGTACACAACATAGTACTTCAGCACTATGCTAGGGGCCATTTTAGACAGCAAAACCAACAAGAAAATGCATGAAAATGTGGAGAATGTGGTATTAAATAGACCACAAATACGACGCTTGTTTATAGTATGAGAGCTGAAACAAGGTAGAGCATTGCCTTGTTCGATCCCAGCTAGAAACATAAACAGGGGGACTCAAATTTTTTGCTGCTCTGCACATGTCTGCAAATGACTGTGAAAGCATCGTACTTGGAGTACTGATTTGGGGGTGACAAATTTTAGGAAGTAGGCAAAGTCACTAATGTGGAATCTGTGAATAATGAGGATCAACTGTATATTCATTTGTGAAGACTATGATATACAATCATTCCCTCAGTATCCAATGGGGATTGGTTCCAAGACCACCCCCCCAATAAATACCAAAATCTGCAGGTGCAAAAGTCACTTATTTAAAGTGATGTTGTATTTGCATTGCCTTCATACATCCTCCCCTATACTTTAGATCATCTCTAGATTATGTATAGTACCTAGAGATGATCTATCTACGTAAATGCTATGTAAATCATTGCTGGCACATGGCAAATTCAAGTTTTCCTTTTGGGACTTCCTAGAATTTTTTTTCCCCAAATATTTTCAATCCACAGTTGGTTGAATCTGCGGATGAGGAAACCCTGGATATTGAGAGCCAACAATAGGCCAAAATGTTACACGTGATTCCAGTTATAGTTGTTATTTTCTTCTTCTTGCTTATCTGTACTTCTACAATGAACATGCATTCTTCCCCTAATAATAAAAAATTTATAAAAGATGAACAAACATTTCTCAGATGGGAAACTTGATTTTCATAGTTTCCATTTATACCTTCAAGGACCTTTAAATGGTGAAAAAATACATGACAACTGATGACATTAAAAACTGAACTAGAGGGAGCTGGGGGAAGATGGCGGAAGAGTAAGACGCGGAGTTCACCTTCCTCCCCACAGATACATCAGAAATTCGTCTACACGTGGAACAACTCCTACAGAACACCTACTGAACGCTGACAGAAGGCCTCAGACCTCCCAAAGGGCAAGAAACTCCCCACGTACCTGGGTAGGGCAAAAGAAACAAGACTAAACAGAGACAAAAGGACAGGGCCGGGACCTGCACCAGTGGGAGGGAGCCACGGAGGAAAGGTTTCCACACACTAGGAAGCCCCTTCGCGGGCGGAGACTGTGGGTGGTGGAGGGGGAAAGCTTCGGAGTCGCGGAGGAGAGCGCAGCAACAGGGGTGCGGAGGGCAAAGTGGAGAGATTCCCGCACAGAGGATTGGTGTCAACCGGCACTCACCAGCCCGAGAGGCTTGTCTGCTTGGCCGCCGGGACGGGCGGGGCTGGGAGCTGAGGCTCGGGTTTCGGGTTTCAGTCGGAGTGCAGGGAGAGGACTGGGGTTGGTGGCGGGAAGAGAGACTGAAGGGGTCAGTGCACCTCGGCTAGCCGGGAGGGAGTCCGGGAAAAAGCCTGGAGCTGCCAAAGAGGCAACAGACTTTTTCTTCGCTCTTTGTTTCCTGGTGCGCGAGGAGAGGGGATTAAGAGCGCTGCTTAAAGGAGCTCCAGAGACGGGTGTGAGCCGTGGCTAAAAGCGCGGACCCCAGAGACAGGCGTGGGACGCTGGGGCTGCTGCTGCCGCCGCCAAGAGGCCTGTGTGTGAGCGCAGGTCACTGTCCATGCCCCCTTTCCGGGGAGCCTGTGCAGCCCGCCACTGCCGGGGTCCCGTGGTCCAGGGACGGCTTCCCCAGGAGAGCGCACGGCGCGCCTCGGGCTGGTGCAACGTCACCCAGGCCTCTGCCACTGCAGGCTCGCCCCGCACTCCGTACCCCTCCCTCCCCAACGGCTTGAGGGAGCCAGAGTCCCCAAAGCAGCTGCTCCTTTAACCCCGTCCTGTCTGAGTGAAGAACAGACGCCCTCCGGCGACCTACACGCAGAAGCGGGGCCAAATCCAAAGCTGAGACCTGGGAGCTGTGAGAATAAAGAAGAGAACGGGAAATCTCTCCCAGCAGCCTCAGAAGCAGCGGATTAAAGCTCCACAATCAACTTGATGTACCCTGCATCTGTGGAATACATGAATAGACAACGAATCATCCCAAATTGAGGAGGTGGACTTTGAGAACAAGATCTATGATTTTTTCCCCTTTTCCTCTTTCTACAACGAAATATCCCAAATTGAGGAGGTGGACTTTGAGAGCAACATTTATGATTTTTTTCCCCTTGTTCTCTTTTTGTGAAAGTGTAGGTGTATGCTTCTGTGTGAGATTTTCTCTATATAGCTTTGCTTCCACCATTTGTCCCAGGGTTCTATCCGTCCATTTTTTTCTTTTTTGTTTGTTTATTTGTTTTTTTTAATTTTTAATATTTTAAATAATTAATTTTAAATTTTAATAACACTATTATATTTTATCATACTTTATCTATTTTACTTTATCTTCTCCTTTTCCTACCTTCCCTCCTTCCTCCCTCCCTCCCCCTCCCTCCTTTCTTTCCTCCCTCCCTCCCTCCCACCCTCCTTTCTTCCCTCCCTTCTTTCTTCTTTGTTTGTTTGTTTCTTTCTTTCTTTCTTTCTTCTACTAATTCTTTCTTTCTACTTTTTCTCCCTTTTATTCTGAGCAGGGTGGATGAAAGGTTCTTGGTGCTGCAGCCAGGAGTCAGTGCTGTGCCTCTGAGGTGGGAGAGCCAACTTCAGGACATGGATCCACAAGAGACCTCCCAGCTCCACATAATATCAAATGGCGAAAATCTCCCAGAGATCTCCAATGCAACACCAGCACCCAGCTTCACTCAACGACCAGCAAGCTACAGTGCTGGCCACCCTATGCCAAGCAACTAGCAAAACAGGAACAAAACCCCACCCATTAGCAGAGAGGCTGCCTAAAAACATAATAAGGGCACAGACACCCCAAAACACACCACCAGACGTCCACCAGAAAGACAAGATTGAGCCTCATCCACCAGAACACAGGCACTAGTCCCCTCCACCAGGAAGCCTACACAACCCACTGAACCAACATTAGCCACTGAGGACAGACACCAAAAACAATGGGAACTGCGAACCTGCAGCCTGCAAAAAGGAGACCCCAAACACAGTAAGATACGCAAAATGAGAAGACAGAAAAACACACAGCAGGTGAAGGAGCAAGATAAAAACCCACTAGACCTAACAAATGAAGAGGAAATAGGCAGTCTACCTGAAAAAGAATTCAAAATAATGACAGTAAAGATGATCCAAAATCTTGGAAATAGAATACACAAAATGCAAGAAACAGTTAATAAGGACCTAGAAGAACTAAAGATGAATCAAGAAACAATTAAAAACACAATAAATGAAATGAAAAATACTCTAGATTGGATCAGTAGTGGAATAACTGAGGCAGAAGAACAGAAAAGTGACGTGGAAGATAAAATAGTGGAAATAACTGCTGCAGAGCAGAATAAAGAAAAAAGAATGAAAAGAACTGAGGACTGTCTCAGAGACCTCTGGGACAACATTAAATGCACCAACATTCGAATTATAGGGGTTCCAGAAGAAGAAGAGAAAAAGAAAGGGACTGAGAAAATATTTGAAGAGATTATAGTTGAAAAGTTCCCTAATTTGGGAAAGGAAATAGTTAATCAAGTCCAGGAGGCACAGAGAGTCCCATACAGAATAAATCCAAGGAGAAATACGCCAAGACACATATTAATCAAACTGTCAAAAATTAAACACAAAGAAAACATATTAAAAGCAACAAGGGAAAAACAACAAATAACACACAAGGGAATCCCCATCAGGTTAACAGCTGATCTCTCAGCAGAAACTTGACAAGCCAGAAGGGAGAGGCAGGACATATTTAAAGTGATGAAGGAGAAAAACCTGCAACCAAGATTACTCTACCCAGCAAGGATCTCATTCAGATTTGATGGAGAAATTAAAACCTTTACAGACAAGCAAAAGCTGAGAGAGTTCAGCACCACCAAACCAGCTTTACAACAAATACTAAAGGAACTTCTCTAGGCAAGAAACACAACATAAGGAAAATACCTACAAGAGTGAACCCAAAACAATTAAGGAAATGGGAATTGGAACATACATATCGATAATTACCTTAAATGTAAATGGACTAAATGCTCCCACCAAAAGACACAGATTGGCTGAATGGATACAAAAACAAGACCCATATATATGCTGTCTACAAGCGACCCAATTCAGACCTAGAGACACATACAGATTGAAAGTAAGGGGATGGCAAAAGATATTCCATGCAAATGGAAATCAAAAGAAAGCTGGAGTAGCAATTCTTATATCAGACTAAATAGACTTTAAAATAAAGACTATTAGAAGAGACAAAGAAGGACAGTACATAATAATCAAGGGATCGATCCAAGAAGAAGATATAACAATTGTAAATATTTATGTACCCAACATAGGAGCACCTCAATACATAAGGCAAATACTAACAGCCATAAAAGGGGAAATCGACAGTAACACACTCATAGTAGGGGACTTTAACACCCCACTTTCACCAATGGACAGATCATCCAAAATGAAAATAAATAAGGAAACACAAGCTTTAAATGATACATTAAACAAGATGGACTTAATTGATATTTATAGGACATTCCATCCAAAAACAACAGAATACACATTGTTCTCAAGTGCTCATGGAACATTCTCCAGGATAGATCATATCTTGGGTCACAAATCAAGCCTTGGTAAATTTAAGAAAATTGAACTTGTATCAAGTATCTTTTCCGACCACAATGCTATGAGACTAGACATCAATTACAGGAAAAGATCTGTAAAAAATACAAACACATGGAGGCTAAACAATACACTACTTAATAACGAAGTGATCACTGAAGAAATCAAAGAGGAAATCAAAAAATATCTAGAAACAAATGACAATGGAGACACGACAAACCAAAACCTATGGGACGCAGCAAAAGCAGTTCTAAGGGGGAAGTTTATAGCAATACAATCCCACCTTAAGAAACAGGAAACATCTCGAGTAAACAACCTGACCCTGCACCTAAAGCAATTAGAGAAAGAAGAACAAAAATCCCCCAAAGTTAGCAGAAGGAAAGAAATCATAAAGATCAGATCAGAAATAAATGGAAAAGAAATGAAGGAAACGATAGCAAAGATCAATAAAACTAAAAGCTGGTTCTTTGAGAAGATATGCAAACTTGATAAACCATTAGCCAGACTCATCAAGAAAAAAGGGAGAAGACTCAAATCAATAGAATTAGAACTGAAAAAGGAGAAGTAACAACGGACACTGCAGAAATACTAAAGATCATGAGAGATTACTACAAGCAACTCTATGCCAATAAAATGGACAACCTGGAAGAAATGGACAAATTCTTAGAAATGCACAACCTGCCAAGACTGAATCAGGAAGAAATAGAAAATATGAATAGACCAATCAGAAGTACTGAAATTCAAACTGTGATTAAAAATCTTCCAACAAACAAAAGCCCAGGACCAGGTGGCTTCACAGGTGAATTCTATCAAATATTTAGAGAAGAGCTAACACCTATCCTTCTGAAACTCTTCCAAAATATAGCAGAGGGAGGAACACTCCCAAACTCATTCTATGAGGCCACCATCACCTTGATACCAAAACCAGGCAAGGATGTCACAAAGAAAGAAAACTACAGGCCAATATCACTGGTGAACATAGATGCAAAAATCCTCAACAAAATACTAGCAAACAGAATCCAACAGCACATTAAAAGGATCATACACCATGATCAAGTGGGGTTTCTTCCAGGAATGCAAGGATTCTTCAATATACGCAAATCAATCAACGTGATACACCATATTAACAAATAGAAGGAGAAAAACCATATGATCATCTCAATAGATGCAAAGAAAGCTTTCGACAAAATTCAACACCCATTTATGACAAAAACCCTGCAGAAAGTAGGCATAGAGGGAACTTTCCTCAACATAATAAAGGCCATATATGACAAACCCACAGCCAACATTGTCCTCAATGGTGAAAAACTGAAACCATTTCCACTCAGATCAAGAACAAGACAAGGCTGCCCACTCTCACCACTCTTATTCAACCTAGTTTTGGAAGTTTTAGCCACAGCAATCAGAGAAGAAAAGGAAATAAAAGGAATCCAAATTGGAAGAGAAGAAGTAAAGCTGTCACTGTTTGCAGATGACACGATACTATACATAGAGAATCCTAAAGATGCTACCAGAAACTACTAGAGCTAATCAATGAATTTGGTAAAGTAGCAGGATACAAAATTAATGCACAGAAATCTCTGGCATTCCTGTACACTAATGATGAAAAATCTGAAAGTGAAATCAAGAAAACACTCCCATTTACCATTGCAACAAAAAGAATAAAATATCTAGGAAGAAAACTACCTAAGGAGACAAAAGACCTGTATGCAGAAAATCATAAGACACTGATGAAAGAAATTAAAGATGATACAAATAGATGGAGAGATATACCATGTTCCTGGAGTTGAAGAACCAATATTGTGAAAATGACTCTACTATCCAAAGCAATCTACAGATTCAATGCAATCCCTATCAAACTACCAATGGCATTTTCCCCAGAACTAGAACAAAAAATTTCAAAATTTGTTTGGAAAAACAAAAGACCCCGAATAGCCAAAGCAATCTTGAGAATGAAAAACGGGGCTGGAGGAATCAGACTCCCTGACTTCAGACTATACTACAAAGCTACAGTAATCAAGACAGTGTGGTACGGGCACAAAAACAAAAAGATAGATCAATGGAACAGAATAGAAAGCCCAGAGATAAACCCACGCACATATGGTCAACTTATCTTTGATAAAGGAGGCAGGAATATACAGTGGAGAAAGGACAGCCTCTTCAGTAAGTGGTGCTGGGAAAACTGCACAGGGACATGTAAAAGTATGAGATTAGATCATTCCCTAACACCATACACAAAAATAAGCTCAAAATGGATTAAAGACCTAAATGTAAGGCCAGAAACTATCAAACTCTTAGAGGAAAACATAGGAAGAACACTCTATGACATAAATCACAGCAAGTTCCTTTTGGACCCACCTCCTAGAGAAATGGAAATTAAAAAAAAGATAAACAAATGGGACTTAATGAAACTTCAAAGCTTTTGCACAGCAAAGTGAACCATAAACAAGACCAAAAGACAACCCTTAGAATGGGAGAAAATATTTGCAAATGAAGCAACTGACAAAGGATTAATCTCCAAAATTTATAAGCAGATCATGCAGCTCAACAACAAAAAACCCAATCCAAAAATGGGCAGCCGACCTAAATAGACATTTCTCCAAAGAAGATATACAGACTGCCAACAAACACATGAAAGAATGCTCAACATCATTAATCATTAGAGAAATGCAAATCAAAACTACAATGAGATATCATCTCACACCAGTCAGAATGGCCATCATCAAAAAATCTAGAAACAATAAATGCTGGAGAGGGTGTGGAGAAAAGGGAACACTTTTGCACTTCTGGTGGGAATGTGAACTGGTACAGCCACTATGGAGAACAGTATGGAGGTTCCTTAAAAAACTACAAATAGAACTACCATATGACCCAGCAATTCCACTACTGGGCATATACCCTAAGAAAACCATAATTCAAAAAGAGACATGTACCAAAATGTTCATTGCAGCTCTCTTCACAATAGCTCGGAGATGGAAACAACCTAAGTGTCCATCATCGGATGAATGGATAAAGAAGATGTGGCACATATATACAATGGAATATTACTCAGCCATAGAAAGAAACGAAATTGAGCTATTTGTAATGAGGTGGATAGACCTAGCGTCTGTCATACAGAGTGAAGTCAGAAAGAGAAAGACAAATACCGTATGCTAACACATATATATGGAATTTAAGAAAAAAAAATGTCATGAAGAACCTAGGGGTAAAACAGGAATAAAGACACAGACCTACTTGAGAATGGACTTGTGGATATGGGGAGGGGGAAGGGTAAGCTGTGACAAAGCAAGAGAGAGGCATGGATATATATACACTACCAACCGTAAGGTAGATAGATAGTGGGAAGCAGCCGCATAGCACAGGGTGATCAGCTCGGTGCTTTGTGACCGCCTGGAGGGGTGGGATAGGGAGGGTGGGAGGGAGGGAGACGCAAGAGGGAAGGGATATGGGAATAGATGTATATGTATGACTGATTCACTTTGTTATAAAGCAGAAACTAATTAACAAATCACTAAAATAAATAAAATCTTGGGTTTAAAAAAAGAACTGAACTAATGGAAATAATATTATGAACAAACCTTTTCTTTTTAAATTTATTTTTAGCTCTGTATACTGAAAGAGCCTAATAACAATGATACCCAGCATCAATGAGCATATCTAGTAACCTGATCTCACTATCCTCATTAAAAGGAACTAGAGATCCTCAAAAAATAGCAGATTTCATGTCTGGAACAGGGAAAATACAAAAGGGGCCTGAAGCATCTTTTTACGCTATTGATACATTTCAGGCAAGTACTCAAAGACTAATGGGGCTGTGTCAAAAAGACATAATTTGGTCATATTTGGGACAAGTTGAGCATCAAAAAGAATAACAACTATAATTTATTGTGACACACTGAATAAATAAAAAACAGAGTCAAATATACAAGAACGTTCACAGCAGTACTATTACTAATAGCTAATAAGAAGGCAATAGGATAAACAAATTGTGGTATATTCACATAATGGGATACCACATAACAATGAAAATGAAGAAACTGAATGTAACAATGTGGATAAATTTCATAAAGTTGAGCAAAAGAGGCAAGGCAAGCATATATGATTTCATTTATATAAATATAAGAAGCAGGCAAAGCTGATATATATTAACAATTGCTCTTGGGGGATAGGGGCTGGGGCCAGGGGTTAGGAGAAAGCAGGACAGAATATTTCAGGGTGCTGGTAATATTTTGTTTCTTGTTCTGGACGTTGATTACGTGATGGTGTTCATTTGTGACAGTTCATCAAATTGTACACTTCTGATATGTACAGTTTTCTGTGTGTATATTATACATGCAGAAAAAGAAGCTAAGAAAAAATCCACAGTGATATTTAGAGAAAAAAAAAGGAGAAAAAAGGAAAGCTCCTGAAGAACACTATCTAATAAATACAGAAGAAAAGAAGTAGTAAATCAACATTTTTCATTTTCATTTTATATTATGCATATAATGAGTGATCCAGGCAAGGATTATTAATAGATATTAAATTATGGAAAGGAATATGTGAAAGGAATTTGGAGAACAGGATTTTTGTAGTGTCAAAGCAGCACCCCATGAATTATTTACAAAATACAAAGAGGACAATGTACCTTTACAATGGAATTTCTACCTTCATCAAATGAACAAACTCAGCATCACTAACAGTGGGACCAACCTGACAGTGTGTGCTCTCTGACGTGATTCAACAGCAAGTACATAGCATCATTATAAGGTATTCTTGCTAGAAAAAAAAATAACCTGAATCTAATCTCACCTCTGGCTAACTTCCATTTTACAGGAAATATAGGGGATTAAGGAATAAAAAAACAATATATATATATATATCAAAAAATCTAGGATGAAGGACATTTTACCTAACAACTTCAAAGCCAGTATTTTTTCTTTTTTTAAGTGAGGCAACTATACAGTGTTGTATGTCAACTATATCACAATAAAGTTGGCAGGAAAAATAAGGAAACTACTCGAGACTAAAAGAGTCTAAAGACTAAAGAGCCATAATCACCAAATGCCACACATGAAGTTGCTCCTTGTTCAAGGGGAAAAAGGCAGGTATAAAAGATATTCTTGAGCTAACTGGGGCAGTGATAATATGGACCAGCTGCTAAATTCTACAGTGGAATCACTGTTAATTTTTTTAGGGATGATGATGGTATTGCAGTTATGCAGAAAAATGTTCCTGTTCTACGGAGATACATGATGATATATAAAGAAGGAGTGTCATGATGGCCTACAACTTACTTTAAAATGACACATCCAAAAATATGTGTGTGTGCGTAAGAGACAGAGTGAGAGAGAAAGCAAATATGACAAAAAGCCAGGAAAATTTAGAAAAAGAATAATGAAGGGTAAGTAGATCTGCAAGATAATAAAACACTATAAAGCTATAATAATTTGAAGAGCATAGTACAAGTATATTCATAAATAGACAGGCTAATTAACAGAACAGAATACTATGTCCAGAAATCTACTACAGTGTGCTTCAAATCAATAGGGGAAAAAAAGATGGATTATTCAATAAAGAATGCCAGGTCAAATAACTAGCCATTTAGAAAAACAAACAAATAAACGTTAATTTCCTATCTCATTTCTTACACTAAAATAAATCCAACTGGATTAGGATTTATAGGTAAATTTAAGTAGGCGAAACTCATCTATACTAGTGATTACTCTTGGGGGGCAGGGGTTAGAGATCGTGACTAGGAGGAAGCATGAAGGTAAAAAATGAAACCCTAAAGCAGCGATTCTCAAAGGCGGTCCCCATCACCTTTTCAAGGGATCAGCGGTTGACACTCAATTTAGAATAACAAAGACATCCTGTGCCTTGTTCACTGAGTTGACATTTGCACGGCTGGTGCAAAAGCAATGGTGGCAAAGACTACTGGCACCAGAGCACAAATCAAGGCAGTGGCGCTGGCAACAAACTATATCATGCCACACACTCAACAGTCAAAAGAGATAGTTTCACTTAAGAAGGTCCTAGCAGCAGTAAAACATTATTTTCATTAAATCTTGACACTTGAGAACATACCTTTTTAATATTTTGTGTGACGAAATGGGAAATGTACTTACAGCACTTTTGCTATAAACCAAAGTATAAGGGTTGTCCCAAGGAATCAGTGCAAGCTGAACTAGTGTCTTTTTCATGGAACACATTCACTTAAAATAACAACTGACAAATTATGGTTTCCAGACTTAGGTATTTGGCAGACATTTTCTTAAAAATGAGCAAAGTGAGCCTGTTACCACCAATCAACAGCATTTGCTGCCCTTGATAAAATTTGAGTTTTAAAGAAAAAAATTAAAATTTCTGAAAACTTGTATCTGCCACTATGAGGCTGACAACCTCCCAATACTTAAAGGTTTTTCTGATGAGATCAGTGGTAATACATTGGATATTGGATATTGGATAATAAAGTACATCAATATTTGGAAGCTCTGCATAAATCAGCAAACCAACATTTTCCAAACAACCAACACATGATGGTACAAAATCTTACATGGGTAAAAGATCCATCAACGTTGAAGACAGACCAAGATTTTAACGTTATAGAGTGCAAAATGTTCACTGATATGGCTTCAGGTGCCACATTCCAATTAACCCATAAGAAACTACACTACTTGTCAAGTTATAGTATCAAAGATGAATACCCACGATTATCTGAAAAAGTCACTAAACATGCCTCCTTTTTCCAACTACGTATCTGTGTGAGGCTGGGTTTTCTTCATATACTCCCACCAAAACATATCAAAACAGGCTAAGCACAGAAGTACATTTAAGAATTCAATTTCTGTCTATTAAGCTACACAATGGAAAGACTTGTAAAGTCAAAAGTAAAACAATTCCAATTCTCTAACTTTTTTTGTTTTAGAAAAAATAGCTATTTTATAAAAATGTCAGGAATTCCCTGGCAGTCCAGTGGTTAGAGCTGTGCGCTCCCACTGCCCAGGGCCTGGGTTCGATCCCCGGTCGGAGAACTGAGATCCTACAAGCCGTGTGGTGCAACCAAAAAACAAATAAAATTAAATTAAAATGTCATTTACGTTTATACCTAATAGATCTATTATTGTTACTTTTAAATGAATTAATAAATATTTTAAAATTTCTCACTTTAATTTCTAATTCAATAATCAACAGATATACCCTACATAAACAAAAGCTCCCTAGGGTTCTCAATTATTCAGAGTCTAAGGAGATCCGGAGACCAGAGAATTTGAAAACTTAAAGTACTGGAAGAAAACATGAAGGAATTTAAAATATGTAATTTCACAATAGAGAAGACCTTTCTAAGCAAGTCAACAAAACCCAGAAGCCATAAAAAACTAAAATATTTAACTATATAAAAATTTTAAGTTTCTGCATCGCAAAAATTTCATAACCAAAGCCAAAAAGGGGACAATAAATTGGGAGGTAAAAAATTGTTAATTTCTTATATACATGAAGAGCTTTTATTAAAAAAAAAAAAGATAAAAACACAAAAAAATGGCTAATGGACATAAACAGATAATTCACTCAAAAAAATGGGTTTTTCAATGATTTTTTTAAACACATGAAAAGATGTCCAAGAGTATTCATGATAAATGAAATGCAAATTAAAACTAGAATGAAATACTATTTTTCTTCTACCAGGTTAGCAAGGATAAAAAAATTTGGTAATGTGTGTGTGAGTAATCAGGTTCACAAAGATATTGTTGTTTAGAAGGTCTAACATTAAAGAGCAACTTATAATTTCTATCAAAATTTTAAATGTATGTACCCTTAGATTCAAGAATTTAACCTACACAGATATTCATATATGTGTATAATCACTACAGCATTGTTTATAATTGACTAATTATGATAAAGCCAAACAATAGAAAATCAAAAAGAATGAGCTTTATGTAATGACATATAAAGACCACTGTGATGAATATCCACATTAAAAAAAGAAAGTTGCAAAAGTGTATTTATAATGCTATCATTTGTGTATAAAATAGAGGATACACACTTTTATATTGAAGAAAATAAAAGAATCAGTAATAGTTCTTCAGAGTACAAAGCAGTCCATTTTATGTACTGCCTTTTCAGTAACAAAAATAAAATAAATAAAATGACTGCTTCAAAGAGAATGAAATGTGTAGTCTGAACATGTCATTAGGCTCTCAACTAAACACAGTTCTAAGTAGACATTCTAGGGCTTCCCTGGTGGCGCAGTGGTTGGGAGTCCGCCTGCCGATTCAGGGGACACGGGTTCGTGCACTGGTCCGGGAGGATCCCACATGCCGCGGAGCGGCTGGGCCCGTAGGTCCACTGGGCCAGCGCATCTGGAGCCTGTGCTCCGCAACGGGAGAGGCCACAAGAGTGACAGGCTCACGCATGGCAAAAAAAAAAAAAAAAAAAAAAAAAGACATTCTAAAATGATTTAGAAAAGCCATGGCTTAGAATTATCAGCATTTCCTCTCAATGCCCTTTCCTGCTTTATAAGTTGAATGATTTAATTGCATTTCTGTACACTAATAATAAAATGTCTGAAAGGGAATTTAATAAAACAATCCCATTTACAATTGCATCAGAAAGAATAAAATACCTAAGAATATACTTAACCTAGAAGGTGAAAGACCTATACTTGAAAACTATAAAACATTGATGAAGCAAAGTGAAGAAACTACAAATAAATGGAAAGAAAGGTCTTGTTCATGGATTGGAAGAATTGATATTGTTAAAATGTCCATACTACTGAAAGCAATCTACAAATTTAATGCAATTCCTAGGAAAAAAATCCCTGACATTTTTCACAGAAATAGAAGAAGTAATCCTAAAATTTGTATGTAACTACAAAACAACTCTAATAGTCAATGTAATCTTGAGAAAAAAGAACAAAGCTAGAGGTATTGTGTTCCTTGTGTTCAGACAATACCACAAAGCTACAGTAATCAAAACAGCAGAGTAATGACACAAAAACTGACATATAGCATCAATGGAAGAGTAGAGATATCCCCGAAATAAACTCATGCACATATGGTCAATTAATCTATGACAAAGAAGGCAAAAATATACAATAGAGAAAAGTCAGTCTCTTCAATATGTGGTGCTGGGAAAATTGGACACCCTGCACATAAAAGAATGAGATTAGAACATTTCCTCACACCATATACCAAAAAATCTAAAATTGCATTAAAACAATAGATACTGGAGAGGGTGTAGAGAAAAGAGAACCCTCTTACACTGTTGGTGGGAATGTAAACTGATACAGCCACTATAGAGAACAGTATGGAGGTTCCTTAAAAAACTAAAAATAGAACTACCATATGACCTAGCAATTCCACTCCTGGGCATATACCTGGAGAAAACCATAAGTCAGAAAATACATGCATGGGCTTCCCTGGTGGTGCAGTGGTTGAGAGTCCGCCTGCCAATGCAGGGGACACGGGTTCGTGCCCCGGTCTGGGAGGATCCCACATGCCGTGGAGCAGCTGGGCCTGTGAGCCATGGCCGCTGGGCCTGCGCATCCAGAGCCTGTGCTCCACAACGGGAGAGGCCACAACAGTGAGAGACCTGCGTATCGCCAAAAAAAAAAAAAAAAAAAAAACAACATGCACCCCAATGTTCATTGCAGCACTATTTACAATAGACAGGAGAAGGAAGCAACCTAAATGTCCATCAACAGAGGAATGGATAAAGAAGATGTGGTACATATAAACAATGGAATATTACTCAGCCATAAAAGGGAACAGAATTGTGCCATTTGCAGAGACGTGGATGGACGTAGAGACTGTCATACACAGTGAGGTAAGTCAGAAAGACAAAACCAAATATTGTATATTAACACATATATGTGGAATCTAGAATAATGGTATAGATGAACTTATTTGCAAAGCAGAAATAGAGACACAGATGTAGAGAACAAACGTATGGGTACCAAGGGGTGAAGGGGCAGGGTGGGATGGATTGGGAGATTGGGATTGACATATATACACTACACTGTATAAAACAGATAACTAATGAGAACTGACTGTATAGCACCGGGAACTTTACTCAGTGCTCTGTGGTGACCTAAACGGGAAGGAAATACACAAAAGGGCAGATGTATGTATACAGACAGCTGATTCACCTTGCTATACAGCAGAAACTAACACAACACTGTAAAGCAACTATACTCCAATTAAAGAAATGCATTGAAGATGTAAATATAACACGTGAAACCATACAACTCCTAGAAGAAAACATAGGCAGAATATTCTTTGACACAAATTGTAGCAATACCTTTTTGGACCTGTTGCCTAAGGCAAAGGAAACAAAATCAAAGATAAACACATGGGACCAAATTAACCTTATAACCTTTTGCACACCAAAAGAAACTACTGACAAAATGAAAAGATAACCTACTGAATGGGAGGAAATATTTGCAAATGATATGACTGATGAGTCAATATCCAAGATATATAAATAGCTCAAACACTTCAGTGTCAAAAAAAAAACGGTTAAAACATGGGCAGAAGACCTGAATAGACATTTTTCCATAGAAGATATACAGATAGCCGACAGGTATGTAAAAAGATGCTCAACATCACTAATCATGCAAGTCAAAACCACAATAAGATATCATCTCACACTTGTCAAAATGGCTCTTATCAAATGTTGGCCAGGATGTGGAGAAAAGGGAACCCCAGTATACCGTTGGTGGGAATGTATTGCACCAAAAATTGGTGAAGCCACTAGAGAAAACAGTATGAAGATTCCTCAAAAATGTAAAAATAGAATTACCATATGATCCAGCAATTCTACTACTGGATATATATCTGAAGAAAAAACCCACTAATTTGAAAAGATACATGAACCCCAACATTCACAGCAGCATTATTTATAATAGACAAGATATGGAAGCAACATAAGTGTCCATCACAGATGAAGAGGTACAAAAGATGTGGTATATATTGCTCAGGAAATATTACTCAGCCATAAAAAAGAATGAAATTCCATAATTTGCAACAACAAGGATGGACTTACAGGGTATTTATGCTAAGGGAAATAAGTCAGACAGAGAAAGAAAATACTGTTGTGTTATCACTTACACATGGAATCTAAAAAATAAAACAAGTGATTGAATATCACAAAACAGAAACAGACTCATAGATGTAGAGAACAAACCAGTGTTTGCCAGCGGGAAGAGGGAAGCAGGGAGGAGCAAGATCCAGGGGGAGGGGATTAAGAGGTTAAAAACTGCTATGCATAAAATAAATAAGCTACAGTTTATATTGCACAGCACAAGGAATAGAGCCAATATTTTATAATAACTTTAAATGCAGTATAATCTATTAAAAATTTTAAATCACTATGCTATACCCCTGAAACTAGTATAATATTATAAAACAAAAACTATACTTCAATTAAAAGAAAAAAAAGAAAGCTCCTCTGCAGCCAACCATGCCTTCCTTGGCCCTCAGTATACGAGGTGCCTACATCACCTCAAGCTCTCTGCTCTGTGAATACTATGGAAATTACACCACATTTCCTTGTGATTTTTTTTCTCACTAATCCCAATCACCCTACCCCTCAGACACAAATCCTTCCCCCTAAACATAACTGGTGATTAGTTTCTATGTCAGCACCAATGAAGGGGAACACAGTTCAGAAGTTCGTAGCTAATCTGAGAACTGAGTTATAGCCAAAAGCTGGTCACCTGGAAGGGGACCATCTGTGCGGAACAGGCCTGACCTGTGGCCACTGTCAGGGTGTGAGAAGTTTTAGGGCTCAGGAGAGAGAAGGTTCCACAGCTACTAGTTACAGACTGTCCTAGCCTCCGGAGTGCCACCTCCCAGATCCCATAAAATTACAGAACAAGCACGAACACAGAAGCCCTGCTCCCCTCAGGCTTCCCTGTGTCCATAAATGTCACCAGCACCCGCCCAGGCGCTCTGCTCACTAACGGGCACGTCGTCCTTGACTCCTCTTTGCTCTCATCCCACATCCAGTCCACCTGCAGGCCCTGCCACCTCTGTGTCCAAACTTACCCGAACCTGGCGAGCCACGCGACAGGCTCACTGAACTCGGAATAAAGCCCAAACCCCTGCCCAGGGCCCACGAGGCCCCGCACCCTCTCCTCACTCACCTCTTTCCCACAACAAGCTCAGCTAGTTATGCCTCAGGCCACGGAACAGGTGTCCACAGCCTGGACCCTCTTCCCCAGACCTTTCCCTGCCTTTCCCCTCATCCGGTTTCAGCTCCAGGAACACTGCCTCAGAGAGACCTTATCTTTAATGGGAATTTTCCATAATACACAAAAGTAGCAAAAATCGTATAATGCCCTTGAAGCAGCCTTCCCCTACTTTCAGGAATTACCAATCCTGGCCAATCTGGTTGTGCTGATACTCTCACCATTGATTATTGTGAAGCAAATCCCAGACATCCCATCATGTCCTGTATAAATATTTCACTTTCCCTTAAAGAGAAATTGAGTCTCTAAAGGACAGGACAGGTCACCTGCTCCTAAGCAGCTGTCTCTTCCCCTCCCTTCTCTATCCTGTCCCTTGCTTATTGATGTCACTGCACTTTTCACTCTGGCATTTATTTTGTTCACTGTTTGTTACTTTATGGTCTGTCTCCTTGTCCAGTCCCGCAAATGTCAGGTCCTTGAGAGCAGGGCCTCTGCGTGCCTTGTTCCCATTAAATACCAGGGCCTTTTATAACAACTGTAAATGGAGTACAACTTTTAAAAAGTGTGAATCACAGTATTGTACACTTGTAATTTAGGGAATATTGTATATCAACTGTACTTAAATAAATAAAGTTTAAAAAACCAAAATACCAGAGCTCTGCACAGCACTTGACACATGGTACATGTCAGAAGAAGGCAGAGAAGAGAAGCTGCTTCTGCCAAAGTGGCAGGTCTGCTTCCAAGGCAGGCAGAAGGGGAGGGGTGGATGGGTGGACAAGTCCACTGACATTCCTCTCACGTGGTTTTCTTCTAGATAAAACACCCACTTTTATGAATCAAAAAAAATTAATTTGCCCAGGACATATATTTGACAAGTAAGTATTAGGCTTGGGGGCCATCTGAGCCAAGAATATCAGAAGCCACCTCTGCTGGGGCAGCACATGTCTGTCTCTGGGAGGGCTCAGGGCATCCTCCGCACCTGCCCTGGTTGACAATCCCCCGAGGAGCTCAGGGATCCACGGTGGCCCAGGCTCTGCTGAGGAGGGCAGGATGTGGGAGATGGTGTGCCCCAGGGCTGGTACCTTTGCTCCAGGCAGCTTTTCCGAGTGAAGCCAACATACCGTGTACATACAGAGGAATCGGCATGGTGCCACCAAAAAGCCATCCCTGGTCACTTCGCTCCTGGTCTTGAGGGCATCTGACCCCATGCAGGGTTCCTCACTGCCTGGTCAGCCCTCATTGCAGAGGTCAATCTCATGGTGCTTGGGGATGAACGCCCCCTACCCCTACTGTCTACTCTCTGGTAGCCCTGAATGGCTGACGTTCAAAGTCATTTCCATGAGGAGAGCTGTGTGCTAAGGACTGAGCCAAGCGCAAGAACTGTGTCTATTTGATCTGGTGTTTACCCTCTGCCTTTCTGTGCTTTAGGGAGGTCTTCATTGATTACAGCCTGGACAATGGTGTCACCTTCGAGGCGAAGACCTGAAAATTGCCAGCAAGGACTGTGTGAATGACAGGGTAAGCCTGAGCCTCCCTCAGTGGATGGAGGCAGAGACATCCTGGGGAGATGAGGCGAGGGGAGCAAAGTCCCTGCGGAAGGCACAGCACGTAGCTTATGAGACAGGCATCTCGGGCAGCACCTCACAGACAGACAGGTGCCCTTAGCCCTTCATCACATTGGTAAAATTCATTGCAAATTTTTCTACAAGAGCACCAAGGTTGCAGGCAGCTGTCCAGGTCTTGCAGAATCTCTGCTCTCTCTGTGAACCAAGTGTCACTGAAGGCACTTGAAAGGGACCAATTCGAGCCCTAAGCAGACTCCAGAAACAGTGCTGAGGCTCTGCCCACCCTGGACCCACCTAGCCACCTCCCCTGGCCCCAGCCTTGTGGTGGGCAGCTCAAGGCTCCATCCTGGATTCCAGCCGGGGTGAGTTGGAGAGGCTGGGGCACTGTGTGCTAGGGGACAGGGTCCAGGGCCTCTAGGAACCCTGGGCCTTCCAAGTCGGGGTCCCCGGCACAGAGGTCAGGAGGGTGGAAGCAGCTGTGGCCGTGCATAATCAGGGTGTGTTTGCACTGCGCTGGTGTAGCAGCGGGCAGGGTTCTGGACCCTCTCATGACCGTCACAGCCCTGGCCTCCCACATGCATTTGGGGAACACCAGGTGTCACTTTGCAGATGTCATCAACCTCACTGAGGCCACTCCTCCTTTCTCGTGCTCCACAGTTACCCCTCTCTGCTAACTGCCTCTGACCTCTGCACGGGGACTCTCCCCTCTGTTGCTGGGAAGCTGGCAGGGCCGGTGGAAAGGGCAGGGCTCAGCTCAGGGAGAGGAAGCTGGGAACAAAGTGCTGCTCCCAGGGGCCCTCTTTTCCCAGCTCCACAGCCTCCAGGCCCCTTAGCCTGGGGCAGCCCGCCATGGGGGACAGAGCGTGTGAGCCTGGAGTGAGGTTCCCCTGGGAGGAGGGACGCGTGTGCCTAATGCCACCGCCCTTGTGTCCAGTCCCAGCTGGTGAGGGTTCCTGCAGCGTGACGGTCCCTTGTGTGTCTGTCTCCGCTGGTCCCTGCACATCCACCTCCGGACCTGAGATTCACCTCCACGTTTCCCAGCAGGAGTTCCGCCACCGGATGGCCCCCGTCCACAGGCACATTGAGAACTCGAGAGCCACCCATGGCTCCGGGCCCAGAACAGGGTCACCCTCAGCCCCACTCGGCCTCTCCTTTTGGCCTCCCTGTTTCCTGGGCATAGCTTCTCTCTGCCCCCTTCACCCCCTGCTTCTCACAAGCAGAAGCTCGATGTAGGGAAGGGCTGGGCAGCGCGGGTCCACAGATGCAGCACACGTGCCCTTGGTTATGCACAAAACAAGAGAACACAGCCCGTTCCTTAATCCCCCACGTGGACCTGGCCTGTGCGTGGGCTTTCTATGGCCGCTCTCTAACGCTCTCAAGTAACTGCTCTCTTCCTCACTCCCGATGTGCACATGGAGGCTCCGAGAGAGGGAGTAGCTCGGCCCGAGGATGCAGAGTGGGGAAGTACGGGAGGGAGGCTACGGGGAGGTGAGCAGGGTGTCCTGCCTCTGCTCTTGCACCCACACCTCTCTGGGGCCCCGAAGCCCCTCCCTCACCAATCTGTGTGTCGTAGCATTTTGTGGTCCTCACAAAACCCCTGTGCTCTCAGCCAAGAGAGGCAGTGAAGGCTGTGTTGTCACTCCTTAGAGGACTGGGCTTCCTTAACAGGGCCCTGAAGAGAGTCTCGGAACAGGGCCAGTGGTGGGGTCTGTGGCCCAGGGCTCCACACTGGCTCTCTGGGTACCAGCCATGATCTCCTCGCCCCTCTGTGATCCCTCTGGATGAGGCAACCTGAGGAGAAGGGGAACTGTGAGGTCTGGTGTGGGAAGTGGATATTGGGTTCACGGGAAGAGATCACCCAGGCCAACCCCAGGACTTTGGCATGTGTGCCCTGTACAGCATGAGACTGTGGAGAGCCCAGCTGTCCCAACTACAACCACAGTGACCACAGTGCCTACGACCGTCAGGACCAGGAGGACGACAGCAAGGACGACGCCAACGATGACAACGAAGACCACGGGGCCTACCACTGTCACCATGACAACAACCACAGTGACTACCGTTGTCGCAGAGGAGGAGACCACAGTGCCCATGATTGTCACCCAGAGCCCAGGTCCCAACAATCATCTCTTGTACCCGACACTCATCCCGTCCCTGGTCGTGATACCACTGCTGCTTGTCTGCATCTGCTGCTGCAGGAGGCTGAGTGACCCCTGCCCGCACAGCCTGCATCCAGCCCTCACCGGCCCCTGAGGGACCAGCCCCATGCCTGCCCCATGATTCTGCCTGTGGCCAGGTTCCATCAGCTCTGGGGTCCTCACACCAGCAAACAAGGCACAGACTCTGTCCTCCCATCCCGGGCATAGACACAGCCTGGGCTTCTAGGGGGCCACCTGCTTCATGCTTTCACCTTCACAGGGAGGTGGCCTATGGACTGTCCCAGCCCCTGGGGAAAAAGGATCCCAGGCCTCCTGAGACCAGGGCTGCCCCACAGCAGTCAGGCTTCTGAAGGACTCAGGTAGACCAAGGCCCTGGGATTCTCGGCTCTTCGGGGACAAAGAGGGGTCTGCAAGGGCACTCATGGTACAAAGGGAGAAGGATGCTGGCTGGGAGGATGCTAACCCCAGGGGCAGCTGCGCCTTTGAAAACAGCATGGATCCCTGCCCATCTCTGGTGCCTTCCGTCATTCCTTCATCAGTCGTCACTAAGTCACCAGGATGTGCAGGGCCCCGTGCTGGGCACAGAGGGGCAGAAATGAAGCAGCCGCCTCCCTTGCCCACAGGAGCTCACCATCTGGTGTCTGGTCTGGTATTGTTAGCTGGGGGGCATTGAGGATAAATGTCAACTTCAGAGGGTGTGACAGGTGCCCTGATAATGATAAAGGACAGAGACTGGCCCTGGGTGGGTTGGAAGGCAGAGGCGCTGGCCGGCTGGGTTTGCAAGGACACAGGCCAGAAGTGGGTGAAGAGGAGGAACAAGCAGAGCTGAGAAAGGACAAGCAAAGCAGCATAGAAGCCAGCAGGTCACATTTCTGCAAAGGGCGAGAAGTGAGGAGAGAAAGCCGGGTCGGGGAGAGGGAGGTGGACTGTCATCCCTGAGGGCTGGGAGGCAGGGAGGGCTGCAGGGGGAGGGAGGGAAGGGGAGAGGAGGAGGGGTGTGGCGAGTGTTCTCTTGTCTTCATAGGATGTCAGGGCTGCTGCTGAAAACTTGACCAGGGACCAGGGGCCTTAGTCTGCCTGTCTCCCCCTTGACCCTCCACCGAGATACCGATTCCCCTTTCATGACTGAGGAGCCTGAGGCTCAGGGAGGTGGAGCCTGTTGGCCACAGACCCTCAGGCTCTGGGCACCTAGGTTGACACCCCAAAGCCCATGTTTTGATCCCTTACTGCTGCCGAGCGGGGTCCCCTTCTGTCTGCATAGCTGAGCCAGAGCCCTCCATGCCCCTTCCAGCCTGTGTTTATGTCTCTTTAACATCCTAGATCGTCAAGGAGCCACCACCAGCCCAGAAACCAGAAAAAGTAAGTGGTGTGTTTCGTAGTGATATTGTCAGCATACCTGATGCCCACACTGACCTGCACAGAGAGGCCCTCGGACGTGTATGGGGAGATGCCGTCCCCCACCCCTCCCGCTCCCACCTACCTGGGCAGAGAGAGGTGGCAGAAAGAAGAGGGTGACAGAGGGCAGGGAGGGACCCCAGAGAGGACCTGAGACTCACAAAATGTCACCCAGACAACACGGTTCCCCACCTCCGAAGACAGCCTGCACCAGGGCCTTTATCACTGAATCAGCAACGTGGGGTAGCCTATTTCAGAAACAGCTATGGTCCCTCCTGATATAAATGGGCCTTTTCTCAATTCCTAAAAGACTCTTTGTAGACTGATCCTTCCCAGGACTCGCGTGAGCATTTGGAAAAGGATCCTCAGGTTTCAGGGACCTGGTCCCCGTCCCCGGGCTCTGAAGTATGCTGGACTCCATTTTCTTGGTCTTCATCCCTGGCTCATGTCAGGATGAGGGTCTTGGCAGGGTTAGCCTTTAAGGACTGGGCACTGGGGAGGGTGGAGGGAGTCCTAACCTGAATTTGAGCTGTTGGGGCATAGTGCAGTTGACCACAGGGACCAAGGGTCAGGTGACGAGGCTGGGGCTGACCCGGGGTAGGGGCCAAGCCAGGGCCCATAAGAAGTAGTTAGAGGAGGGGTGCCGTGTCCCGAGGCAGGGGGACCTGGGCCTGAGATCTGGTGGGAAACAGGGTCACTGCCCAGGGTGACGTCTACACCGGCTGCAGTGTGGCCTGGGGAGGCTGGATCTGCCAGAGTCGGGTGAATACAGCCCTGTCACCTGCTAATGCCCGCACCCCTGCCAGCCTCCGTCACATGGCACAGCCTCACGCCCAGCTTCTCCTACAAGGGTGGCTGCCTGGAACCAAGGGGACAGGATAGAGTTTGTTGATATTTGGAAAAGAGCCATCTTTGTAAACCAAAAGGAGTTGGTGTGGTTTTCACATGGAGGCCACTCTCTTACTGTGCCGGGTGCTGCTCATTTGTCCTTGATTCGCCAACAAACATTTGCTGACTGGCCAGTACTTGACAGGAGCCCAGGCAACAGATGTCATGTGTCTGCACCCAGGAGCTTCCAGACAAGGACTCAGACAATAATTTTCTCTCTAGAAGCCATGCCCTGTGCAGGGATATATACCGCAGTGATTATCCCTTGCTGTGGGTGCCAAGAAGACAGGATAAGGCTGCTGGAGGTGAGAAGTGTCCTTAGGAAGGGAGACAGAATGCCCTCCCAGCTGGGGGGGTGGGAGGAAGCCTGCAGGCCTCCTGCAGCAGAGGCCTGGACTTGAAAGTCCTGGCTGGGTGGAGATGAGTTTATGGGTGCTAGCCTTTGACCATGTGGGTCCCAGCACCAGGGTCTCCCCCTTGGAACGGGCCCAGGATTCTTGATGTTGGTGGCTGGCTCACAGCCGGCCAGTCCCTAGTTCTCACAGAGGTTGTCATCAGCTTCAGCAGTGGCCTGGATTTCACTGGCCAGTGACTGGATGAGTGAGAACAAACCAAATTACCAATAACCTCATGCGGGTCAGTAACAAATAGTTCTGAGACAAGATCTTACCAGCATTAAACTACCCGGGAGTGCCTATGGCTCCTGTCTGCTCAGTGAGGGAGGGGGAGAGCTCACTGCATTGTCCTTGAGGCCCCTGAGATGGGGTGACAAGGGCCACATGGAGGAGGGGGCCTGAGGACACTTCCCTCCCCCAGGTGACTGAGACCCCAGCTGGCAGGGGGCTAAGAGATGAAAGGGATGAAGAGGGCCCCAGGTGGCAGGTGAGGAAGAAAGACCCCACCATCTCTGGGTTCAGCTTTGCCTTCCTCCCCCTGGTCCTGCCTCTGTCGCTGTGGGATCCATTGGTCCTCCTGGGAGCTTCAAATGGCAGCCGGAGGGCGGGCCCCGCATCTCCCCTGAGAGTCAGTGTGAGGGCACAGAGAAGCCAGAGCTCACCTTCCAGAGACGGAGGAAGCACCTGCCATGGGCTCGTTCCTGCCGCAGGCCCGGCCCCACCTTCCGCCCACACCACGTCCACGTTTTCACCGGTTTTTTAGTTTCCTCATTTCTCTCTTTCCCCCCCATTTCAGGACCCTTCCCCCTGAGCAGGGACTGGGTCTCTTCCCTGCCTTCTCCCTCTGAGCCCCCCAAAAGCAGTCCCTCTTCCCTCTTCTTCAAGCTGCTGCTCAGTCCCCATGCCCCCCTCACCTTTCTCCTCGAAGACCTCTCCTTGGCTACTGCATATCTTCACCAAACTTTGACACTTTTTTCAAAAGTAGCCCCAACTTCTCCTCCTACACCAAAAGTACTGATTTGTTCCAGAAAACAAAACTATCTGTGACCCACAGTGACGAGCTCCCTACAATCACAGAAGGCTTTTAAGCCCCCTGCCCCAGGTGACGGCTGCAGTGCTGTCTCAGCCACTTTGTGGGGACACAGCCCTGGGAAGCCATGGGAGACAGAGGGGACACCACCCATCGGGAGGCAGCGTCTGTGCCTGTAGCTTCCTCACAACCACATCTGCTTTTCAGGGAAAACTGGATACTTTTTGTGACGTTGCCCAGCACTGCAGCCAGCTGCCACTGATGTGGTATCCACCCAGGGACATGGTAAGCAGGGCACAGGGATGCCCCCCGTGGGCTGGTGTCTTGCTTTTGCCCTTGACAGTTGCCCCTGGGACTTTGGGTCAGAGAGCCCTCTCCGGGCATCGGCCAAGAGGAACGCCCAAGGCGTGGAGACCTAGAGCTCATGAGCCTCCAGACGATTCTCAACATGGTGCCCGTGCATTTCCCCTGCGTCCTCGTCTCAAGGATGTCAGGACCTTTCTTCTCCAGAGCAATGCCCAGCAATTGCAATCTTAAGCGAAAAGGGCTGGAGAGGCCTATTGGACTCCCATCCATCATCCCTCCCCGCTGCCTACCCGACCCTGTGGGACTGCTGGCTGCACCCCATCCATGAGACCCTCCTGGGCTGCTCACTCAGCTGCAGGAGTGGCGGAGGACATGTTGACACCCCTCCCCAATATTGTCTGGTCAACACTGACTGGTTTTACCAGGTAGTAAAGATGCCACCCTTGTGTCAGTGCCTGTGACAATGTGGAGAAGCCCAATTTCTCCACTTGTCATCCTTGTTATTTAATAATAAAAATGATAGATAATTTTATTGTGTCCTTTCTCTGGGTCAGTTGCTAGACTAAGAACTTTACATGTTTTCACTGTTTTAATCCTCCCAGTAACTGTATTTTTAGGTGCTCTTATTATCCCATCTTTACCAAGGGGGGTCTGACCCACAGAAATACTGAGTGACTTGCCCCAGGTCACAAAGGCCAGGAGGGGCGGAGCTAGACTTCAGTTCTGAGCCTGGCTCCACCCTTCTCACCGCTCTGTCCCCCATTCGGTTCAGCATTCATGGTCTCATGATGGTTACCCCGAAGCCACCAGAGCTGGCCCTACTCAGGCCCCAAGCCCATAGAGAATGGTGCTCCTGATTTCCCTTATAGTCATCTGCTTGGGCATCATATTCCTGGGTGTCCCCATGCTCAGATATTTTGTACAGACTGGGTCAGAGACTTAGAGGAAGTTGTGGTCTCAGGGTTTGTACTGAGGGCTGCACTGACCACATTCACTGAATCAGGAAAACACTGGCTCTTGGTGGCTGGGCAGGTGGGCATTTGGAAACTGTAGACAGGCCTGAAAGCCTCTGGACACTGCTGGTGACATACCTGAGGCATGCTCACACCCAGCAGAGACACTGTCTGGTGACAGTGGTGTCAGGGCTCCTTTGGCCGCTGGGCTCCCAGTTCTGGGTCTGAATCGAGCTCTGAGTCCCAGCCGTGATTGCACAGAAGCCCCATTTGCCACCTGATTCTCCTGGAGCCTCTCCCAGAACCAGCCCCTTTCTAGTCATAAGAGCCCCACCCCAGCCTTATGCCCTCAACAGTGGAGACAGCCACCCAGAGATGCTCACTCAGGATCAGGAGGGACAGAGCAAGACAGAGGGCTGAAGCAGAGGGAGGCGAGAGACAAGAGGGTGGACCAAGGGAAGGTGCCAGCTATGGCCTTCCTGCCCAGCGAGGTAAGGGCAGGGGCGCTGAGCGCCTCTCTGAAATGGTCCCATTGCCAGGGCCACTCTTCGAAGCTCAGGTTGGGGAAGTGGCAGAGTGACGGATTAGGGGGCCTTATAGCTGCCCAGGGCCCTGCCAGGCCCCTGCAATGCCAGCTCTCGAGTCCGCCCAGCAGTCTGTGGCTCACAGTGACCTGTGTGCTCGCTGGAGGCAAAACTGAGGCCTGACACATCAGGGGACTTGCCAGGACCACCCAGAGAGTAAGTGGCAGCAGCCAGAGCTGCCTGAAATCAGCCCTGCTCATCCTGAGAGGGGCTGGGAGCCCGTAACTGTGCCTGGTGGACGTGACCCCTCCCCCTCCTCTGCCCCCATCCCATTTGACCTTGTCCCTCCCAACCTTCGTTCTGGAGACCTAGTGTTGCAGGATTTCTGTGGATACCCCAGTATTCCAGTAGGTGCAGGAGTGAGTCCTCATTCCTTTCTTGAAACCCTCAGTGCTCTGGTCCCAGGCTTAAAGTCAATCTTGGTCTAAGTGACGGGGTGTCAGCTGGGACCTACAGTCTCTGCAGACCAGAGTCGGCCCCCAACCCCAGCCCTGAATGTGCAGCAGGAGATACCCAGACAGGCTATGGGGACACAGTACCCAGGAGTGTCCTTATCACAGTCGACACACTATGGCAGTCAGTCTTCTTTACCGTTACCTTCTGTGAAATGACAGTGTCTCTCTGCTCCACCACCTTCTCATCCCCAGAGGAATTTTTCTAATATTGGCCCTTCCAGAACACACTCCTTCCTGAGGTTCCAGGAGAGAATGCTTTTCCTGTCTTTTCAGCTTCTAGAGCTATATTCCGTGTGTTCCTTGGCTCCTGGCCCTTCTCCATCTACAAGGCAACAGGGCAGCACCTCAATCTGCTCTGCTTGCACAGTCACATTGCCTTGTTTTTTGGGCAAATCTCCCTCTGCTTCCCTGTCACAGGACCCTTTGATCAAGTGTAGGAGCCCCCCCACGTAACCTAGAATAGTCTCCCCATCTCAAGATCCTTAATCACACCTGCAAAGGCCCT
The DNA here is from genome assembly GCF_964341445.2 of Mesoplodon mirus. NCBI lineage: Eukaryota > Metazoa > Chordata > Mammalia > Artiodactyla > Ziphiidae > Mesoplodon > Mesoplodon mirus. The sequence goes on from NC_138977.1 coordinate 39,829,931, forward strand.
TTTGCAATATGACCTACAACATCCACAGGTGACAAGGTTTAGGACTGGGATATATTCGGGGCCTTTATTCAAGCGACCATAGCAAACCACTGAACTAGAAGCTTCCTTGAGAGCAGGGACTGTTCTATAGGGCACCTTGCATACTATGCTTCATGTAAAGAACAGAGGGACACAAAGGCACAAAGGTGTGAGTGTACATGGTGTGGGGATGCACAGATCAGACTAAGAAGGGTCCACACTCAGGGGCCATGGCTCAAACTGTGCTCCTACGTTCTGACTGCCTTGGTTGCCAATGAGATTTTGGGGGGTAAAGAGAGAGCCCGTGGTCCTTGAGGACCTGCCCACTGGAAGTGAGCTGGGAGTCTGGGAAAGACCAAGGTGTTCTCGCTCTTCTCCCTTATGCTGCCTCAGAGCATGGAGACCCTTTCTTACTCACTGTCTGCATCTCTTGGAGCTGAGTGCTCAGAGTTGTTGCCAGCTTCCAGAGTGCTTAGGCCACCCTGTCTGGCAATCTGGGCTCTTCAGCTGGGAGTCCTAAGCTGAGCAGGAGCTGGGGACAAGGAGGAAATGACAGAAAAGCCAGGGGCAGTTTTTGCTACAGACGGATTACACTGTCCCAAAGGATCTGCATCAATCTTTACCCAAACCTAAGGGCCCATGTGCCTCCATAGCCCATCACCCATCTGACGGTGCCCCCACCTGCCCTTGCCCTGTGGGCCCAGAGCCCAGCCTGAGGATTGTAGTGGGGACTCAGCCCTTTGGCACACACTCATCAAGAGAGCCTGGGCAATGCTGGGGCTACAGTGGCAATCAGCCCTTGTCTTTGCTCCATAGGCTCCCAGTCCAGAAGGAAGCAGGCAAGTTCAACACCAGAGCAAAGGCAGGCCAGAGTCAGAACAACAGGCTTCCCTGGAGAAGGGAGGGCAGATGTCCAATGTCTGAACTGAGTCTAGAAATAGGAGCACAGACTGGAGGCCAGCACCCAGGGAGAGGAACGGCATCAACAAGGGCTCACCCTGGGGATCCTAACAGGTCCTGAGCCTGCTCCCCTTGAACCAAGGAAACCACAGCCTTCTGCTCCCAATTCTGGTGGCTTCTCAGTGACCTCTCTCTTCTCTTCCTTACAGGGGAGGTGTGTCAACTTTGCCTTAATGTATCCCCACTATGCACAAATGCTCTGAAGACCAAAGATCTGCCTTTGACCCAGCCAGGAGTGCCTCCCCCTCGATAGCTGTTGCTCGCATTGTCAGCAAACACACACACACACACAATGGAATACTACTCAGCCCTAAAAAAATGAAATTGTGTAATTTGCCACAACATGGATGGACCTAGAGAGTACCATGCTCAGTAAAATAAGTCAGAGAAAGACAAATACTGTATGTTATCACTTATATGTGGAATCTAGAAAATGAAACAAACTAGTTAATATAACAAAAAAGAAACAGATTCACAGATATAGAGAACAAACTAGTGGTTACCAGCGAGGAGATGGAAGTGGGGAGGGGCAAGATAAGGGTAGGGAATTAAGAGGTACAAACTACTATGTATGAAATAAATAAGCTACAAGGAAATATTCTGCAGCACAGGCAATATAACATTTCATAATAACAATAAATGGAGTATAATCTCTAAATATTTTGTACACCTAAAACTAATATAATACTGTAAATAAAGTATATCTCACTAAAATTTTTTTGAATTAAAAGTTGTGGTATATCTATCTATCTATCTATCTATATATATATATATATATATATACACAATGGAATTTTATTTGGCCATAAAAAGGAAGGAAATCCTGCCAGTGTGACAACATGGATAGAACTTGATAGCATTTTGCTAAGTGAAATAAGTCAGAGAAAGATAAATACTGTGTGATCTCACTTATATGTGGAACCTTAAAAAAAAATAAAACCTCATAGAAAAAGAGATCATATTTGTGGTTACCAGAGGTGGGGAGTTGGGGGAGGAGGAATTGAATGAAGCTGTTCAAAAGGTGCAAACTTTCAGTTATAAGATAAAATAGTACTTGGGATGTAATTTACAACATGATAACTACAGTTAACACTGCTATATGGTATATTTGAAATTTGTTAAGACAATAGATCTTAAGAATTCTCTTCATAGGAAAAAACATTTTTTTCTTTTTCTTTTTTTGTATCTAGATGAGATGATATAAGTTAACTAACTTGACTGTGGTGACCATTTCACAGTATATGTAAGTCAAATTATTATGCTGCATACATTAAACATACAATGCTATGTTAATTATATCTCAGTCAAATGGGGAAAAAAGGAACTCAGCTAATAAATACAGAAGAAATAACAAAATTAGAAGTCACCATTTTACCTGCTGTATAGCACAGGGAACTCTACTCAAGACTCTGTAATGGCCTATATGGGAAAAGAATAAAAAAAAAAAAAAAAGAGTGGATATATGTATATGTATAGCTCATTCACTTTGCTGTACACCTGAAACTAACACAACATTGTGAATCAACTATACTCCAATAAAAACAATTTTTTTTTTTTAGGGCTTCCCTGGTGGCACAGTGTTTGGGAACCCGCCTGCCGAAGCAGGGGACGCGGGTTCGTGCCCCGGTCCGGGAAGATCCCACATGCCGCGGAGCGACTGGTCCCGTGAGCCATGGTCGCTGAGCCTGGGCGTCCGGAGCCTGTGCTCCGCAGCGGGAGGGGCCGCAACAGTGAGAGGCCCGCGTACCGCAAAAAAAAAAAAAAAAAAAAAAAATTTTTTTTAAAGTCACCATTTTGCGACCCTTAATGAAATAATATAGACATTTATCATTAATAGATGCTTAAGCCATTAGTTGGAATGTTGCTGGGGGATTTAACCATGAGTCAAAACATTGCTGGAGAAATTTAATGGTGGGAACAGACTGACAAACTTGATCCCATTTACCAATCTTATCATCAGTAAAAATACAACTACCAAGTATCATGTATCTCCTGAAGAATAAAATCAACAACAACAACAAACACAATTAACCTTGACTCTCACCAAGTTTCTAGCTCTAACCACTAGCTTATAGGAAATTTATGATACAAAAAAATTGTTTAATGTAACATCACAGAGAAACTATATATCTCTTTATGACTGTGCTTCCTACTTAAAAAGATTCTTAACTAATTTTCAACCTCTTGGAGGCAATACCCTCCTTGTTGTGAACCATAAAATAAGAAAAGACACAAGTAATAATAGGAATTAAAAACAAGATAGAGAAGAAATATAAAAATCAAACATATTCTGAACTTTATACCAAATATAGGGAAAAAGATGTTCAAATTCCTAGAAAAATATATCTGAAATGACTGATAAAAGAATGGAAGCACTAAACAATCCAATGTGGTAGCCTGCTCAGGCTGCCTTAACAAAGTACCACAGGCTGGGTGGCTTAAAAACAGAAATTTATTTTCTCACCATCTGGAGGCAGGAAGTCCAAGATCAAAGTGCCAACAGGGTTGGTTTCTGATGTGGTTTCTCTTCCTGGATATCAAATGACCACCTTCTCGCTGTGTCCTCACATGGCCTTTCCTCTGTGCCTGTGTAGGAAGAGAGTTCTGGTGTCTCTTTCTCTTCTTATGAGGATATCTGTGTTCTGGGATTAGGACTCCACTTTATAACCTCATTTAACCTCAGTCACCTCCCTAAGGGCCCTAATCTCCAAATACAGTCACATTAAAGGTCAGGGTTCAAGATCTAAATTGGTGGGTGCACAATTCAGTCCATAACATTCAGTAAATACTGAGTAAATTTTATCAGTAGTTTAAAAAGTTCCCACAAGGAAAACACCAGGCATAGATTATATCATATCAAATATTCAAGGAGGAGAATATTGTGATCATGTTCAAAGTCTTTCCAAAAGAAGGTGAAAACATTCCCAAGCACATTTTATGAGGCTAGTATACCTAATATCAAAACCAGATAAGAATAGCACAAAAACAGGAATTAAAGGGCAGCCTCTCTCATGATCATAGGTTAAAAACTTCTAAACTAATGGTAAACGCAATCCAGCAGTGTTTTAAAAAAAATATCATGATCTATTTGGGTTTAGTAATAAAATATTAAAATTAGCTTTCCATGCACCAATGTAATTAATCACACTAACAGATTATTGGTGAAATGCACATATTCATCAAAAGAATATACAGAGGGCCTCCCTGGTGGCGCAGTGGTTGGGAGTCCGCCTGCCGATGCAGGGGATGCGGGTTCGTGCCCCGGTCTGGGAGGATCCCATGTGCCGCGGAGCGGCTGGGCCCGTGAGCCGTGGCCGCTGGGCCTGCGCGTCCGGAGCCTGTGCTCCGCGGCGGGAGAGGCCACAACAGTGAGAGGCCCGCATGCCGCAGAAGGAAGGAAGAAAAGAAGAGAAGGAAAAGAAAAGGAAAAAGGAAAAAAAGAATATACAGAAAGGGAATTTAGATAACATTCAACACTCCTTCATGATTTGTATCAAACGGAGAATAACAAGGAAACTGCCTAATCGGATAAAAGATATCCAACAGAAGCCTTCAATAAATACCATTCTTAAACGTGATGTGTTAGAATTATTCTCTTCACAATCAAGAATGCCTCCATCACAACTTCGAGTCAACATTTCATTGGAGAACTAGTCAGCATAATGTTTTTGGGGTTTGTTCATTTTTTATAGAAACGCAAACAATTCTACAGATAAATTTTTATAATAACAGAGTTTAGCAAGTTGGGTGAGTGTATCAAATACATACATTTCTTCAGGATAGCAATCATTTAAAAACTCTGTATTAAAAATGCCATTCCAATAGCATGAAAACTACAGAGTATCTAGGGAAGGCACCTGACAAAAGAAGTCACGATATTCATAGGGAAATTTATAGGCAAGGCACTGAAAACAACTCAAATAAATGAAGACATTGCCGTGTTCACTGATAGGAGAAGTCCAGATCACAGATTCAAATCCTTCCAAATCTTTACAGTTATTGTAGTCGAATATTAGAAGGTTTGGCGGGGGAGAGGAGTGAAAACAGTGTGCTACTTCTAAAATTGACATGAAAGAGCGAATGGATATTTTACCCAAACGCAAGTCCGTGTGCCCGACGCACTGTGAGGCCAAATACCGGAACGTCTGAGTTTGGAGCAGAGAAAGGTTTATTTCAGGGCCACGCAAGGAGACAATGGCTCATGCCTTAAAAACCCCAAACTCCCCGAAAGCTTTCAGCAAAACCCTTTTACAGGAAAGGTGAGGGAGGGGCGTGGTTAGTTGTTGCAGACATCTTGGTGTCAGATCCTTCGTTCATGAGGTCAGGTCACAGTCAGGTCACGATGTTCTTCACACTTGTTAATAACAAATGTTATTCTCTGTTCTGACAAGAAAGGGAAGGGGAGGCATTTAATTGTCTCCACGCCTCCTTTCGACTTTCAACACTTAACCAATCCCATAAGCAAAGCGACATCATTACCCCTCATTTTACTTGTTCAAGGTCCCAAGGCTGGACTTTCGTCCTCCGAGGTCCAGGCGCCGGCTAAGCGAGGGGGTCCCTGCGCAGGCCGGTCACCCTGCCCGGGAGCGTTCGTCCAGCACCCAGTCTGGGTCCTCCCGCCAGTGCCCAGGTCCAGCTGAAGAGGCAGGTCTCAGCTGGCGGTGCCCTCAGGGCCAGGTCTCCAGACCCTGCCCAGCCTGAGGGAGCCAGGCGCCCAGGACCAGCCCTCAGGCTCCTCAAGACGCCTAAATGGGGGCCGGGTCCCACGGACTGTGACCCATGGAGGCCGCCGCCGCCATTAAGTCCCGGAGGCGGGTTTTGGGGAGAGGTTCGGCCACTGCTTCAAGGCCTGGGCCCAGTCCATGGGCGTCCATGGCCAGGGCTTCACAGCCCTCAGCCTGTCCCCCAACCCCCAGCTCACCTGGCAGCCTGAGGCCGGAGGCCCTGGAGGGCCCCGGGGAGAAGGCCGCAATCCACCCCTCACCGCACTCTCTGCCCGAGGGCCGCTGGGAGGATGACTAAAGGTCACGTCCTAAGGGTCTCGAGCTAATGGTCGCAAGTTAACAGCTGCGAGCCACGCCCTGACCCCGCCCCCCGCCTCATTTAGTTGTTGCATGTTTTTCCATGGAGCAGAGACAAGCCATGTCACTCGGCCCTCTCTGAATTTCTGGTCCACAGACCCTGTGAGCATAACGAAATAGTTTTTGTTTTGTCACTCAGCTTGTGATGGCTTTTACAAAAAGTAGATAACTGGCAGGCCCTTCAGTCACAAGGGACTTTGACATCCTTGCAGGACCTTCTTCCCCTTCTAGATCCTTCCATCCACTGGGTCACACGAATGACCACGGCAACACGCTACACTCCCAGTTCCGGGACCTCCTCCCCCACAGCGATGCCTCATCTAAGCCACCTCAGCTGCCCTCTTTCAGCTGACAAGAAGGCAGGATTTCTCCAGGATCTTAATGGCCACCTGAGAGGGTTTGGGATGAGGAACAAACGGAGGCCTCATCTTACTGCCCCTCCAAAGAGCCCCTGACTCCCCCTGGGATTGTCAACAGGCAGGACACTGAGCAGAGCTGCAGGTCACAAAGTCACCATGCCAACCTTTCTGTCCATCATAAGGGACATCATAATGGAATTCCGCCTCCTTGGGGCTGGGGGCAGGCCGAGCAGGTAGTGGGCCATCGCCCAAGGCCAGCGATCTTTGCATCGTCCGCCCTCAGTGCAGGTACCGGGGGAGGCTCACAGCTTTGGAGAAAGGGCTAGAGGGGTCGAGGACCCTTGGAACACGCAGACACAGCGGAGGCCGGCGTCCAGTGGGGCCGCAGGGGCAGCCAAAAACAATGGGCAGCGGCGGGTCTGGCCTGCCAGGGCCCACGCTCTTCCTGCTGCTGGTGCTGCTGCCAACGCTGCTGAGCGCGCGGAGCTTCCAGCACGACGGCCCAGGCTGGAAGGACCCCCACCACCTCAGTCTGGACTCGGGGAACCTCTACCGCCACCTCATCCGGGACACGGGAACCTCCCAGCACCTCCGCAGCCCCAGCACCTGGACCCGGGAGAGCCGGGCAAAAGATGAGAATTCCTGCCAGAGCTCTTTTGACCTCTACTTCATCCTGGATATGTGAGTGGCCCTCCTGCCCCTGATGGCGCCATTGGGAGCCGTAGTGCTGTCTCTGTTGTCAGTGTGGGCAAGACTTGGCTTAAACAGGTGCCAGCTTCTGTGAGGGGAGAGGGTGGAGTCGTCTTGGTCAGACCTCTGTGGCCTCCCTCCTCGTCCTGAGGCAGAGGGAGTGACCCGGGCATTCGTTTCCTGGGCCTTTTTCTTTTGGAAAGGAAAAAAGGCCACCATAGGTTTCTGGATGGCTCTCAGCTTGACGAGGACCCGTGGCCTGCACGCCCCTTAAACAGCTGCAGGGGCAGGTGATTGCTAGGCGCTATCTTCTCAGCACTTGGGAGAAGCTCACTTTGCGTTTGGGGTTGTGTTTTTTGTTTTGCTTTGTTTTTAACCAAATGACCTCTGTTTTTCCTGGGCCCCAGAGAGATTGCCGTGTCATCTGTTAGGCATTCTCCTAGTGTCACTGCTTAGAAAGTCCTTTGCTTTGCTGGTTCTAAATGTTTTGCTTCTTTCTTTGACTGCTTAGAGATCCACATTACAGTTTGTGTGCACTTTCTGAACACTTTGGTCTTTCTGCATGTGGCCTTGGGAAACCTGGGCTGTGCATTAGGTACCTTCTGGCCCTCAAGGAAGGAAAGGGATGGGCTGGTCTTCGGACTGGAGACATTGCCTTGGTTCCATTTTCAACTCCTCTGTGGGACTGAGGATAAATTTTACTCATTCAGTAATAACAGTGGTTTGACTCCCAATATCACTGAAGCACTTTATGGTCCCCAAAGCCCTTTACTGGGCATCTGCCATCCTCAAAACAATACTGGGCTATACAGCAGGGAAAATATTTGCATATGCAATCTCCTGGAAAGGGGAGCAGGCTCCCCGAGTTTGGGTGAAGTAGCCCAGAGGCTGGTGGGGGTGACAGAACCCAGGCTTCCTGTGCTTCCCTAATTCCAGCATCCCAGTTTGTACTACCTCTGATTCCTCTTATTCTCTGTGGAGACTGATGATTGGGGGGTGGGGGGGATGTGTGCCCCAGCCCACTAGCTTCTAAGCAGAGGCAGCAGAGGTGGGAGCACCCTGCTTGCTAGAAGAGAAATTCCCTCCTCACGGTCCAGTGGCAGGAATTCTGAGATGCCCTGGGCACATCTTGTCTGGTTGCCCAGGGTGGTAGTGTTTCCCCTCTTGGGCATTGGGGATGGGGATGGATGGGCATTGTAGGGAGATGACAGCCTCTTTGGGTCAGTCTTTCCAGAGAGTGGCAGTGAGTCCAAAGGGTCCTGTCAGCTGCCATCCTGTTACAGTGCCACTGCCCACACCCCTGCTGTCTGCAGTCAAGCCCAGTGTGGGCACAGCACAGCCCCAGGAGGGATGGGGGAAGGGCTCTGGGCACAGGTGGGTCACTTCCTATGTTTCAGGGATGTGCTGAACACTAAGAACAAGCAAGAACTTGAGGAAGTAGGTTCTATACCCCTACTTTAAGGTGACGAAACTGAGGCTGGGAGTACTAAATGATTTGCTCAATGTCCATCAAAGTTAGTTTGCTGCAAAACATTAAATAGTGGAAGGATGCTCCCCTTTCCTCTCCTCCAAGAAGGGTGTGAGGTAGGGGGACTAGAAAGGCACCAGAGAAATGGCTTCCTGAGCCAGGTTGTCCCCACTTCCCACCCCTCTCCCCCACCCCCCTCCCCCACCTCCTGCCTCCTTTGTCTTCATAAGTGCTGGGAGGCAGCACTGATCCCTCTGACCATAGCTGGTGTAGCTGTAGTTCAGCGTGAAGTGTGTGGGTCTTCCCATGAAGGCTAGGAGGGCAGGAGAGAAAGGGCAGCAACTCAAGCTCAGTCCAGTCAGGCTCCAGGACTGAAGCTGCTCCACAGTCCCCGCCCCTTACTGTCAGTAAGACACTTGCTTGCAGTCTGGCCAGGTCTGAATCCTGCTGGATTCTGCAAATGAGAAGGGGAGCTGGGGATGTCCCAAAGAAGGCCCTGCACACCCATTTCTCAGCCCCAGGCCATCAGGGAGGAGTAGGCCTACAGCTCAGGCCACAGTGGGCCAGGCCAGGCTTGTCTGAAAGCACAGTACACTCCTCAGCCCCAGGGAAGGAACAGCACTCCCTGGGAACTATGCTCTTTCAGTCTAGTTGAAGAAAACCGGCTTGACAAGATTTTCCCAGAATGTGAGGACAGCCTTCCTCCTGATGTCCCCTGCTACTCTTGCGGAGAGGGGAATAATGACCACTGAGGAGGCAGCCCCAGCTTTGCAGTCAGGCAGACTCCACTCATCATCCGTCATGCGGCCTAGGGCAAGTCGCCTCACCTCTCTCTGCCTCAGTGTCCCCATCTGTACAATGGGGCCTTCATACCCACCTGACCAGGTTGGGATGGGGATGAAGGGGAGTTTATATGGTTTGCCCAGCATGTATCACATGCAGCTGTGGAGGATAAGCATAAAATAAACTTCCAGGGAAGGCAGAGTCACACACCCTGGGAACTCCCCGGCACTGCAGGGGCCCCTGATCCAGCCCTGACTCCGTGGCTCACTCTCTCTGCGTGTGCCCTTTGTGGGGAGGTGGGTTGTGCGTCAGACACCTCTGCTGGTGGCACTCCCAAGGCTCTCTGGATCTTTCATCCATTGGTGAGCAGTCTTATTCTCTCATTCCTTGTTCATCCACTCACTGAAATAATTACTGGAAAACTGCTATACTCCCGTCACTGTTTTGGGCAGTAGGGATAAGGCAGCAAACAAAACTTGAAACAGTCCTCATGCCCTTAGAGCTTTCATATTAGGAGACAAGAAATAAATAAATCCAAGAGGAAATATTTTGTTAGATGGGGATAAACACCAGGGGGAAAATCAGGACAGGAGGATGGGAAGTGCTGAGGGAGGGGCTGTTCTAAAGATGTGTTCAGGAAAGGCTATGCTGACAGACTGGAAGGTGAGGAGGTGGGAGAGGGTAGGTGTCGTTTGAGCAGAGGTGTGTGATTGCACTGTTTCTAAAAGGGTCACCGTTAAAGGGCACAAGGGCAGATCCTGGCAGGAGACCAATGAGGGGCCTCGTGCAGGGACCCAGGGAGGAGATGATGGTGGTGTGGACCAGTAGGTATGGGTGGCGATGATGGAGCTCTTTTGAAGGTAGAGGCCACAGGATTCCAGACAGAATGGATGGAGGGAGACCAGGTGTGTCCCTAGACTCAGGGTAAGGGTAGAGTAGGAAATCAGCCTCATCACTGCGTCTTCTTAACAACTATGTGTAAATGTTATTACCACTATTTTACAGATGAGGAAAGGAAGCTGCTCAGGGCCTGGGAATAACCACCAAAATCCTCAGATAGGAAAACATGGAGCTGGAATTAAAACCCTCGAGTATCTGATTCCAAAGCCATTCCAAAGACTCCAAGACTGAGTGGGTCCCTGAGAATCCCTCCGGGTGGTTAGAAGCAAAAGCAGTGTCTCACCTGCAGGAAGGTCTTGAGTGGTTCACTCCCAGCTGCTTCATTGGATTCCTTATTCCTTGGTTCCTTCGTTAGGCTGAATTGGATGAAAATGACAGACCCTCCCATGTGCCCACAGTACTGGCCAGTGGCCTATGAAGGCCAGGGAGCTGCAGGCTAAGGGAGTGGCCTGTGCAAAGGCCTGAGGAATGAGGCCCTCAGGTGATCCCAGAAGATCCAGGTGTGTAGAAGTTGGGCATGGGGGAGAAGGAGAAAGGAGGGGCACAGGCCAAGATGTGGCCCTGGGCCCACGTAGGAGGTGTGTTCTTCACATTTTATCAGGGGAGAAATGGATCAGATCTGCATTTTCAGAAGGACCCCTTGGCTGCCTTGGGGAGGATGGGTAGGAAAAGGAAAGACTGGAAGCAGCAGCTGGAGTAAAAAAGAGAAGGGTCCAAGGAGGTCCCAGGCAGCTGGAGAAAGGCAGGTAGGAGCCCAGGGTGGGTGTGCCCGAGAGGAGAAGGAGGAGACAGAACCCAGAGGAGCACCCACACGTGGGGCAGCGTGGAAGGAGAGGGGCTGGCCAAAGAGGAGAGAAGCAGAGTGCCGGGAACAGAGCGAGGCAGGATGTTCAGTAGGAAGGGCCTTGGCATCAACACCTGTGCGAGGGGACTGACAGAAGGAGGACTGAGTGGCGCTTTAGGGCAGGCCTGACAGGCTCTGCTGACCTGGGAGGAGCTTTGGAGCTGAAAGGCACCCTCAAGGTGGTCCCAAGTTGGGCCAAATGATTAGGCCATCAGTCACCGCAGGTGGCTACCTGAGGAAGGGAGGGACCTTGGGCAAGGAAACTCTGCACGTGATGGGTTCCTAGAGCTGATGACAGCTGAAGGGACATCCTCAGAGTAATATCCAGACTCAGCATATCTGGGTCCTTCACAGCTCCTCCCACAGCTTGGATGAATGGAAGAATAGGGCTATGCAGGCCAGACCATTGATCTGTGTTCTCCTGTTTGTGGGTCATCTCATGTCTTGTTTTCTCCTTCTTAGGACCCCTCACAGTCCCTTGTGGAGCTAGACATGGCTTATGTGCTTTGGTCAGCAGAGGACATTGAAACCTGTACCTATCAAACAATAACTCCCATTCATCTCTCCCCAACCTGTGGTAACCTCTATCCTATTTTCCATATCTGTGAATTTGCCTCTTCTAGGTACCTCATACAAGTAGAATCATACACTAGTTGGCCTTTTGTGTCTGACTTATTTCACTTAACAAAACGTTTTCCAGGTCCAACCATGTTGTAGCATGTATCAAATTTTCATTCTTTATATGGCCGAATAATATTCCATTTAATGTATATACCATTTCCCTTATCCTTTTATCTGTAGATAAGCACTTGGATTGTTTCCTCACTGGAGCTATTGTGAATAGTGCTGCTGCGAACACTGGTCTACATGTTAACTAGTTGAGTCCCTGCTTTCACTCCTTTTGGGCATATGCCTAGGAGTGGAACTGCTCGATCATTCTGTGCTTTTAATTCTGTGTTTAACTATGTTAACTATGCCATACTATTTTCCACAGTGGCTGCACTATTCTACAGTCACACAAGCAGTGTACAAGGGTTTCAGTTTATCCACATTCTCTCTGGCACTTATTATTTTCCAAATTTTGTTTTGTTTTATTTTATTTTGTTTTGTTTTTGATAATAACCATCATGAAGTGGTATCTCATTGTGGTTTTGGTTTACATTTCCCTAATGACTAGGGATGTTGAGCATCTTTTTATGTGCTTAATGGCCATTTGTATATCTTCTTTGTAGAAATGTCTATTTAAGTCCTTTGCCCATTTTTGAATTGGGTTGTTTGGTGTTGGTTGAGTTGTAGGAGTTCTTATGTATTCTGGATATCAATTTCTTATCAGATATATGATTTGCAATTGTTCTTTCATTCTGTAGGTTATCTTTTCATTTTAAAAAGTATTTATTTATTTATTTATTTGGCTGCATCGTGTCTTAGATTCAGCACGTGGGCTCTTCGTCGAGGTGCGCGGGCTTCTCTAGTTGCAGCACGCAGGCTTCTCTCTAGTTGCAGCACGCAGGCTTCTCTCTAGTTGTGGCTCGTGGGCTCCAGAGTGCTCAGGCTCAGTAGTTGCGGCACAGGGGCTCTCTAGTTGTGGCATGGGGCTCTAGAGTCCGCAGGCTCAGTCGTTGCAGCTCACGTTCTTAGTTGTCCCACGGCATGTGGGATCTTAGTTCCCCAACCAGCGATCAAACCCATGTCCCCTGCTTTGGAAGGTGGATTCTTAACCATTGCACCGCCAGGGAAGTCCCTCTCTTTTCATTTTTTTCATGGTATCCTGTGTACAAAAGTTTTTACTTTTGATGAAGTTTGATTTATCTCTTTTTTCTTTATTATCTGTGCTTTTGGTGTCACATCTAAAAACCATTACAAAATCCAATGTCATAAAGCTTTTCCCCTGTGTTTTCTTATAAGTTTATTAGTTTTAGCTTTTACATTTAGCTCTTTGATCCATTTTGAGTTAATTTTTGTATATACTATGTAGGTGTAAGATAAGAATCTAACTGCATTCATTTGCATGTAGACATCCAGTTTTCCTAGAATCATTTGTTGAAAATACTGTCATTTCCCACATTGGATACTCTTGGTGGTACCCTTGTCAAAAACCAATTGAATACATATATGAGGGTTTATTTCTGGACTCTCTATTTTAATCCATTGTTCTATATGTCTGTCCTTATGCCAGTACCACACTGTTTTGGTCAAGCTAGTAATACAATAACTTTGTATTAAATTTGGAAACCAGAAAATATGAATCTGCCAACTTTGTTCTTATTCAAGATTTTGCTTATAGCTATTTGAATCCCCTGAGATTCCATATGAATTTTAGGGTGGATCGTTCAATTTCTACAAAAAGAATTGCTGTTGAGATCTTGATAAAGATTGCATGGAATCTGTAGATAACCTTAGCTAGTATTTCCAATTTAACACTATTAAGTCTGCTAATCCATAAATATGTAATGTTTGCTGATGAAAATTCAATTAACAATCAGGCAAAGAAGAAAAATTAGAGAATTTTATTTGAGCCAAACTGAGGATTATTACCTTGGAGACACATTCTCAGAAGCTCTGAGAACTGTTACACTTGCCAGGAGCTAGAGATGCAGTTTTATATATTTTTGAGACAAAGAACTATGTGTCACACTGACAGGTTAACATGATACCTAAAGTTCATCAGAGATGTTTTGGCCAGATATGCATATACAGAGTGAGGCTTTAGGTCAATTTGATCCAATGTCAAGATGACAAAAAATATTGATCTTAGAAATTACAATGCTGGCATCAGAAGAAAGGGACCATTATCCTCAAAGGTTGATTATATCCTCCTGCCTTGAGGAGGTCTGGTTAATGCATAATGCAGAAGCACAGTGAATATTTGGGGGAGGTCCATCACAAATGGGGGCATGTCATGCATGTTTCAATTCTGACTGAGTCTGATTTTCTTGCCATAGAAAACTTTATGATTTTCCTTATCATGTTTTTCCAATGATTTACATATTTTAAAATTTCTTTCAGCAATGTATTCTAGTTTTCAATGTACTGGTCTTTTGCCTCATTGATTACATTAATTCTTAAGTATTTTATTCTGTTTGATGATATTGTAAATGGAATTATTTTCTTAATTTCCTTCTTGGAATGTTCATTATTAGTATATAGAAATAGAACTGATTTTCATACATTGATTTTGTATCCTGTAACTTTGCTGAATTTCCTTATTAACTCAAACATTTTGTGTGAAATCTTTGGGGTTTTTTACATGTAAGATTATATTGTCCAAGAACAGAGATGTTGCATCTTTTTTCTTTTTTTTCAATTTGGATGCCTTTATTTCTCTTTCTTGCCTAGGTGCTCTGTCTATAACTTCCAATGCTATGTTGAACAGAAGTGATGAAAGCGGGCATCCTTGTACTACTCTTGATCTTTGGGGAAAAGTTTTTAGTCTTTCACCATTGATATGTTAGCTGTAGATTTTTCATATATTAGCCTTTATCATGTTTTTCATAGAATTTTCCTCTATTCCCAATATGAGTGTTTTTATGAAGAAGGGGTTTTAGATTTTATCAAGTGATTCTACAGCAGTTGAAATGATCACGTAGTTTGGTTTCTCTGATATGTTAATTTTATTAATTACATTGTTTGAGTTTTATATGTTGAACCATCTTTGTATTGTGGAAATAAATCCTACCTTTTCAGATTGTGCTAGATTTTTTTGTTGAGGATTTTTGAATTTATATCCATATGAAATATTAGTCTGTACTCTTCTTGAAGTGTTTGTCTGGCTTTGGTATCAGGGTAATGCAGGCCTCATAAAATAAGTTTGAAAGTGTTCCCTCCACTTCAATTTTTTGGAAGATTTGGAGAAGGATTAGTGTTAATTCCTCTTTAAATGATTAGTAGAATTAATCTGTGAAACCATCTGGTCCTGGACTTTTCTCTGTTGGGAGATTATTGATTACGGATTCAATCTCTTTACTAGTTATAGGTCTATTCAGCTTTTGTTTCTTCATGATTCCGTTTGGGCAGGTAAGTGTGTTTCCTGGAATTTGCTAATTTCATCTAGGTTATCTATCTTGCTGGCTTACAAATTCCAGTGGTCTCTTATAATCCTTTTTATTTGTATAAAATCAGTAGTAGTGTCCCACTTCATTTTCTGATTTCATTAATTTGAGTCATCCCTCTTTTATTTAAATCAATGGATATAAAGGTTTGTCAATTTTGTTGATCTTTTCAACATACCAATTTTTTATTTCACTGGTATTTCTCTATTCTATATTTTATTTATCTCTGTTATAATCTTTATTATTTCTTCCCTTCTGCGACTTTGGGTTAGTTTTCATTTCTTTTCCCAGTTCCATAAGCTGTAAAGTTAGTGTACAGATTTGAGATTTTTCTTCCTTTTTAATGTATTTGTCTACAGCTATAAATTTCCCTCTCAATTCTACTTTCACTGTATGTTTTGGTATGTTGTGTTTTCATTTTCATTTGTCTCCTGGTATTTCCTAATTTCTCTGTGATTTCCTCTTTGACCAATTTGCTGATTCAAAGGGTATTGTTTAATTTCCACATATTTGTGAATTTCCAGATTATTTTCTGCTATTGACTTATAGCTTTATTTCATTGGGGTTGGAAATGATTTTAAGTTTTGGGGTGATTTCCATCATTTAAAAATTTTAAAGAAATGCTTTGTGGCCTAATATATACTCTATCCTGGAGAACATTTCACATGCACTTGAGAAAAATGTGTATTCTACTGTTTGGGAGAAGAGTGTACATATCTGTTAGGTACAGTTGGCTTATGATGATGTTCACATCCTCTATTCCCTTATTTCTCTGTTTTCTTATATTCTGTCTGATTGTTCTATTACTGAAAGTGGGATTTTGAAGTTTCTAACTGTTACTGTAGAACTGTCTGTTTCTCCCTTAAGTCTGTCAATGTTTGCTTCCTAAATTTTGCTTCTCTGATATTTGGTTCTTATCTGTTTATAATTGTTGTGTCTTCTCAGTGAAATGACCCTCCTGTAATTATATAATGTCTTTCTTTGTCTTTTATAACAGTTTTATATGTAAAGTCTAGTTTGCCAATTATAGTCATCCCAGCTCTCCTTAGGTTTCTCTTTACTTGGAATATCTCTTTTCATCCTTTCATTTTCAACCTCCTGGTGTCTTAACATTGAAAGTGAATCTCTTGTAGACATCATATGGTTGCATCTTTTTGGATCCATTCTGGCAATCTGTACCTTTCGATTGGAGAGTTTAATCCATGTACATTTAAAGTAATTACTGATAGGGAAGGACTTACATCGGACACTTTGCTATTTGTTTTCTACATGTCTTCTAGCTTTTTTCTCCCTAATTTTCTCCATTTCTACCTTCCTTTGAGTGTAGTTGATTTTTTTTTTTTTGTAGTGACAGGTTTTGGTTCCCTTTTCACTTCCTTTGTGTGAAGCTATTTTCAATATCTATTCTAGATATTTTCTTTACAGTTACCTGGTTATTAATGGTTACAAGTTAATATTCTCATATATGCTATATATATTATATCTATATATGTAATTTTCCTGATTTTCTTTTTCTTTCTTTTTAAAACTCATTATCTGTATTCAAATATATTTGACATATATCAAATAAACTTAGATAGCACCTCTATCACATCACATAATTATTTCTTTTTTTGTGGTTGGAATAATTAAGATCTAGTCTCTTAGAAAATTTGATGATTAAAATAAAATATTGTTGTCTATGTTCACTAAACTGTGCATTAGACATCCAAGATTTATTTGTCAACTATTTGCAAGTTTGTACCCTTAAACAACACCTCTTATTCCCCCAAGCCCCTGGTAACCACCATTTTACTCTGTTTTGATGAGTTGGGTTTTTAGATTCACATATAAGTGATATCATAGAGTATTTGTCTTTCTCTGTCTGACTTATCTTACTTAGCGAAAAGTCCATCAGTGTTGCCACAAATGGCAGGATGGCCTTCTTTCTTATGGCTGAATTATATTCTATTGTATATACATACAACCTCTTCTTTATCTACTCATCTGTTGATGAGCGCTTAGGTTGAGTCTATATCTTGGCTATTGTGAATAATGCTGCAATAAACACGGAAGTGCATATATCTCTTCAATATCCTGTTTTCATTCCCTTTAGATATATACCCAGAAGTGGGATTGCTGGGTCATGTGGAAATTCTATATTTAATTTTCTCAGGAACCTCCAGACTGTTTTCCATAGTGGCTAAAACAATTTACATTCCCATCAACAGTGCAAAAGTTTCCTTTTTCTGTATGTCCTCACCAATGCTTGTTATCTCTTGTCTTCTTAATTATAGCCATTCTAACAGGTGTGAGATGTATCTCATTGTGTTGTTGTTTTTTTCACATCTTTATTGGAGTACAAATGCTTTACGATGTTTTGTTAGTTTCTACTGTACAACAAAGTGAATCAGCTCTATGTATATACATATCCCCATATCCCCTCCCTCTTGAGCTTCCCTCCCACCCTCCCTACCCCATCCCTCTAGGTCGTCACAAAGCACCGAGGTGATCTCCCTGTGCTATGCAGAAGCTTCCCACTAGCCATCCATTTGACATTTAGTAGTGTATACATGTCAGTGCTACTCTCTCACTCACTTCATCTCCACTTCCCCTTCCCACCCCCGTGCCCTCAAGTCCGTTCTCTACGTGTGCATCTTTATTCCTGTCCTGCCATTAGGTTCATCAGTACTGCTTTTTAAAATCCCATATATATGCGTTAGCATACGGTATTTGTTTTTCTCTTTCTCACTTACTTCACTCTGTATGACAGATTCTAGGTCCATCTGCCTCACTACAAATAACTCAATTTCATTCCTTTTTATGGCTGAGTAATATTCCATTGTATACATGTGCCACATCTTCTTTCTCCATTCATCTGTTGATGGGCATTTAGGTTGCTTCCATGTCCTGGCTATTGTAAATAGTGCTGCAATGAACACTGTGGTACATGGATCTTTTTGAATTATGGTTTTCTCAGGGTATGTGCCCAGTAGTGGGATTGCTGGGTCATATAGTAGTTCTATTTTTAGTTTTTTAAGGACCCTCCCTACTGTATCAATTTACATTCCCACCAACAGTGCAGGAGGGTTCCCTTTTCTCCACACCTTCTCCAGCATTTATTGTTTGTAGATTTTTTTGAGGGTGGCCATTCTGACCCATGTGAGGTGATACCTCATTGTGGTTTTGATTCGCATTTCCCTATTGATTAGTGATGTTGAGCATCTTTCCATGTATCTGTTAGCCATCTGCATGTCTTCTTTGGAGAAATGTCTATTTAGGTCTTCCGCCCATTTTTGGATTGGGTTGTTTTTGTGATATGGAGCTGTGATGGCAAATGAGATTGTTTCCTTAATTTCTCTTTCTGATCTTTTGTTGTTAGTGTACAGGAATGCCAGAGATTTCTGTGCATTAATTTTGTATCCTGCAACCTTACCAAATTCATTGATTAGTTCTAGTAGTTTTGTGGTGGCATCTTTAGGATTTTCTAAAGCATAGTATCATGTTGTCTGCAGTGACAGTTTTACTTCTTCTTTTCCAGTTTGTATTCCTTTTATTTCTTTTTATTCTCTGATTGCCGTGGCTAGGACTTTCAATACTATGTTGAATAATAGTGGCGAGAGTGGACATCCTTGTCTTGTTCCTGATCTTAGAGGAAACGGTTTCAGTTTTTCACCATTGAGAGTGATGTTTGCTGTGGGTTTGTTGTATAAGGCTTTTATTCTGTTGAAGTAGCTTCCCTCTCTGCCCACTTTCTGGAGAGTTTTTGTCATAAATGAGTGTTGAATTTTGCCAGACGCTTTTTCTGCATCTATTGAGATGATCATATGGTTTTTATTCCTTAATTTGTTAATATGGTGTATCACATTGATTGTTTTACGTATATTGAAGAATCCTTGCATCCCTGGGATAAATCCTACTTGATCATGGTTTATGATCCTTTAAGTGTGTTGCTGGATTTTGTTTGCTAGTATTTTGTTGAGGATTTTTGCATCTATGTTCATCAGTGCTATTGGTCTATAATTTTCTTTTTTCGTGATATCTTTGTCTGGTTTTGGTATCAGGGTGATGGTGACCTCCTAGAATGAGTTTGGGAGTGTTCCTCCCTCTGCAGTTTTTTGGAAGAGTTTGAGGATAGGTGTTAACTCTTCTCTCAACATTTGATAGAATTCACCTGTGAAGCCATCTGGTCCTGGACTTTTGTTTGTTGGAAGATTTTTAATTACAGTTTCAACTTCATTACCTGTGATTGGTCTGTATTTTCTAATTCTTCCTGGTTCCGTCTTGGAAGGTTGTACTTTTCCAGGAATTTGTCCATTTCTTTTAGGTTGTCCATTTTATTGGCATATATTTGTTTGTAGTAGTCTCTTATGATCTTTTGTATTTCTGCGGTGTCAGTTGTAATCTCTCCTCTTTCATTTCTAATTTTATTGATTTGAGTCCTCTCCCTTTTTTTCTTGATGAGACTGGCTAAAGGTTTATCAATTTTGTTTATCTTCTCAAAGAACTAGCCTTTAGTTTTATTGATCTTTGCTATTATTTTCTTTGTTTCTATTTCATTTATTTCTGCCCTGATCTTTATGATTTCTTTCCTTCTACTAACTTTGGGTTTTCTTTGTTCTTCTTTTTCTAGTTGCTTTAGATGTAAGGTTAGATTGCTTATTGGAGATTTTTCTTGTTTCTTGAGGTGAGCTTGGATTGCTATGAACGTCCCTCTTTGAACTGCTTTTGCTTCGTCCCATAGGTTTGGATCATTGTGTTTTCATTGTCATTTGTTTCTAGGTATGTTTTTATTGGCTCTTTGATTTCTTCAGTGATCTCTTGATTATTTAGCAGTGCACTGTTTAGTCTCCAAGTATTTGTGGGTTTTGCTGGGGTTTTTTTTCCTGTAATTGATTTCTAATCTCATAGTGTTGTGGTCAGAAAAGATGTTTGATACAATTTCAATTTTCTTAAATTTTCCAAGGCTTGATTTGTGAACCAAGATGTGATCTACTGTGGAGAACATTCTGTGTGCACTTGAGAAGAAAGTGTATTCTTCTTCTTTCGGGTGGAATGTCCTAAAAATATCAATTAAGTCTATCTGGTCTATTCTGTCATTTAAAGCTAGTGTTTCCTTGTTTACTTTCTGTCTGGATAATCTGTCTATTAATGTAAGTGGGGAGTTAAAGTCCCCCACTATTAATGTGTTACAGTCGATTTCTCCTTTTATGGCTGTTAGCATTTGCCTTATGTATTGAGGTGCTCCTATGTTGGGTGCATAAATGCTTATAATTGTTATGTTTTCTTCTTGGATTGATCCCTTGATCATTATGTAGTGTCCTTCCTTAACTCTAGTAACTGTCTTTATTTTAAAGTCTATTTTATCTGATATGAGTATTGCTACTCCAGCTTTCTTTTGATTTCCATTTGCATGGAATATCTTTTTCCATCCCCTCACTTTCAGTCTGTATGTGTCCCTAGGTCTGAACTGAGCTTCTTGTAGATGGCATATATATGGGTCTTGGTTTTGTATCCATTCAGCCAGTCTGTGTCTTTTGGTTGGAGCATTTAATCCATTTACAATCAAGGTGGTTATTGATATGTATGTTCCTATTACCATTTTCTTAATTGTTTTGGGTTTGTTTTTGTGGGTCTTTTTCTTCTCTTGTATTTCCCACTTAGAGAAATTCCCTTAGCATTTGTTGTAAAGCTGGTTTGGTGGTGCTGAATTCTTGTAGCTTTGGCCTGTCTGTAAAGCTTTTGATTTCTCCATCTAATCTGTATGGGATCCTTGCCGGGTAGAGTAATCTTGGTTGTAGGTTTTTCCCTTTCATCATTTTAAATATGTCCTGCCACTCCCTTCTGGCTTGCAGAGTTTCTGCTGAAAGATCAGCTGTTAACCTTATGGGGATTCCCTTGTATGTTATTTATTGCTTTTCCCTTGCTGCTTTTAATATTTTTTCTTTGCATTTACTTTTTGATAGTTGGATTAATATGTGTCTTGGCATGTTTCTCCTTGGAGTTATCCTGTCTGGGACTCTCTGCGCTTCCTGGACTTGATGGACTATTTCCTTTCCCATGTTAGGCAAATTTTTGACTATAATCTCTTCAAAAATTTTCTCAGACCCTTTCTTTTTCTCTCCTTCTTCTGGGACCCCCATAATTCGAATGTTGGTACATTGTTGGTACATAATTTAATGTTGTCCCAGGGGTCTCTGAGACGGTCCTTAATTCTTTTCATTCTTTTTTCTTTTTCTGCTCCCTGGCAGTTTTTTTCCACCATTTTATCTTCCAGCTCTCTTATCCGTTCTTCTGCCTCAGTTATTCTGCTATTGATTCCTTCTAGAGTATTTTTAATTTCACTTACTGTGTTGTTCATCACTGTTTGTTTGCTCTTTAGTTCTTCTAGATCTTTGTTCAATGTTTCTTGTATTTTCTCCACTCTGTTTCTGAGATTTTAGATCATCTTTCTATCATTACTTTGAATTCTTTTTTGGGTAGGTTGCCTATTTTGTCTTCATTTATTTGGTATTATAGGTTTTTACCTTGCTCCTTCATCTGTCACATATATTTCGTCGTTTCTTTTTTTTTTTTTTGATGGGTGGGGCTGTGGACAGGTGTCTTACTGGTTGTTTGGCTTGAGACGTCCAGCACTGGAGTGTGCAGACAGCTGGATAGAGCCTGGTCTTGGTGTAGAGATGAGGACCTCCAGAAGGCCTCACTCTGATCAATATTCCCTGGGGTCTGCGGTTCTCTGCTAATCCAGTGGTTTGGACTCAGAGCTGTCACCACAGGAGCTTGGGCCTGAACTCTGGGCTGGGAACCAAGATCCCGCAAGCTGCATGGTGAGGCAAAAAAACAAAAAAGAAAAGAAAAGAAAAAAAGCAGCAGTACAATAACAAAGAAGAAAAAACAAAAGAAAATTAGAAAGATAAAAATATGTTAGGAAAAATAAAAATATAATTGAAACAACTGCAACAAGGTAAAACAAAACCACAGCAGAAAAAAATAAGGGGGGTGGGGGGTGGGGAACAACCCAAAAGGAGCAAAACAATAACAAAGTATAAAGAATAAAATAAAATTAGAAAAATAGAAGATCTATTAGAAAAAATAAAAATATAAATGAATCAACAACAATGAATCAACAAGAAGGTAAAACAGAACCCCAATCTAAAACTGGAAAAAAGGGATTGGGATTCACATATAGACACTAAAATGTATAAAATGGAAAACTAGTAAGAACCTGCTGTATAAAAAAAATAAATAAAATTCTAAAAATTCAAATAAATAAATAAAAGCCAAAAAAAGGAAAAACAAAACAAAAAAGGCCTTGGCTGTGGGGGAGAGGAGTTTGGGCGGAGTTTAGGCAAAGGTGGAACATAGGCAGGGGCAGGGTTTCGGGTGGGGTGGGATGTAGGCAGGAGGGGGTGATGTTTGAGTGTGGGGTGGGGCCTAGGCTCAGGACCCACGCAGCTGCAGCTGTAAGAGGCCTTGGGGCGGGCCCTAGGCAGGGCGACGTTCAAGCGTGGGGCGCGGCTTCTGCTTAAGACCTGCCCAGTAGTGGAGAGGCAGTTCGTCCAAATGGGGGGCCTCTGGAGTGTGAAGTTCTGGGGTTTGGAGGTAAGGCCCTGGGTGAGGGTGTGTGGGCGGGGTTTAGGCCCAGCAGAGTTGGAGGGGGTCTGAGAGGGGGGTCTCCAAATACAGATGTAGGACCCTGGGTAGGTGTAGGGGCAGGGCTTGGGCTCTGCACGGTAGATGGGAGGCTCCGAGGGCAGAGGATTAGGCCATGGGGCCCAACAGGTTCCCTGGTGCCTAAGTGGACAGGGAAAGCTCTGGCTGCATTCTCTTCCGTTCCTCCATGCCCCACACCCCCGATTTCTGTATGTTGATTTTATATCCTACCGCTTTACAGAATTCATTGTTTAGTTCCAACAGGTCTTTGGTTGAGTCTTTGGGATTCTCTACATACAAAATCAAATCATCTGCAAATAATGACAAGCTTACTTCTTCATTTCCAGTTTGAATGCTTTTTGTTTCTTTGTTATGCCCATTAGCTCCAGTTAGGACTTCCAGTACTATGTTGAATAAGAGTGGGAAGAGTGGGAATCTTTGTCTTGTACCTGATCTTAGAAGCAGAGCTTTCAACTTTCCACCATCGAGTGTAATGTTAACTGTGGGTTTGTTGTATATGGCCTTAATTATGTTGCAGTATGTTCCTTCTGTACCCAATCTGTTTGAAGTTTTTAGCATGAAGTGTTGTCATTTGTCAAATGCTTTTTATGCATCTATTGCGATGATCCTCTGGATTGTTATCTTTCATTCTATTAATGTAGTGTATCCCACTTTTTAACTTGCATGTGTTGAACCATGCTCACATTCCAAGGATAAATCTCATTAGGACATGGTGTCTAATTATTTTGATGTGTTCTCTTTTTTTGAGTTGAATACATAGTTCTATTTTTTAATTGAAGTATAGTTGACTTAAAATATTATATTAGTTTCAGGTGTTACCATTAGTTTAAAAAGTTGTCTAGCACTTTAGCATGGAAGCTTCTGATAGAAAGTTTATATTGTGGGAGTTGTCAGAGTCTAGTGTTTGCTACCCACCAATTGTTGGACATAGCCGTGTCACACACGTCTGCCCAGTGCAATGGGTAGAGCATGGGTTTTGAGGCGAGATCTGGATTCAGATCCATGTTACCTATGGAAATCGTGGAAAATTCCATGACTTGTGAGAGCTTCAACTTTCTTATGAAAATGAAAATAACGAAAATGAAAATAATGCTGATATCATGGGGTTGTGCTGGAATTGGAAATCATGTATGTAAAATGCCTGGTACATACATCTCAATGAATGATAATCTTGATAATGTTAAAAGAATCTATTCTTAGTTTCATCACTATTTGTTGAGAGATTTATTTATTTATTTTTTTTGCGGTACGCAGGCCTCTCTCTGTTGTGGCCTCTCCCGTTGCCGAGCACAGGCTCCGCACGTGCAGGCTCAGTGGCCATGGCTCACGGGCCCAGCCACTCCGCGGCATGTGGGATCTTCCCGGACCAGGGCACGAACCCATGTCGCCTGCATCGGCAGGCGGACTCTCAACCACTGCGCCACCAGGGAACCCCTGTTGAGAGATTTAGATTCAGCCTAGAGAACACAGAATGAATGATAGGACCAACCAAGAGACTTCTGTGGGAATGGTGTGCCAAAGAGCCCTGACCCCTGCCCACCCCCACACCTTTTCAAGGGGCAGGAGAGGAGTAGACAGCTAAGAATTGTTTATTCCCAAGGGGAATTGAGGGGCCAAAAGAGTCATATCAGGATCACTGGAGGCTTTTCCAAGCAATGCATCCTACATCATTGCCTGTGGAACAGCTCCACCAAGCCTGCCCAACCATCCTAGTTTGCCACCAGAAGTCCCTCATCCCGAAAAGTTCCTGAGTCCCAAGCGCACAGGTCTGGTTGGTCACCCTTCCCACTCTCACACTGATGAAGTCATCACCACGGTGACCCACTGAGGTCTCCGAGGGAGCATGGCAGCCTTCAGCTACATTGGTGGGCGGTGGGGTGTGGGGGGGGGATGCTAAAGTGTCTGCTGGAAGCTGAGGAGACAGAAATTCTGCCTGCACAATAGATGCACCTCGTCTGTCTGACTCAGGTCTTCTTCATTTTCAGGTCACGCAGTGTGAACAATAACTGGATGGACATTTACACATTTGTGGAGGATTTGGTCAAGAAGTATAGCAAGTACGACTTCTTCAAGTTGCAGGGTGTTCACCCCTGCCAGGCAGAGTACACAGCTGTTTAGACTCAGTGGCCATGGGAGCCCCTCGGGTCAGGAGCATAGAGCTCAGGGGGGTGTTCTGAAGCAGAAGAGATCACGCTGGTTCCATCAGGTGTCAGCAGCTTTCTTAGCTCCTACCTGGAAGTCGGGCCATATTGTAGGGGACACAGTCTGCCCTTGAGGACCTCATAGATGAGGAAACAGGCAAACCAGTAACATGATAACTAAACACCAGGTTAAATGGTGCCAAGGGCCAAAAGAAAAGGGCGAAGGACTTAGAAGGCAAATTAAAAGGAAAAAGCAAGAATTCTTAGGAAAAAAGTCAAGGATCGTTTCTCAGAGGATGTGGAATTCTGAACTAGGTCTTGAAGAATGGGGAAAGACAGGGTAACAGGAAGCATCAAGGAGACTTCTTGTGCAGCGAGTGGTCTGTTGAGCAAGAGAGTAGGGTTAATTCAGGAGAAGGCTAGGGGATGAGGCTGGACAGGACAGATTTGGACCAAGGTCATCAGGGCTTATAATGCCATGCCAAGGGACTTGTATTTCCTGCTGTGAACAATAGGGAGCTAAAGATGATTCTTGGACAAGGCTGATCTTGGTCAAGATGATCAAGGTTGTGTCCCGGGAAGGAAAGTCTGATATTGTGGGTAAAATGTTTTGGAACAAGAACGAGAAGCAGTAGGGAGCTTATCCATGAACATCTTGTAGCAATTTAGCTAAACGAGGGTCAATGGACCAAAAGGCAGTGGCCAGGGAGAGGAAAGGGAGGGATGTATATGAATAGCTGCCAAGAGAGAGAATGATTTTTCTAGATGAGAGGAGATAAGGCAGGGAGGGCTATAAAGGAGGGAAGAGGAGTGAAGGTACAAAGAATTGTATAGAAGAGGAGAAGCCAGTTGGGAGGCCCTCATGCCAGAGGCATAGGTGTCTATCTCCTGGTGTGTGCATGTGCACCTGTGTGCGTGTGTGCGTGTGTGTGTGTGTGTGTGTTTGAGAGAAAGACACTTGGGGGGGGTGGGGGTGTTGGGAGCATAGGGTTGGAGCAGGATGCCATCCTGGCACTTTCTTCCAAGAAGGCACCACATCTCCACAGGCCTCCTTCACCAAGATTCCTAAAATCCTTCACTATACATATACCAGCTTCCAGCGTTTGGGAAATGGACCCCAAAGCAGAAGGGTTGGGGTGAGGAACAGAGAAATTGGGATGCACCTTCTTTCTGGCTGCTCATTGGCTTCATTTGGAGCCTGTGTCACGTAGACTTTCTCATGAGCCTGTGCTTCCTCCCCAGCCCTAACCTGAGAATGTCCTTCATCACCTACTCCACAGTGGGTCACACCCTCATGAAGCTCACCTCAGACAGGTAAGTGCTGCTTTAATCCCCCAGGCAGGCCTAGTGGATGGGATCCATTGAGAGCCCAGGGAGCTGACAGTTCCCACTGGGTGCAGGCTGGGCCGTCCTGGGCTCCCCTCAGGGTCCACTGTGACCCCCAGCCCCGGCTCCATGGCTCCCACTGACACCTGGCTGTGCTGACCCTGGCAGACCCCTTGCTCCTAGACCATCTCT
Organism: Mesoplodon mirus; assembly: GCF_964341445.2. Classification (NCBI taxonomy): domain Eukaryota; kingdom Metazoa; phylum Chordata; class Mammalia; order Artiodactyla; family Ziphiidae; genus Mesoplodon; species Mesoplodon mirus. The sequence goes on from NC_138977.1 coordinate 39,856,395, forward strand.
GCCCCCCTCTAAGCCCCGCCCTCCGCCTGTCCTGTGTCCTCTCAGCGCTCTTCCCTTTTCTGAGAACTGGCTCAGTGCAAGGACGCCCGGGACCTGGTGGAGCAGACGTGTGGGCCCTTTGTGAACACTGGCCTGTGTTGGGCACCTGCTCTGTGTGTCACTCTCTGCTCTGGGCCAGTGGGGGAACAGGGGAGGCACAGTCAGAGCCAGGAGGGAGGGGTGGGCAGTGTGGAAGTGCTGGAGCTTCAGTGGAGGGGAGCTTGGTCCCTTGGTGGGTCTGAGACAAGGGAGCCCATGAGTGTGGGCTGGGGTGCGGGAGGGAAGCATGACACACCAGCATCCTAGGTGGGCCGTTAGGAGGGCCCAGCGATGTGCCCAAAGCCCTGGAGGTGGGAAGATATGGAGCTCCTGAGTAGCCGGGAGGTTCCGATGCTCATGATGCAGATGATCGGAACCCAGGGAGTGTGTTGGTGCCAGTGCGTGGACACAGCACTCCCCATGCCTGGCTCCCAGGAGAAGCAGGGGCTGTGCTTCCTGTTAGGTGAGCTAGGGGAAGGCGTGGTTTTGTGTGTCCCTGTCTTCTGCATTTCAGAGAGACCTGAGTGGGGTTCAGGTGGAAGACAGCAAGTCAGTGGGGGGCTGTCAGACAGGGGGCAGAAAGAGAGGCGGGGGCTGGGCGAGGGCCTCTGGGGGAGGAGCTGCCCGTGGGGGACAGGAGGACCACTGCCTCCTCCAAGGCAGGGGTTCAGAGCCTGAACCAAGGGAGCTGTGGGGAGGCTCTTGAGGGTCTCCGGGGTCCTCTCTGGAAAGTGGAGGTGACGATGTCTTCCTCAAGGGAAGGTGTCAGAAGTGGGAGTGGGCTCAGGGGAGTGAAAAACGGGCTGGAATCTTAAGAAGCGAAGGGCCTGATGAGGGCATAAGCAGCCTAGTGCACAGAGCTGGGAGTAAGGATGGGGTGGGGGGCTGCCCAAGAAAAAGGCCCGCTCAGGCAGGAGTGAAGCCTGGCCAAGCTCAGTCCCAGGTCAAAGGCTGTGGAGAGGTGAGAGCTCCAGCATATTTGGGGGTGCTGACAACAAAACAGAAATCTTCCCAAAAGTGTCAGGAAGAGGGGAGGGTGTTTGTGCTGGGGTGGGCAGGGCCTGGTGTGGCCTCCACTGGACCTGGGTCACAACTTCCTCAGCTCCTTGGCTGGGTCAGGCAGGGCAGGACCTGGGGCTCTCAGATTGCACCTCACGGCAGAATCTCTTCTGCGCAAGGCAAGAGCCAGCCTTCAGAACCACGTTCTCCTTAGACTTGCTGTGACAGCTCAGCCCATCACACTGCATTAGCCTGAACCTAAGCCCCACCCCTGATGTGTCCCAGTCCCATCCCCTGCTATATGCTTTAACAGAGGCCGACGGCCCATCCCCATGGCAGCCTGGGGTCACTGCTCTTCCGCCTGCGTGGACATACCTCAGGCCTCTTTTCCAGCTTATGATCTCTTTCTTCAGGAGCACATGAAGCCCAGGAGCCCTACACTCTAATGCAGCAGCTTGACTACTTGCTTTAGTATTGATCCAGAGGGGGAAGTGGCTTGGAGGGTCCAAGTCCACCTCAGGGGTCTGTGGTAGGGGAGGAGGGGACAGGGCAGGGGTATCAGCACAGTGACCTTTCCACACTCAGCCTTGCCTGTTGGAAGGTGATGTGCCCTCACCAGAGAACCTTTAGGTGCCAGCAGTACCGCCAGTCACACTGGGGGTGCTGATTTCACACGTGTGTATCCATGGGTGCTCCCCCCTCACCATGGACGGTCAAGGCAGGGCCCTTGCTGAGTCCCCTGAGGTCTGCATGCCTGAGACAGGGATGAGCACATTGAAAGCCAGGCCCTACCCATGGGACCAGCAAAGCAGCATCCTCCACACCCGCTGAATGGGGGACAGAGAAGCGTTGACCAAGGCCTGTCAGTGTCAAAGACACAGGCAGAGAGGTCACCACAGGGCCACTTGTGTCCTCTCTGGTCCAGGCAGGTCTCCAGAGGGCAGAATGGCACCAGGTCAAGTGGTCTGTTTTGTAACGGTCAACCCTCATTCCTCCTCAACCCCCTTTACTGTTTTTTTTCAGAAATGAAATTCGTGATGGTCTCAGAAGACTTCAGAATATAGTACCTACAGGAACCAAACACATGCAGGAAGGATTTAAAAAGGTACGGATCCTACAGCTCTGAGACTTTCTTCTGCTTTATCAAGTTCTTAGAGTATTTTTGGGTCATCTCACTGCCCTCCACCAATTTCCTTCATTTTGTTGCAGGCAAATGAGCAGATTCAACAAGCTAACTCAGGAGGTAAGCTGCCTGCTGACGTCACTGTGCTCAGGTGGGACAGAGCCGGGCGCGGGCCTCAGCGAGGGCTGGTGCAGACGCCCCTCGGACAATTCCTAGCGCTGACCTTGGAGCCAGTCCCTTGTCCTCTCTGGGCTGCAGGTTCCTCCTCTGCACAGTGAGGGGGAAAACCACCCCCAGGGATGCTTCCGAGAACCACATGGGATCATGCATTATATTCCTGGTTCTTACTAGATATCAAGTGCTTGTCCTATGGTTGGGCTGCATGAAAAAGAAAAGAGAACTTCCAGGGATGGCGAGCAGATGGGGTTCAGTTTAGGGAACAGAGACGTTGGTGTCCCCCTGGCTGCCCACACTTTGTCCACCACAGCTCTGGCTCTTCCTCCTTTCCCTTGAGCCTCTTTCCTCTGGTTGACTCTCATCCTTTGACTGTGCCTCCGACTGTGGAAATGGCTGTACTTGGCCCAGACCAGCTGCATCGAGACTGTAGGGTTGCAGCCCTTGTCAGGAAGGATGCATGGGCTGCTGGGGAAAGGCGGGGAGCTGGGCGGGGGCTGCTGTCCAAGCACCTTGACCTCGAGTTCTGAATAGCAGGACCCACAGAGCCAGCAGGAGTGCCTGCCGGCGCCGCCCAAGACAGAGCCCACTTTCCCCCAGACCCAGGGGGATGTCTTATGCAGTCAGTCAGCTGCTCCTCCCTGTGCTCACCTGAGAGGCTTGTCCTCGTCCCATGAAGTAGCTGCAGTTGCCTTTCAGGGCAAAGGCTGTGCCACCTCCCCATAGTGAAGGTCCACTAGAAGGGCTCTGATCCGGTCTCAGGCTCCTCGTCTGTCAAGTGGGTTCTGGGCTGAGACCCCTTCTCCCTCCAGGTGCTCTGGGTGGTGGGTACTCAGGTCAGGGTGGCCTCTCCGCAGGAGGAGGAGGTGTGGGAGCAGTGCTGTGGGCCTGGCAGCCTGAGGCAGGTCACTCCAGGTGCCTTGCTGACCAGGCCACTCCCTGCTTCTTCTGCAGAGAACAAGGTTCCCTCTATGATTATCTCCTTGACCGATGGAACCCTGGAGGAAGCGCCGTTTGAAATGACTAAGGAAGAAGTAAGTCCAGACCATCATTACCAGCTTTGTGCTCCGCCTGTTTTGTGAATTGTACTCAACGCTTTTTTCCTCTTAGGCTGACAGGGCTCGGAACATGGGAGCAACAGTATACTGTGTGGGTGTAAAAGACTATCAGAGAGACCAGGTAATTCAGAACAGGTAACCAGTGCCACTCTTGAGCCCTGTTGGGGAAATCTGTCAAAGGCAGCTGTCCCAGGGTCTCCGAGAGGATGGCCCTCCACCCACCCCAAGTGTCTGGACACCAGGTAGCCACTGCAGATGAATATCAAGTGTTGGGTAAACCTGCCCACCAGGGGTGTGGATGGAGGAGCTTTCCACTCCCTAAGGGTGGGCTGCTAGCAGATGCCAGCGTGTGGCCTTGAAGTCCAGCATGGCAGGCGACAAGAGCCTGTCTCCTGGGATGGGACCTGCCGCGTCCTCAACCCCTGACTGTGTGCCAACCATCTCCTCTCTGCTGTAGTTATTGGACATTGCAGACAGCCCGCATCACGTCTTTGGAGTGGACCAAGGCTTCAAGGCTCTTAAATACATCATTGAGCCAGTGAGTGAGGGCTGGACGTGAAAAGTGGGAACGGGTCGCTTCTCGCCAAGCCCCCGCATTCAAGCCCCTGCCCCTCATCTCCCTATTCTAGCTCGGAGCTAAGTCCTGTATTGAAATTACAGCTGTGGAGCCTTCCAGTGTCTGTACAGGAGGTAAGAGCTGGAGTGCTGTTTTAAACACAGGGGTGTGCGTTTGTGTGAGTTGTGAATGTGCCCAGTGTGCGTTGTGGGTGTGCTGTGAGCACATGATTTCACTATGCGTGGGGTGTGTGTGTAGTGTGTATGGTGTGTGTGAGTGTGGTGTCTGAGTGTGTGGGGTGACTGTATGGAAATTGTGGGCATAGGACTACATCGGGCATATAAGGGAATGTTTATGTGAGGCGTGTATGCCAAGTGTTGGGGGTGCGTGTGTGTGTATTTGTATAATTACTTCTTTCTTCCAGTGTTACTGAGATGTAATTGACATACAGTTCTGTATAAGTTTCATGTATGCCATAAACTGACACAAAAATATTGCAAAATGATAAGTTTAGTGTACATATTTTTTAAACTCAAAACCAAAAGTTTAATGAAGTAATAAGAAAAACTTTATTTTAAAAAACCTCAACAAATCACTAGCAAATAGAATCCAACAACGTACAAAAAGGACAATACATCAAGAATAATTAGGGCTCACCTCTGAAATGCAAGCCTGATTCAGTGTATGAAATATCAATGTGATTTTCTTATGAGCAAAATGGGGAAGAAAATTATGATTATTTCAGTGGATGAAGAAAAGAATTGGACATAGTTCACGGTCAGCATCATACTAGCAACCCAGACTGACAAAGGCATCCAACAAATACGCACAGCTATCACTACACCCAGTGGTTCAACGGGGTCGACCTCTCCCTGAGATCTGGAACTTGACAAGGTTGCCTTCTCTCCCCTGGGAGGGTCCCTGCATCCGTGTGGGGAGGATCCTGTGCAGTTGCTTTTCTGGGAGAAGCCCTCTCTCTCAGTGAGCTCTGTGTGTGACGGCTCGTGAGTCCACATCACTGGTATTTGTGGACCTGAGGTGGGTGGATAAGCACACGCTCCCACTGGCAACAGCACACAGCTGGGTGCAGCTGGACGCAGACCCAGGAAGCTGGGCCTGGCCACTCTGCTCTGAACTGCAAGGCTACAGCGCAGTAGGCCATGGGATCAGACACAGCAATGTTCATATCTGAGCTCTGCTGCCCGCAGATACGAAACCAGGGCTTCTCTGGTGTCACGTGCCAGCCGTGCAGTAGCCTGACAGCCTCAATTCTCTGAGTATGTCCCTGAGACATACACAGGCCTGTGAAACCATAGAGGAAGATGCCCATTGTCATTCATGCCCTGTGGTGGCCCAGCTGAGGTGACAGGTGCCCACCGCACGCCCTCTGCAGGCGTGGCCCAGCACTGCTGCTCTGACCTTTACAACTGCCGTCATCTTGTCAAAAGCTGCCACACAGCATGACTGTCACTCGGAGGGAAAGCTCAAGGCAGGAACCTGGACCCTAAATAAAGTAGAAGAAGCTGCTCATCAGGCTATTGTTCTGAATAAGTCGACCAGGTGTGAGGAAGCCGGGAGTGGGGAGCATAAGGCACGTGGCCTCTTCAGCCTCTCGGCCTCCCTCCAGGACTAGGCAGAGGCCTCTGCTGGCCTCCCTGCCTCCAGGCCTGTGCCCCCGCTCATCCTCTGCACAGGGCCTGAGGGGCAGAGAAGGCCACTTCCCTACCCCAGCCTGACCATGGAGGCTGAGGCCCCTGAGCCAGACAACCAGACCCTCCAAGGTCCAGCCTCTGCTCTAAGCCCACCTGCTGCAGAGGCTGGGGGCTGGGGGGACTGGGCTCCCTGAAAAACCTCGGCACTGTGGTTTGGGGATTCATCCCTCCTGTGTGTTGCTGGGTTGGCCCGGGCCTTGGACCCCAGAGGCAGGCTGGAGGCGGCACCTGGTCACTCCTTTTCCTGTATGTGACTGGGCCAGAGTGAGTGTCTGCAGGAAGCCCAGCAGGTGGGGCCCAGCAGTGTGGCCATAGGAGGACACAGTGCAGAGCAGGGCTTCCCTCTGAGGTCCGGCATCCAGCTCTGCATCATGGCCAGAGACCCTCTGGGGGTGTGGCGGGGGCCAGGCTGTGCGGGGCAGGAGCACCCGCGGGATGAAGGCAGGACACACTGTGCAGACGGGGACACTCCGGCAACCAGCCTAGGTCCAGGCTGTCCCCCAGCATGATAAGGTCCCTCCTTGTCCCATCCTACTCTCTCCAGAGAGAACAACCACAAAGAGTTCAGCTTTTATATGTAAAGACCTACCTCAGTATACTTTACAAGGATATTTTTACATTAATGGGATCATGCAGTACATACTACTTTCCAGCCATCTACATAGTATTCCATTGCATGGATGGAACAGTTTATTTCATGGGCCTCCCTTGATCAATATTCAGATTGTTCCTAATAGGTCGATACTTGAAGTCATACTGTAGGACCGTCCTGATGCTTACCTCTACGAGCTTGGGAAAGGAATTCCCTGGGGTCAAGACCAGAAGTAGACCTGCTGCCTTAAGGGGACACCCAGGTCACAGTTGGTCAGTGTCCAGTTTCTCTCCAAGTGACAGTCCCAAGCAGCATGTGGTGCTCCCAGACCTGCCCGCCCCAAGTCAGGTCATGTCCACCTGTGCATCTGTGTCAGTCTCAGGCAGGCTAGATGCCCTTTTCATGCCCAGCTCCACCAGCCTTCTCAGGGAGACGCCTGACTTCCCAGCTCCTCTCTCTGGAGCCCGCGGCTGGCCTGGTGTACAACTTTTCTTCCAGAGAGAAAGCTCTCTGTTCCAGGAAGGATCCATCTCCCTTCCCGGGACTGTTCGTCCATCTGCTGCCTAGAGCTGATGGGCAGTGGACTGTACATGGGACATGCAGCCCTGCAAGCCTATTATAGACCTTCCTGTGACTTCCTTTTCTTCCTGTGGTTGATACTGTTGGAGGAATTGGGGTACAGGGGGAGGGGTTTGGGAAGCAAAAGGAGCAGCTTTCTGGACAAAGCCAAAATCCTTGACCTGGAAGTCTCTTTTGCTGAAATATTGAAACCATCACCCTGCCTTCCACTTGGAGACTTGCCGGAGTTCAGAAGCCCCCCTTTGGGAGCGGCACTGCCTGGGGCACAGGGGACTCTGCTGTAGAGGTGAAGCAGCACCGGAGCAGGGCTGAAGGCAGCAGGAGACACAAGGAGGAAGGAGGGTGTCCAGGCGGAGGTCAGCGTGCGCTGCTCCTGAGGATGCGGCACGGGCTGTGCGCTGGGCTATCAGACGGCCCTGCCCTTGGCTGCCGCCCTCCCTCCTGTCAGCTACGTGGAAGAGGAAGCTGGGTCCAACCTTCACCATGAGGCCGGGACTGCCAGGTCCTCTATGGGAGCTTTCTGCTTCCAAAAGCCTATCAAAACATATTAGCAGGCCAGCTTCCACCTACAGCCCAAGAATCTAATTGCCTCAAAGCAGAGAATTTGCAAACTTAGCCTTGATCTGATGGGAACTGCATGAAGAATTGAAGCAGGTGGAATCAGGACTGCCAGGTCCAAGGTTGTGCTGGCATTTCTGAGGCATGTCCCTCAGAGTTAACTGACCTCGAGTAATTAATTGACCTTGACCAGGAGACAGTTGGACCCTGGGCTAGCAGCAGGAAGACATGCCTTTATCCTGGCCAGCTCCCCAGAAGTCAGGCACTCTAGCTGGCCTCTCTGGATGCCCTAGTATTTGTTTCAGTTGTCAGGAAGCACCAGTGGGGACCCAGAAGCCTGGGGAGCCCCTATGGCCCAGAACTGCCTATCAGTGTCTCCCACCCTGACAGAAGGAGGTGCTTGGCGAATCTCTGTGGTGGGCGTGGGGGGCTGTGTGAGGCACGTGCAGGGGCAGGAAGAGGGCGGGGCAGGGTACTCACTGCGGACTTCAGACCCACAGCTGAGGCCAGACGTCGCCTGCCATGGGGGATTCTCCGGGGCACGGTCCTCGCCGCCTCCTTGCCTCGCCCAGGTCCTGGCCTTGCTCCTGGGGTCTCCAGCCTGCCATAGGCAGACAGAGAGACACGGAGGAGGAGCAGACCCCCTAGTGTCAGAAAGCCCCACAGACAGCCAGGCTTGTGTGCTCAGCTCAGACAAGGGTCTGGACTGTGTTCAGCCTGCGCTGTCTGGGTTCCTGGCATTTGTGTAAGAGAGGGCCTGCTGGAGAGCACTGCCTGCACCTTTCAGGGAAGACCTTGGCTTCAGAGTCGGAAACCTATGGCTGGGTTTGCCCCTGTGGAGGGTATGAGACTGGGTGCCTTTAATGAGTTGGATGGGTCAGGGGCAGTGGTGAGAAGCCCCCGAGTGCTCAAGGCCCATCCATCTCAGTTGTACCCTTTGTGATACCCGGTGAGGCCCAGTGTGCACACAGATATTGGTTCAGACACGTATGCTTCCTCATCAGAGTCCCTGGTAAAACAGTTATGGAGTGGCCTGTCATAACTGCAAGATCAGAGGGAAGACAGCACTCAGCCCCTCCTAATACAGACCTTTGGGTGTTGCCCTTGCAGATGAAAATGAATTGATGATTTCTGGAAAAGGATTTAATAACGCAAAGAAGAAGGATGAAGTTATTTGTAGATTTAAGATCAGCAACAAGCGGTTGTTTGGTAAGTAACCCCCTTGGTGCCGCCAAGTGACACGCTTCCCACACCACACTGCGTTCCCTGAGCCGGCTAGGCTGTCGAAGCCCTTGCTCACCACTCACTGTGGACACTGTGAGGACAGAGGCAGCATGGACAAAGGAAGGAGGGACGTGGCTGGGAAGCCTGGCCACTGCTCCCTTCATCTCAGGCCAGGAAGTGATCAGTCCCCAGCACATCAAGAGCGTCTTGGGTCGGGGAGGGCACCTCTCAAGGCTGGGTTGGGGGTGCTGGGTCTGTCCTCACTGCTACACTCCCCCCACACTTTCCTCGGCCCTCACTTCCCTTGAGAGACAAGGACTTGAATCTCACGAGTCTGCTGGTGGGAAGTGGACGTGGCCCCAGGGCCCTGAGTCTGGGCCAGGTGCACTGAGCTCTCCCAGGGCCGTGTGGTCCCCTGAGATTGAGAGAGGATGCCAACTGCCAGGCCTGAGCCCCGGAATCCTGGCTCTGGCCCACATTTCATGTGTGATCTTGACCTAATGAGTGTTCTGCTCTCAGCCTCTATTATCTGTACTGTGAAATGGGGCCAGTATGGTAGGTGTACTAACTAAGCCCTATCACATATGTAAAGCTACTGTTTGGAAATGGGCACCAGGTGTCCTTCCAGGAAGGGTGAGAGGCCTGAGGAAGCACACAGTTGGAGAAGCAGATGTGTCCTCAGTGCTGAGATGGGCCTGATCTCCCACAAAGAGCGCCTGGGGACAGTGGGACTATCCCTTCCTTCTCAACCCTCCCCTGATGCACTGACGTAATATGATTCTATTATGTTCAGTGACACTCTTCACTCCAGGGCCATCTGGTAAACCCAGAGCGAGTCCTCTGCCCCCACACAGCTCTGGGCCATCTCTCCTTCTTCCACGGGTGCATCGAATGCACAGGGCTCTGCCATTGCCACACTCTCACACCACATAGTGTGTAGATGGCCTCAGGGAGTTAGATATCTCTTGGTTTCTGCTTCAGAAGTGATTAGGTCTGAGTAACACATTGATGTGGAGAGCTAATGTTTATTGAGCACCTACTACATCTGCTAATGTGCTCAGTGCCTTACATGCACTATCCCAGTTAATTCTCAAAAGAAACCTATTGTTATTCCTTTGTGTACATATGAAACCAGAGTCAGAGTCAATTCAAGAGCTTGCCCAAGGTCACAAGCTGGTTCAGAAAGAGCTGGAAAGTAGGCATAGGTGATGTGATTGCCCAGTCTGGGCCTTTGACCTCACTGAGATGACAGTTCTTGAGGAAGGTGGGACTCAACCTATCCTCCAGGAAATGTGTTCAGATGTTCCCCTGTGGTCCATGGCTATATTGCTTTCCCACTCTAGATATCACGAGTGTTTCTCTCTGAGTTGGACCAGCACCAGGATCTCACACGGGAGAGCTCATCCCACAGTCCTGGACTCCTCTGCTGACCACCTCACTGCACATAGTCAAGGCTGACCAGAAGTGGCCATACAGGGCTATTTATCGACAGGAGCCCTGATGCACTGATGAGGATTGATATGGTTCTTTTTAATCACATTTTTCTCTGATTAAAACATATGGCAAAACAGGTTAGAAAATATAGAGAAGCATAAAGAAGAAATATTTTGATCAAGGTTTCTATACGTTTTGTCTGTTGCTAGTATGTAAAGTTTTCATATTCTAAGACAAAGCTTTTTAAATGTGGCAAGTGAAGTATTTAGTTAATCCGTTAATATTGGAAACTACTTTCCAGTCACCCATGCTTTTCTGGGCCCTTAGTATGTGGGGTGCCTGCCGTCACCTCCCTCTCCCTCATCTGGATTGTGAACAGCCTATGGAAAGGAAGTTGCTCCCCGTTGGAATTTTTTTCACACTAATCTCAACCATCCTATCCTTCAGATGCAGATCCTTGCCCCTAACCATACTCGGCGATTAGTTTTCATTTTCAGTCCCAACAAAGGACTAACACCGTCCGAAGTTCACAGCTAATCTGACACTTGAGTTAGATCCAAAAACCTTTCCATGGAAATGAACCATTCTGTAGGGAATAGCCCTGACCTGCGGCAAAAAAGAGAAAAGCAATAAAAATTATTGGAGATTGTTGATTATAACAATGCTACACAGTAGAAAGCAGGAAGTACAAAAAAAGTAAAGAATAAGACGTTACCCCGATTCCAAATCCACAGATAAGTGCCGGTAACATCTCAAATACAGCTGGTAAACCCCAGTGTTCCTGAATGATAGAAGAAAAACTGAAGTGGAATTGAGGAAAGTATTAAGCGTCACGCAGAGCCTTCTTCATGAGCCATATTAGTTCCCCCCAAAAGACCCCTACGTTAAAAGTAGGCTCTAAAAACACTAACAGATTAGGAATGTAAGAGGAAAATCTTTCGTTTGATTATGATCTGTGTGCTTTTGAAGTTTAAGTGTCCAGGTAGTGACACCTAGACTCCAGTCTTGTAAAAATTAGAGAATATTTCTAAACAGATGACAAGCCTATTTTTTTTTTTTTTTTTTTTTTGTGGTATGCAAGCCTCTCACTGCTGTGGCCTCTCCCGTTGCGGAGCACAGGCTCCGGACGCGCAGGCTCAGTGGCCATGGCTCACGGGCCCAGCCGCTCCGCGGCATGTGGGATCTTCCCAGACCAGGGCATGAACCCATGCCCCCTGCATCGGCAGGCGGACTCTCAACCACTGCGCCACCAGGGAAGCCCCGACAAGCCTATTTTTGAATAAATTTAAAAGAAGAACATTTAAAGCTATCTCCACTTTCAGGGAGATGCTCCGGAACATGTCCCTAGAGGTGTGGCCCTGGGCATGGCCCCTCCTGTAGAACTTCGTCCCTAACCTCTGATCACGGCCCTGTGGGTGCAAGTCTAGGAGAGAACCTGCTTTCATCCTACACAGCAAAACTGTGCAGGCCAGCATCTGTCCACACAGGGCAGCAGGTGCAGAGCTGTGGTTCCAGACCCCAGGAAGTGGTGACCTAGCTCCTAGGGCCTTGGGAAGCTTGTGTCATGAAAAAGGGCAGTGAAAGGACTCTCCTCCCGAATCACCGATGTCAGAAGTGCTGCAGCCCTCTGGGACCATTGATTCTAACTTTCACAGGGGAAGTCTGGGACCTGGGGACGTTTGAGCAGGGTGGGGAGAAAGCTGGTAGGAAAGCCAGCAGTCAAAGCAGCTGGGCCTTCCCATCTTTTTTTACATCTTTTTTTACAAGGGTGTAAGGAGATAGGGCTCAGGAGAGGAGAAGGTTCCACAGCTACTAGTTACAGACTGTCCTAGCCTCCGGAGTGCCACCTCCCAGATCCCATAAAATTACAGAACAAGCACGAACACAGAAGCCCCGCTCCCCTCAGGCTTCCCTGTGTCCATAAATGTCGCCACCACCCGCCCAGGCGCTCTGCTCACTCACGGGCATGTCGCCCTTGACTCCTCTTTGCTCTCGTCCCACATCCAGTCCATCTGCAGGGCCTGCTACCTCTGTGTCCAAACTTACCTGAACCTGGCGAGCCACGCGACAGGCTCACTGAACTCAGAATAAAGCCCAAACAGCTTCCCAGGGCCCACGAGGCCCCGCCCCCTCTCCTCACTCACCTCTTTCCCACAACAAGCTCAGCTAGTTATGCCTCAGGCCCCGGAACAGGTGTCCACAGCCCAGACCCTCTTTCCCACACCTTTCCCTGCCTTTCCCCTCATCCGGTTTCAGCTCCAGGAACACCGACTCAGAGAGACCTTATCTTTAATGGGAATTTTCAATAATACACAAAAGTAGAAAAATCGTATAATGCCCTTGAAGCAGGCTTCCCCTACTTTCAGTAATTACCAATCCTGGCCAATCTGGTTGTGCTGATACTCTCACCATTGATTATTGTGAAGCAAATCCCAGACATCCCATCATGTCCTGTATAAATATTTCACTTTCCCTTAAAGAGAAATTGAGTCTCTAAAGGACAGGACAGGTCACCTGCTCCTAAGCAGCTGTCTCTTCCCCTCCCTTCTCTATCCTGTCCCTTACTTATTGATGTCACTGCACTTTTCACTCCGGCGCGTAGTTTGTTCATTGTTTGTTACTTTATTGCCTTTCTCCTTCTCCAGTCCCACAAATGTCAGGTCCTTGAGAGCAGGGCCTCTGCGTGCCTTGTTCCCACTAAACGCCAGAGCCCTGACAGTGCCTGGTGCACAGTAGGTGTCAGAAGAAGGCAGAGAAGAGAAGCTGCTTCTGCCAAAGTGGTAGCTCTGCTTCCAAGGGCAGGCAGAAGGGGAGGGGCGGATGGGTGGACAAGTCCACTGACATTCTTCTCATGTGATTGTCTTTCAGATATAAAAGCCAAGTCTGTGACAGATAACAGGATAACATGCCCAGGAGTAAGGATAGAGAAGCCAGATCAGTAAGTGCCCAGCCCAGGGGCCAAGTGGGCAGTTTTTGCCACCATGAGGTGTAAACAATTTAGGAAGCCACCTCTACTGGGGCAGCACATGTCTGTCTCCAGGAGGACTGAGGGCATCCTTCACACCTGCCCTGGTTGGTGGTCCCCGGAGGTGCTCAGCCATCTGCTGTGGCCCAGGCTCTGCTGAGGAGCGTAGGATGCAGCAGATGATGTGCCCCAGGGATGGTACCTTTGCTCCAGGCAGCCTTTTGGAGCTAAAATCACATACTCTGTACATACAGAGGAGTCGGGATGGTGACATCATACCACCATCCCTGGTCACTTCACTCATGGCCACGAGGACATCTGACCCCGCGCAGGGATCCTCACTGCCTGGTCAGCCTTCACTGCAGAAGCTGACCTCGTAGTACTTTGGGATGAGCTCCCCTTACCCCTGCCATCTGCTCTCTGGTAGCCCTGAATACCTGATGTTCAAAGTCATTACAGTCAGGAGATATTAAAAGCTACAATTGGAGCCAAGTGTAAGAACTCTGTCTGTCTGGCCTGGTGGTCACTGTCTGCCCCTTCTGTGCCTTAGGGAGGTCTTTGCTGAAGTTAGCCTGAACCATGGTGTCAGCTTCATCAGCAACAATGTTAGCATCGCCAGCAGGAACTGTGCGAGTACCAGGGTAAGGCTCTAGCATCTAAGGCTGTCCTGACACCCTGCACCATGGGGAGGCAAGTGAAGGGAACAACACCCCAGGCAGGCCCAAACGGTAGCCTGTGCTGACAGGCCCCTGAGCAGCATCTCACAGGTAGCTCGGAGCCCTTAGCCCAACCTCCAGGAGCTGAACCCCCATGAGGCTTGGGTAGTGCCTTGAGAGTGCTCCTAAAAAGAGCACCTGGGGGTCACCTTACTGTCCAGGCCTTGCAAACCTTTGCTGTCTCTGTGAACCAAGTGTCACTGAAGGCACATGGAAGAGACCAATTAGAGCCCTAAGCAGAGTCCAGGAACAGTGCTGAGGCTCTGCCCACCCTGGACCCAACTTGCCACCTCCCCTGGCCCCGGCCTTGTGGTGGGGAGCTCAAGGCTCCATCCTGGATTCCAGCCAGGGTGAGCAGGAGAGGCTGGGGCACTGTGTACTAGGGGACAGGATCCAGGGCCTCTAGGAACCCTGGACCCTCCAAGTCGGGGTCCCCGGCACAGGGGTCAGGAGGGTGGGAGCAGCTGTGACCGTGCTTAGTCAGCTTGGCCCGAGGATGCAGAGTGGGGAAGTAGGGGAGGGAGGCTACGGGGAGGTGAGCAGGGTGTCCTGCCTCTGCTCTTGCACCCACACCTCTCTGGGGCCCCAAAGCCCCTCCCTCACCCATCTGTGTGTCGTAGCATTTTGTGGTCCTTACAAAACCCCTGTATGTCATACTAGGCAGGGAGTGAGGGTTGCATTGTCACTGCATGGAGGACTGGGCTTCCTTGACAGGGCTCAGTGGAGAGCCTCTGAGCAGGGCCAGCGGTGGGGTCTGTGGCCCAGGGCCCCACAGTGGCTCTCTGGGTACCAGCCCCGACCTCTTAGAATCTGTCTCCTCAGGTGGGGCAACCAAGTAGAAAGCGGACTGAGAGGACAGGGTGGGCTGATATGGGATCCAAGTAGCAGGCGCCTGGTCCATGCCGGGACTCTGCTGTGTGTTTCTTCTGTAGGAAGCGGGACCAGATGGCAAGAATGCTCCACCAGCTGCCCCACTAGATGCCCAGCAGCCTCCCGAGGAGCCTCCCTCATCACCATCCCCACAGTTCACCCTCTATGTCAAACCTCTCTACTTATATGCCCTCATCCCAGCCCTGCTCCTGTTCCCCCTGATGCTCTGGTGCATCTGGTGGCTGTGCCGCAGGAAGGTGAGTGACCCCTGCCCGCACAGCCTGCATCCAGCCCTCGCCAAGCCCCAAGGGACCATGCCCATGCCTGCCCCGCGATCCTGCCTGCGGGCGGGTTCCCATCAGCCCCAGGGCCAACACACAAGCAAACAAGACACAGACTCTGTCCTCCCGTCCCGGGCATAGACACAGCCTGGGCTTCTAGGGGGCCACCTGCTTCATGCTTTCACCTTCACAGGGAGGTGGCCTATGGGCTGTCCTGGCCCCTGGGGCAAAAGGACCCCAGACCTCCTGAGACCAGGGCTGCCCCACAGCAGTCAGGCTTCTGAAGGACTCAGGTGGACCAAGGCCCCAAGGGTCTCTGCTGTTGGGGGACGAAGAGGGGTCTGCAAGGGCACTGATGGCCCAAAGGGAGAAGGATGCTGGCCGGGAGGATGCTAACCCCGGGGGCAGCTGCGCTTTTGAAAACAGCATGGATCCCTGCCCATCTCTGGTGCCTTCCATCATTCCTTCATCAGTCATCACTAAGTCACCAGAATGTGCAGGGCCCCGTGCTGGGCACAGAGGGGCAGAAATGAAGCAGCCGCCTCCCTTGCCCACAGGCACTCACCATCTGGTGTCTGGTATGGTATTGGTAGCTGGGGAGCATTGAGGGTAAATGTCACCTTCAGAGGGTGTGGCAGGTGCCCTGATAATGATAAAGGACAGAGACTGGCCCTGGGTGGGAGGGAAGGCAGAGGTGCTGGCCGGCTAGGTTTGCAAGGACACAGGCCAGAGGTGGGTGAAGAGGAGGAACAAGCAGAGCTGAGAAAGGACAAGCAAAGCAGCATAGAAGCCAGCAGGTCACATTTCTGCAAAGGGCGAGAAGTGAGGAGAGAAAGCCGGGTCGGGGAGAGGGAGGTGGACTGTCATCCCTGAGGGCTGGGAGGCAGGGAGGGCTGCAGGGGGAGGGAGGGAAGGGGAGAGGAGGAGGGGTGTGGCGAGTGTTCTCTTGTCTTCATAGGATGTCAGGGCTGCTGCTGAAAACTCGACCAGGGACCAGGGGCCTTAGTCTGCCTGTCTCCCCCTTGACCCTCCACCGAGATACCGATTCCCCTTTCATGACTGAGGAGCCTGAGGCTCAGGGAGGTGGAGCCTGTTGGCCACAGACCCTCAGGCTCTGGGCACCTAGGTTGACACCCCAAAGCCCATGTTTTGATCCCTTACTGCTGCCGAGCGGGGTCCCCTTCTGTCTGCATAGCTGAGCCAGAGCCCTCCATGCCCCTTCCAGCCTGTGTTTATGTCTCTTTAACATCCTAGTTCGTCAAGGAGCCACCACCAGCCCAGAAACCAGAAAAAGTAAGTGGTGTGTTTCGTAGTGATATTGTCAGCATACTTGATGCCCACACTGACCTGCACAGAGAGGCCCTCGGACGTGTATGGGGAGATGCCGTCCCCCACCCCTCCCACTCCCACCTACCTGGGCAGAGAGAGGTGGCAGAAAGGAGAGGGTGACAGAGGGCAGGGAGGGACCCCAGAGAGGACCTGAGACTCACAAAATGTCACCCAGACAACACGGTTCCCCACCTCCAAAGACAGCCTGCACCAGGGCCTTTATCACTGAATCAGCAACGTGGGGTAGCCTATTTCAGAAACAGCTATGGTCCCTCCTGATATAAATGGGCCTTTGCTCAATTCCCAAAAGACTCTTTGTAGACTGATCCTTCCCGGGACTCGCGCGAGCATTTGGAAAAGGATCCTCAGGTTTCAGGGACCTGGTCCCCCTCCCCGGGCTCTGATGTATGCTGGGCTCCATTTCCTTGGTCTTCATCCCTGGCTCTTGTCAGGATGAGGGTTAGCCTTTAGGGACTGGGGACTGGGGAGGGTGGAGGGAGTCCTAACCTGAATTTGAGCTGTTGGGGCATAGCACAGGTGAGCACAGGGACCAAGGGTCAGGTGAGGAGGCTGGGGCTGACCCGGGGTGGTGCCCAACCCAGGGTCCATAAGAAGTAGTTAGAGCAGGGGTGCCGTGTCCCCAGTCAGGGGGAGCTGGGCCTGAGATCTGGTGGGAAACAGGGTCACTGCCCGGGCTGACGTCTACACTGGCTGCAGTGTGGCCTGGGGAGGCTGGATCTGCCAGAGTCGGGTGAATACAGCCATGTCACCTACTTATGCCCGCACCCCTGCCAGCCTCGGTCACATGGCACAGCCTCACGCCAGCTTCTCCTGCAAGGGTGGCCACCAGGAACCAAGGGGACAGGATAGAGTTTGTTGATATTTGGAAAAGAGCCATCTTTGTAAACCAAAAGGAGTTGGTGTGTTTTTCACATGGAGGCCACTCTCTTATGTGCCGGGTGCTGCTCATTTGTCCTTGATTCTCCAACACACATTTGCTGAGTGGCCAGTACTTGACAGGTGCTGGGGCAACAGATGTCATTTGTCTGCACCCAGGAGCTGCCAGACAAGGACGCAGACGGTGTTTTCTCTTCCTCGGAGCCAGAGGAGACATGTGAAATGTCACGCCCCACAGTGATTGTCCATGGTGGGTGCCAGGGACACAGGATGGAACAAATGGAGGTGAGAAAGTCCCTTGGGAAGGAGTGATGACCCCAAGGCTGGGGAGCAGGAGGTGAGGGTAGCCGGTTCGTGCACAGGTCTGGACCCATTAAGCATGGAAATGAGCTCTGGGTACTGGACTACAGTCACTTGGTGCCAGAGAAAAGCCAAAGCCCTACCGACCCTAGTGGCCCAGGGGAGGTCAAAAATTACAAGTGCTCATGTTCCCATCACCACCAGGGTTTCCCCTTGGGATGGGCCCAAGTTTCTGGACGTTGGTGGATGGCCCCAAAGGGTAGCTGCAGTGCTGTCTCGGGGAATTGGTGGGGACAGAGCCCTGGCAGACCATCTCAAGTCAGAGGGGACACTACCCCTCTAGAGGCAGCATCTGTGCCTGTAGCTTCCTCACAACCACATCTGCTTTTCAGAGAAAACTGGATACCTTGTGTGACTTTGTCCAGCGCTGCAACCAGATGTCATTGATGTGGTGTCCACACAGGGACATGGTAAGCAGGGCACAGGGATGCTCCCCATGTCTGGGGTCATGCTTTTGCCCTTGACAGTTGCCCCCGGGACTGTGGGTCAGAGAGCCCTCTCCGGACATCTGCCGAGAGGAACGCCCAAGGCGGAGACCTGGAGCTCATGAGCTTCCAGACGATTCTCAACATGGTGCCCGTGCATTTCCCCTGCGTCCTCGTCTCAAGGATGTCAGGACCTTTCTTCTCCAGAGCAATGCCCAGCAATTGCAATCTTAAGCGAAAAGGGCTGGAGAGGCCTAATGGATTCCCGTCCATCGTCCCTCCCCACTGCCTACCCGACCCTGTGGGACTGCTGGCTGCACCCCATCCATGAGACCCTCCTGGGCTGCTCACTCAGCTGCAGGAGTGGCGGAGGACATGGTGACACCCGCACCCCAGTATTGTCTGGCCAACACTGACTGGTTTTACCAGGTAGTAAAGATGCCCCACTTGTGTCAGTGCCTGTGACAATGTGGAGAAGCCCAATTTCTCCACTTGTCATCCTTGTTATTTAGTAATAATAATGATAGATAATTTTATTGCATCCTTTCTGTGGGTCAGGTGCTCAAGAAGTTCACATGTTCTCACTGCTTTAATCCTCCCAGTGAATGTACAGGTAGATACTACTGTACTGGCAGATCCCAGCTTTATGGAGGTGGGTCTGACCCACAGAGAGGCTGAGTGACTTGTCCCAGCTCTCAAAGGATGGGAGCAGCAGAGCGGGACTTGAATTCGGAGCCTGGCTCCACCCTTCTCACCACTCGGTCCCCCATTCGGTTCGGCACTCATGGTCTCATGATGGTTACCCCCAAACCGTCAGAGAGCTGCCCTTCTCAGGCCTCCAGATCCGAGGAGGGCCTTGCTCCTGGTTCTCTTGGGAAGCACCTGCCTGGGCATCATATTCCTGGTGTCCCCATTATCAGACCTTTTGTACAGACCGGGCCAGGGGCCTGGAGGATGTTGCAGTCCCAAGATCTGCAGTGAGGTGTGTACTGACCACATTCCCTGAATCAGGAAAACACTGGCTCTTGGTGGCTGGACAGGTGGGCACTTAGAAGCTCTGGATAGGCCTGAAAGTCTCTTGGACACTGCTGATGACACACCTGAGGCATGCTCACATCCAGCAGAGACACTGTCTGGTGACAGTGGTGTCGGGGCTCCTTCTGCAGCTTGGCTCCCGGCTCTGGGTGTGAATCGAGCTCTGAGTCCCAGCCTTGCTTGCACAGAAGCCCCATTCTCCACCTGTCTCTAGACAGCTCTCTAGACACTTGAAAGTCCTGAATATCTCAGTGAGTGGCTGTTTGGCCAGATCAGAATCTGTGAGAGAGTGACAGTTAAGCTGAGAAATAACTGATAAAAATAAATCCAGAGAGGTCCTTCCAAACGGAGGAAACAGCCAGTGCGTATGCCCTGGGGCTGTAGGGCTTGGTGAATTGAAAGGCTGGAAATCAAGTACTGTCCTCATCAATCCAATGGTCAAGATGTTCACAGGATACCCAGTGTCACCCAATAGGGTGTGGGGGACAGAGGCACACCAGTCCTGCAGGTCAGAGTGTTGCGAGGGCACCAAATCCAGTTGTTCTGATGCACGTGGTCCACACACACTGAGCCCTCTGATGATGAATGAATGAATGAATGAATGGGCACTTCTAGTTACACGTGCTCCTGTGTAGAGGCTTTAGGTCATTTCTGTGACACAAGGAGGCATTTTGGATCTGACAATATAGGGCACAGAAATCTGCTTTGTGGGGCACTGTGCAGGGATGGGGAAAGGTCCCTTTGGCATTTTCAGGAGTGATTGTAGGAAAGTACTGACTTCAACCTGTTACTAAATCTGCGAAGTTAGTCTAGTTTCTGAAACGCTCCAAGCCTTACCGTTTTTTTAAACAAAAACAGGGATAAAATAATAAAATGCCACTGAACAAATAATGCAGTTATGAAGAATGCTAGGTCAGTTTTTGGTGAGGCTAAGAAAGTGTCCAGGTGAGTCCGAATAACCCAAAGTCCAGAGGTCCTGGAGTCCCATTGACAGATCCAGTCCAGGGCTGCCCATAGATGCTGTCAGCGGGTCCGTGTGCTCACCACCCTCCCTGTGATGCTGCAGACAGATTATGGTGTCCCAAAGGGTCCGCATCAATCTCTACCCAAACCAAGGGGTCTGTATGTGCTGTTGCCTCCAGAGCCCATCACCCATCTGAGGGCGCCGTCACCTGCCCTTGCACTTTGGACTCAACCCCAGCCTGAGGGTTGCAGTGAGAATCCATCCCTTCGGCACATACTCATCAAGAGAGCCTGGACAATGCTGGGGCTACAGTGGCAATAAGCCCTTGTCCTTGCTAACCAGGATCCCAGTGCAGAGGGGAGCAGGCAAGTTCCACACGAGAGCAAAGGGAGTCCAGAGTCACAACAACTGGGCTCCATAGGGAAGGGAGGGCATGTGTCCAATATGTGAACAGAGTCTAGAATTAGAAGCGCAGGCTGGAGGCCAGGACCTAGGAAGAGGAAGGGCATCAACAAAGGCTCACCCTGGGGATCCTGACAGGTACTGAGCCTAATCCCCTTGAGCCAAGGAAAGCACAGCCTTCTGCTCCCAATTCCAATGGCTTCTCAGTGACGTTCTCTCTCTACTCTTCTTCACACAGGGGAGGTGCACCAACTTCACCTTATGGAATCCCCACTGCACACAAATGTTCTGCAGCCCAAATATCTGCCTTCAACCCGGCCAGGAGTGCTTCCCCCTCAGGAACTGCTGTTCACATGGTCAACACCTCCCACCCATATGCTCTCAGTCACGCTCCAGGATGCTGCCGCTGATCCCTCCTACTGCCCGGAACCTCTGCAGAAGTACTTTGTCATTCCCACCCCCAGAGCCCAACATCTAAAGCATCAAAAACACAAAATTGTTAAGAGCCCCTTTATTACTAATTTGGACACATATATTGTGTTTTGGTTTACAGTCAAAAGGAGTTGGGATTTGTTGCTGATGAGCAAGAGAGTTTGTTACCTGGTGAGCACTGCTCCACTGTATGAGATGCAGCTCTACTGCTCCTGCCAGGACAAAGCACCCTGGTATCCTGTGGATGTAGACATGATGAGTCTCATTCCCCACAGACAGGCCTTCATCTGTCACCATGGGTTGAGATACGTGGGGTTTTAGCCAAAATATGCTCTTTCCAAAAAGCCCCAAATATCTTTGATGTATGAATACAGTCTGGTGTCCATTACTCACTTGCTGTTACTTAATCTCCTGGGCAAGTTACTTAATCTCCCTGTGCTTCAATTTCTCACTGAAAAGCTGGATAATGGTGTCGCCTCTACAGGGTGCCAAGAGGGTGATAGTAACTGCTGCCGTATGCTCAGAACAGTGCCAGGTCACTTGTAAAGACTCAGGGGCCC
Organism: Mesoplodon mirus; assembly: GCF_964341445.2. NCBI lineage: Eukaryota > Metazoa > Chordata > Mammalia > Artiodactyla > Ziphiidae > Mesoplodon > Mesoplodon mirus. The sequence continues at coordinate 39,877,718 of NC_138977.1, forward strand.
AGTAGTTAATGTCTTCCTCCTCTGCCCCAGGGAGGGAGAGGATGATGAGCTCAGAGACATCAAGAACTGTGCGGTGAGGACCAAGGTGTTAGAAGAAATCATGACTGGGCCTTTCAGCTATGGACACCAGGACTTGGGGTTGCCACACTTGAGAATTCTCTGTAAACTGCTGACCACGTGTAGGTTAACATCCAAGGCCACCACCCATGTAATCTCCAAGACACTGTCAAAAACAGGTCCTCAAACCTACCACCTCCTTCAGAAGTGTAAGTTCCCTTCCTGCACCTTAATATTTCTTATAATATTAAGGTAATTGCAGGGTCCCAATTTCCCACCAGCTCCTCTGATGACACAGACAGACCTCCCAATTTATCAGATCCCTCCTAAAGAATACTTTGAAAACATGATCAGGTTTCCTTCCACACTTACATGCTAGAGGACTATCAATAGGCAAGAATTCACTGTGAAAATCACAGAATATATATGTGAAGATGAAGCAACACATGGACCACAGAATCCAAGAAGGGAAGAAGAGACTGCTTACTCAAATACCAATGCACATACCAATGCAACAAACCAGGGACCATGAAGAATCAAGGAAACATGAGATGATGAAAAGAATAAACTCTCTAAAGAAACAGAGATCTATGGACTCTTGTAGAGAGAATTCAAAATAATCTTCTTGAAATAGTTTAGTGAAATACAAGAAACACACATAGACACACAACTTCATAAAATTCAGGAAGAAAATGTATCAACAAAATGAGATGTTCAACAAAGTAATAGAAACCATCCAAAGAACAACTGGAAACTAGAGCTGAAGAATACAATGACTGTACTGAAGAATATACTAAAGAGATTCAACAACAAACTCGAGCAAGCAGAAGAAAGAATCAGTGAACTAAACGATAGGTCACTTGAAGTTATCCTGCCACAGGAGTGAAAAGATAAATTGATTTAAGAGTAAAGAAACACTATGGGACATTACAAACAGAAACAAGAGTGAATTCTGGGAGTCCCCTATGAGAAGAGGAAGAGAAAAAGTATGTTTGAAACAAAAGACTTGAACACTTACCAAACATGGAATGAGAGATGTACATCCAAATTGATGAAACACAAAGAATCCCAAATAAGTTGAATCTGCAATGGCTATGGGAAATCACATTGTACGTAAATTGTCTATGGTCAAAGACACAGGGAATTTTGAAAGCAACAAGAGAAAAATGAGTCACCACATGTAAGTCACCACCATAAGAATTTAGAGGGACTTCCCAATACAAACTTTGTAGTCCAGGAGAGAGAGGGGTGATGTATTCAAGTATAGAAAGAATAAAAAAATTCTGTTGAAGAATATTGTACCCCGCACATCTGTTCTTCAGAAATGAAGAAAGAGATTGAAAATATATCTAAACAAAGAATACTGAAAGAGTTCATCACCAGAAGACCTGCTATAAAAGAATTTCGACAGGAATTTCATCAAGCAGAAATAAGTGAATAACAGTTAGCATTGTGAAAACATAAGAAGTTTGTAAAACTCACCGCTAATGACACATATTGTCAAAATCAGACCCTGTAATCTTGTAACTTTGGTGTGTAATTCACTTAGAACACTAGTTAAGAGTTTAAAATGTATTAAACAACCATAACTACAATAATATCTTACTGGATATGAAACATTAAACTATATAAATTGCCATATTGATAACCTAAAATGTGTAGGATGGAGAAATAAAGGGAAAATCTATGTATGCTATCAATGTTGTTATCAGCTTAGAATAGGATGTTATAAATATATTTTAGGTAGGCTCCATGATAACCATAAAGAGAAAACCTCTGGTACATATAAAAAAGATGATAAAAGAGGAATCTAAGCATACCCGCTACAAAGAGTCATCAATTCGCAAAAGACAGGAAGATAAGCAGCTAGGGAAAATGGACCTATAAAACACTTGAAAAAATTAACAAAATGGCAATTGTAAGTATTTACATATCAATAATTACTTTAAACATAAAAAAAATTAAATTCAATAGAAACACATAAAATAGCTGAATGGATCAAAAACAAAAGAGAGGTCCAGAAATATGCTCCCCACTATAGAATTACTTTAGTTTTAAAGACACCCAAAGACTAACAGTCATGGAATGGAAAAAGATACTCAACCAAATGGTAACCAGAAGACAGCATTGATATCTATACTTACATCAGACGACATAGACTTTGAGCTAAAAATGCTCCATGGACAAAGAAGGTCATTATATAATGATAAAAAAAAAAAAAGACAACCCATCAAGAAAATATTGCAATTGCACATATATATATGCACTCAATATCAGAGCACCTAAGTATATAAAGCAATTATTAACAGAACAAAAGGCAAAAAAATAACACAAAAATAAGTGAGGACTTTAATAACCACTCTAAACAATGGAAGGATCATCCAGATAGAGAAATGATAAGGAAGCAGCAGACTTGAACAAAATTATAGACCAAAAGAGACCTAAAAGATATACACATTTCATTTCATAAAACAGCAGCAGAATATACAATTTTCTCAAGCACCTATGGACCATTTTCTACGATATGTCATATTTTAGGCCACAGGCAAGTCTCGATAAATTTATGAAGACTGATATCATGCCATGCATTTTCTCCAACTACAGTTGTATGAAAGTAGGAATGAATATCATGAGGAAAGCTGGAAGATGCTAAATTACATGAAAATTAAACAACGCATGCCTGAGCAACCAGTGGACCAGAGAAGACTTTTTTAAAAACAAACAAATATCTTGAAAAGGCAAACACAGTATGTAAACCAGATCATGCAGTATGTAACAAAAACATTTCTAAGGAGGAAATTTATAGAAGTAAATCCATATTTTAAGGGAAAAAATATTTTAACCTAAAGAACTATTTTAAAAAGCACAAAGTTAGTAGAAGGAAGAAAATAATAAAGATTGGAGCAGAAATAAATGCAAAGCAAGAAAACAATATAAAAGATTAACAAAATGAAGAGTTAGTTTTCTGGAGAACATAAACAAAATTGACAATAGTTTAGACTAAGCAAGTAAAAGAAAGAGAAACCAAATTGATAAAATTATAAGTGAAGGAGAAGACATGAAAACTGATATTACCAAAATTAATTATAAAACTCTACTATTTAACAACTGTACATCAACAAATCAGACAATATTGAAGAAATGGGGAAAGTCCTAGACAGTACAATCCACCAAGACTAACTCCTGAAGAAACAGAAAATCTTAACAGACCAATAATGAGTAAGGAGATTCAATTAGTAATCAAAAACATTCCAACAAAGAAAAGCTCAGAACCAGATGGTTATACTAGTACATTCTACAAATGTTTAAAGAAGAATGAACAACAACCTTTCTCAAGCTTTTCTGCAAAAAATGAAGAGGAAGAAACACTACCAAAGACACTTTACAAGGCCAGCACTACCCTGAATCCAAAGCCAGAAAAGGACATTTAAGAAAGGAAAACGAGAGACCAATATCCCTGGTGAATATAATGGAAAAAATCTCAACAAAGTACTAGTGAACCATTTAAAGGATCATACACCATAATCAAGTGGGATTCTACCCTGGAATGCAAGCATGGTTCAACATACGGAAAACAATAAATGTGATACATTAATACATTAAAGGATGTTCAACATCCTACTCATTAGGAAAATGCAAATCAAAACCACAATGAGATATCACCTCACACCTTTTGGAATTCCTAGCCAGGTGCACTGATGGGTGGAGATGCTTGGAGGGATCCATGTCAAAAGCCCATGTCCTCACTGCAAGGGGTCTATAAAATGTACATTTAGCTTTTCCACCACTACAGTGCAGGAAAGCCAAGTAGAAGGGATGACATACACAGGTTGATTGAACCAACAGACAGAACCTGTCACTGTGGCATTGAGTACAGCTCACCACATGAAGAGGCTGAGGGGACACATACATGCAACTCTGTCCCCCAAAAGTGTCCTCTCTCCCCTCAACTCTCTTTGAGTAAACAGTGTTTTGGTGGCATGTGGCCAGTGGTCGGTCAGAGCCAGCTCATAGTGCCTTGTGAGATTTTCAGGAATTTTGTGAGCTAGCTGTTTTAACACAGGCATTATCAAAAACCACATTAAGTAAACTATTAATAAATTATAGAAACACAATAAATATCCCAAACTCACCACTTCCTAATTCTTTTACTAGTTTTCACTATTGAATATCTTGCTGCCGATGGTGCCACAACTGTTGGGCCTGTATGTGGGCTGTGGTGCCCTGCTCCTGTGCATTTCTCCCCCACTCCACATCGAATGACATCAAGTCAGCCATGATGGGGGCATCTATGGCATATGCTATAAATCGGGGCTTCATTTCTTGGTTCATTGTTTATCTGGACTTAAGAATGTGAGGGTGAAAAGTTAATTCAGTTTAAACTAAACATTATGTCCTGTCTGAATTCTTGCCATTGTGATTAGTGCCAAAATTTGAAAGAATATTCTTCGACTGTTAAACTATTCTCTATTTTGAAAAAGACATCACTCAAAGCACTGAGAAACAAGTGAAATTTAGACAGCTGTCTTCATTGTTTCATTTTCATGTTAACTTTACCACAAATGAAAATACCGTCTGACATTCCTGTTGTAACTACATGCTGAGAGCCAATTATTAAACATTTACCAGCACACCACCCATGAGACCCAAATAATTTGGAATTCTGGGCACTGGAATACCAGAGACACCCTCCTGGTATTAGAAAGGGGGCAGGAAATCCTCCAAAGGGCAGGAAGAAAATAGAATACCAAAAGAGAAGTCAGAGGGAACTGCAAAAGCAGGTGCAAGGCAGTTAAAAGAGTAAGAATTCAATCACGAGTGTTTTGCAAGGACTGTTTATGAGCAAGGCATATGGTCCAGACACAGAAACCCATTCCATATCTCTTAGGGGTGATTTTCATTCATTTATTCAACAAATACAAACCTCTGCTCAGCCTGTAGATAAAAAGATGAACACAGTGGAGCCACCACTGCACATTCAGTAAGAGGAAGAAAGCCTAGTTATAGTAGGATCTCCTGAAGCCTGTGTTAACGGTGTGAGGAAACTGTTGTAGGATCAGGGATGAATAGTCACTAATAATGTGCTACCTAAGAAATGCCCCGTCAAGGAGGTGACATTAGCTCTGGAGTTTGACGGATGAATAGGAGTTTTCCAAGAAGCAATGGTGAAAATAGCACAGGCAAAGGAGGTCTAGGCATCCTCCAGTCATGAGGAAAATGTTGAGGGACACAAGTTTAGTAGGACACAGAGCCACCCCTAAATGATACCCTTCTATTCATACTAAGCCATCCAGACCCAGCTGTGACTCCATCCCCACTGAGTGCGTCAGGGGAGGGAAAAGGAAGAGGGTCAGAGTAAGAGCCATCCACTTGCACAGCTTTCTCTACAGACCTCAGAACAGCTTACCTTCATTAACCCTCATGTCCTCAGGCTCCCCTGGGAGGTGGGAGCAGGCATCCAGCCCCCATCTGATGCCCTGCCCGGGTCACAGTGCAGATGGCGGGCTGAAGGTACTCATAATCGCCTGCCAGATAGAGCAGGTAGAGCAGGGGCGCAAGTCAGGGGTCCTGATCCCCAGTGCAGAGACTCACAAAAGTTCTGCCCACACTCCAGGGGCCAGTACCTAAACTGAAGGCTGAGAGAGGACTACTTTTATCCCCAGTAGAAATTAGAATCCAGCGCTATGCCCTCCCACATCTAGCAAATTGATCCTGTGTGAGGGCTGCCAGGTTTGCTGTCAGCGTTGCAGAGCCAAAGCTCAGGGTGTGTGGAGCCTGCTGGGGTCCCAACACTGTCCTTGCTATTACCCAGCCTGATCCTCTCCTCCTGGAGAAAGACTGCGTGTCTGTTTATCTGTGTACCCCACAGGGCTTCATGAGGTGGCAAGTAGCACACTCTCAGGAAGTGTTGGCTGCAGCGGACTTAAGGGCACTCTTTTGTACCCAGGTTCTCAAACCAGCAAGTGGGAAGGCAGGATTACATGCTAACTATGAGAGAAAAGCAGACATCCGATGGTTTGGTTTGAATTTATGCTGCCATCATCCTTCCTAAGAACACCTAATTTCAGTTTGAGGGGATTACTAGAGTCGCTGAAACAGCTCAAGCCCTGTATTTTTCCAAGATTAGTTCTCCAGTCCTCCCTTTGATGCTGGGATCTGTTCTCTCCTCTCCCATCGCTTCTCACCCTCACCAAAACCTTCTAACTCATCTTCTTGACTAAGGTGGCCAGAGTCGGTCTTTGTTGTTGCTATCTAAAGAACCCAGACTGCTATAGATGCAGCAACTCACCCTGACTCAGAGCGCAATGCCACCTGCTCTCACCTTCAGGATTCCATCACAGAGGAGGGACCACACCGCACAACTCTGCCACCCAGAGGCCAGGCTAGGTACTGCCCCACATCTGTCAGCATCCAGGCAGCAGCTGCTGTACTCACACAAGGCTTCCACCAGTCAGTCTGGACTTGGTTGACAACTCTAATATGCTTGCACCCTGATTCACAGCAGATGATTTTCCTTGCTGCTCTGCATGCCACCTTTCCTCACAAATCATCAGATGTGCTTGGACACTTTAAACCCCTGGACACAGGAGCTGTGGCAGCACAGGTGACCAGAGGGGAAAAGCTGGACGGTAACATCCAGACATGGTGGGTTGGGTCTGGAGCTGTTCCTGTTGCCTGCTCCCACACCTGGGGGCAGCTATCTATCCACCAGGCCCTGCCCCTGCACCAAGTGTGGGTCTCCCTCTCCACTCTCCTGAAGTGACCACAACTGTTCTTCACATGTTCATATACTTGCTTCTGCTCTGCTCACCTGTCAACTGTCAAATGCCCTCTTGGGACAACCTTTTTGGCACTAACAGGTGAATCAGCTTCTGCTTTGCCCTTTAGGCGCTCACGGCTGCAGGGGAGACACACAATGGCCATAAGTGAGGGTGGCACCCAGGAGGAAAGGGAGCCATCAGCCCTTCTGGGAAGACATTCATCCCTGCCCTTCCCTGATCTGCTCCACCAGCAAGTTCTTGAGGCTTGCAAACCCATCTTCAAGCGCCCCCTCAGCTTGTGAGAGGTTTGCTGGACCACACTCAGCTGAGTGTTCCGAGTTTTCATCATTAGCAAATACGTCTCCTGAGCCCGGGAGGACCGTGAGGAGGGGACAGCTCCGCTCCCTCCTCACAGGAACATCACTTGAGTCCAACTTAGCTCCTTCCTCTCGCCCCGCCTCCTGCCCCACCTGTAAAAGGAAGCACAGGGGCCTGCCCTCCTTCTCACTATCTTGGCAACAGGAGTCTGTGACAGATGTTTTGCATATGTCACCTCCTTCCATCTTCAACACACCTGGAGGGTCATCACCCTCTTTCACAGATGAAGAGGACCCAAGTCCTGCAATACTAAGCATCTTGCCCCATGTCGCCTGCAAGGATGAGGCGCAGCTGGGATTGAAACCCAAGTGTGTGTCCCCAAGCCTGCTTTGCTTGCACTGGCCATGTCGCCCTCCCAGAGCCCCCAGAGGTAAACAACAAGTCAACCATGTGACCCAAACACCAAATGAGGGCATGTTGAGGGTTTAGGTCTCCTTTTCCTGCCTTCTTTCCAACTTCTCCCAAACTTTTACCCCATCAAAAAGTCACATTCTAGGGCTTCCCTGGCGGCACAGTGGTTGAGAGTCCGCCTGCCGATGCAGTCCGCGAAGATCCCACATGCCGTGGAGTCGCTGGGCCCCTGAGTGATGGCCACTGAGCCTGCGCGTCTGGAGCCTGTGCTCCGCAACGGGAGAGGCCACAACAGTGAGAGGCCCGCGTACCGCAAAAAAAAAAAGAAAAAAAAAGTCAGATTCTATGTCTAACCTCTGAGCTTTTAACAGCTCCTGAGGAAACACATGCCAGTGTTACCCTTCATCCCACTCCTGTGTGACCCTGGGTTTCATTTGCCATTTTATCCTCAAAAGATGTCCAAACTGTGCCACAAGGGGCATCTGAGTCTCTCCTAACATCCTGTCCAGACTGATTCCTCAAAGGAGATGCCATTGACATCAGAGATTAATGACAGCCAATGTTCCTAGAAGAGACAGAAGTGGCCATATCAATCCAGTGAGTGACCCTGAACTGACTATTCCATCTCTCTCAGCCTCAGTTTCCCATCAATAAACTGGGGTTGGGCTAACTTATCTCCACAGACCTTTCCAAATCTACCAACGTATGACTCCAGCTGGGATGAAGCTGGAGTAATTACTTTTTTAAAACTCAAAACCAAAAATAGAATTAAGAAATAATAAAAGATATTTTTTAAACCCTGATCATAATACTAAGAAATGAAATACAGCAATGTATAAAAAGGGCAATACATCAAGACCAATTAGGGATCACCCCGGAAATGCAAGTCTGATTCAGGTTTGAAATATCAATAGAATTGACCACATCAGCAAAATGGAGAAGGAAAACATGATTATCTCAATGAATGAAGAAAAAAGTTTTCATAAGTTCAAGTCCAGCATCATAACAGGAACAGCCTGACAAAAGGCATCCGCACACATTCTCTCAGCTAACCTTACCCACAGTGGTTCAATGGGGACAGCTTCTCCCTGAGATCTGGCACTTGACAAGGATGCCCTCTCTCCCCCCGAGAAGGTCCCTGTATCAGTGTGGGGAGGATCCTGTGCAGTTGCTTTTCTGATAGAAGCCGACTCTCAGAATCATCAAGAAGTGTGTGATGAGGACAGGGGTGTAAGAAAAGTCATGACTGGGACTTTCAACTCTGGGTACCAAGACATGGGGTTCCTATACATGAACATTCTCTGTAAAAGCCTGCTAACCACATGTAGGTTCACATTCCAAGCTCACCAAGCACATAAACCTCAAGAATTAATTGGAACAGGCCCTGACACCTGTTACCTCCTTCAGAAAGGACCCTAAGTCTCTAGAACTGAAGACCAATCCCATTAGTAATGAGAAGAATGCAAATTAAGACCAAAAAGAGATGCTGAATCGATAGGAAAATATATAAAAATAGGACAATACCAAGTGTCATGAAGAATATGAAGCAAGGAAAACCTAATAGGCTATTGGGAGAAGTACACTAATTAATTGTCTCAATTCCAAAACACCATTTATTTAAAATATCCCATTATTTTAAATACCACTCCCAAAATGCTTTAGATCACTTCCAATTTATGGTTTACGAATTGAAATAGCTAAGCTTACTAGAGAAGGATTTTAGCATATAACACTCTTCTTTTATGCATATAAAAATGAAGGTAATAAAATCAATTGGTTAAGGTATTCTAAAAAGTTTTACATTCACAGTCTTGGCTTTTTAATCACTTTTGACTTAGCGTTGTGTATGCCCACATAGAACAGAGACAAACCATTGCCACTCAGCCTTCTCTGATTTCTGGTCACAGAACCCAGGAGAATAATAAAATAGTTCTTGTTTGATGCGACTGAGTTTGGGGTGATTTGCTACACAGAAGAAGATAACTGCAATGTCTCTCATTCACAAAGGACTTTGACATCCTTACGGGCCTTCCTCCACTTGTAGACCCTTCCATCCACTGGGTCACACGAGTGACCACTGCAGCACTCTAGGCTCCCAATTCCTTGACCCAACAGTGATGCCCTTATCTAAGTCACCTCAGCTGCCTTCTTGCAGTTGACAGAAAGGCAGGGTTTCCCAAGGAATTTAATGGCCACCTGAGAGGGATTGGGATAAAGAACAAATGGACACTTCATCTTACTCCCACCCATGCCTCCCCACTGGGATTGTCAATAGCAGGACACTGAGCAGACTTGCGGCTCACAAAGCCCCCATGCCAACCTTCCTGTCCATCATAAGGGACATCACAGAGGAGGATTATGCAGGTAGTGAGGACATCCCCCGAGGCCAGCCTCTTGCCTCTTCTGCCCTGAGGGCAGATACCAGGGGAGGCTTACAGCACAGTGCACCTTAGTGAAAGGGCTGGAGGAGGAGTGGTTCCTGGGAACCAGTGGAGGTAGCACATGCCCCAGCCTGAGATGGCCTGAAGTGTCCAGGGTCCAGTGGGACCACGGGGGCTGGCCAAGAAAATGGGGAATGTTGGGCCCAGGATGCTGGGCTCCATGCTCTTCCTGATGCTGGCGCTACAGCCTCTACAGCTGTGCCCAGGGAGATCCCTGCACCACCTCCCAAACAACAGAAGCTTCCACCTGGGCACCAGCCATCACAGAAACAACTGGGACAAGCTGAAATCCTGCGAGGGTGCCTTTGACCGGTACTTCAGAGTGGACGCGTGAGTGGCTCTCCTGCCTGGCCCGGGTGCTCCTCAGGGCACCTCTGTCCACAGGACCACTGATGACTGGAAGTAGTCCAAGGGAACCCAGCCTCTGACAGAGGGGAGACAAGAACAGTCTTGATTAGACCCAAGGAACACACCTCTGTGGCCTCCTTGTTCCTGAGTTAGAAGTAGTGCCCCAGCCCTTTGTTCCCGGGAACATTTATATTTGGAAAGTAAACAAAGCACCATAGAGTTTCTGGATGGTTGTCAGTCTCTCCATCAGCTTGACCTGGATCTGTGACCTGCACGTCCCTTAAACAGCTCGAGGGGCAGGTGATTGCTAGAAGCTGTCTTGTCAGCACTTGGAAGAAGCTCACTGGGATTTCTGGGTTTCTTTGGTGTTTGTTTTGTTTTGTTATTTACCCGAATGACTTCTCTTTTTCCTGGGCCCCAGGGAGATTGCTATGTCATCTGTTAGGCATTCTCCTAGTGTCACTGCTTAGAAAGTCCTTTGCTTTGCTGGTTCTAAATGTTTTGCTTCTTTCTTTGACAACTTGGAGACCCACGTTGCAGTTTGTGTGCACATGAGGAACAGTTGGGTCTGTCTGCTTGTGGCCTTGGGAAACCTGGGTTGTACATTTTGTACCTTCTGGCCCTCAAGGAAGGAAAGGGAGGGGCGTGTCCTCAGACTGGACAGATTGCCTAGGTTCCATTTTCAACTCCTCTGTGGGGCTGAGGATACATTTTACTCATTCAGTAGTAACAGTGGTATGGTTCCCAATATCACTGAAGCACTTTATGGTCCCCAGAGCCCCTTACTGCACATCTGTCATCCTCAAAACATTCTGGGAGGTAGAGTAGGGAAGGTATTTGCTTATGCAATCAACTGGAAAGGAGGAAAGCTCCTAGACATTGGATGAAGTAGCCCAGAGGCTAGTGGGTGTGACAGGACTGAGTCTTGCTGGATTCTGCAAAGGGGAAAAGGAGCTGACAGTTTCCAAGGATGGGCCCTAGGCACCCATTTCCCATCCCCAGGCCATCAGTGAGGAGTAAGCCTAGAGCATGGCTACAGTGGGATAGGCCAGGCTTATCTGAAAGCACAGCACACTCCTCACCCTCACCCCCTTCAGGCTCCTCAGTCTCCATCCTGGCACTAAAGTTAAAGACAATGGGAGCAAAAAACTTGAAGGAGACCAGGAAGGGCCTGCAGTTTTCCCTGCTGGTGGGTATCATGATGTCAGGACAGCAGTGTCCCAGGCCTAGTTTGCAGGCTGATGAGAAAAAAAACGGTAATAAAACAGTCTGAGTAACACATGCTCCCTGGCCTGAGGCCAGGGTACCTGTTGGGTGTCCATACGTGAGGGACAATGAGAGCCAACGTGTCAGAAGCACTAGAGGCGTTTCTAACCAATGAATTCTCCCTCTTTCCTTGTCTTAAAGCCCCAAGTAAAATGATCAACCATCCTGGTTTGCCACCCAAAGACCCTCATCCCCCTGCACATGGGTCTGGTTGTTTACCCTCCCCAGCACTCATACTGATGAAAGTCACCACCAGGGTGACCCACTGAGGTCACTGAGGGAGTGTGGCAGCCTTTCGGTACCTGGGATGGGGAGGATTTGCCAAAGTGTCTGCTGGAAGCTCAAGAGGCAGAAACACTGCCCACTGGATGGATGTGCCTCATCCCTCCGACTCAGGTCTTCTTGGTTTTCAGGTCACAGAAGGCGAACGATATTTGGAAGGACATTTACATAGTAGTGGATGAAATATTGGAAAAGTACACAAAGTACGGCTAGTGTTTTCTTCTGCCGGGCAGGGTACATAGCTCTTTAGACTCGGTAGTCACAGAGGTCCCTTTGGTCGGGAGCACAGAATCCAGGGGGGTGTTCTGAAGCAGAAAGGACAGATCACGCTAGTTCCATCAGGTCTCAGCAGCTTTCTTGGCTCCTGCCTGGGGTCAGGCCACATTGTAGGGGACACAGTCTGCCCTTGAGGACCGCACAGATTAATAAACAGGCAAACCAGTAACCAAACACCCAGTTAAATTGTGCCAAGGGCTAAAAGAAAAGTGAAAAGGAATTTCTAGTAACTTCAAGGAAAAAGCAAGTATTCTTATCTTTTGAAAGTCAAGTATGACTTTCTAGGGGATGTGGAATTTTGAACGAGATCCTAAAGAATGGGGAAAAGAGGGTAGAAGAATGATCAAGGAGATTTCTTGTGGAGTGAGTGGTCTATTGGACTGGAGAGTACCGTTAACTCAGGGAAGGCTGAGAGATGAGTCTAGACAGAGCACTGTGGAGCCAAAACCACTGAGGCTCATAATGCCAGGCCAAGGGGCTTAGAATTCCGCTGTAATTGGGAGCTCTAGATGATTCTTGAGCAAGTGTCTGATATGATACATGAGGTCCTCCAGGTAGTAAAGTCTGATAAGAGTGCTTAAAATGATTTGCAACAAGAGCCAAGAGCAGTAGAGAGCACAGCTAGGGACCTATGGTAGCCACTGAGAGAAAAAATAATGAGGGTCAATGGGGCAGAAGACAGTGGAGGGAGAGAAAAGAGAGGGATGTGTGAAAGGCTGAAAAGAGGTAGAATGACTTCTTTGAGATGGGCAGGACATGGGGAGGTGGGCAAGGAGAGAAAAGGGGTGAGTCTCAGAGAATTTTACAGTAGAAAAGAGGCCAGTTGGGAGGCTCATGCAGAAGTACATGAGTATCTAACTTCTTGTGCATGCCTCTGTGTGTGTGTGTGTGTGAGAGAGAGAGAGAGAGAGAGAGACAGAGAGACAGAGAGATTTTGGGGGGTTGGGAGTATAAGGAGGGATCAGGAAGGCCCCACACCTCCACAGGCCTCAGAATCCTTTACTAAGTTATAGGAACTTCCAGTGTTCAGGAAACGAGTCCCCGAAGCAAAACACTTGGAATGGGAGCTGGGAAATTCACATGCACCCCCTTGCTGGTTGCTTGTTGACTTTGTCTTCATACTTCTCCAGCCCTAACCTGCGGGTGTCCTTCATCACCTACTCCACACTGGTTCACACCCTCATGAAGCTCACCTCAGACAGGTAAGTACTGCTTGAATACCCCAAAGCAGGCCTGGTGGGAGTGCTCACAGGGAAAAACAGGGAACTGAGGGGTTCCCTGAGACCTCATGTGGACCCACAGGGAGCAGGCTGGGCCGTCCTGGGCTCCCCTCAGAGTCCACTCTGACCCCCAGCCCCGGCTCCATAGCTCCCACTGACCCCTGGCTGTGCTGGCCCTGGCAGACCCCGTGTTGCTAGACCATCTCCGCCCCCACTAAGCCCTGCCCTCCGCCTGTCCTGTGTCCTCTCAGCGCTCTTCCCTTTTCTGAGAACTGGCTCACTGCAAGGACGCCCGGGACCTGGTGGAACAGACGTGTGGGCCCTTTGTGAACACTGGCCTGTGTTGGGCACCTGCTCTGTGTGTCACTCTCTGCTCTGGGCCAGTGGGGCAAGAGGGGAGGCACAGTCAGAGCCAGGAGGGAGGGGTGGGCAGTGCGGAAGTGCTGGAGCTTCAGTGGAGAGGAGCTTGGTCCCTTGGTGGGTCTGAGACAAGGGAGCCCATGAGTGTGGGCTGGGGTGCGGGAGGGAAGCATGACACACCAGCATCCTAGGTGGGCCGTTAGGAGGGCCCAGCGATGTGCCCAAAGCCCTGGAGGTGGGAAGATATGGAGCTCCTGAGTAGCCGGGAGGTTCCGATGCTCATGATGCAGATGATCGGAACCTAGGGAGTGTGTTGGTACCAGTGCGTGGACACAGCATTCCCCATGCCTGGCTCCCAGGAGAAGCAGGGGCTGTGCTTTCTGTTAGGTGAGCTAGGGGAAGGTGTAGTTCTGTGTGTCCCTGTCTTCTGCATTTCAGGGAGACCTGAGTGAGGTTGAGGTGGAAGACAGCAAGTCAGTGGGGGGCTGTCAGGCAGGTGGCAGAAAGAGAGGCGGGGGCTGGGCAGGGGCCTCTGGGGGAGGAGCTGCCTGTGGGAGACAGGAGGACCACTGCCTCCTCCAAGGCAGGGGTTCAGAGCCTGAACCAAGGGAGCTGTGGGGAGGCTCTTGAGGGTCTCCGGTGTCCTCTCTGGAAGTGGAGGTGACGAAGTCTTCCTCAAGGGAAGATGTCAGAAGTGGGAGTGGGCTCAGGGGAGTGAAAAACGGGGTGGAATCTTAAGAAGCAAAGGGCCTGATGAGGGCATAAGCAGCCTAGTGCACAGAGCTGGGAGTAAGGATGGGGTGGGGGGGGGCTGCCCAAGAAAAAGGCCCGCTCAGGCAGGAGTGAAGCCTGGCCAAGCTCAGTCCCAGGTCAAAGGCTGGGGAGAGATGAGAGCTCCAGCATATTTGGGGGTGCTGACAACAAAACAGAAATCATCCCAAAAGTGTCAGGAAGAGGGGAGGGTGTTTGTGCTGGGGTGGGCAGGGCCTGGTGTGGCCTCCACTGGACCTGGGTCACAGCCTCCTCAGCTCCTGGGCTGGGTCAGGCAGGGCAGGGCCTGGGGCTCTCAGATCGCACCTCACGGCAGAATTCCTTCTGCGCAAGGCAAGAGCCAGACTTCAGGGACCACGTTCTCCTTAGACTTGCTGTGACAGCTCAGCCCATCACACTGGATTAGCCTGAACTTAAGCCCCACCCCTGGTGTGTCCCAGTCCCATCCCCTGCTATCTGTTTTAACAGATGCCAACAGCCCATCCCCATGGCAGCCTGGGGTTACTGCTCTTCCCCCTGCATGGACAGGCCTCAGGCCTCTTTTCTAGGTTACGGTCTATTTCTTCAGGAGCACATGAAGCCCAGGAGCCCTACACTCTAATGCAGCAGCTTGACTACTTGCTTTATTATTGATCCAGAGGGGGAAGTGGCTTGGAGGGTCCAAGTCCACCTCAGGGGTCTGTGGTAGGGGAGGAGGGGACAGGGCAGGGGTATCAGCAGAGTGACCTTTCCACACTCAGCCTTGCCTGTTGGAAGGTGATGTGCCCTCACCAGGGACCCCTTAGGTGCCAGCAGTACCGCCAGTCACACTGGGGGTGCTGATTTCACACGTGTGTATCCATGGGTGCTCCCCACTCACCATGGACGGTCAAGGCAGGGCCCTTGCTGAGTCCCCTGAGGTCTGCATGCCTGAGACAGGGATGAGCACATTGAAAGCCAGGCCCTACCCATGGGACCAGCAAAGCAGCATCCTCCACACCCGCTGAATGGGGGACAGAGAAGCGTTGACCAAGGCCTGTCAGTGTCAAAGACACAGGCAGAGAGGTCACCACAGGGCCACTTGTGTCCTCTCTGGTCCAGGCAGGTCTCCACAGGGCAGAATGGCACCAGGTCAAGTGGTCTGTTTTGTAACGGTCAACCCTCATTCCTCCTCAACCCCCTTTACTGTTTTTTTTCAGAAATGAAATTCGTGATGGTCTCAGCAGACTTCAGAATATAGTACCTACAGGAACCAAACACATGCAGGAAGGATTTAAAAAGGTACGGATCCTCTGAGACTTTCTTCTGCTTTATCAAGTTCTTAGAGTATTTTTGGGTCATCTCACTGCCCTTCACCAATTTCCTTCATTTTGTTGCAGGCAAATGAGCAGATTCAACAAGCTAACTCAGGAGGTAAGCTGCCTGCTGACGTCACTGTGCTCAGGTTGGACAGAGCCAGGCGCGGGGCTCAGCGAGGGCTGGTGCAGAACCCCCTTGGCCAATTCCTAGCGCTGACGTAGGAGCGAGTCCCTTGACCTCTCTGGGCTGCAGGTTCCTCCTCTGCACAGTGAGGAGGAAAACCACCCCCAGGGATGCTTCCGAGAACCACATGGGATCATGCATTACATTCCTGGTTCTTACTAGATATCAAGTGCTTGACCTATGGTTGGGCTGCATGAAAAAGAAAAGAGAAATTCCAGGGACGGCGAGCAGACGGGGTTCAGTTTAGGGAACAGAGACGTTGGTGTCCCCCTGGCTGCCCACACTTTGTCCACCACAGCTCTGGCTCTTCCTCCTTTCCCTTGAGCCTCGTTCCTTTGGTCGACTCTCATCCTTTGACTGTGCCTCTGACTGTGGAAATCGCTGTACTTGGCCCAGATCAGCTGCATCGAAAGTGTAGGGTTGTAGCCCTCGTCAGGAAGGATGCATGGGCTGCTGGGGAAAGGCTGGGAGCTGGGCAGGGGCTGCTGCCCAAGCACCTTGACTTCGAGTTCTGAATAGCAGGACCCACAGAGCCAGCAGGAGTGCCTGCCGGCGCCGCCCAAGACAGAGCCCACTTTCCCCCAGACCCAGGGGGATGTCTTGTGCAGTCAGTCAGCTGTTCCTCCCTGTGCTCACCTGAGAGGCTTGTCCTCGTCCAGTGAAGTAGCTGCAGTTGCCTTTCAGGGCAAAGGCTGTGCCACCTGCCCATAGTGAAGGTCCACTAGGAAGGGCTCTGATCCGGTCTCAGGCTCCTCGTCTGTCAAGTGGGTTCTGGGCTGAGTCCCCTTCTCCCTCCCGGTGCTCTGGGTGGTGGGTACTCAGGTCAGGGTGGCCTCTCCGCAGGAGGAGGAGGTGTGGGAGGGAGCAGTGCTGTGGGCCTGGCAGCCAGAGGCAGCTCACTCCAGGTGCCTTGCTGACCAGGCCACTCCCTGCTTCTTCTGCAGAAAACAAGGTTCCCTCTATGATTATCTCCTTGACCGATGGAACCCTGGAGGAAGCGCCGTTTGAAATGACTAAGGAAGAAGTAAGTCCAGACCATCATTACCAGCTTTGTGCTCCGCCTGTTTTGTGAATTGTACTTAACGCTTTTTTCCTCTTAGGCTGACAGGGTTCGGAAAATGGGAGCAACAGTATACTGTGTGGGTGTAAAAGACTATCAGAGAGACCAGGTAATTCAGAACAGGTAACCAGTGCCACTCTTGAGCCCTGTTGGGGAAATCTGTCAAAGGCAGCTGTCCCAGGGTCTCCGAGAGGATGGCCCTCCACCCACCCCAAGTGTCTGGACACCAGGTAGCCACTGCAGATGAATATCAAGTGTTGGGTAAACCTGCCCACCAGGGGTGTGGATGGAGGAGCTTTCCACTCCCTAAGGGTGGGCTGCTAGCAGATGCCAGCGTGTGGCCTTGAAGTCCAGCATGGCAGGCGACAAGAGCCTGTCTCCTGGGATGGGACCTGCCGCGTCCTCAACCCCTGACTGTGTGCCAACCATCTCCTCTCTGCTGTAGTTATTGGACATTGCAGACAGCCCGCATCACGTCTTTGGAGTGGACCAAGGCTTCAAGGCTCTTAAATACATCATTGAGCCAGTGAGTGAGGGCTGGACGTGAAAAGTGGGAACGGGTCGCTTCTCGCCAAGCCCCCGCATTCAAGCCCCTGCCCCTCATCTCCCTATTCTAGCTCGGAGCTAAGTCCTGTATTGAAATTACAGCTGTGGAGCCTTCCAGTGTCTGTACAGGAGGTAAGAGCTGGAGTGCTGTTTTAAACACAGGGGTGTGTGTTTGTGTGAGTTGTGAATGTGCCCAGTGTGCGTTGTGGGTGTGCTGTGAGCACATGATTTCACTATGCGTGGGGTGTGCGTGTAGTGTGTATGGTGTGTGTGAGTGTGGTGTCTGAGTGTGTGGGGTGACTGTATGGAAATTGTGGGCATAGGACTACATCGGGCATATAAGGGAATGTTTATGTGAGGCGTGTATGCCAAGTGTTGGGGGTGCGTGTGTGTGTATTTGTATAATTACTTCTTTCTTCCAGTGTTACTGAGATGTAATTGACATACAGTTCTGTATAAGTTTCATGTATGCCATAAACTGACACAAAAATATTGCAAAATGATAAGTTTAGTGTACATATTTTTTAAACTCAAAACCAAAAGTTTAATGAAGTAATAAGAAAAACTTTATTTTAAAAAACCTCAACAAATCACTAGCAAATAGAATCCAACAACGTACAAAAAGGACAATACATCAAGAATAATTAGGGCTCACCTCTGAAATGCAAGCCTGATTCAGTGTATGAAATATCAATGTGATTTTCTTATGAGCAAAATGGGGAAGAAAATTATGATTATTTCAGTGGATGAAGAAAAGAATTGGACATAGTTCACGGTCAGCATCATACTAGCAACCCAGACTGACAAAGGCATCCAACAAATACTCACAGCTATCACTACACCCAGTGGTTCAACGGGGTCGACCTCTCCCTGAGATCTGGAACTTGACAAGGTTGCCTTCTCTCCCCTGGGAGGGTCCCTGCATCGGTGTGGGGAGGATCCTGTGCAGTTGCTTTTCTGGAAGAAGCCCTCTCTCTCAGTGAGCTCTGTGTGTGCCGGCTCTTGAGTCCACATCACTGGGATTTGTGGAGCTGAGGTGGGTGGATAAGCACACGCTCCCACTGGCAACAGCACACAGCTGGATGCAGCTGGACGCAGACCCAGGAAGCTGGGCCTGGCCACTCTGCTCTGAACTGCAAGGCTACAGCGCAGTAGGCCATGGGGTCAGACACAGCAATGTTCATATCTGAGCTCTGCTGCCCCCAGACACGAAACCTGGGCTTCTCTGGTGTCACGTGCCAGCCGTGCAGTAGCCTGAGAGCTTCAATTCTCTGAGTATGTCCCTGAGACATACACAGGCCTGCCAAACCTTAGAGGAAGATGCCCATTGTCATTCATGCCCTGTGGCGGCCCAGCTAAGGTGACAGGTGCCCACCGCACACCCTCTGCAGGCGTGGCCCAGCACTGCTGCTCTGACCTTTACAACTGCCGTCATCTTCTCAAAAGCTGCCACACAGCATGACTGTCACTCGGAGGGAAAGCTCAAGGCAGGAACCTGGACCCCAAATAAAGTAGAAGAAGCTGTTCATCAGGCTATTGTTCTGAATAAGTCGACCAGGTGTGAGGAAGCCGGGAGTGGGGAGCATAAGGCACGTGGCCTCTTCAGCCTCTCGGCCTCCCTCCAGGACTAGGCAGAGGCCTCTGCTGGCCTCCCTGCCTCTAGGCCTGTGCTCCAGCCCATCCTCTGCACAGGGCCTGAGGGGCAGAGAAGGCCACTTCCCTACCCCAGCCTGACCATGGAGCCTGAGACCCCTGAGCCAGACAACCAGACCCTCCAATATCCAGCCTCTGCTCTAAGCCCACCTGCTGCAGAGGCCGGGGGCTGGGGGGACTGGGCTCCCTGAAAAACCTTCCTCAGCTTTACAGGGTCCAGCCCACCATCCTTTTAGGTCTTATTCTCAGGGCATCTCAATTCCAAAGCCTTTCCTACTCAACTGGTGCCTCTGGCTTCTCACAGCCCTTGCTCTATTCCTGTCTCTTGTCAGGCACTTGTCACCCAGTATGAACCATGACTTCTGCTTGGCTGTGTCCACAGCTTTGTGTTTTTATTTTTATCATTCAATTCATTGTTTTTATTCCAGCTTTTTATTACGGAACATTTCAAACCTATAGCAAAGTGGAAATGAACGTACAATGGATACCCCTCTCTCCACTACCTGGATCTGCAATTAATACCTGACCGTATTTCCTTTATCATTTATTTATCTAACTCCTCTCTCTTTCTTGACTCTCTGTTTTCATCAATTCATCTTATTTCTTTCTTCTTTTTTTTTTTTGGCTGCATTGGGTCTCCATTGCTGTGGGATTTCTCTAGTTGTGGCGAGCAGGGCCCACTCCTCGTTGCGGCGCGCAGGCTTCTCATTGCCTTGGCTTCTCTCGTTGCGGAGAACGGGCTTTAGGCTCACAAGCTCAGTAGTTTTGGCATGCGGGCTCAGTAGTTGTGGCTTGCGGGCTCTAGAGCTCAGGCTCAGTAGTTGTGGTGCATGGGCTTAGTTGCTCCACGGCACATGGGATCTTCCCGGACTAGGGTTCAAACCCTTGTCTCCTGCATTAGCAGGCGGATTCCTAACCACTGCACCACCAGGGAAGTCCCCATCTTACATCTTGATGCATTTCAAACTAACTTACAGTCATCAGGCTACTGCACCACATTTCTTTATCTGGGAAACAAGATTTGTTAAAATTTCTCTTTTTGAAATGCAACAAACAAGTTTATCATTTGACGAGTTCTGACAAATGCACACACCTGTGTAATCCCCAACCCTATGAGGACTCAGAACATTACATTTGCCCCCACAAAGTCCCCTCAGCTCCCTTCCCAGGCAATCCCTGCCCCACCGCCTGGAAGCAGCTACTCCCTGATTTCTTCCTCCACAGGCTAATTTGCTGCTTTAGAACCTCTCCTCAGGGACTCACAGGGGATGAGCGCGGGGCCTGGCCTGGGACCCTCGGCACCGTGGTTTGGGGATTCATCCCTCCCGTGTGTTGCTGGATTAGCCCGGGTCTTGTACCCCAGAGGCAGGCTGGAGGTAGCACCTGCTCACTCCTTTTCTTGTATGTGACTGGGCCAGAGTGAGTGTCTGCAGGAAGCCCAGCAGTTGGGGCCCAGCAGTGCGGCCATAGGAGGACACAGTGCAGAGTAGGGCTTCCCTCTGAGGTCCGGCATCCAACTCTGCATCATGGCCAGAGACCCTCTGGGGGTGTGTGCGTGGGGCAGGCTGTGCGGAGCAGGAGGATCCACGGGATGAAGGCAGGACACACTGCGCAGACGGGGACACTCCTGCAACCAGCCTGGGTCCAGGCTGTCCCCCAGCATGATAAGGTCCCTCCTTGTCCCATCCTACTCTCTCCAGAGAGAACAACCACAAAGAGTTCAGCTTTTATATGTAAAGACCTACCTCAGTATACTTTACAAGGATATTTTTACATTAATGGGATCATGCAGTACATAGTACTTTCCAGCCATCTACATAGTATTCCATTGCATGGATGGAACAATTTATTTCATGGGCCTCCCTTGATCAATATTCAGATTGTTCCTAATAGGTCGATACTAGAAGTCATACTGTAGGACCGTCCTGATGCTTACCTCTACGAGCTTGGGAAAGGAATTCCCTGGGGTCAAGACCAGAAGTAGACCTGCTGCCTTAAGGGGACACCCAGGTCACAGTTGGTCAGTGTCCAGTTTCTCTCCAAGTGACAGTCCCAAGCAGCATGTGGTGCTCCCAGACCTGCCCGCCCCAAGTCAGGTCATGTCCACCTGTGCATCTGTGTCAGTCTCAGGCAGGCTAGATGCCCTTTTCATGCCCAGCTCCACCAGCCTTCTCAGGGAGACGCCTGCCTTCCCAGCTCCTCTCTCTGGAGCCCGCGGCTGTCCTGGTGTACAGCTTTTCTTCCAGAGAGAAAGCTCTCTATTCCAGAAACGATCCATCTCCCTTCCCGGGACAGTTCGCCTGTCTGCTGCCTGAGAGCTGGTGGGCAGTGGACTGTACGTGGGTCATGCAGTCCTGCAAGCCTATTATAGACCTTCCTGTGACTTCCTTTTCTTCGTGTGGTTGATACTGTTGGAGGAATTGGGGTACAGGGGGAGGGGTTTGGGAAGCAAAAGGAGCAGCTTTCTGGACAAAGCAAAAATCCTTGACCTGGAAGTCTCTTTTGCTGAAATATTGAAAACATCACCCTGCCTTCCACTTTGGAGACTTGCCGGAGTTCAGAAGCCCCCCTTTGGGAGCGGCACTGCCTGGGGCACAGGGGACTCTGCTGTAGAGGTGAAGCAGCACCTGAGAGGGGCTGAAGGCAGCAGGAGACACAAGGAGGAAGGAGGGTGTCCAGGCGGAGGGCAGCGTGTGCTGCTCCTGAGGATGCGGCACGGGCTGTGCGCTGGGCTACCAGACGGCCCTGCCCTTGGCTGCCGCCCTCCCTCCTGTCAGCTACGTGGAAGAGGAGGCTGGGTCCAACCTTCACCATGAGACCGGGACTGCCAGGTCCTCTATGGGAGCTTTCTGCTTCCAAAAGCCTATCAAAACATATTAGCAGGCCAGCTTCTGCCTACAGCCCAAGATTCTGTTTCCTTCAAAAGAGAATTTGTAAACTCCACCTTGATCTGAGGGGACCACAGGAAGATCTGAAGCAGGACGAATCAGCACTGCCAGGTCCAAGGCTGTGCTGGCATTTCTGAGGAATATTTCTCAAGTTACTTGACCTTGCGCCAATCAAGTATCTGGGATTGGCATTAGCCAGCCTAGGCCAGGAGGCAGGGGTGCAGGCTAAAGACCATGGATTGCAGCAGGAAGATCTGCCTTTATCCTGGCCAGCTCCAGGGGCCAGGCCCACTAGCTGCCCTCTCTGGATCCCCTAGTATTTGTTTCAGTTGTCAGGAAGCACCTGTGGGGACCCAGAAGCCTGGGGAGCCCCTATGGCCCAGAACTGCCTATCAGTGTCTCCCACCCTGACAGAAGGAGGTGCTTGGCGAATCCCTGTGGTTGGCATAGGGGGCTGTGTGAGGCACGTGCAGGGGCAGGAAGAGGGCGGCGCAGAGTGCTCACTGCGGACTTCAGACCCACAGCTGAGGCCGGACGTCGCCTGCCATGGGGGATTCTCCGGGGCACGGTCCTCGCCGCCTCCTTGCCTCGCCCAGGTCCTGGCCTTGCTCCTGGGGTCTCCAGCCTGCCATAGGCAGACAGAGAGACACGGAGGAGGAGCAGACCCCCTAGTGTCAGAAAGCCCCACAGACACCCAGGCTTGTGTGCTCAGCTCAGACAAGGGTCTGGACTGTGTTCAGCCTGCGCTGTCTGGGTTCCTGGCATTTGTGTAAGAGAGGGCCTGCTGGAGAGCACTGCCTGCACCTTTCAGGGAAGACCTTGGCTTCAGAGTCGGAAACCTATGGCTGGGTTTGCCCCTGTGGAGGGTATGAGACTGGGTGCCTTTAATGAGTTGGATGGGTCAGGGGCAGTGGTGAGAAGCCCCCGAGTGCTCAAGGCCCATCCATCTCAGTTGTACCCTTTGTGATACCCGGTGAGGCCCAGTGTGCACACAGATACTGGTTCAGACACGTATGCTTCCTCATCAGAGTCCCTGGTAAAACAGTTATGGAGTGGCCTGTCATAACTGCAAGATCAGAGGGAAGACAGCACTCAGCCCCTCCTAATACAGACCTTTGGGTGTTGCCCTTGCAGATGAAAATGAATTGATGATTTCTGGAAAAGGATTTAATAACGCAAAGAAGAAGGATGAAGTTATTTGTAGATTTGAGTTCAGCAACAAGCAGTTCTTCGGTAAGTAACCCCCTTGGTGCCGCCAAGTGACACGCTTCCCACACCACACTGCGTTCCCTGAGCCGGCTAGGCTGTCAAAGCCCTTGCTCACCACTCACGGTGCACACTGTGAGGATAGTGGCCATGCAAAAGGCTCACTGAACTTAGAATAAAGCCCAAACACCGCCCCAGGGCCCACGAGGCCCCGCCCCCTCTCCTCACTCACCTCTTTCCCACAGCAAGTTCAGCTAGTTATGCCTCAGGCCTCGGAACAGGCTCCCACAGCCCAGACCCTCTTCCCCAGACCTTTCCCTGCCTTTCCCCTCATCGGGTTTCAGCTCAAAGAACACCGCCTCAGAGAGTACTTATCTTTAATGGGAATTTTCAATAATTTTCAATAATATACAAAAGTAGCAAAAATCGTATAATGCCCTTGAAGCAGCCTTCCCCTACTTTCAGGAATTACCAATCCTGGCCAATCTGGTTTTGCTGATACTTTCACCATTGATTATTGTGAAGCAAATCCCAGACATCCCATCATGTCCTGTGTAAGTATTTCACTTTCTCTTAAAGAGAAAGTGAGTCTCTAATGGACAGGACAGGTCACCTGCTCCTAAGCAGCTGTCTCTTCCCCTCCCTTCTCTATCCTGTCCCTTACTTATTGATGTCACTGCACTTTTCACTCCGGCGCGTAGTTTGTTCATTGTTTGTTACTTTATTGTCTGTCTCCCTCTCCAGTGCCACAAATGTCAGGTCCTTGAGAGCAGGGCCTCTGCGTGCCTTGTTCCCACTAAACGCCAGAGCCCTGACAGTGCCTGGTGCACAGTAGGTGTCAGAAGAAGGCAGAGAAGAGAAGCTGCTTCTGCCAAAGTGGTAGCTCTGCTTCCAAGGGCAGGCAGAAGGGGAGGGGCAGGTGGGTGGACAAGTCCACTGACATTCTTCTCATGTGATTGTCTTTCAGATATAAAAGCCAGGTCTGTGAAAGATAACAGGATAACATGCCCAGGAGTAAGGATAGAGAAGCCAGATCAGTAAGTGCCCAGCCCAGGGGCCAAGTGGGCAGTTTTTGCCACCATGAGGTGTAAAAAATTTAGGAAGCCACCTCTACTGGGGCAGCACATGTCTGTCTCCAGGTGGACTGAGGGCATCCTTCACACCTGCCCTGGTTGGTGGTCCCCGGAGGTGCTCAGCGGTCTGCTGTGGCCCAGGCTCTGCTGAGGAGCGTAGGATGCAGGAGATGATGTGCCCCAGGGATGGTACCTTTGCTCCAGGCAGCCTTTTGGAGCTAAATTCACATACTCTGTACATACAGAGGAGTCGGGATGGTGACATCATACCGCCATCCCTGGTCACTTCACTCATGGCCACGAGGACATCTGACCCCGCGCAGGGATCCTCACTGCCTGGTCAGCCTTCACTGCAGAAGCTGACCTCGTAGTACTTTGGGATGAGCTCCCCTTACCCCTGCCATCTGCTCTCTGGTAGCCCTGAATACCTGATGTTCAAAGTCATTACAGTCAGGAGATATTATAAGCTACAATTGGAGCCAAGTGTAAGAACTCTGCCTGTCTGGGCTGGTGGTCACTGTCTGCCCCTTCTGTGCCTTAGGGAGGTCTTTGCTGAAGTTAGCCTGAACCATGGTGTCAGCTTCATCAGCAAAAATGTTAGCATCGCCAGCAGGAACTGTGCGAGTACCAGGGTAAGGCTCTAGCATCTAAGGCTGTCCTGACACCCTGCACCATGGGGAGGCAAGTGAAGGGAACAACACCCCAGGCAGGCCCAAAAGGTAGCTTGTGCCGACAGGCCCCTGAGCAGCATCTCACAGGTAGCTCGGAACCCTTAGCCCAACCTCCAGGAGCTGAACCCCCATGAGGCTTGGGTAGTGCCTTGAGAGTGCTCCTAAAAAGAGCACCTGGGGGTCACCTTACTGTCCAGGCCTTGCAAACCTTTGCTCTCTCTGTGAACAACGTGTCACTGAAGGCACATGGAAGAGACCAGTTAGAGCCCTAAGCAGAGTCCAGGAACAGTACTGAGGCTCTGCCCACCCTGGACACACCTTGTCACCTCCCGTGGCCCCGGCCTTGTGGTGGGGAGCTCAAGGCTCCATCCTGGATTCCAGCCGGGGTGAGCAGGAGAGGCTGGGGCACTGTGTGTACAAGGGGACAGGGTCCAGGGCCTCTAGGAACCCTGGGCCTTCCAAGTCAGGGTCCCCGGCACAGAGGTCAGGAGGGTGGAAGCAGCTGTGGCCGTGCACAGTCAGCTTGGCCCGAGGATGCAGAGCAGCGAAGTAGGGGAGGGAGGCTACGGGGAGGTGAGCAGGGTGTCCTGCCTCTGCTCTTGCACCCACACCTCTCTGCGGCCCCGAAGCCCCTCCCTCACCCATCTGTGTATCGTAGCATTTTGTGGTCCTCTCAAAACCCCTGTGCTCTCAGCCAAGAGAGGCAGTGAAGGCTGTGTTGTCACTCCTTAGAGGACTGGGCTTCCTTGACAGGGCCCTGAAGAGAGTCTCGGAACAGGGCCAGTGGTGGGGTCTGTGGCCCAGGGCTCCACACTGGCTCTCTGGGTACCAGCCATGATCTCCTCGCCCCTCTGTGATCCCTCTGGATGAGGCAACCTGAGGAGAAGGGGAACTGTGAGGTCTGGTGTGGGAAGTGGATATTGGGTTCACGGGAAGAGATCACCCAGGCCAACCCCAGGACTTTGGCATGTGTGCCCTGTACAGCATGAGACTGTGGAGAGCCCAGCTGTCCCAACTACAACCACAGTGACCACAGTGCCTACGACCGTCAGGACCAGGAGGACGACAGCAAGGACGACGCCAACGATGACAACGAAGACCACGGGGCCTACCACTGTCACCATGACAACAACCACAGTGACTACCGTTGTCGCAGAGGAGGAGACCACAGTGCCCATGATTGTCACCCAGAGCCCAGGTCCCAACAATCATCTCTTGTACCCGACACTCATCCCGTCCCTGGTCGTGATACCACTGCTGCTTGTCTGCATCTGCTGCTGCAAGAGGCTGAGTGACCCCTGCCCGCACAGCCTGCATCCAGCCCTCACCGACCCCTGAGGGACCAGCCCCATGCCTGCCCCATGATTCTGCCTGTGGCCAGGTTCCATCAGCTCTGGGGTCCTCACACCAGCAAACAAGGCACAGACTCTGTGCTCCCATCCCGGGCATAGACACAGCCTGGGCTTCTAGGGGGCCACCTGCTTCATGCTTTCACCTTCACAGGGAGGTGGCCTATGGACTGTCCCAGCCCCTGGGGAGAAAGGATCCCAGGCCTCCTGAGACCAGGGCTGCCCCACAGCAGTCAGGCTTCTGAAGGACTCAGGTGGACCAAGGCCCCACGAGTCTCTGCTGTTGGCGGACGAAGAGGGGTCTGCAAGGGCACTCATGGCCCAAAGTGCCTGGGGTTGGGCTCCCCTTACCCGTGCTGCCTGCATTTGAGGAGCCCCAAATGCCTAAAGTGTAAAGCCATTACCGTGAGGAGAGCTAGGGCTACAGATTGAGCCAAGTGCAGGAATTGTGTCTATCCTGTCTCTTGGGTCACCATCTGCCCTTTCTGTGCTTTAGGGTGGTCGTTGTTGATTACTCTGTGGACCTGGGCAATACCTGGAGTGAGAGAAGCTTGACTATCACCAGCAAGGACTGTGTGAGTGAATGTTGGGCTGCAACATCCCTCTGGGCTAGCCAGAGACCCTGCTTGGGAGGGAGAGACCACTGGGGATGCAAGAGAGGGGAATAACATCACCGGGGAAAGGCCAGCAAGTACAGAAGTAGCCTTTGCAGGTACGCACCTCGAGGAGCATTTCACAGCCAGCTCGGTGCCCTTAGTGCTTTACTGCAGAGCTGTCCCCCTACTCTGGTTTGTGAAATTCACTGGAATGCTTCTATAAGACTTGAGGTAAAGCCAGATGCCCAGGTCCTGCAGAAACTCTGCCCTGTGTGTGAACCAAGTATCATTGAACGTATGTGGAAGGGACCAATTCGAGCTCTAATCAGAGTTCAGAAACAGTGCTGAGGCTCTGCCCACCCTGGACACACCTTGTCACCTCCCGTGGCCCCGGCCTTGTGGTGGGGAGCTCAAGGCTCCATGCTGGATTCCAGCCGGGATGAGCGGGAGAGGCTGGGGTACTGTGTACAAAGAGACAGGGTCCAGGGCCTCTGGGACACCTCGGCCCTCCAAATCGGGGTCCCCGGCACAGGGGTCTGGAGAGTGGGAGCAGCTGTGGCCGTGCATAGTCAGGGTGTGTTTCCACTGCGAGATTAAGGTTCAGTCAACCATCTGCCAATCTCTTAAACATCCCTTCACTGTGGAGTCGCTGAGTTGATGTAAGAAGTAATTGGGAGTTCCGTCAGAGAGCGCGGTAAGAAGCGGATCGTGGCTTTCTAGCCCGGGGCCCTCCAGGCCCTCCGGCCTCTGGTCGGCAGGTGAACTGGGGGGCCCCCGGGACAGGCTCAGGCTGCGTCTTGCCGAGCCCCAGAGCCCTCGCCGCAGCCGCCAACTGACAGGGCGCGAGCCTGGAAGCAGCAACGAACTGCTCCCCCACCCCCACCGCCGCGACCTAATGGCGGCGGCCCCTCGGAGCCCAGATCCCGCCCACCGCCGGGTCTCTTGACCCCACGCTGCAGGGGTTAGGCGAAGCCCCCGGCAGGCCACCGAGGACGTGGCGCCTTTGGGCGTCGGGCGTGGCAGGGCGAGAAGAATGGCGGCCACTGGAACGCCGCGGAGGGCCGTTAGAGCCTCGAGGGCCCGGGAAGGGGCGTCTACGTGGACGCCAGCTCAGCCACCCTTAGGCCTTGGAGCCCGCGCGGATCCGGGACCTGAGGTGACCTCTCTGGTGACAGTGGTGTCAGGGCTCCTTTGGCCGCTGAGCTCCCAGTTCTGGGTCTGAATCGAGCTCTGAGTCCCAGCCGTGATTGCACAGAAGCCCCATTTGCCACCTGATTCTCCTGGAGCCTCTCCCAGAACCAGCCCCTTTCTAGTCATAAGAGCCCCACCCCAGCCTTATGCCCTCAACAGTGGAGACAGCCACCCAGAGATGCTCACTCAGGATCAGGAGGGACAGAGCAAGACAGAGGGCTGAAGCAGAGGGAGGCGAGAGACAAGAGGGTGGACCAAGGGAAGGTGCCAGCTATGGCCTTCCTGCCCAGCAAGGTAAGGGCAGGGGCGCTGAGCGCCTCTCTGAAATGGTCCCATTGCCAGGGCCACTCTTCGAAGCTCAGGTTGGGGAAGTGGCAGAGTGACGGATTAGGGGGCCTTATAGCTGCCCAGGGCCCTGCCAGGCCCCTGCAATGCCAGCTCTCGAGTCCGCCCAGCAGTCTGTGGCTCACAGTGACCTGTGTGCTCACTGGAGGCAAAACTGAGGCCTGACACATCAGGGGACTTGCCAGGACCACCCAGAGAGTAAGTGGCAGCAGCCAGAGCTGCCTGAAATCAGCCCTGCTCATCCTGAGAGGGGCTGGGAGCCCGTAACTGTGCCTGGTGGACGTGACCCCTCCCCCTCCTCTGCCCCCATCCCATTTGACCTTGTCCCTCCCAACCGTCGTCCTGGAGACCTAGTGTTGCAGGATTTCTGTGGATACCCCAGTATTCCAGTAGGTGCAGGAGTGAGTCCTCATTCCTTTCTTGAAGCCCTCAGTGCTCTGGTCCCAGGCTTAAAGTTAATCTTGGGCTAAGTGACGGGGTGTCAGCTGGGACCTACAGTCTCTGCAGACCACAGTCAGCCCTCAACCCCAGCCCTGGATGTGCAGCAGGAGATACCCAGACAGGCTATGGGGACACAGTACCCACGAGTGTCCTTATCACAGTCCACGCACTATGGCAGTCGGTCTTGTTTACCGTTACCTTCTGTGAAATGACAGTGTCTCTCTGCTCCACCACCTTCTAATCCCCAGAGGAATTTTTCTAATATTGGCCCTTCCAGAACACACTCCTTCCTGAGGTTCCAGGAGAGAATGCTTTTCCTGTCTTTTCAGCTTCTAGAGCTACATTCCGTGTGTTCCTTGGCTCCTGGCCCTTCTCCATCTACAAGGCAGCAGGGCAGCACCTCAATCTGCTCTGCTTGCGCAGTCACATTGCCTTGTTTTTTGGGCAAATCTCCCTCTGCTTCCCTGTCACAGGACCCTTTGATCAAGTGTAGGAACCCCCCCACGTAACCTAGAATAGTCTCCCCATCTCAAGATCCTTAATCACACCTGCAAAGGCCCTTTTGCAATATGACCTACAACATCCACAGGTGACAAGGATTAAGACTGGGATATATTCGGGGCCATTATTCAAGCGACCATAGCAAACCACTGAACTAGAAGCTTCCTTGAGAGCAGGGACTGTTCTATAGGGCACCTTGCATACTATGCTTCATGTAAAGAACAGAGGGACACAAAGGCACAAAGGTGTGAGTGTACATGGTGTGGGGATGCACAGATCAGGCTAAGAAGGGTCCACACTCAGGGGCCATGGCTCAAACTGTGCTCCTACGTTCTGACTGCCTTGGTTGCCAATGAGATTTGGGGGGGTAAAGAGAGAGCCCGTGGTCCTTGAGGACCTGCCCACTGGAAGTGAGCTGGGAGTCTGGGAAAGACCAAGGTGTTCTCGCTCTTCTCCCTTATGCTGCCTCAGAGCATGGAGACCCTTTCTTACTCACTGTCTGCATCTCTTGGAGCTGAGTGCTCAGAGTTGTTGCCAGCTTCCAGAGTGCTTAGGGCACCGTGTCTGGCAACCTGGGCTCTTCAGCTGGGAGTCCTAAGCTGAGCAGGAGCTGGGGACAAGGAGGAAATGACAGAAAAGCGAAGGGCAGTTTTTGCTACAGACGGATTACACTGTCCCAAAGGATCTGCATCAATCTTTACCCAAACCTAAGGGCCCATGTGCCTCCATAGCCCATCACCCATCTGACGGTGCCCCCACCTGCCCTTGCCCTGTGGGCCCAGAGCCCAGCCTGAGGATTGTAGTGGGGACTCAGCCCTTTGGCACACACTCATCAAGAGAGCCTGGGCAATGCTGGGGCTACAGTGGCAATCAGCCCTTGTCTGTGCTCCATAGGCTCCCAGTCCAGAAGGAAGCAGGCAAGTTCAACACCAGAGCAAAGGCAGGCCAGAGTCAGAACAACAGGCTTCCCTGGAGAAGGGAGGGCAGATGTCCAATGCCTGAACTGAGTCTAGAAATAGGAGCACAGACTGGAGGCCAGCACCCAGGGAGAGGAAGGGCATCAACAAGGGCTCACCCTGGGGATCCTAACAGGTCCTGAGCCTGCTCCCCTTGAACCAAGGAAACCACAGCCTTCTGCTCCCAATTCTGGTGGCTTCTCAGTGACCTCTCTCTTCTCTTCCTTACAGGGGAGGTGTGTCAACTTTGCCTTAATGTATCCCCACTATGCACAAATGCTCTGAAGACCAAAGATCTGCCTTTGACCCAGCCAGGAGTGCCTCCCCCTCGATAGCTGTTGCTCGCATTGTCAGCACACGCACACACACACACACACACACACACACAATGGAATACTACTCAGCCTTAAAAAAATGAAATTGTGTAATTTGCCACAACATGGATGGACCTAGAGAGTACCATGCTCAGTAAAATAAGTCAGAGAAAGACAAATACTCTATGTTATCACTTATATGTGGAATCTAGAAAATGAGACAAACTAGTTAATATAACAAAAAAGAAACAGATTCACAGATATAGAGAACAAACTAGTGGTTACCAGCGAGGAGATGGAAGTGGGGAGGGGCAAGATAAGGGTAGGGAATTAAGAGGTACAAACTACTATGTATGAAATAAATAAGCTACAAGGAAATATTCTGCAGCACAGGCAATATAACATTTCATAATAACTATAAATGGAGTATAATCTCTAAAAATTTTGTACACCTAAAACTAATATAATATTGTAAATAAAGTATATCTCACTAAAATTTTTTTGAATTAAAAGTTGTGGTATATCTATCTATCTATCTATCTATCTATATCTATATATATATATACACAATGGAATTTTATTTGGCCATAAAAAGGAAGGAAATCCTGCCATTGTGACAACATGGATAGAACTTGATAGCATTTTGCTAAGTGAAATAAGTCAGAGAAAGATAAATACTGTGTGATCTCACTTATATGTGGAACCTTAAAAAAAATAAAACCTCATAGAAAAAGAGATCATATTTGTGGTTACCAGAGGTGGGGAGTTGGGGGAGGAGGAATTGAATGAAGCTGTTCAAAAGGTGCAAACTTTCAGTTATAAGATAAAATAGTACTTGGGATGTAATTTACAACATGATAACTACAGTTAACACTGCTATATGGTATATTTGAAATTTGTTAAGACAATAGATCTTAAGAATTCTCTTCATAGGAAAAAACATTTTTTTCTTTTTCTTTTTTTGTATCTAGATGAGATGATATAAGTTAACTAACTTGACTGTGGTGACCATTTCACAGTATATGTAAGTCAAATTATTATGCTGCATACATTAAACATACAATGCTATGTTAATTATATCTCAATCAAATGGGGAAAAAAGAACCTCAGCTAATAAATACAGAAGAAATAATAAAATTAGAAGTCACCATTTTACCTGCTGTATAGCACAGGGAACTCTACTCAAGACTCTGTAATGGCCTATATGGGAAAAGAATCCAAAAAAAAAAAAAAAAAGAGTGGATATATGTATATGTATAGCTCATTCACTTTGCTGTACACCTGAAACTAACACAACATTGTGAATCAACTATACTCCAATAAAAACAATTTTTTTTTTTTTTAGGGCTTCCCTGGTGACGCAGTGGTTGGGAATCCACCTGCCGATGCAGGGGACGCGGGTTCGTGCCCCGGTCCGGGAAGATCCCACATGCCGCGGAGCGACTGGTCCCGTGAGCCATGGTCGCTGAGCCTGCGCGTCCGGAGCCTGTGCTCTGTGGCGGGAGGGGCCGCAACAGTGAGAGGCCCGTGTACCGCAAAAAAAAAAAAAAAAATTTTTTTTAAAGTCACCATTTTGCGACCCTTAATGAAATAATATAGACATTTATCATTAATAGATGCTTAAGCCATTAGTTGGAATGTTGCTGGGGGATTTAACCATGAGTCAAAGCATTGCTGGAGAAATTTAATGGTGGGAACAGACTGATAAACTTGATCCCATTTACCAATCTTATCATCAGTAAAAATACAACTACCAAGTATCATGTATCCCCTGAAGAATAAAATCAACAACAACAACAAACACAATTAACCTTGACTCTCACCAAGTTTCTAGCTCTAACCACTAGCTTATAGGAAATTTATGATACAAAAAAAATTGTTTAATGTAACATCACAGAGAAACTATATATCTCTTTATGACTGTGCTTTCTACTTAAAAAGATTCTTAACTAATTTTCAACCTCTTGGAGGCAATACCCTCCTTGTTGTGAATCCATAAAATAAGAAAAGACACAAGTAATAATAGGAATTAAAAACAAGATAGAGCAGAAATATAAAAATCAAACATATTCTGAACTTTATACCAAATATAGGGAAAAAGATGTTCAAATTCCTAGAAAAATATATCTGAAATGACGGATAAAAGAATGGAAGCACTAAACAATCCAATGTGGTAGCCTGCTCAGGCTGCCTTAACAAAGTACCACAGGCTGGGTGGCTTAAAAACAGAAATTTATTTTCTCACCATCTGGAGGCAGGAAGTCCAAGATCAAAGTGCCAACAGGGTTGGTTTCTGATGTGGTTTCTCTTCCTGGATATCAAATGACTACCTTCTCACTGTGTCCTCACATGGCCTTTCCTCTGTGCCTGTGTAGGAAGAGAGTTCTGGTGTCTCTTTCTCTTCTTATGAGGATATCTGTCTTCTGGGATTAGGACTCCACTTTATAACCTCATTTAACCTCAGTCACCTCCCTAAGGGCCCTAATCTCCAAATACAGTCACATTAAAGGTCAGGGTTCAAGATCTAAATTGGTGGGTGCACAATTCAGTCCATAACATTCAGTAAATACTGAGTAAATTTTATCGGTAGTTTAAAAAGTTCCCACAAGGAAAACACCAGGCATAGATTATATCATATCAAATATTCAAGGAGGAGAATATTGTGATCATGTTCAAAGTCTTTCCAAAAGAAGGTGAAAACATTCCCAAGCACATTTTATGAGGCTAGTATACCTAATATCAAAACCAGATAAGAATAGCACAAAAACAGGAATTAAAGGGCAGCCTCTCTCATGATCATAGGTTAAAAACTTCTAAACTAATGGTAAACGCAATCCAGCAGTGTTTTAAAAAACTTATCATGATCAATTTGGGTTTAGTAATAAAATATTAAAATTAGCTTTCCATGCACCAATGTAATTAATCACACTAACAGATTATTGGTGAAATGCACATATTCATCAGAAGAATATACAGAAAGGGAATTTAGATAAAATTCAACACTCCTTCATGATTTGTATCAAACCGAGAATAACAAGGAAACTGCCTAATCGGATAAAAGATATCCAACAGAAGCCTTCAATAAATACCATTCTTAAACGTGATGTGTTAGAATTATTCTCTTCACAATCAAGAATGCCTCCATCACAACTTCGAGTCAACATTTCATTGGAGAACTAGTCAGCATAATGTTTTTGGGGTTTGTTCATTTTTTATAGAAACGCAAACAATTCTACAGATAAATTTTTATAATAACAGAGTTTAGCAAGTTGGGTGAGTGTATCAAATACATACATTTCTTCAGGATAGCAATCATTTAAAAACTCTGTATTAAAAACGCCATTCCAATAGCATCAAGAATACAGAGTATCTAGGGAAGGCACTTGACAAAAGAAGTCACGATATTCATAGGGAAATTTATAGGCAAGGCACTGAAGACAACTCAAATAAATGAAGACGTTGCCGTGCTCACTGATAGGAGGAGTCCAGATCACAGATTCAAATCCTTCCAAATCTTTACAGTCATTGTAGTCGAATATTAGAAGGTTTGGCGGGGGAGAGGAGTGAAAACAGTGTGCTACTTCTAAAATTGACATGAAAGAGCAAATGGATTTTTTACTCAAACGCAAGTCCGTGTGCCCGACGCACTGTGAGGCCAAATACCGGAACGTCTGAGTTTGGAGCAGAGAAAGGTTTATTTCAGGGCCACGCAAGGAGACAATGGCTCATGCCTTAAAAACCCCAAACTCCCCGAAAGCTTTCAGCAAAACCCTTTTACAGGAAAGGTGAGGGAGGGGCGTGGTTAGTTGTTGCAGACATCTTGGTGTCAGATCCTTCGTTCATGAGGTCAGGTCACAGTCAGGTCACGATGTTCTTCACATTTGTTAATAACAAATGTTATTCTCTGTTCTGACAAGAAAGGGAAGGGGAGGCATTTAATTGTCTCCACGCCTCCTTTCGACTTTCAACACTTAACCAATCCCATAAGCAAAGCGACATCATTACCCCTCATTTTACTTGTTCAAGGTCCCAAGGCTGGACTTTCGTCCTCCGAGGTCCAGGCGCCGGCTAAGCGAGGGGGTCCCTGCGCAGGCCGGTCACCCTGCCCGGGAGCGTTCGTCCAGCACCCAGTCTGGGTCCTCCCGCCAGTGCCCAGGTCCAGCTGAAGAGGCAGGTCTCAGCTGGCGGCGCCCTCAGGGCCAGGTCTCCAGACCCTGCCCAGCCTGAGGGAGCCAGGCGCCCAGGACCAGCCCTCAGGCTCCTCAAGACGCCTAAATGGGGGCCGGGTCCCACGGACTGTGACCCATGGAGGCCGCCGCCGCCGCCATTAGGTCCCGGAGGCGGGTTTTGGGGAGAGGTTCGGCCACTGCTTCAAGGCCTGGGCCCAGTCCGTGGGCGTCCATGGCCAGGGCTCCACAGCCCTCAGCCTGTCCCCCAACCCCCAGCTCACCTGGCAGCTTGAGGCCGGAGGGCCTGGAGGGCCCCGGGGAGAAGGCCGCAATCCACCCCTCACCGCACTCTCTGCCCGAGGGCCGCTGGGAGGATGACTAAAGGTCACGTCCTAAGGGTCTCGAGCTAATGGTCGCAAGTTAACAGCTGCGAGCCCCGCCCCGCCCCCGCCCCCGCCCCCCGCCCCCCGCCTCATTTAGTTGTTGCGTGTTTTTCTATGGAGCAGAGACAAGCCATCATCACTCGGCCCTCTCTGAATTTCTGGTCCACAGACCCTGTGAGCATAACGAAATAGTTTTTGTTTTGTCACTCAGCTTGTGATGGCTTTTACAAAAAGTAGATAACTGGCAGGCCCTTCAGTCACAAGGGACTTTGACATCCTTGCAGGACCTTCTTCCTCTTCTAGATCCTTCCATCCACTGGGTCACACGAATGACCACGGCAACACGCTACACTCCCAGTTCCGGGACCTCCTCCCCCACAGCGATGCCTCATCTAAGCCCTCTTTCAGCTGCCCTCTTTCAGCTGACAAGAAGGCAGGATTTCTCCAGGATCTTAATGGCCACCTGAGAGGGTTTGGGATGAGGAACAAATGGAGGCCTCATCTTACTGCCCCTCCAAAGAGCCCCTGACTCCCCCCGGGATTGTCAACAGGCAGGACAGTGAGCAGAGCTGCAGGTCACAAAGTCACCATGCCAACCTTTCTGTCCATCATAAGGGACATCATAATGGAATTCCGCCTCCTTGGGGCTGGGGGCAGGCCGAGCAGGTAGTGGGCCATCGCCCAAGGCCAGCGATCTTTGCATCTTCCGCCCTCAGTGCAGGTACCGGGGGAGGCTCACAGCTTTGGGGAAAGGGCTAGAGGGGTCGAGGACCCTTGGAACACGCAGACACAGCGGAGGCCGGCGTCCAGTGGGGCCGCAGGGGCAGCCAAAAACAATGGGCAGCGGCGGGTCTGGCCTGCCAGGGCCCACGCTCTTCCTGCTGCTGGTGCTGCTGCCAACGCTGCTGAGCGCGCGGAGCTTCCAGCACGACGGCCCAGGCTGGAAGGACCCCCACCACCTCAGTCTGGACTCGGGGAACCTCTACCGCCACCTCATCCGGGACACGGGAACCTCCCAGCACCTCCGCAGCCCCAGCACCTGGACCCGGGAGAGCCGGGCAAAAGATGAGAATTCCTGCCGAAGCTCTTTTGACCTCTACTTCATCCTGGATATGTGAGTGGCCCTCCTGCCCCTGATGGCGCCATTGGGAGCCGTAGTGCTGTCTCTGATGTCAGTGTGGGCAAGACTTGGCTTAAACAGGTGCCAGCTTCTGTGAGGGGAGAGGGTGGAGTCGTCTTGGTCAGACCTCTGTGGCCTCCCTCCTCGTCCTGAGGCCAAGGGAGTGACCCGGGCATTCGTTTCCTGGGCCTTTTTCTTTGGGAAAGGAAAAAAGGCCACCATAGGTTTCTGGATGGCTCTCAGCTTGACGAGGACCCGTGGCCTGCACGCCCCTTAAACAGCTGCAGGGGCAGGTGATTGCTAGGCGCTATCTTCTCAGCACTTGGGAGAAGCTCACTTTGCGTTTGGGGTTGTGTTTTTTGTTTTGCTTTGTTTTTAACCAAATGACCTCTGTTTTTCCTGGGCCCCAGAGAGATTGCCGTGTCATCTGTTAGGCATTCTCCTAGTGTCACTGCTTAGAAAGTCCTTTGCTTTGCTGGTTCTAAATGTTTTGCTTCTTTCTTTGACTGCTTAGAGATCCACATTACAGTTTGTGTGCACTTTCTGAACACTTTGGTCTTTCTGCATGTGGCCTTGGGAAACCTGGGCTGTGCATTAGGTACCTTCTGGCCCTCAAGGAAGGAAAGGGATGGGCTGGTCTTCGGACTGGAGACATTGCCTTGGTTCCATTTTCAACTCCTCTGTGGGACTGAGGATAAATTTTACTCATTCAGTAATAACAGTGGTTTGACTCCCAATATCACTGAAGCACTTTATGGTCCCCAAAGCCCTTTACTGGGCATCTGCCATCCTCAAAACAATACTGGGCTATACAGCAGGGAAAATATTTGCATATGCAATCTCCTGGAAAGGGGAGCAGGCTCCCCGAGTTTGGGTGAAGTAGCCCAGAGGCTGGTGGGGGTGACAGAACCCAGGCTTCCTGTGTTTCCCTAATTCCAGCATCCCAGTTTGTACTACCTCTGATTCCTCTTATTCTCTGTGGAGACTGATGATTGGGGGGTGGGGGGGATGTGTGCCCCAGCCCACTAGCTTCTAAGCAGAGGCAGCAGAGGTGGGAGCACCCTGCTTGCTAGAAGAGAAATTCCCTCCTCACGGTCCAGTGGCAGGAATTCTGAGATGCCCTGGGCACATCTTGTCTGGTTGCCCAGGGTGGTAGTGATTCCCCTCTTGGGCATTGGGGATGGGGATGGATGGGCATTGTAGGGAGATGACAGCCTCTTTGGGTCAGTCTTTCCAGAGAGTGGCAGTGAGTCCAAAGGGTCCTGTCAGCTGCCATCCTGTTACAGTGCCACTGCCCACACCCCTGCAGACTCCACTCATCATCCGTCATGCGGCCTAGGGCAAGTCGCCTCACCTCTCTCTGCCTCAGTGTCCCCATCTGTACAATGGGGCCTTCATACCCACCTCACCAGGTTGGGATGGGGATGAAGGGGAGTTTATATGGTTTGCCCAGCATGTATCAGATGCAGCTGTGGAGGATAAGCATAAAATAAACTTCCAGGGAAGGCAGAGTCACACACCCTGGGAACTCCCCGGCACTGCAGGGGCCCCTGATCCGGCCCTGACTCCGTGGCTCACTCTCTCTGCGTGTGCCCTTTGTGGGGAGGTGGGTTGTGCGTCAGACACCTCTGCTGGTGGCACTCCCAAGGCTCTCTGGATCTTTCATCCATTGGTGAGCAGTCTTATTCATTCTCTCATTCCCTTGTTCATCCACTCACTGAAATAATTACTGGAAAACTGCTATACTGCCGTCACTGTTTTGGGCAGTGGGGATAAGGCAGCAAACAAAACTTGAAACAGTCCTCATGCCCTTAGAGTTTTCATATTAGGAGACAAGAAATAAATAAATCCAAGAGGAAATATTGTGTTAGATGGGGATAAACACCAGGGGGAAAATCAGGACAGGAGGATGGGAAGTGCTGAGGGAGGGGCTGTTCTAAAGATGTGTTCAGGAAAGGCTATGCTGACAGACTGGAAGGTGAGGAGGTGGGAGAGGGTAGGTGTCGTTTGAGCAGACGAGGTGTGTGATTGCACTGTTTCTAAAAGGGTCACCGTTAAAGGGCACAAGGGCAGATCCTGGCAGGAGACCAATGAGGGGCCTCGTGCAGGGAGCCAGGGAGGAGATGATGGTGGTGTGGACCAGTAGGTACGGGTGGCGATGATGGAGCTCTTTTGAAGGTAGAGGCCACAGGATTCCAGACAGAATGGATGGAGGGAGACCAGGTGTGTCCCTAGACTCAGGGTAAGGGTAGAGTAGGAAATCAGCCTCATCACTGCGTCTTCTTAACAACTATGTGTAAATGTTATTACCACTATTTTACAGATGAGGAAAGGAAGCTGCTCAGGGCCTGGGAATAACCACCAAAATCCTCAGATAGGAAAACATGGAGCTGGAATTAAAACCCTCGAGTATCTGATTCCAAAGCCATTCCAAAGACTCCAAGACTGGGTGGGTCCCTGAGAATCCCTCCGGGTGGTTAGAAGCAAAAGCAGTGTCTCACCTGCAGGAAGGTCTTGAGTGGTTCACTCCCAGCTGCTTCATTAGATTCCTTATTCATTGGTTCCTTCGTTAGGCTGAATTGGATGAAAATGACAGACCCTCCCATGTGCCCACAGTACTGGCCAGTGGCCTATGAAGGCCAGGGAGCTGCAGGCTAAGGGAGTGGCCTGTGCAAAGGCCTGAGGAATGAGGCCCTCAGGTGATCCCAGAAGATCCAGGTGTGTAGAAGTTGGGCATGGGGGAGAAGGAGAAAGGAGGGGCACAGGCCAAGATGTGGCCCTGGGCCCACGTAGGAGGTGTGTTCTTCACATTTTATCAGGGGAGAAATGGATCAGATCTGCATTTTCAGAAGGACCCCTTGGCTGCCTTGGGGAGGATGGGTAGGAAAAGGAAAGACTGGAAGCAGCAGCTGGAGTAAAAAAGAGAAGGGTCCAAGGAGGTCCCAGGCAGCTGGAGAAAGGCAGGTAGGAGCCCAGGGTGGGTGTGTCCGAGAGGAGAAGGAGGAGACAGAACCCAGAGGAGCACCCACACGTGGGGCAGCGTGGAAGGAGAGGGGCTGGCCATAGAGGAGAGAAGCAGAGTGCCGGGAACAGAGCGAGGCAGGATGTTCAGTAGGAAGGGCCTTGGCATCAACACCTGTGCGAGGGGACTGACAGAAGGAGGACTGAGTGGCGCTTTAGGGCAGGCCTGACAGGCTCTGCTGA
The DNA here is from genome assembly GCF_964341445.2 of Mesoplodon mirus. Classification (NCBI taxonomy): domain Eukaryota; kingdom Metazoa; phylum Chordata; class Mammalia; order Artiodactyla; family Ziphiidae; genus Mesoplodon; species Mesoplodon mirus. Next base: position 39,917,356 of record NC_138977.1, read on the forward strand.
CCTGGGAGGAGCTTTGGAGCTGAAAGGCACCCTCAAGGTGGTCCCAAGTTGGGCCAAATGATTAGACCATCAGTCACCGCAGGTGGCTACCTGAGGAAGGGAGGGACCTTGGGCAAGGAAACTCTGCACATGAGGGGTTCCTAGAGCTGATGACAGCTGAAGGGACATCCTCAGAGTAATATCCAGACTCAGCATATCTGGGTCCTTCACAGCTCCTCCCACAGCTTGGATGAATGGAAGAATAGGGCTATGCAGGCCAGACCATTGATCTGTGTTCTCCTGTTTGTGGGTCATCTCATGTCTTGTTTTCTCCTTCTTAGGACCCCTCACAGTCCCTCGTGGAGCTAGACATGGCTTATGTGCTTTGGTCAGCAGAGGACATTGAAACCTGTACCTATCAAACAATAACTCCCATTCATCTCTCCCCAACCTGTGGTAACCTCTATCCTATTTTCCATATCTGTGAATTTGCCTCTTCTAGGTACCTCATACAAGTAGAATCATACACTAGTTGGCCTTTTGTGTCTGACTTATTTCACTTAACAAAACGTTTTCCAGGTCCAACCATGTTGTAGCATGTATCAAATTTTCATTCTTTATATGGCCGAATAATATGCCATTTAATGTATATACCATTTCCCTTATCCTTTTATCTGTAGATAAGCACTTGGATTGTTTCCTCACTGGAGCTATTGTGAATAGTGCTGCTGCGAACACTGGTCTACATGTTAACTAGTTGAGTCCCTGCTTTCACTCCTTTTGGGCATATGCCTAGGAGTGGAACTGCTCGATCATTCTGTGCTTTTAATTCTGTGTTTAACTATGTTAACTATGCCATACTATTTTCCACAGTGGCTGCACTATTTTACAGTCACACAAGCAGTGTACAAGGGTTTCAGTTTATCCACATTCTCTCTGGCACTTATTATTTTCCAAATTTTGTTTTCTTTTATTTTATTTTGTTTTGTTTTTGATAATAACCATCATGAAGTGGTATCTCATTGTGGTTTTGGTTTACATTTCCCTAATGACTAGGGATGTTGAGCATCTTTTTATGTGCTTAATGGCCATTTGTATATCTTCTTTGTAGAAATGTCTATTTAAGTCCTTTGCCCATTTTTGAATTGGGTTGTTTGGTGTTGGTTGAGTTGTAGGAGTTCTTATGTATTCTGGATATCAATTTCTTATCAGATATATGATTTGCAATTGTTCTTTCATTCTGTAGGTTATCTTTTCATTTTAAAAAGTATTTATTTATTTATATATTTGGCTGCATCGTGTCTTAGATTCAGCACGTGGGCTCTTCGTCGAGGTGCGCGGGCTTCTCTAGTTGCAGCACGCAGGCTTCTCTCTAGTTGCAGCACGCAGGCTTCTCTCTAGTTGTGGCTCGTGGGCTCCAGAGTGCTCAGGCTCAGTAGTTGCGGCACAGGGGCTCTCTAGTTGTGGCATGGGGCTCTAGAGTCCGCAGGCTCAGTCGTTGCAGCTCACGTTCTTAGTTGTCCCACGGCATGTGGGATCTTAGTTCCCCAACCAGCGATCAAACCCATGTCCCCTGCTTTGGAAGGTGGATTCTTAACCATTGCACCGCCAGGGAAGTCCCTCTCTTTTCATTTTTTTCATGGTATCCTGTGTACAAAAGTTTTTACTTTTGATGAAGTTTGATTTATCTCTTTTTTCTTTATTATCTGTGCTTTTGGTGTCACATCTAAAAACCATTACAAAATCCAATGTCATAAAGCTTTTCCCCTGTGTTTTCTTATAAGTTTATTAGTTTTAGCTTTTACATTTAGCTCTTTGATCCATTTTGAGTTAATTTTTGTATATACTATGTAGGTGTAAGATAAGAATCTAACTGCATTCATTTGCATGTAGACATCCAGTTTTCCTAGAATCATTTGTTGAAAATACTGTCATTTCCCACATTGGATACTCTTGGTGGTACCCTTGTCAAAAACCAATTGAATACATATATGAGGGTTTATTTCTGGACTCTCTATTTTAATCCATTGTTCTATATGTCTGTCCTTATGCCAGTACCACACTGTTTTGGTCAAGCTCTTAATACAATAACTTTGTATTAAATTTGGAAACCAGAAAATATGAATCTGCCAACTTTGTTCTTATTCAAGATTTTGCTTATAGCTATTTGAATCCCCTGAGATTCCATATGAATTTTAGGGTGGATCGTTCAATTTCTACAAAAAGAATTGCTGTTGAGATCTTGATAAAGATTGCATTGAATCTGTAGATAACCTTAGCTAGTATTTCCAATTTAACACTCTTAAGTCTGCTAATCCATAAATATGTAATGTTTGCTGATGAAAATTCAATTAACAATCAGGCAAAGAAGAAAAATTAGAGAATTTTATTTGAGCCAAACTGAGGATTATTACCTTGGAGACACATTCTCAGAAGCTCTGAGAACTGTTACACTTGCCAGGAGCTAGAGATGCAGTTTTATATGTTTTTGAGACAAAGAACTATGTGTCACACTGACAGGTTAACATGATACCTAAAGTTCATCAGAGATGTTTTGGCCAGATATGCATATACAGAGTGAGGCTTTAGGTCAATTTGATCCAATGTCAAGATGACAAAAAATATTGATCTTAGAAATTACAATGCTGGCATCAGAAGAAAGGGACCATTATCCTCAAAGGTTGATTATATCCTCCTGCCTTGAGGAGGTCTGGTTAATGCATAATGCAGAAGCACAGTGAATATTTGGGGGAGGTCCATCACAAATGGGGGCATGTCATGCATGTTTCAATTCTGACTGAGTCTGATTTTCTTGCCATAGAAAACTTTATGATTTTCCTTATCATGTTTTTCCAATGATTTACATATTTTAAAATTTCTTTCAGCAATGTATTCTAGTTTTCAATGTACTGGTCTTTTGCCTCATTGATTACATTAATTCTTAAGTATTTTATTCTGTTTGATGATATTGTAAATGGAATTATTTTCTTAATTTCCTTCTTGGAATGTTCATTATTAGTATATAGAAATAGAACTGATTTTCATACATTGATTTTGTATCCTGTAACTTTGCTGAATTTCCTTATTAACTCAAACATTTTTTGTGAAATCTTTGGGGTTTTTTACATGTAAGATTATATTGTCCAAGAACAGAGATGTTGCATCTTTTTTCTTTTTTTTCAATTTGGATGCCTTTATTTCTCTTTCTTGCCTAGGTGCTCTGTCTATAACTTCCAATGCTATGTTGAACAGAAGTGATGAAAGCGGGCATCCTTGTACTACTCTTGATCTTTGGGGAAAAGTTTTTAGTCTTTCACCATTGATATGTTAGCTGTAGATTTTTCATATATTAGCCTTTATCATGTTTTTCATAGAATTTTCCTCTATTCCCAATATGAGTGTTTTTATGAAGAAGGGGTTTTAGATTTTATCAAGTGATTCTACAGCAGTTGAAATGATCACGTAGTTTGGTTTCTCTGATATGTTAATTTTATTAATTACATTGTTTGAGTTTTATATGTTGAACCATCTTTGTATTGTGGAAATAAATCCTACCTTTTCAGATTGTGCTAGATTTTTTTGTTGAGGATTTTTGAATTTATATCCATATGAAATATTAGTCTGTACTCTTCTTGAAGTGTTTGTCTGGCTTTGGTATCAGGGTAATGCAGGCCTCATAAAATAAGTTTGAAAGTGTTCCCTCCACTTCAATTTTTTGGAAGATTTGGAGAAGGATTAGTGTTAATTCCTCTTTAAATGATTAGTAGAATTAATCTGTGAAACCATCTGGTCCTGGACTTTTCTCTGTTGGGAGATTATTGATTACGGATTCAATCTCTTTACTAGTTATAGGTCTATTCAGCTTTTGTTTCTTCATGATTCCGTTTGGGCAGGTAAGTGTGTTTCCTGGAATTTGCTAATTTCATCTAGGTTATCTATCTTGCTGGCTTACAAATTCCAGTGGTCTCTTATAATCCTTTTTATTTGTATAAAATCAGTAGTAGTGTCCCACTTCATTTTCTGATTTCATTAATTTGAGTCATCCCTCTTTTATTTAAATCAATGGATATAAAGGTTTGTCAATTTTGTTGATCTTTTCAACATACCAATTTTTTATTTCACTGGTATTTCTCTATTCTATATTTTATTTATCTCTGTTATAATCTTTATTATTTCTTCCCTTCTGCGACTTTGGGTTAGTTTTCATTTCTTTTCCCAGTTCCATAAGCTGTAAAGTTAGTGTACAGATTTGAGATTTTTCTTCCTTTTTAATGTATTTGTCTACAGCTATAAATTTCCCTCTCAATTCTACTTTCACTGTATGTTTTGGTATGTTGTGTTTTCATTTTCATTTGTCTCCTGGTATTTCCTAATTTCTCTGTGATTTCCTCTTTGACCAATTTGCTGATTCAAAGGGTATTGTTTAATTTCCACATATTTGTGAATTTCCAGATTATTTTCTGCTATTGACTTATAGCTTTATTTCATTGGGGTTGGAAATGATTTTAAGTTTTGGGGTGATTTCCATCATTTAAAAATTTTAAAGAACTGCTTTGTGGCCTAATATATACTCTATCCTGGAGAACATTTCACATGCACTTGAGAAAAATGTGTATTCTACTGTTTGGGAGAAGAGTGTACATATCTGTTAGGTACAGTTGGCTTATGATGATGTTCACATCCTCTATTCCCTTATTTCTCTGTTTTCTTATATTCTGTCTGATTGTTCTATTACTGAAAGTGGGATTTTGAAGTTTCTAACTGTTACTGTAGAACTGTCTGTTTCTCCCTTAAGTCTGTCAATGTTTGCTTCCTAAATTTTGCTTCTCTGATATTTGGTTCTTATCTGTTTATAATTGTTGTGTCTTCTCAGTGAAATGACCCTCCTGTAATTATATAATGTCTTTCTTTGTCTTTTATAACAGTTTTATATGTAAAGTCTAGTTTGCCAATTATAGTCATCCCAGCTCTCCTTAGGTTTCTCTTTACTTGGAATATCTCTTTTCATCCTTTCATTTTCAACCTCCTGGTGTCTTAACATTGAAAGTGAATCTCTTGTAGACATCATATGGTTGCATCTTTTTGGATCCATTCTGGCAATCTGTACGTTTTGATTGGAGAGTTTAATCCATGTACATTTAAAGTAATTACTGATAGGGAAGGACTTACATCGGACACTTTGCTATTTGTTTTCTACATGTCTTCTAGCTTTTTTCTCCCTAATTTTCTCCATTTCTACCTTCCTTTGAGTGTAGTTGATTTTTTTTTTTTTGTAGTGACAGGTTTTGGTTCCCTTTTCACTTCCTTTGTGTGAAGCTATTTTCAATATCTATTCTAGATATTTTCTTTACAGTTACCTGGTTATTAATGGTTACAAGTTAATATTCTCATATATGCTATATATATTATATCTATATATGTAATTTTCCTGATTTTCTTTTTCTTTCTTTTTAAAACTCATTATCTGTATTCAAATATATTTGACATATATCAAATAAACTTAGATAGCACCTCTATCACATCACATAATTATTTCTTTTTTTGTGGTTGGAATAATTAAGATCTAGTCTCTTAGAAAATTTGATGATTAAAATAAAATATTGTTGTCTATGTTCACTAAACTGTGCATTAGACATCCAAGATTTATTTGTCAACTATTTGCAAGTTTGTACCCTTAAACAACACCTCTTATTCCCCCAAGCCCCTGGTAACCACCATTTTACTCTGTTTTGATGAGTTGGGTTTTTAGATTCACATATAAGTGATATCATAGAGTATTTGTCTTTCTCTGTCTGACTTATCTTACTTAGCGAAAAGTCCATCAGTGTTGCCACAAATGGCAGGATGGCCTTCTTTCTTATGGCTGAATTATATTCTATTGTATATACATACAACCTCTTCTTTATCTACTCATCTGTTGATGAGCGCTTAGGTTGAGTCTATATCTTGGCTATTGTGAATAATGCTGCAATAAACACGGAAGTGCATATATCTCTTCAATATCCTGTTTTCATTCCCTTTAGATATATACCCAGAAGTGGGATTGCTGGGTCATGTGGAAATTCTATATTTAATTTTCTCAGGAACCTCCAGACTGTTTTCCATAGTGGCTAAAACAATTTACATTCCCATCAACAGTGCAAAAGTTTCCTTTTTCTGTATGTCCTCACCAATGCTTGTTATCTCTTGTCTTCTTAATTATAGCCATTCTAACAGGTGTGAGATGTATCTCATTGTGTTGTTGTTTTTTTCACATCTTTATTGGAGTACAAATGCTTTACGATGTTTTGTTAGTTTCTACTGTACAACAAAGTGAATCAGCTCTATGTATATACATATCCCCATATCCCCTCCCTCTTGAGCTTCCCTCCCACCCTCCCTACCCCATCCCTCTAGGTCGTCACAAAGCACTGAGGTGATCTCCCTGTGCTATGCAGAAGCTTCCCACTAGCCATCCATTTGACATTTAGTAGTGTATACATGTCAGTGCTACTCTCTCACTCACTTCATCTCCACTTCCCCTTCCCACCCCCGTGCCCTCAAGTCCGTTCTATACGTGTGCATCTTTATTCCTGTCCTGCCATTAGGTTCATCAGTACTGCTTTTTAAAATCCCATATATATGCGTTAGCATACGGTATTTGTTTTTCTCTTTCTCACTTACTTCACTCTGTATGACAGATTCTAGGTCCATCTGCCTCACTACAAATAACTCAATTTCATTCCTTTTTATGGCTGAGTAATATTCCATTGTATACATGTGCCACATCTTCTTTCTCCATTCATCTGTTGATGGGCATTTAGGTTGCTTCCATGTCCTGGCTATTGTAAATAGTGCTGCAATGAACACTGTGGTACATGGATCTTTTTGAATTATGGTTTTCTCAGGGTATGTGCCCAGTAGTGGGATTGCTGGGTCATATAGTAGTTCTATTTTTAGTTTTTTAAGGACCCTCCCTACTGTATCAATTTACATTCCCACCAACAGTGCAGGAGGGTTCCCTTTTCTCCACACCTTCTCCAGCATTTATTGTTTGTAGATTTTTTTGAGGGTGGCCATTCTGACCCATGTGAGGTGATACCTCATTGTGGTTTTGATTCGCATTTCCCTATTGATTAGTGATGTTGAGCATCTTTCCATGTATCTGTTAGCCATCTGCATGTCTTCTTTGGAGAAATGTCTATTTAGGTCTTCCGCCCATTTTTGGATTGGGTTGTTTTTGTGATATGGAGCTGTGATGGCAAATGAGATTGTTTCCTTAATTTCTCTTTCTGATCTTTTGTTGTTAGTGTACAGGAATGCCAGAGATTTCTGTGCATTAATTTTGTATCCTGCAACCTTACCAAATTCATTGATTAGTTCTAGTAGTTTTGTGGTGGCATCTTTAGGATTTTCTAAAGCATAGTATCATGTTGTCTGCAGTGACAGTTTTACTTCTTCTTTTCCAGTTTGTATTCCTTTTATTTCTTTTTATTCTCTGATTGCCGTGGCTAGGACTTTCAATACTATGTTGAATAATAGTGGCGAGAGTGGACATCCTTGTCTTGTTCCTGATCTTAGAGGAAACGTTTTCAGTTTTTCACCATTGAGAGTGATGTTTGCTGTGGGTTTGTTGTATAAGGCTTTTATTCTGTTGAAGTAGCTTCCCTCTCTGCCCACTTTCTGGAGAGTTTTTGTCATAAATGAGTGTTGAATTTTGTCAGACGCTTTTTCTGCATCTATTGAGATGATCATATGGTTTTTATTCCTTAATTTGTTAATATGGTGTATCACATTGATTGTTTTACGTATATTGAAGAATCCTTGCATCCCTGGGATAAATCCTACTTGATCATGGTTTATGATCCTTTAAGTGTGTTGCTGGATTTTGTTTGCTAGTATTTTGTTGAGGATTTTTGCATCTATGTTCATCAGTGCTATTGGCCTATAATTTTCTTTTTTCGTGATATCTTTGTCTGGTTTTGGTATCAGGGTGATGGTGACCTCCTAGAATGAGTTTGGGAGTGTTCCTCCCTCTGCAGTTTTTTGGAAGAGTTTGAGGATAGGTGTTAACTCTTCTCTCAACATTTGATAGAATTCACCTGTGAAGCCATCTGGTCCTGGACTTTTGTTTGTTGGAAGATTTTTAATTACAGTTTCAACTTCATTACCTGTGATTGGTCTGTATTTTCTAATTCTTCCTGGTTCCGTCTTGGAAGGTTGTACTTTTCCAGGAATTTGTCCATTTCTTTTAGGTTGTCCATTTTATTGGCATATATTTGTTTGTAGTAGTCTCTTATGATCTTTTGTATTTCTGCGGTGTCAGTTGTAATCTCTCCTCTTTCATTTCTAATTTTATTGATTTGAGTCCTCTCCCTTTTTTTCTTGATGAGACTGGCTAAAGGTTTATCAATTTTGTTTATCTTCTCAAAGAACTAGCCTTTAGTTTTATTGATCTTTGCTATTATTTTCTTTGTTTCTATTTCATTTATTTCTGCCCTGATCTTTATGATTTCTTTCCTTCTACTAACTTTGGGTTTTCTTTGTTCTTCTTTTTCTAGTTGCTTTAGATGTAAGGTTAGATTGCTTATTGGAGATTTTTCTTGTTTCTTGAGGTGAGCTTGGATTGTTATGAACGTCCCTCTTTGAACTGCTTTTGCTTCGTCCCATAGGTTTGGATCATTGTGTTTTCATTGTCATTTGTTTCTAGGTATTTTTTTATTGGCTCTTTGATTTCTTCAGTGACCTCTTGATTATTTAGCAGTGCACTGTTTAGTCTCCAAGTATTTGTGGGTTTTGCTGGGGTTTTTTTCCTGTAATTGATTTCTAATCTCATAGTGTTGTGGTCAGAAAAGATGTTTGATACAATTTCAATTTTCTTAAATTTTCCAAGGCTTTATTTGTTAACCAAGATGTGATCTACTGTGGAGAACATTCTGTGTGCACTTGAGAAGAAAGTGTATTCTTCTTCTTTCGGGTGGAATGTCCTAAAAATATCAATTAAGTCTATCTGGTCTATTCTGTCATTTAAAGCTAGTGTTTCCTTGTTTACTTTCTGTCTGGATAATCTGTCTATTAATGTAAGTGGGGAGTTAAAGTCCCCCACTATTAATGTGTTACAGTCGATTTCTCCTTTTATGGCTGTTAGCATTTGCCTTATGTATTGAGGTGCTCCTATGTTGGCTGCATAAATGCTTATAATTGTTATGTTTTCTTCTTGGATTGATCCCTTGATCATTATGTAGTGTCCTTCCTTAACTCTAGTAACTGTCTTTATTTTAAAGTCTATTTTATCTGATATGATTATTGCTACTCCAGCTTTCTTTTGATTTCCATTTGCATGGAATATCTTTTTCCATCCCCTCACTTTCAGTCTGTACGTGTCCCTAGGTCTGAACTGAGCTTCTTGTAGACGGCATATATATGGGTCTTGTTTTTGTATCCATTCAGCCAGTCTGTGTCTTTTGGTTGGAGCATTTAATCCATTTACAATCAAGGTGGTTATTGATATGTATGTTCCTATTACCATTTTCTTAATTGTTTTGGGTTTGTTTTTGTGGGTCTTTTTCTTCTCTTGTATTTCCCACTTAGAGAAATTCCCTTAGCATTTGTTGTAAAGCTGGTTTGGTGGTGCTGAATTCTTGTAGCTTTGGCCTGTCTGTAAAGCTTTTGATTTCTCCATCTAATCTGTATGGGATCCTTGCCGGGTAGAGTAATCTTGGCTGTAGGTTTTTCCCTTTCATCATTTTAAATATGTCCTGCCACTCCCTTCTGGCTTGCAGAGTTTCTGCTGAAAGATCAGCTGTTAACCTTATGGGGATTCCCTTGTATGTTATTTATTGCTTTTCCCTTGCTGCTTTTAATATTTTTTCTTTGCATTTACTTTTTGATAGTTGGATTAATATGTGTCTTGGCATGTTTCTCCTTGGAGTTATCCTGTCTGGGACTCTCTGCGCTTCCTGGACTTGATGGACTATTTCCTTTCCCATGTTAGGCAAATTTTTGACTATAATCTCTTCAAAAATTTTCTCAGACCCTTTCTTTTTCTCTCCTTCTTCTGGGACCCCCATAATTCGAATGTTGGTACATTGTTGGTACATAATTTAATGTTGTCCCAGGGGTCTCTGAGACGGTCCTTAATTCTTTTCATTCTTTTTTCTTTTTCTGCTCCCTGGCAGTTTTTTTCCACCATTTTATCTTCCAGCTCTCTTATCCGTTTTTCTGCCTCAGTTATTCTGCTATTGATTCCTTCTAGAGTATTTTTTTTTTTTTTTTTTTTTTTTTTTTTTTTTTTTTGCGGTATGCGGGCCTCTCACTGTTGTGGCCTCTCCCGTTGCGGAACACAGGCTCCGGATGCGCAGGCCCAGCGGCCATGGCTCACTGGCCCAGCCGCTCCGCGGCATATGGGATCCTCCCAGACCGGGGCACGAACCCGTATCCCCTGCATCGGCAGGCGGACTCTCAACCACTGCGCCACCAGGGAGGCCCTAGAGTATTTTTAATTTCAGTTACTGTGTTGTTCATCACTGTTTGTTTGCTCTTTAGTTCTTCTAGATCTTTGTTCAATGTTTCTTGTATTTTCTCCACTCTGTTTCTGAGATTTTAGATCATCTTTCTATCATTACTTTGAATTCTTTTTTGGGTAGGTTGCCTATTTTGTCTTCATTTATTTGGTATTATAGGTTTTTACCTTGCTCCTTCATCTGTCACATATTTTTTTGTCGTTTCTTTTTTTTTTTTTTTGATGGGTGGGGCTGTGGACAGGAGTCTTACTGGTTGTTTGGCTTGAGACGTCCAGCACTGGAGTGTGCAGACAGCTGGATAGAGCCTGGTCTTGGTGTAGAGATGAGGACCTCCAGAAGGCCTCACTCTGATCAATATTCCCTGGGGTCTGCGGTTCTCTGCTAATCCAGTGGTTTGGACTCAGAGCTGTCACCACAGGAGCTTGGGCCTGAACTCTGGGCTGGGAACCAAGATCCCGCAAGCTGCGTGGTGAGGCAAAAAAACAAAAAAGAAAAGAAAAGAAAAAAAGCAGCAGTACAATAACAAAGAAGAAAAAACAAAAGAAAATTAGAAAGATAAAAATATGTTAGGAAAAATAAAAATATAATTGAAACAACTGCAACAAGGTAAAACAAAACCACAGCAGAAAAAAATAAGGGGGGTGGGGGGTGGGGAACAACCCAAAAGGAGCAAAACAATAACAAAGTATAAAGAATAAAATAAAGTTAGAAAAATAGAAGATCTATTAGAAAAAATAAAAATATAAATGAATCAACAACAATGAATCAACATGAAGGTAAAACAGAACCCCAATCTAAAACTGGAAAAAAGGGATTGGGATTCACATATAGACACTAATATGTATAAAATGGATAACTAGTAAGAACCTGCTGTATAAAAAAATAAATAAAATTCTAAAAATTCAAATAAATAAATAAAAGCCAAAAAAAGGAAAAACAAAACAAAAAAGGCCTTGGCTGTGGGGGAGAGGAGTTTGGGCGGAGTTTAGGCAAAGGTGGAACCTAGGCAGGGGCAGGGTTTCGGGTGGGGTGGGATGTAGGCAGGAGGGGGTGATGTTTGAGTGTGGGGTGGGGCCTAGGCTCAGGACCCACGCAGCTGCAGCTGTAAGAGGCCTTGGGGCGGGCCCTAGGCAGGGCGACGTTCAAGCGTGGGGCGGGGCTTCTGCTTAAGACCTGCCCAGTAGCGGAGAGGCAGTTCGTCCAAATGGGGGGCCTCTGGAGTGTGAAGTTCTGGGGTTTGGAGGTAAGGCCCTGGGTGAGGGTGTGTGGGCGGGGTTTAGGCCCAGCAGAGTTGGAGGGGGTCTGAGAGGGGGGTCTCCAAATACAGATGTAGGACCCTGGGTAGGTGTAGGGGCAGGGCTTGGGCTCTGCACGGTAGAAGGGAGGCTCCGAGGGCAGAGGATTAGGCCATGGGGCCCAACAGGTTCCCTGGTGCCTAAGTGGACAGGGAAAGCGCTGGCTGCATTCTCTTCCGTTCCTCCATGCCCCACACCCCCGATTTCTGTATGTTGATTTTATATCCTACCGCTTTACAGAATTCATTGTTTAGTTCCAACAGGTCTTTGGTTGAGTCTTTGGGATTCTCTACATACAAAATCAAATCATCTGCAAATAATGACAAGCTTACTTCTTCATTTCCAGTTTGAATGCTTTTTGTTTCTTTGTGATGCCCATTAGCTCCAGTTAGGACTTCCAGTACTATGTTGAATAAGAGTGGGAAGAGTGGGAATCTTTGTCTTGTACCTGATCTTAGAAGCAGAGCTTTCAACTTTCCACCATCGAGTGTAATGTTAACTGTGGGTTTGTTGTATATGGCCTTAATTATGTTGCAGTATGTTCCTTCTGTACCCAATCTGTTTGAAGTTTTTAGCATGAAGTGTTGTCATTTGTCAAATGCTTTTTATGCATCTATTGCGATGATCCTCTGGATTGTTATCTTTCATTCTATTAATGTAGTGTATCCCACTTTTTAACTTGCATGTGTTGAACCATGCTCACATTCCAAGGATAAATCTCATTAGGACATGGTGTCTAATTATTTTGATGTGTTCTCTTTTTTTGAGTTGAATACATAGTTCTATTTTTTAATTGAAGTATAGTTGACTTAAAATATTATATTAGTTTCAGGTGTTACCATTAGTTTAAAAAGTTGTCTTGCACTTTAGCATGGAAGCTTCTGATAGAAAGTTTATATTGTGGGAGTTGTCAGAGTCTAGTGTTTGCTACCCACCAATTGTTGGACATAGCCGTGTCACACACGTCTGCCCAGTGCAATGGGTAGAGCATGGGTTTTGAGGCGAGATCTGGATTCAGATCCATGTTACCTATGGAAATCGTGGAAAATTCCATGACTTGTGAGAGCTTCAACTTTCTTATGAAAATGAAAATAACGAAAATGAAAATAATGCTGATATCATGGGGTTGTGCTGGAATTGGAAATCATGTATGTAAAATGCCTGGTACATACATCTCAATGAATGATAATCTTGATAATGTTAAAAGAATCTATTCTTAGTTTCATCACTATTTGTTGAGAGATTTATTTATTTATTTTTTTTGCGGTACGCAGGCCTCTCTCTGTTGTGGCCTCTCCCGTTGCCGAGCACAGGCTCCGCACGTGCAGGCTCAGTGGCCATGGCTCATGGGCCCAGCCACTCCGCGGCATGTGGGATCTTCCCGGACCAGGGCACGAACCCATGTCGCCTGCATCGGCAGGCGGACTCTCAACCACTGCGCCACCAGTGAACCCCTGTTGAGAGATTTAGATTCAGCCTAGAGAACACAGAATGAATGATAGGACCAACTAAGAGACTTCTGTGGGAATGGTGTGCCAAAGAGCCCTGACCCCTGCCCACCCCCACACCTTTTCAAGGGGCAGGAGAGGAGTAGACAGCTAAGAATTGTTTATTCCCAAGGGGAATTGAGGGGCCAAAAGAGTCATATCAGAGTCACTGGAGGCTTTTCCAAGCAATGCATCCTACATCATTGCCTGTGGAACAGCTCCACCAAGCCTGCCCAACCATCCTAGTTTGCCACCAGAAGTCCCTCATCCCGAAAAGTTCCTGAGTCCCAAGCGCACAGGTCTGGTTGGTCACCCTTCCCACTCTCACACTGATGAAGTCATCACCACGGTGACCCACTGAGGTCTCCGAGGGAGCATGGCAGCCTTCAGCTACATTGGTGGGCCATAGGGGGTGGGGGGAGTTGCTAAAGTGTCTGCTGGAAGCTGAGGAGACAGAAATTCTGCCTGCACAATAGATGCACCTCGTCTGTCTGACTCAGGTCTTCTTCATTTTCAGGTCACGCAGTGTGAACAACAACTGGATGGACATTTACAAATTTGTGGAGGATTTGGTCAAGAAGTATAGCAAGTACGACTTCTTCAAGTTGCAGGGTGTTCACCCCTGCCAGGCAGAGTACACAGCTGTTTAGACTCAGTGGCCATGGGAGCCCCTCGGGTCAGGAGCATAGAGCCCAGGGGGGTGTTCTGAAGCAGAAGAGATCACGCTGGTTCCATCAGGTGTCAGCAGCTTTCTTAGCTCCTACCTGGAAGTCGGGCCATATTGTAGGGGACACAGTCTGCCCTTGAGGACCTCATAGATGAGGAAACAGGAGAACCAGTAACATGATAACTAAACACCAGGTTAAATGGTGCCAAGGGCCAAAAGAAAAGGGCGAAGGACTTAGAAGGCAAATTAAAAAGAAAAAGCAAGAATTCTTAGGAAAAAAGTCAAGGATCGTTTCTCAGAGGATGTGGAATTCTGAACTAGGTCTTGAAGAATGGGGAAAGACAGGGTAACAGGAAGCATCAAGGAGACTTCTTGTGCAGCGAGTGGTCTGTTCAGCAGGAGAGTAGGGTTAACTCAGGAGAAGGCTAGGGGATGAGGCTGGACAGGACAGATTTGGACCAAGGTCATCAGGGCTTATAATGCCATGCCAAGGGACTTGTATTTCCTGCTGTGAACAATAGGGAGCTAAAGATGATTCTTGGACAAGGCTGATCTTGGTCAAGATGATCAAGGTTGTGTCCCGGGAAGGAAAGTCTGATATTGTGGGTAAAATGTTTTGGAACAAGAACGAGAAGCAGTAGGGAGCTTATCCATGAACATCTTGTAGCAATTTAGCTAAACGAGGGTCAATGGACCAAAAGGCAGTGGCCAGGGAGAGGAAAGGGAGGGATGTATATGAATAGCTGCCAAGAGAGAGAATGATTTTTCTAGATGAGAGGAGATAAGGCAGGGAGGGCTATAAAGGAGGGAAGAGGAGTGAAGGTACAAAGAATTTTATAGAAGAGGAGAAGCCAGTTGGGAGGCCCTCATGCCAGAGGCATAGGTGTCTATCTCCTGGTGTGTGCATGTGCACCTGTGTGCGTGTGTGCGTGTGTGTGTGTGTGTGTGTGTTTGAGAGAAAGACACTTGGGGGGGGTGGGGGTGTTGGGAGCATAGGGTTGGAGCAGGATGCCATCCTGGCACTTTCTTCCAAGAAGGCACCACATCTCCACAGGCCTCCTTCACCAAGATTCCTAAAATCCTTCACTATACATATAGCAGCTTCCAGGGTTTGGGAAATGGACCCCAAAGCAGAAGGGTTGGGGTGAGGAACAGAGAAATTGGGATGCACCTTCTTTCTGGCTGCTCATTGGCTTCATTTGGAGCCTGTGTCACGTAGACTTTCTCATGAGCCTGTGCTTCCTCCCCAGCCCTAACCTGAGAATGTCCTTCATCACCTACTCCACAGTGGGTCACACCCTCATGAAGCTCACCTCAGACAGGTAAGTGCTGCTTTAATCCCCCAGGCAGGCCTAGTGGATGGGATCCATTGAGAGCCCAGGGAGCTGACAGTTCCCACTGGGTGCAGGCTGGGCCGTCCTGGGCTCCCTTCAGGGTCCACTGTGACCCCCAGCCCCGGCTCCATGGCTCCCACTGACCCCTGGCTGTGCTGGCCCTGGCAGACCCCGTGCTGCTAGACCATCTCCGCCCTCTGTAAGGCCCGCCCTCCGCCTGTCCTGTGTCCTCTCAGCGCTCTTCCCTTTTCTGAGAACTGGCTCAGTGCAAGGACGCCCGGGACCTGGTGGAGCAGACGTGTGGGCCCTTTGTGAACACTGGCCTGTGTTGGGCACCTGCTCTGTGTGTCACTCTCTGCTCTGGGCCAGTGGGGGAAGAGGGGAGGCACAGTCAGAGCCAGGAGGGAGGGGTGGGCAGTGCGGAAGTGCTGGAGCTTCAGTGGAGGGGAGCTTGGTCCCTTGGTGGGTCTGAGACAAGGGAGCCCATGAGTGTGGGCTGGGATGCGGGAGGGAAGCATGACACACCAGCATCCTAGGTGGGCCGTTAGGAGGGCCCAGCGATGTGCCCAAAGCCCTGGAGGTGGGAAGATATGGAGCTCCTGAGTAGCCGGGAGGTTCCGATGCTCATGATGCGGATGATCGGAACCCAGGGAGTGTGTTGGTGCCAGTGCGTGGACACAGCACTCCCCATGCCTGGCTCCCAGGAGAAGCAGGGGCTGTGCTTCCTGTTAGATGAGCTAGGGGAAGGCGTGGTTCTGTGTGTCCCTGTCTTCTGCATTTCAGAGAGACCTGAGTGGGGTTCAGGTGGAAGACAGCAAGTCAGTGGGGGGCTGTCAGACAGGGGGCAGAAAGAGAGGCGGGGGCTGGGCGAGGGCCTCTGGGGGAGGAGCTGCCCGTGGGGGACAGGAGGACCACTGCCTCCTCCAAGGCAGGGGTTCAGAGCCTGAACCAAGGGAGCTGTGGGGAGGCTCTTGAGGGTCTCCGGGGTCCTCTCTGGAAAGTGGAGGTGACGATGTCTTCCTCAAGGGAAGGTGTCAGAAGTGGGAGTGGGCTCAGGGGAGTGAAAAACGGGCTGGAATCTTAAGAAGCGAAGGGCCTGATGAGGGCATAAGCAGCCTAGTGCACAGAGCTGGGAGTAAGGATGGGGTGGGGGGCTGCCCAAGAAAAAGGCCCGCTCAGGCAGGAGTGAAGCCTGGCCAAGCTCAGTCCCAGGTCAAAGGCTGTGGAGAGGTGAGAGCTCCAGCATATTTGGGGGTCCTGTCAACAAAACAGAAATCTTCCCAAAAGTGTCAGGAAGAGGGGAGGGTGTTTGTGCTGGGGTGGGCAGGGCCTGGTGTGGGCTCCACTGGACCTGGGTCACAACTTCCTCAGCTCCTTGGCTGGGTCAGGCAGGGCAGGACCTGGGGCTCTCAGATTGCACCTCACGGCAGAATCTCTTCTGCGCAAGGCAAGAGCCAGCCTTCAGAACCACGTTCTCCTTAGACTTGCTGTGACAGCTCAGCCCATCACACTGCATTAGCCTGAACCTAAGCCCCACCCCTGATGGGTCCCAGTCCCATCCCCTGCTATATGCTTTAACAGAGGCCGACGGCCCATCCCCATGGCAGCCTGGGGTCACTGCTCTTCCGCCTGCGTGGACATATCTCAGGCCTCTTTTCCAGCTTATGATCTATTTCTTCAGGAGCACATGAAGCCCAGGAGCCCTACACTCTAATGCAGCAGCTTGACTACTTGCTTTAGTACGGATCCAGAGGGGGAAGTGGCTTCGAGGGTCCAAGTCCACCTCAGGGGTCTGTGGTAGGGGAGGAGGGGACAGGGCAGGGGTATCAGCACAGTGACCTTTCCACACTCAGCCTTGCCTGTTGGAAGGTGATGTGCCCTCACCAGAGAACCTTTAGGTGCCAGCAGTACCGCCAGTCACACTGGGGGTGCTGATTTCACACGTGTGTATCCATGGGTGCTCCCCCCTCACCAAGGACGGTCAAGGCAGGGCCCTTGCTGAGTCCCCTGAGGTCTGCATGCCTGAGACAGGGATGAGCACATTGAAAGCCAGGCCCTACCCATGGGACCAGCAAAGCAGCATCCTCCACACCCGCTGAATGGGGGACAGAGAAGCGTTGACCAAGGCCTGTCAGTGTCAAAGACACAGGCAGAGAGGTCACCACAGGGCCACTTGTGTCCTCTCTGGTCCAGGCAGGTCTTCACAGGGCAGAATGGCACCAGGTCAAGTGGTCTGTTTTGTAACGGTCAACCCTCATTCCTCCTCAACCCCCTTTACTGTTTTTTTTCAGAAATGAAATTCGTGATGGTCTCAGCAGACTTCAGAATATAGTACCTACAGGAACCAAACACATGCAGGAAGGATTTAAAAAGGTACGGATCCTACAGCTCTGAGACTTTCTTCTGCTTTATCAAGTTCTTAGAGTATTTTTGGGTCATCTCACTGCCCTTCACCAATTTCCTTCATTTTCTTGCAGGCAAATGAGCAGATTCAACAAGCTAACTCAGGAGGTAAGCTGCCTGCTGACGTCACTGTGCTCAGGTGGGACAGAGCCGGGCGCGGGCCTCAGCGAGGGCTGGTGCAGACGCCCGTCGGACAATTCCTAGCGCTGACCTTGGAGCGAGTCCCTTGTCCTCTCTGGGCTGCAGGTTCCTCCTCTGCACAGTGAGGGGGAAAACCACCCCCAGGGATGCTTCCGAGAACCACATGGGATCATGCATTATATTCCTGGTTCTTACTAGATATCAAGTGCTTGTCCTATGGTTGGGCTGCATGAAAAAGAAAAGAGAACTTCCAGGGATGGCGAGCAGATGGGGTTCAGTTTAGGGAACAGAGACGTTGGTGTCCCCCTGGCTGCCCACACTTTGTCCACCACAGCTCTGGCTCTTCCTCCTTTCCCTTGAGCCTCTTTCCTCTGGTTGACTCTCATCCTTTGACTGTGCCTCCGACTGTGGAAATGGCTGTACTTGGCCCAGACCAGCTGCATCGAGACTGTAGGGTTGCAGCCCTTGTCAGGAAGGATGCATGGGCTGCTGGGGAAAGGCGGGGAGCTGGGCGGGGGCTGCTGTCCAAGCACCTTGACCTCTAGTTCTGAATAGCAGGACCCACAGAGCCAGCAGGAGTGCCTGCCGGCGCCGCCCAAGACAGAGCCCACTTTCCCCCAGACCCAGGGGGATGTCTTGTGCAGTCAGTCAGCTGCTCCTCCCTGTGCTCACCTGAGAGGCTTGTCCTCGTCCCATGAAGTAGCTGCAGTTGCCTTTCAGGGCAAAGGCTGTGCCACCTCCCCATAGTGAAGGTCCACTAGAAGGGCTCTGATCCGGTCTCAGGCTCCTCGTCTGTCAAGTGGGTTCTGGGCTGAGACCCCTTCTCCCTCCAGGTGCTCTGGGTGGTGGGTACTCAGGTCAGGGTGGCCTCTCCGCAGGAGGAGGAGGTGTGGGAGCAGTGCTGTGGGCCTGGCAGCCTGAGGCAGGTCACTCCAGGTGCCTTGCTGACCAGGCCACTCCCTGCTTCTTCTGCAGAAAACAAGGTTCCCTCTATGATTATCTCCTTGACCGATGGAACCCTGGAGGAAGCGCCGTTTGAAATGACTAAGGAAGAAGTAAGTCCAGACCATCATTACCAGCTTTGTGCTCCGCCTGTTTTGTGAATTGTACTCAACGCTTTTTTCCTCTTAGGCTGACAGGGCTCGGAAAATGGGAGCAACAGTATACTGTGTGGGTGTAAAAGACTATCAGAGAGACCAGGTAATTCAGAACAGGTAACCAGTGCCACTCTTGAGCCCTGTTGGGGAAATCTGTCAAAGGCAGCTGTCCCAGGGTCTCCGAGAGGATGGCCCTCCACCCACCCCAAGTGTCTGGACACCAGGTAGCCACTGCAGATGAATATCAAGTGTTGGGTAAACCTGCCCACCAGGGGTGTGGATGGAGGAGCTTTCCACTCCCTAAGGGTGGGCTGCTAGCAGATGCCAGCGTGTGGCCTTGAAGTCCAGCATGGCAGGCGACAAGAGCCTGTCTCCTGGGATGGGACCTGCCGCGTCCTCAACCCCTGACTGTGTGCCAACCATCTCCTCTCTGCTGTAGTTATTGGACATTGCAGACAGCCCGCATCACGTCTTTGGAGTGGACCAAGGCTTCAAGGCTCTTAAATACATCATTGAGCCAGTGAGTGAGGGCTGGACGTGAAAAGTGGGAACGGGTCGCTTCTCGCCAAGCCCCCGCATTCAAGCCCCTGCCCCTCATCTCCCTATTCTAGCTCGGAGCTAAGTCCTGTATTGAAATTACAGCTGTGGAGCCTTCCAGTGTCTGTACAGGAGGTAAGAGCTGGAGTGCTGTTTTAAACACAGGGGTGTGTGTTTGTGTGAGTTGTGAATGTGCCCAGTGTGCGTTGTGGGTGTGCTGTGAGCACATGATTTCACTATGCGTGGGGTGTGCGTGTAGTGTGTATGGTGTGTGTGAGTGTGGTGTCTGAGTGTGTGGGGTGACTGTATGGAAATTGTGGGCATAGGACTACATCGGGCATATAAGGGAATGTTTATGTGAGGCGTGTATGCCAAGTGTTGGGGGTGCGTGTGTGTGTATTTGTATAATTACTTCTTTCTTCCAGTGTTACTGAGATGTAATTGACATACAGTTCTGTATAAGTTTCATGTATGCCATAAACTGACACAAAAATATTGCAAAATGATAAGTTTAGTGTACATATTTTTTAAACTCAAAACCAAAAGTTTAATGAAGTAATAAGAAAAACTTTATTTTAAAAAACCTCAACAAATCACTAGCAAATAGAATCCAACAACGTACAAAAAGGACAATACATCAAGAATAATTAGGGCTCACCTCTGAAATGCAAGCCTGATTCAGTGTATGAAATATCAATGTGATTTTCTTATGAGCAAAATGGGGAAGAAAATTATGATTATTTCAGTGGATGAAGAAAAGAATTGGACATAGTTCACGGTCAGCATCATACTAGCAACCCAGACTGACAAAGGCATCCAACAAATACGCACAGCTATCACTACACCCAGTGGTTCAACGGGGTCGACCTCTCCCTGAGATCTGGAACTTGACAAGGTTGCCTTCTCTCCCCTGGGAGGGTCCCTGCATCGGTGTGGGGAGGATCCTGTGCAGTTGCTTTTCTGGGAGAAGCCCTCTCTCTCCGTGAGCTCTGTGTGTGACGGCTCGTGAGTCCACATCACTGGTATTTGTGGAGCTGAGGTGGGTGGATAAGCACACACTCCCACTGGCAACAGCACACAGCTGGGTGCAGCTGGACGCAGACCCAGGAAGCTGGGCCTGGCCACTCTGCTCTGAACTGCAAGGCTACAGCGCAGTAGGCCATGGGGTCAGACACAGCAATGTTCATATCTGAGCTCTGCTGCCCGCAGACACGAAACCAGGGCTTCTCTGGTGTCACGTGCCAGCCGTGCAGTAGCCTGACAGCCTCAATTCTCTGAGTATGTCCCTGAGACATACACAGGCCTGTGAAACCATAGAGGAAGATGCCCATTGTCATTCATGCCCTGTGGTGGCCCAGCTGAGGTGACAGGTGCCCACCGCACGCCCTCTGCAGGCGTGGCCCAGCACTGCTGCTCTGACCTTTACAACTGCCGTCATCTTGTCAAAAGCTGCCACACAGCATGACTGTCACTCGGAGGGAAAGCTCAAGGCAGGAACCTGGACCCTAAATAAAGTAGAAGAAGCTGCTCATCAGGCTATTGTTCTGAATAAGTCGACCAGGTGTGAGGAAGCCGGGAGTGGGGAGCATAAGGCACGTGGCCTCTTCAGCCTCTCGGCCTCCCTCCAGGACTAGGCAGAGGCCTCTGCTGGCCTCCCTGCCTCCAGGCCTGTGCCCCCGCTCATCCTCTGCACAGGGCCTGAGGGGCAGAGAAGGCCACTTCCCTACCCCAGCCTGACCATGGAGGCTGAGGCCCCTGAGCCAGACAACCAGACCCTCCAAGGTCCAGCCTCTGCTCTAAGCCCACCTGCTGCAGAGGCTGGGGGCTGGGGGGACTGGGCTCCCTGAAAAACCTCGGCACTGTGGTTTGGGGATTCATCCCTCCTGTGTGTTGCTGGGTTGGCCCGGGCCTTGGACCCCAGAGGCAGGCTGGAGGCGGCACCTGGTCACTCCTTTTCCTGTATGTGACTGGGCCAGAGTGAGTGTCTGCAGGAAGCCCAGCAGGTGGGGCCCAGCAGTGTGGCCATAGGAGGACACAGTGCAGAGCAGGGCTTCCCTCTGAGGTCCGGCATCCAGCTCTGCATCATGGCCAGAGACCCTCTGGGGGTGTGGCGGGGGCCAGGCTGTGCGGGGCAGGAGCACCCGCGGGATGAAGGCAGGACACACTGTGCAGACGGGGACACTCCGGCAACCAGCCTAGGTCCAGGCTGTCCCCCAGCATGATAAGGTCCCTCCTTGTCCCATCCTACTCTCTCCAGAGAGAACAACCACAAAGAGTTCAGCTTTTATATGTAAAGACCTACCTCAGTATACTTTACAAGGATATTTTTACATTAATGGGATCATGCAGTACATACTACTTTCCAGCCATCTACATAGTATTCCATTGCATGGATGGAACAGTTTATTTCATGGGCCTCCCTTGATCAATATTCAGATTGTTCCTAATAGGTCGATACTTGAAGTCATACTGTAGGACCGTCCTGATGCTTACCTCTACGAGCTTGGGAAAGGAATTCCCTGGGGTCAAGACCAGAAGTAGACCTGCTGCCTTAAGGGGACACCCAGGTCACAGTTGGTCAGTGTCCAGTTTCTCTCCAAGTGACAGTCCCAAGCAGCATGTGGTGCTCCCAGACCTGCCCGCCCCAAGTCAGGTCATGTCCACCTGTGCATCTGTGTCAGTCTCAGGCAGGCTAGATGCCCTTTTCATGCCCAGCTCCACCAGCCTTCTCAGGGAGACGCCTGACTTCCCAGCTCCTCTCTCTGGAGCCTGCGGCTGGCCTGGTGTACAACTTTTCTTCCAGAGAGAAAGCTCTCTGTTCCAGGAAGGATCCATCTCCCTTCCCGGGACTGTTCGTCCATCTGCTGCCTAGAGCTGATGGGCAGTGGACTGTACATGGGACATGCAGCCCTGCAAGCCTATTATAGACCTTCCTGTGACTTCCTTTTCTTCCTGTGGTTGATACTGTTGGAGGAATTGGGGTACAGGGGGAGGGGTTTGGGAAGCAAAAGGAGCAGCTTTCTGGACAAAGCCAAAATCCTTGACCTGGAAGTCTCTTTTGCTGAAATATTGAAACCATCACCCTGCCTTCCACTTGGAGACTTGCCGGAGTTCAGAAGCCCCCCTTTGGGAGCGGCACTGCCTGGGGCACAGGGGACTCTGCTGTAGAGGTGAAGCAGCACCGGAGCAGGGCTGAAGGCAGCAGGAGACACAAGGAGGAAGGAGGGTGTCCAGGCGGAGGGCAGCGTGCGCTGCTCCTGAGGATGCGGCACGGGCTGTGCGCTGGGCTATCAGACGGCCCTGCCCTTGGCTGCCGCCCTCCCTCCTGTCAGCTACGTGGAAGAGGAAGCTGGGTCCAACCTTCACCATGAGGCCGGGACTGCCAGGTCCTCTATGGGAGCTTTCTGCTTCCAAAAGCCTATCAAAACATATTAGCAGGCTAGCTTCCACCTACAGCCCAAGAATCTAATTGCCTCAAAGCAGAGAATTTGCAAACTTAGCCTTGATCTGATGGGAACTGCATGAAGAATTGAAGCAGGTGGAATCAGGACTGCCAGGTCCAAGGTTGTGCTGGCATTTCTGAGGCATGTCCCTCAGAGTTAACTGACCTCGAGTAATTAATTGACCTTGACGAGGAGACAGAGTTGGACCCTGGGCTAGCAGCAGGAAGACATGCCTTTATCCTGGCCAGCTCCCCAGAAGTCAGGCACTCTAGCTGCCCTCTCTGGATGCCCTAGTATTTGTTTCAGTTGTCAGGAAGCACCAGTGGGGACCCAGAAGCCTGGGGAGCCCCTATGGCCCAGAACTGCCTATCAGTGTCTCCCACCCTGACAGAAGGAGGTGCTTGGCGAATCTCTGTGGTGGGCGTGGGGGGCTGTGTGAGGCACGTGCAGGGGCAGGAAGAGGGCGGGGCAGGGTACTCACTGCGGACTTCAGACCCACAGCTGAGGCCGGACGTCGCCTGCCATGGGGGATTCTCCGGGGCACGGTCCTCGCCGCCTCCTTGCCTCGCCCAGGTCCTGGCCTTGCTCCTGGGGTCTCCAGCCTGCCATAGGCAGACAGAGAGACACGGAGGAGGAGCAGACCCCCTAGTGTCAGAAAGCCCCACAGACACCCAGCCTTGTGTGCTCAGCTCAGACAAGGGTCTGGACTGTGTTCAGCCTGCGCTGTCTGGGTTCCTGGCATTTGTGTAAGAGAGGGCCTGCTGGACAGCACTGCCTGCACCTTTCAGGGAAGACCTTGGCTTCAGAGTCGGAAACCTATGGCTGGGTTTGCCCCTGTGGAGGGTATGAGACTGGGTGCCTTTAATGAGTTGGATGGGTCAGGGGCAGTGGTGAGAAGCCCCCGAGTGCTCAAGGCCCATCCATCTCAGTTGTACCCTTTGTGATACCCGGTGAGGCCCAGTGTGCACACAGATACTGGTTCAGACACGTATGCTTCCTCATCAGAGTCCCTGGTAAAACAGTTATGGAGTGGCCTGTCATAACTGCAAGATCAGAGGGAAGACAGCACTCAGCCCCTCCTAATACAGACCTTTGGGTGTTGCCCTTGCAGATGAAAATGAATTGATGATTTCTGGAAGAGGATTTAATAACGCAAAGAAGAAGGATGAAGTTATTTGTAGATTTAAGATCAGCAACAAGCGGTTGTTTGGTAAGTAACCCCCTTGGTGCCGCCTAGTGACACGCTTCCCACACCACACTGCGTTCCCTGAGCCAGCTAGGCCGTCGAAGCCCTTGCTCACCACTCACTGTGGACACTGTGAGGACAGAGGCAGCATGGACAAAGGAAGGAGGGACGTGGCTGGGAAGCCTGGCCACTGCTCCCTTCATCTCAGGCCAGGAAGTGATCAGTCCCCAGCACATCAAGAGCGTCTTGGGTCGGGGAGGGCACCTCTCAAGGCTGGGTTGGGGGTGCTGGGTCTGTCCTCACTGCTACACTCCCCCCACACTTTCCTCGGCCCTCACTTCCCTTGAGAGACAAGGACTTGAATCTCACGAGTCTGCTGGTGGGAAGTGGACGTGGCCCCAGGGCCCTGAGTCTGGGCCAGGTGCACTGAGCTCTCCCAGGGCCGTGTGGTCCCCTGAGATTGAGAGAGGATGCCAACTGCCAGGCCTGAGCCCCGGAATCCTGGCTCTGGCTCACATTTCATGTGTGATCTTGACCTAATGAGTGTTCTGCTCTCAGCCTCTATTATCTGTACTGTGAAATGGGGCCAGTATGGTAGGTGTACTAACTAAGCCCTATCACATATGTAAAGCTACTGTTTGGAAATAGGCACCAGGTGTCCTTCCAGGAAGGGTGAGAGGCCTGAGGAAGCACACAGTTGGAGAAGCAGATGTGTCCTCAGTGCTGAGATGGGCCTGATCTCCCACAAAGAGAGCCTGGGGACAGTGGGACTATCCCTTCCTTCTCAACCCTCCCCTGATGCACTGACGTAATATGATTCTATTATGTTCAGTGACACTCTTCACTCCAGTGCCATCTGGTAAACCCAGAGCGAGTCCTCTGCCCCCACACAGCTCTGGGCCATCTCTCCTTCTTCCACGGGTGCATCGAATGCACAGGGCTCTGCCATTGCCACACTCTCACACCACATAGTGTGTAGATGGCCTCAGGGAGTTAGATATCTCTTGGTTTCTGCTTCAGAAGTGATTAGGTCTGAGTAACACATTGATGTGGAGAGCTAATGTTTATTGAGCACCTACTACATCTGCTAATGTGCTAAGTGCCTTACATGCACTATCCCAGTTAATTCTCAAAAGAAACCTATTGTTATTCCTTTGTGTAGATCTGAAACCAGAGTGAGAGTCAATTCAAGAGCTTGCCCAAGGTCACAAGCTGGTTCAGAAAGAGCTGGAAAGTAGGCATAGGTGATGTGATTGCCCAGTCTGGGCCTTTGACCTCACTGAGATGACAGTTCTTGAGGAAGGTGGGACTCAACCTATCCTCCAGGAAATGTGTTCAGATGTTCCCCTGTGGTCCATGGCTATATTGCTTTCCCACTCTAGATATCACGAGTGTTTCTCTCTGAGTTGGACCAGCACCAGGATCTCACACGGGAGAGCTCATCCCACAGTCCTGGGCTCCTCTGCTGACCACCTCACTGCACATAGTCAAGGCTGACCAGTAGTGGCCATACAGGCCTATTTATCGACAGGAGCCCTGATGCACTGATGAGGATTGATATGGTTCTTTTTAATCACATTTTTCTCTGATTAAAACATATGGCAAAACAGTTTAGAAAACATAGAGAAGCATAAAGAAGAAATATTTTGATCAAGGTTTCTATACGTTTTGTCTGTTGCTAGTATGTAAAGTTTTCATATTCTAAGACAAAGCTTTTTAAATGTGGCAAGTGAAGTATTTAGTTAATCCGTTAATATTGGAAACTACTTTCCAGTCACCCATGCTTTTCTGGGCCCTTAGTATGTGGGGTGCCTGCCGTCACCTCCCTCTCCCTGTTCTGGATTGTGAACAGCCTATGGAAAGTGAGTTGCTCCCCTTTGGAATTATTTTCACACTAATCCCAACCATCCTATCCTTCAGATGCAGATCCTTTCCCCTAACCATACTCGGCGATTAGTTTTCATTTTCAGTCCCAACAAAGGACTAACACCGTCCGAAGTTCACAGCTAGTCTGACAGTTGAGTTAGATCCAAAAACCTTTCCATGGAAATGAACCATTCTGTAGGGAATAGCCCTGACCTGCGGCAAAAAAGAGAAAAGCAATAAAAATTATTAGACATTGTTGATTATAACAAGGCTACACAGTAGAAAGCAGGAAGTACAAAAAAAGTAAAGAATAAGACGTTACCCCGATTCCAAATCCACACATAAGTGCCGGTAGCATCTCAAATACAGCTGGTAAACCCCAGTGTTCCTGAATGATAGAAGAAAAACTGAAGTGGAATTGAGGAAAGTATTAAGCGTCACGCAGAGCCTTCTTCATGAGCCATATTAGTTCCCCCCAAAAGACCCCTAAGTTAAAAGGAGGCTCTAAAAACACTAACAGATTAGGAATGTAAGAGGAAAATCTTTCGTTTGATTATGATCTGTGTGCTTTTGAAGTTTAAGTGTCCAGGTAGTGACACCTAGACTCCAGTCTTGTAAAAATTAGAGAATATTTCCAAACAGATGACAAGCCTATTTTTGAATAAATTTAAAAGAAGAACATTTAAAGCTATCTCCACTTTCAGGGAGATGCTCCGGAACATGTCCCTAGAGGTGTGGCCCTGGGCATGGCCCCTCCTGTAGAACTTCGTCCCTAACCTCTGATCACGGCCCTGTGGGTGCAAGTCTAGGAGAGAACCTGCTTTCATCCTACACAGCAAAACTGTGCAGGCCAGCATCTGTCCACACAGGGCAGCAGGTGCAGAGCTGTGGTTCCACACCCCAGGAAGTGGTGACCTAGCTCCTAGGGCCTTGGGAAGCTTGTGTCATGAAAAAGGCCAGTGAAAGGACTCTCCTCCCGAATCACCGATGTCAGAACTTCTGCAGCCCTCTGGGACCATTGACTCTAACTTTCACAGGGGAAGTCTGGGACCTGGGGACATTTGAGCAGGGTGAGGAGAAAGCTGGTAGGAAAGCCAGCAGTCAAAGCAGCTGGGCCTTCCCATCTTTTTTTACATCTTTTTTTACGAGGGTGTAAGGAGATAGGGCTCAGGAGGGGAGAAGGTTCCACAGCTACTAGACTGTCCTAGCCTCCGGAGTGCCACCTCCCAGATCCCATAAAATTACAGAACAAGCATGAACACAGAAGCCCCGCTCCCCTCAGGCTTCCCTGTGTCCATAAATGTCGCCACCACCCGCCCAGGCGCTCTGCTCACTCACGGGCATGTCGCCCTTGACTCCTCTTTGCTCTCGTCCCACATCCAGTCCATCTGCAGGCCCTGCTACCTCTGTGTCCAAACTTACCCGAACCTGGCGAGCCACGCGACAGACTCACTGAACTCAGAATAAAGCCCAAACCCCTTCCCAGGGCCCACGAGGCCCCGCCCCCTCTCCTCACTCACCTCTTTCCCACAACAAGCTCAGCTAGTTATGCCTCAGGCCCCGGAAGAGGTGTCCACAGCCCAGACCCTCTTCCCCAGACCTTTCCCTGCCTTTCCCCTCATCCGGTTTCAGCTCCAGGAACACCGCCTCAGAGAGACATTATCTTTAATGGGAATTTTCCATAATACACAAAAGTAGCAAAAATCATATAATGCCCTTGAAGCAGCCTTCCCCTACTTTCAGGAATTACCAATCCTGGCCAATCTGGTTGTGCTGATACTCTCACCATTGATTATTGTGAAGCAAATCCCAGACATCCCATCATGTCCTGTATAAATATTTCACTTTCCCTTAAAGAGAAATTGAGTCTCTAAAGGACAGGACAGGTCACCTGCTCCTAAGCAGCTGTCTCTTCCCCTCCCTTCTCTATCCTGTCCCTTACTTATTGATGTCAGTGCACTTTTCACTCCGGCGCGTAGTTTGTTCATTGTTTGTTACTTTATTGTCTGTCTCCCTCTCCAGTGCCACAAATGTCAGGTCCTTGAGAGCAGGGCCTCTGCGTGCCTTGTTCCCACTAAACGCCAGAGCCCTGACAGTGCCTGGTGCACAGTAGGTGTCAGAAGAAGGCAGAGAAGAGAAGCTGCTTCTGCCAAAGTGGTAGCTCTGTTTCCAAGGGCAGGCAGAAGGGGAGGGGCAGATGGGTGGACAAGTCCACTGACATTCTTCTCATGTGATTGTCTTTCAGATATAAAAGCCAAGTCTGTGAAAGATAACAGGATAACATGCCCAGGAGTAAGGATAGAGAAGCCAGATCAGTAAGTGCCCAGCCCAGGAGCCAAGTGGGCAGTTTTTGCCACCATGAGGTGTAAAAAATTTAGGAAGCCACCTCTACTGGGGCAGCACATGTCTGTCTCCAGGAGGACTGAGGGCATTCTTCACACCTGCCCTGGTTGGTGGTCCCCGGAGGTGCTCAGCCATCTGCTGTAGCCCAGGCTCTGCTGAGGAGCGTAGGATGCAGGAGATGATGTGCCCCAGGGATGGTACCTTTGCTCCAGGCAGCCTTTTGGAGCTAAATTCACATACTCTGTACATACAGAGTCGGGATGGTGACATCATACCGCCATCCCTGGTCACTTCACTCATGGGCACGAGGACATCTGACCCCACGCAGGGATCCTCACTGCCTGGTCAAACTTCCCTGCAGAAGCTGACCTCGTAGTACTTTGGAATGAGCTCCCCTTACCCCTGCCATCTGCTCTCTGGTAGCCCTGAATACCTGGTGTTCAAAGTCATTATAGTCAGGAGATATTAAAAGCTACAATTGGAGCCAAGTGTAAGAACTCTGTCTGTCTGGGCTGGTGGTCACTGTCTGCCCCTTCTGTGCCTTAGGGAGGTCTTTGCTGAAGTTAGCCTGAACCATGGTGTCAGCTTCATCAGCAACAATGTTAGCATCGCCAGCAGGAACTGTGCGAGTACCAGGGTAAGGCTCTAGCATCTAAGGCTGTCGTGACACCCTGCACCCCGGGGAGGCAAGTGAAGGGAACAACACCCCAGGCAGGCACAAATGGTAGCCTGTGCAGGCAGGCCCCTGAGCAGCATCTCACAGGTAGCTCGGAGCCCTTAGCCCAACCTCCAGGAGCTGAACCCCCATGAGGCTTGGGTAGTGCCTTGAGAGTGCTCCTAAAAAGAGCACCTGGGGGTCACCTTACTGTCCAGGCCTTGCAAACCTTTGCTGTCTCTGTGAACCAAGTGTCACTGAAGGCACATGGAAGAGACCAATTAGAGCCCTAAGCAGAGTCCAGGAACAGTGCTGAGGCTCTGCCCACCCTGGACCCACCTTGCCACCTCCCCTGGCCCCGGCCTTGTGGTGGGGAGCTCAAGGCTCCATCCTGGATTCCAGCCAGGGTGAGCAGGAGAGGCTGGGGCACTGTGTACTAGGGGACAGGGTCCAGGGCCTCTTGGAACCCTGGGCCCTCCAAGTCGGGGTCCCCAGCACAGGGGTCAGGAGGGTGGGAGCAGCTGTGACCGTGCTTAGTCAGCTTGGCCCGAGGATGCAGAGTGGGGAAGTAGGGGAGGGAGGCTACGGGGAGGTGAGCAGGGTGTCCTGCCTCTGCTCTTGCACCCACACCTTTCTGGGGCCCCAAAGCCCCTCCCTCACCCATCTGTGTGTCGTAGCATTTTGTGGTCCTTACAAAACCCCTGTATGTCATACTAGGCAGGGAGTGAGGGTTGCATTGTCACTGCATGGAGGACTGGGCTTCCTTGACAGGGCTCAGCGGAGAGCCTCTGAGCAGGGCCAGCGGTGGGGTCTGTGGCCCAGGGCCCCACAGTGGCTCTCTGGATACCAGCCCCGACCTCTTAGAATCTGTCTCCTCAGGTGGGGCAACCAAGTAGAAAGCGGACTGAGAGGACAGGGTGGGCTGATATGGGATCCAAGTAGCAGGCGCCTGGTCCATGCCGGGACTCTGCTGTGTGTTTTTTCTGTAGGAAGCGGGACCAGATGGCAAGAATGCTCCACCAGCTGCCCCACTAGATGCCCAGCAGCCTCCCGAGGAGCCTCCCTCATCACCATCCCCACAGTTCACCCTCTATGTCAAACCTCTCTACTTATATGCCCTCATCCCAGCCCTGCTCCTGTTCCCCCTGATGCTCTGGTGCATCTGGTGGCTGTGCCGCAGGAAGGTGAGTGACCCCTGCCCGCACAGCCTGCATCCAGCCCTCGCCAAGCCCCAAGGGACCATGCCCATGCCTGCCCCACGATCCTGCCTGCGGGCGGGTTCCCATCAGCCCCAGGGCCAAGACACAAGCAAACAAGACACAGACTCTGTCCTCCTGTCCCGGGCATAGACACAGCCTGGGCTTCTAGGGGGCCACCTGCTTCATGCTTTCACCTTCACAGGGAGGTGGCCTATGGGCTGTCCTGGCCCCTGGGGCAAAAGGACCCCAGACCTCCTGAGACCAGGGCTGCCCCACAGCAGTCAGGCTTCTGAAGGACTCAGGTGGACCAAGGCCCCAAGGGTCTCTGCTGTTGGGGGACGAAGAGGGGTGTGCAAGGGCACTGATGGCCCAAAGGGAGAAGGATGCTGGCCGGGAGGATGCTAACCCCGGGGGCAGCTGCGCCTTTGAAAACAGCATGGATCCCTGCCCATCTCTGGTGCCTTCCGTCATTCCTTCATCAGTCATCACTAAGTCACCAGAATGTGCAGGGCCCCGTGCTGGGCACAGAGGGGCAGAAATGAAGCAGCCGCCTCCCTTGCCCACAGGCACTCACCATCTGGTGTCTGGTATGGTATTGGTAGCTGGGGAGCATTGAGGGTAAATGTCACCTTCAGAGGGTGTGGCAGGTGCCCTGATAATGATAAAGGACAGAGACTGGCCCTGGGTGGGAGGGAAGGCAGAGGTGCTGGCCGGCTGGGTTTGCAAGGACACAGGCCAGAGGTGGGTGAAGAGGAGGAAGAAGCAGAGCTGAGAAAGGACAAGCAAAGCAGCATAGAAGCCAGCAGGTCACATTTCTGCAAAGGGCGAGAAGTGAGGAGAGAAAGCCGGGTCGGGGAGAGGGAGGTGGACTGTCATCCCTGAGGGCTGGGAGGCAGGGAGGGCTGCAGGGGGAGGGAGGGAAGGGGAGAGGAGGAGGGGTGTGGCGAGTGTTCTCTTGTCTTCATAGGATGTCAGGGCTGCTGCTGAAAACTCGACCAGGGACCAGGGGCCTTAGTCTGCCTGTCTCCCCCTTGACCCTCCACGGAGATACCGATTCCCCTTTCATGACTGAGGAGCCTGAGGCTCAGGGAGGTGGAGCCTGTTGGCCACAGACCCTCAGGCTCTGGGCACCTAGGTTGACACCCCAAAGCCCATGTTTTGATCCCTTACTGCTGCCGAGCGGGGTCCCCTTCTGTCTGCATAGCTGAGCCAGAGCCCTCCATGCCCCTTCCAGCCTGTGTTTATGTCTCTTTAACATCCTAGATCGTCAAGGAGCCACCACCAGCCCAGAAACCAGAAAAAGTAAGTGGTGTGTTTCGTAGTGATATTGTCAGCATACTTGATGCCCACACTGACCTGCACAGAGAGGCCCTCGGACGTGTATGGGGAGATGCCGTCCCCCACCCCTCCTGCTCCCACCTACCTGGGCAGAGAGAGGTGGCAGAAAGAAGAGGGTGACAGAGGGCAGGGAGGGACCCCAGAGAGGACCTGAGACTCACAAAATGTCACCCAGACAACACGGTTCCCCACCTCCGAAGACAGCCTGCACCAGGGCCTTTATCACTGAATCAGCAACGTGGGGTAGCCTATTTCAGAAACAGCTATGGTCCCTCCTGATATAAATGGGCCTTTGCTCAATTCCCAAAAGACTCTTTGTAGACTGATCCTTCCCAGGACTCGCGCGAGCATTTGGAAAAGGATCCTCAGGTTTCAGGGACCTGGTCCCCCTCCCCGGACTCTGAAGTATGCTGGGCTCCATTTCTTTGGTCTTCATGCCTGGCTCTTGTCAGGATGAGGGTTAGCCTTTAGGGACTGGGGACTGGGGAGGGTGGAAGGAGTCCTAACCTGAATTTGAGCTGCTGGGGCATAGCGCAGGTGAGCACAGGGACCAAGGGTTAGGTGACGAGGCTGGGGCTGACCCGGGGTGGTGCCCAACCCAGGGTCCATAAGAAGTAGTTAGAGCAGGGGTGCCGTGTCCGCAGTCAGGGGGAGCTGGGCCTGAGATCTGGTGGGAAACAGGGTCACTGCCCGGGCTGACGTCTACACTGGCTGCAGTGCGGCCTGGGGAGGCTGGATCTGCCAGAGTCGGGTGAATACAGCCCTGTCACCTACTAATGCCCGCACCCCTGCCAGCCTCTGTCACATGGCACAGCCTCACGCCCAGCTTCTCCTGCAAGGGTGGCCACCAGGAACCAAGGGGACAGGATAGAGTTTGTTGATATTTGGAAAAGAGCCATCTTTGTAAACCAAAAGGAGTTGGTGTCTTTCTCACATGGAGGCTACTCTCTTACGTGCCGGGTGCTGCTCATTTGTCCTTGATTCTCCAACAAACATTTGCTGAGTGGCCAGTACTTGACAGGTGCCGGGGCAACAGATGTCATTTGTCTGCACCCAGGAGCTGCCAGACAAGGACGCAGACGGTGTTTTCTCTTCCTTGGAGCCAGAGGAGACATGTGAAATGTCATGCCCCACAGTGACTGTCCATGGTGGGTGCCAGGGAGACACGATGGAACGAATGGAGGTGAGAAAGTCCCTTGGGGAGGAGTGATGACCCCAAGGCTGGGGAGCAGGAGGTGAGGGTAGCCGGTTCGTGCACAGGTCTGGACCCATAAGGCATGGAAATGAGCTCTGGGTACTGGACTACAGTCACTTGGTGCCAGAGAAAAGCCAAAGCCCTCCCGACCCTAGTGGCCCAGGGGAGGTCAAAAATTACAAGTGCTCATGTTCCCATCACCACCAGGGTTTCCCCTTGGGATGGGCCCAAGTTTCTGGACGTTGGTGGATGGCCCCAAAGGGTAGCTGCAGTGCTGTCTCGGGGAATTGGTGGGGACAGAGCCCTGGCAGACCATCTCAAGTCAGAGGGGACACTACCCCTCTAGAGGCAGCATCTGTGCCTGTAGCTTCCTCACAACCACATCTGCTTTTCAGAGAAAACTGGATACCTTGTGTGACTTTGTCCAGCACTGCAACCAGATGTCATTGATGTGGTGTCCACACAGGGACATGGTAAGCAGGGCACAGGGATGCTCCCCATGTCTGGGGTCATGCTTTTGCCCTTGACAGTTGCCCCCGGGACTGTGGGTCAGAGAGCCCTCTCCGGGCATCTGCCGAGAGGAACGCCCAAGGCGTGGAGACCTGGAGCTCATGAGCCTCCAGACGATTCTCAACATGGTGCCCGTGCATTTCCCCTGCGTCCTCGTCTCAAGGATGTCAGGACCTTTCTTCTCCAGAGCAATGCCCAGCAATTGCAATCTTAAGCGAAAAGGGCTGGAGGGGCCTATTGGATTCCCGTCCATCGTCCCTCCGCACTTCCTACCGGACCCTGTGGGACTGCTGGCTGCACCCCATCCATGAGACCCTCCTGGGCTGCTCACTCAGCTGCAGGAGTGGCGGAGGACATGGTGACACCCACCCCCCAATATTGTCTGGACAACACTGACTGGTTTTACCAGGTAGTAAAGATGCCCCACTTGTGTCAGTGCCTGTGACAATGTGGAGAAGCCCAATTTCTCCACTTGTCATCCTTGTTATTTAATAATAATAATGATAGATAATTTTATTGCATCCTTTCTGTATGTCAGTTGCTCAAGAAGTTTACATGTTCTCACGGCTTTAATCCTCCCAGTGAATGTACAGGTAGATCCTACTGTACTGATAGATCGCAGATTTATGGAGGCGGGTGTGACCCACGGAGAGGCTGAGTGGCTTCTCCCAGCTCACAAAGGATGGGAGCAGCAGAGCGGGACTTGAATTCGGAGCCTGGCTCCACCCTTCTCACCGCTCGGTCCCCCATTCGGCTCAGCACTCATGGTCTCATGATGGTTACCCCCAAACCGTCAGAGAGCTGCCCTTCTCAGGCCTCCAGATCCGAGGAGGGCCTTGCTCCTGGTTCTCTTAGGAAGCACCGGCCTGGGCATCGTATTCCTGGTGTCCCCATTATCAGAGCTTTTGTACAGACCGGGCCAGGGGCCTGGAGGATGTTGCAGTCCCAAGATCTGCAGTGAGGTGTGTACTGACCACATTCCCTGAATCAGGAAAACACTGGCTCTTGGTGGCTGGACAGGTGGGCACTTAGAAGCTCTGGATAGGCCTGAAAGTCTCTTGGACACTGCTGATGACACACCTGAGGCATGCTCACATCCAGCAGAGACACTGTCTGGTGACAGTGGTGTCGGGGCTCCTTCTGCAGCTTGGCTCCCGGCTCTGGGTGTGAATCGAGCTCTGAGTCCCAGCCTTGCTTGCACAGAAGCCCCATTCTCCACCTGTCTCTAGACAGCTCTCTAGACACTTGAAAGTCCTGAATATCTCAGTGAGTGGCTGTTTGGCCAGATCAGAATCTGTGAGAGAGTGACAGTTAAGCTGAGAAATAACTGATAAAAATAAATCCAGAGAGGTCCTTCCAAACGGAGGAAACAGCCAGTGAGTATGCCCTGGGGCTGTAGGGCTTGGTGAATTGAAAGGCTGGAAATCAAGTACTGTCCTCATCAATCCAATGGTCAAGATGTTCACAGGATACCCAGTGTCACCCAATAGGGTGTGGGGGACAGAGGCACACCAGTCCTGCAGGTCAGAGTGTTCCGAGGGCACCAAATCCAGTTGTTCCGATGCACGTGGTCCACACACACTGAGACCTCTGATGATGAATGAATGAATGAATGAATGGGCACTTCTAGTTACACGTGCTCCTGTGTAGAGGCTTTAGGTCATTTCTGTGACACAAGGAGGCATTTTGGATCTGACAATATAGGGCACAGAAATCTGCTTTGCGGGGCACTGTGCAGGGATGGGGAAAGGTCCCTTTGGCATTTTCAGGAGTGATTGTAGGAAAGTACTGACTTCAACCTGTTACTAAATCTGCGAAGTTAGTCTAGTTTCTGAAACGCTCCAAGCCTTACCGTTTTTTTTAAACAAAAACAGGGATAAAATAATAAAATGCCACTGAACAAATAATGCAGTTATGAAGAATGCTAGGTCAGTTTTTGGTGAGGCTAAGAAAGTGTCCAGGTGAGTCCGAATAACCCAAAGTCCAGAGGTCCTGGAGTCCCATTGACAGATCCAGTCCAGGACTGCCCATAGATGCTGTCAGCGGGTCCGTGTGCTCACCACCCTCCCTGTGATGCTGCAGACAGATTATGGTGTCCCAAAGGGTCCGCATCAATCTCTACCCAAACCAAGGGGTCTGTATGTGCTGTTGCCTCCAGAGCCCATCACCCATCTGAGGGCGCCGTCACCTGCCCTTGCACTTTGGACTCAACCCCAGCCTGAGGGTTTCAGTGAGAATCCATCCCTTCGGCACATACTCATCAAGAGAGCCTGGGCAATGCTGGGGCTACAGTGGCAATAAGCCCTTGTCCTTGCTAACCAGGGTCCCAGTGCAGAGGGGAGCAGGCAAGTTCAACACCAGAGCAAAGGGAGTCCAGAGTCACAACAACAGGGCTCCATAGGGATGGGAGCATATATGTCCAATATCTGAACAGAGTCTAGAATTAGAAGTGCAGGCTGGAGGCCAGGACCTAGGAAGAGGAAGGGCATCAACAAAGGCTCACCCTGGGGATCCTGACAGGTACTGAGCCTAATCCCCTTGAGCCAAGGAAAGCACAGCCTTCTGCTCCCAATTCCAATGGCTTCTCAGTGACCTTCTCTCTCTACTCTTCTTCACACAGGGGAGGTGCACCAACTTCACCTTAAGGAATCCCCACTGCACACAAATGTTCTGCGGCCCAAATATCTGCCTTCAACCCGGCCAGGAGTGCTTCCCCTTCAGGAACGGCTGTTCACATTGTCAAGATCTCCCACCCATGTGCTCGCAGTCACTCTCCAGGATGCTGCCGCTGATCCCTCCTACTGCCCAGTACCTCTGCAGAAGTATTTTGTCACCCCCCTCCCCATATGCTCTCAGTCACTGTCCAGGATCCTGCCGCTGATCCCTCCTACTGCCCAGTACCTCCGCAGAAGAACTTTGTCACCCCCACCCCCAGAGCCCAACATCTAAAGCACCAAAAACACAAAATTGTTAAGAGCCCCTTTATTACTGAATTGGACACATATATTGTGTTTTGGTTTACAGTCAAAAGGAGTTGGGATTTGTTGTTGATGAGCAAGAGAGTTTGTTACCTGGTGAACACTGCTCCACTGTATGAGATGCAGCTCTACTGCTCCTGCCAGGACAAAGCACCCTGGTATCCTGTGGATGTAGACATGACGAGTCTCATTCCCCACAGACAG
Source organism: Mesoplodon mirus (assembly GCF_964341445.2). Taxonomy (NCBI): domain Eukaryota; kingdom Metazoa; phylum Chordata; class Mammalia; order Artiodactyla; family Ziphiidae; genus Mesoplodon; species Mesoplodon mirus. Next base: position 39,953,715 of record NC_138977.1, read on the forward strand.
GCTTTCGTGTGTCACCATGGGTTGAGATACATGGGGTTCTAGCCAAAATATGCTCTTTCCAAAAAGCCCCAAATATCTTTGATGTATGAATACAGTCTGGTGTCCATTACTCACTTGCTGTTACTTAATCTCCTGGGCAAGTTACTTAATCTCCCTGTGCTTCAATTTCTCACTGAAAAGATGGATAATGGTGTCGCCTCTACAGGGTGCCCAGCGGGTGATAGTAACTGCTGCTGCTGCCGTATGCTCAGAACAGTGCCAGGTCACTTGTAAAGACTCAGGGGCCCAGTAGTTAATGTCTTCCTCCTCTGCCCCAGGGAGGGAGAGGATGATGAGCTCAGAGACATCAAGAACTGTGCGGTGAGGACCAAGGTGTTAGAAGAAATCATGACTGGGCCTTTCAGCTATGGACACCAGGACTTGGGGTTGCCACACTTGAGTATTCTCTATAAACTGCTGACCACGTGTAGGTTAACATCCGAGGCCACCACCCATGTAATCTCCAAGACACTGTCAAAAACAGGTCCTCAAACCTACCACCTCCTTCAGAAGTGTAAGATCCCTTCCTGTACCTTAGTATTTCTCATAATATTAAGGTAACTGCAGCGTCCCAATTTCCCACCAGCTCCTCTGATGACACAGACAGACCTCCCAATTTATCAGATCCCTCCTAAAGAATACTTTGAAAACATGATCAGGTTTCCTTCCACACTTACATGCTAGAGGACTATCAATAGGCAAGAATTCACTGTGAAAATCACAGAATATATATGTGAAGATGAAGCAACACATGGACCACAGAATCCGAGAAGGGAAGAAGAGACTGCTTACTCAAATATCAGTGCACATACCAATGCAACAAATCAGGGACCATGAAGAATCAAGGAAACATGAGATGATGAAAAGAATAAACTCTCTAAAGAAACAGAGATCTATGGACTCTTGTAGAGAGAATTCAAAATAATCTTCTTGAAATAGTTTAGTGAAATACACAAACACATATAGACACACAACTTCATAAAATTCAGGAAGAAAATGTATCAACAAAATGAGATGTTCAACAAAGTAATAGAAACCATCCAAAGAACAACTGGAAACTAGAGCTGAAGAATACAATGACTGTACTGAAGAATATACTAAAGAGATTCAACAACAAACTCGAGCAAGCAGAAGAAAGAATCAGTGAACTAAAAGATAGGTCACTTGAAGTTATCCTGCCACAGGAGTGAAAAGAAAAATTAATTTAAGAGTAAAGAAACACTATGGGACATTACAAACAGAAACAAGAGTGAATTCTGGGAGTCCCCTATGAGAAGAGGAAGAGAAAAAGTATGTTTGAAACAAAAGACTTGAACACTTACCAAACATGGAATGAGAGATGTACATCCAAATTGATGAAGCACAAAGAATCCCAAATAAGTTGAATCTGCAATGGCTATGGGAAATCACATTGTACGTAAATTGTCTATGGTCAAAGACACAGGGAATTTTGAAAGCAACAAGAGAAAAATGAGTCACCACATGTAAGTCACCACCATAAGAATTTAGAGGGACTTCCCAATACAAACTTTGTAGTCCAGGAGAGAGAGGGGTGATGTATTCAAGTATAGAAAGAATAAAAAAATTCTGTTGAAGAATAGTGTACCCCGCACATCTGTTCTTCAGAAATGAAGAAAGAGATTGAAAATATATCTAAACAAAGAAAACTGAAAGAGTTCATCACCAGAAGACCTGCTATAAAAGAATTTTGACAGGAATTTCATCAAGCAGAAATAAATGAATAATAGTTAGCATTGTGAAAACATAAGAAGTTTGTAAAACTCACCGCTAATGACACATATTGTCAAAACCAGACCCTGTAATGTTGTAATTTTGGTGTGTAATTCACTTAGAACACTAGTTAAGAGTTTAAAATGTATTAAACAACCATAACTACAATAATATCTTACTGGATACGAAACATTAAAATATATAAATTGCCATATTGATAACCTAACGTGTAGGATGGAGAAATAAAGGGAAAATCTATGTATGCTATCAATGTTGTTATCAGCTTAGAATAGGATGTTATAAATATATTTTAGGTAGGCTTCATGATAACCATAAAGAGAAAACCTCTGGTACATATAAAAAAGATGATAAAAGAGGAATCTAAGCATACCCGCTACAAAGAGTCATCAATTAGCAAAAGACAGGAAGATAAGAAGCTAGGGAAAATGGACCTATTAAACACTTGAAAAAATTAACAAAATGACAATTGTAAGTATTTACATATCAATAATTACTTTAAACATAAAAAAAATTAAATTCAATAGAAACACATAAGATAGCTGAATGGATCAAAAACAAAAGAGAGGTGCAGAAATATGCTCCCCACTATAGAATTACTTTAGTTTTAAAGACACCCAAAGACTAACAGTCATGGAATGGAAAAAGATACTCAAGGAAATGGTAACCAGAAGACAGCATTGATATCTATACTTACATCAGACGACATAGACTTTGAGCTAAAAATGCTCCATGGACAAAGAAGGTCATTATATAATGATAAAAAAAAAAAGACAACACATCAAGAGAACATTGCAATTGCACGTATATATATGCACTCAATATCAGAGCACCTAAGTATATAAAGCAATTATTAACAGAACAAAAGGCAAAAAAATAACACAAAAATAAGTGAGGACTTTAATAACCACTCTAAACAATGGAAGGATCATCCAGATAGAGAAATGATAAGGAAGCAGCAGACTTGAACAAAATTATAGACCAAAAGAGACCTAAAAGATATACACGTTTCATTTCATACAACAGCAGCAGAATATACAATTTTGTCAAGCACCTATGGACCATTTTCTACGATACGTCATATTTTAGGCCACAGGCAAGTCTCGATAAATTTAAGAAGACTGATATCATGCCATGCATTTTCTCCAACTACAATTGTATGAAAGTAGGAATGAATATCATGAGGAAAGCTGGAAGATGCTAAATTACATGAAAATTAAACAACGCATGCCTGAGCAACCAGTGGACCAGAGAAGACTTTTTTAAAAACAAACAAATATCTTGAAAAGGCAAACACAGTATGTAAACCAAATCATGCAGTATGCAACAAAAACATTTCTAAGGACGAAATTTATAGAAGTAAATGCATATTTTAAGGGAAAAAATATTTCAACCTAAGGAACTATTAAAAAAAGCACAAAGTTAGTAGAAGGAAGAAAATAATAAAGATTGGAGCAGAAATAAATGAAATACAAAACAAGAAAACAATATAAAAGATTAACAAAATGAAGAGTTAGTTTTCTGGAGAACATAAACAAAATTGACAATAGTTTAGACTAAGCAAGTAAAAGAAAGAGAAACCAAATTGATAAAATTATAAATGAAGGAGAAGACATGAAAACTGATATTACCAAAATTAATTATAAAACTCTACTATTTAACAACTGTACATCAACAAATCGGACAATATTGAAGAAATGGGGAAAGTCCTAGAAAGTACAATCCACCAAGACTAACTCCTGAAGAAACAGAAAACCTGAACAGACCAATAATGAGTAAGGAGATTCAATTAGTAATCAAAAACATTCCAACAAAGAAAAGCTCAGAACCAGATGGTTATACTAGTACATTCTACAAATGTTTAAAGAAGAATGAACAACAACCTTTCTCAAGCTTTTCTGCAAAAAATGAAGAGGAAGAAACACTACCAAAGACACTTTACAAGGCCAGCACTACCCTGAATCCAAAGCCAGAAAAGGACATTTAAGAAAGGAAAACGAGAGACCAATATCCCTGGTGAATATAATGGAAAAAATCTCAACAAAGTACTAGTGAACCATTTAAAGGATCATACACCATAATCAAGTGGGATTCTACCCTGGAATGCAAGCATGGTTCAACATACACAAAACAATAAATGTGATAGATTAATACATTAAAGGATGTTCAACATCCTACTCATTAGGAAAATGCAAATCAAAACCACAGTGAGATATCACCTCACACCTTTTGGAATTCCTAGCCAGGTGCACTGATGGGTGGAGATGCTTGGAGGGATCCATGTCAAAAGCCCATGTCCTCACTGCAAGGGGTCTATAAAATGTACATTTAGCTTTTCCACCACTACGGGGCAGGAAAGCCAAGTAGAAGGGATGACATACACAGGTTGATTGAACCAACAGACAGAACCTGTCACTGTGGCATTGAGTACAGCTCACCACATGAAGAGGCTGAGGGGACACATACATGCAACTCTGTCCCCCAAAAGTGTCCTCTCTCCCCTCAACTCTCTTTGAGTAAACAGTGTTTTGGTGGCATGTGGCCAGTGGTCGGTCAGAGCCAGCTCATAGTGCCTTGTGAGATTTTCAGGAATTTTGTGAGCTAGCTGTTTTAACACAGGCATTATCAAAAACCACATTAAGTAAACTATTAATAAATTATAGAAACACAATAAATATCCCAAACTCACCACTTCCTAATTCTTTTACTAGTTTTCACTATTGAATATCTTGCTGCCGATGGTGCCACAACTGTTGGGCCTGTATGTGGGCTGTGGTGCCCTGCTCCTGTGCATTTCTCCCCCACTCCACATCGAATGACATCAAGTCAGCCATGAGGGGGGCATCTATGGCATATGCTATAAATCGGGGCTTCATTTCTTGGTTCATTGTTTATCTGGACTTAAGAATGTGAGGGTGAAAAGTTAATTCAGTTTAAACTAAACATTATGTCCTGTCTGAATTCTTGCCATTGTGATTAGTGCAAAAATTTGAAAGAATATTCTTCGACTGTTAAACTATTCTCTGTTTTGAAAAAGACATCACTCAAAGCACTGAGAAACAAGTGAAATTTAGACAGCTGTCTTCATTGTTTCATTTTCATGTTAACTTTACCACAAATGAAAATACCGCCTGACATTCCTGTTGTAACTACATGCTGAGAGCCAATTATTAAACATTTACCAGCACACCACCCATGAGACCCAAATAATTTGGAATTCTGGGCACTGGAATACCAGAGACACCCTCCTGGTATTAGAAAGGGGGCAGGAAATCCTCCAAAGGGCAGGAAGAAAATAGAATACCAAAAGAGAAGTCAGAGGGAACTGCAAAAGCAGGTGCAAGGCAGTTAAAAGAGTAAGAATTCAATCACGAGTGTTTTGCAAGGACTGTTTGTGAGCAAGGCATATGGTCCAGACACAGAAACCCATTCCATATCTCTTAGGGGTGATTTTCATTCATTTATTCAACAAATACAAACCTCTGCTCAGCCTGTAGATAAAAAGATGAACACAGTGGAGCCACCACTGCACATTCAGTAAGAGGAAGAAAGCCTAGTTATAGTAGGATCTCCTGAAGCCTGTGTTAACGGTGTGGGAAACTGTTGTAGGATCAGGGATGAATAGTCACTAATAATGTGCTACCTAAGAAATGCCCCGTCAAGGAGGTGACATTAGCTCTGGAGTTTGACGGATGAATAGGAGTTTTCCAAGAAGCAATGGTGAAAATAGCACAGGCAAAGGAGGTCTAGGCATCCTCCAGTCATGAGGAAAATGTTGAGGGACACAAGTTTAGTAGGACACAGAGCCACCCCTAAATGATACCCTTCTATTCATACTAAGCCATCCAGACCCAGCTGTGACTCCATCCCCACTGAGTGCGTCAGGGGAGGGAAAAGGAAGAGGGTCACAGTAAGAGCCATGCACTTGCACAGCTTTCTCTACAGACCTCAGAACAGCTTACCTTCATTAACCCTCATGTCCTCAGGCTCCCCTGGGAGGTGGGAGCAGGCATCCAGCCCCCATCTGATGCCCTGCCCGGGTCACAGTGCAGATGGCGGGCTGAAGGTACTCATAATCGCCTGCCAGATAGAGCAGGTAGAGCAGGGGCGCAAGTCAGGGGTCCTGATCCCCAGTGCAGAGACTCACAAAAGTTCTGCCCACACTCCAGGGGCCAGTACCTAAACTGAAGGCTGAGAGAGGACTACTTTTATCCCCAGTAGAAATTAGAATCCAGCGCTATGCCCTCCCACAGCTAGCAAATTGATCCTGTGTGAGGACTGCCAGGTTTGCTGTCAGAGTTGCAGAGCCAAAGCTCAGGGTGTGTGGAGCCTGCTGGGGTCCCAACACTGTCCTTGCTATTACCCAGTCTGATCCTCTCCTCCTGGAGAAAGACTGCGTGTCTGTTTATCTGTGTACCCCACAGGGCTTCATGAGGTGGCAAGTAGCACACTCTCAGGAAGTGTTGGCTGCAGCGGACTTAAGGGCACTCTTTTGTACCCAGGTTCACAAACCAGCAAATGGGAAGGCAGGATTACATGCTAACTATGAGAGAAAAGCAGACATCCGATGGTTTGATTTGAATTTATGCTGCCATCATCCTTCCTAAGAACACCTAATTTCAGTTTGAAGGGATTACCAGACTCTCTGAAGAAGCTCAAGCCCTGTATTTTTCCAAGATTAGTTCTCCAGTCCTCCCTTTGATGCTGGGATCTATTCTCTCCTCTCCCATCGCTTCTCACCCTCACCAAAACCTTCTAACTCATCTTCTTGACTAAGGTGGCCAGAGTCGGTCTTTGTTGTTGGTATCTAAAGAACCCAGACTGCTATAGATGCAGCAACTCACACCGACTCAGAGCGCAATGCCACCTGCTCTCACCTTCAGGATTCCATCACAGAGGAGGGACCACACCGCACAACTCTGCCACCCAGAGGCCAGGCTCAGCACTGCCCCACATCTGTCAGCATCCAGGCAGCAGCCGCTGTACTTACACAAGGCTTCCACCAGTCAGTTGGGACTTGGTTGACACCTCTAACATGCTTGCACCCTGATTCACAGCAGATGATTTTCCTTGCTGCTCTGCATGCCACCTTTCCTCACAAATCATCAGATGTGCTTGGACACTTTAAACCCCTGGACACAGGATCTGCTGCAGCACAGGTGACCAGAGGGGAAAAGCTGGACGGTAACATCCAGACATGGTGGGTTGGGTCTGGAGCTGTTCCTGTTGCCTGCTCCCACACCTGGGGGCAGCCATCTATCCACCAGGCCCTGCCCCTGCACCAAGTGTGGGTCTCCCTCTCCACTCTCCTGAAGTGACCACAACTGTTCTTCACATGTTCATACACTTGCTTCTGCTCTGTTCACCTGTCAACTGTCAAATGCCCTCTTGGGACAACCTGTTGGGCACTAACAGGTGAATCAGCTTCTGCTTTGCCCTTGAGGTGCTCACGGCTTCAGGGGAGACACACAATGGCCATAAGTGAGGGTGGCACCCAGGAGGAAAGGGAGCCATCAGCCCTTCTGGGAAGACATTCATCCCTGCCCTTCCCTGATCTGCTCCACCAGCAAGTTCTTGAGGCTTGCAAACCCATCTTCAAGCGCCCCCTCAGCTTGTGAGAGGTTTGCTGGACCACACTCAGCTGAGTGTCCTGAGTTTTCATCATTAACAAATACGTCTCCTGAGCCCGGGAGGACCGTGAGGAGGGGACAGCTCCGCTCCCTCCTCACAGGAACATCACTTGAGTCCAACTCGCCCCGCCTCCTGCCCCACCTGTAAAAGGAAGTACAGGGGCCTGCCCTCCTTCTCACTATCTTGGCAACAGGAGTCTGTGACACATGTTTTGCATATGTCACCTCCTTCCATCTTCAACACACCTGGAGGGTCATCACCCTCTTTCACAGATGAAGAGGACCCAAGTCCTGCAATACTAAGCATCTTGTCCCATGTCGCCTGCAAGGATGAGGCGCAGCTGGGATTGAAACCCAAGTGTGTGTCCCCAAGCCTGCATTGGTTGCACTGGCCATGTCGCCCTCCCAGAGCCCCCAGAGGTAAACAACAAGTCAACCATGTGACCCAAACACCAAATGAGGGCATGTTGAGGGTTTAGGTCTCCTTTTCCTGCCTTCTTTCCAACTTCTCCCAAACTTTTACCCCATCAAAAAGTCACATTCTAGGGCTTCCCTGGCGGCACAGTGGTTGAGAGTCCACCTGCCGATGCAGGGGACAAGGGTTCGTGCCCCGGTCCGCGAAGATCCCACATGCCGCGGAGCGGCTGGGCCCGTGAGCCATGGCCGCTGGGCCTGCGCGTCCGGAGCCTGTGCTCCGCAACGGGAGAGGCCACAACAGCGAGAGGCCCGCATACCACAAAAGAAAAAAGAAAAAGAAAAAAAGTCAGATTCTATGTCTAACCTCAGAGCTTTCAACAGCTCCTCAGGAAGCACATGCCAGTGTTACCCTTCATCCCACTCCTGTGTGACCCTGAGTTTCACTTTCCATTTTATCCTCAAAGGATGTCCAAACTGTGCCACCAGGGACATCTGAGCCTCTCCTAACATCCTTTCCAGACTGATTCCTCAAAGGAGATGCCATTGACATCAGAGATTAATGACAGCCAATGTTCTTAGAAGAGACAGAAGTGGCCATATCAATCCATTGAGTTACCCAGAACTGACTATTGCATCTCTCTCAGCCTCAGTTTCCCATCAATAAACTGGGGTTGGGCTAACTTATCTCCACAGTCCTTTCCAAATCTACCAACGTATGACTCCAGCTGGGATGAAGCTGGAGTAATTACTTTTTTAAAACTCAAAACCAAAAATAGAATTAAGAAATAATAAAAGATATTTTTTAAACCCTGATCATAATACTAAGAAATGAAATACAGCCATGTATAAAAAGGGCAATACATCAAGACCAATTAGGGATCACCCCGGAAATGCAAGTCTGATTCAGGTTTGAAATATCAATAGAATTGACCACATCGGCAAAATGGAGAAGGAAAACATGATTATCTCAATGAATGAAGAAAAAAGTTGTCATAAGTTCAAGTCCAGCATCATAACAGGAACAGCCTGACAAAAGGCATCCGCACACATTCTCTCAGCTAACCTTACCCACAGTGGTTCAACGGGGACAGCTTCTCCCTGAGATCTGGCACTTGACAAGGATGCCCTCTCTCCCCCCGAGAAGGTCCCTGTATCAGTGTGGGGAGGATCCTGTGCAGTTGCTTTTCTGATAGAAGCCGACTCTCAGAATCATCAAGAAGTGTCTGATGAGGACAGGGGTGTAAGAAAAGTCATGACTGGGACTTTCAACTCTGGGTACCAAGACATGCGGTTCCTGTACACGAACATTCTCTGTAAAAGCCTGCTAACCACATGTAGGTTCACATTCCAAGCTCACCAAGCACATAAACCTCAAGAATTAATTGGAACAGGCACTGACACCTGTTACCTCCTTCAGAAAGGGCCCTAAGTCACTAGAACAGAAGACCAATCCCATTAGTAATGAGAAGAATGCAAATTAAGACCAAAAAGAGATGCTGAATCGATAGGAAAATATATAAAAACAGGACAATACCAAGTGTCATGAAGAATATGAAGCAAGGAAAACCTAATAGGCTATTGGGAGAAGTACACTAATTAATTGTCTCAATTCCAAAACACCATTTATTTAAAATATCCCATTATTTTAAATACCACTCCCAAAATGCTTTAGATCACTTCCAATTTATGGTTTACGAATTGAAATAGCTAAGCTTACTAGAGAAGGATTTTAGCATATATCATTCTTCTTTTATGCATATAAAAATGAAGGTAACAAAATCAATTGTTTAAGGTATTCTAAGAAGTTTTACGTTCACAGTCTTGGCTTTTTAATCACTTTTGACTTAGCGTTGTGTATGCCCACATAGAACAGAGACAAACCATTGCCACTCAGCCTTCTCTGATTTCTGGTCACAGAACCCAGGAGAATAATAAAATAGTTCTTGTTTGATGCGACTGAGTTTGGGGTGATTTGCTACACAGAAGAAGATAACTGCAATGTCTCTCATTCACAAAGGACTTTGACATCCTTACGGGCCTTCCTCCACTTGTAGACCCTTCCATCCACTGGGTCACACGAGTGACCACTGCAGCACTCTAGGCTCCCAATTCCTTGACCCAACAGTGATGCCCTTATCTAAGCCACCTCAGCTGCCTTCTTTCAGCTGACAGAAAGGCAGGGTTTCCCAAGGAATTTAATGGCCACCTGAGAGGGATTGGGATAAAGAACAAATGGACGCTTCATCTTACTCCCACCCATGCCTCCCCACTGGGATTGTCAATCGCAGGACACTGAGCAGACCTGCGGCTCACAAAGCCCCCATGCCAACCTTCCTGTCCAGCATAAGGGACATCACAGAGGAGGATCATGCAGGTAGTGAGGACATCCCCCGAGGCCAGCCTCTTGCCTCTTCTGCCCTGAGGGCAGATACCAGGGGAGGCTTACAGCACAGTGCACCTTAGTGAAAGGGCTGGAGGAGGAGTGGTTCCTGGGAACCAGCGGAGGTAGCACATGCCCCAGCCTGAGATGGCCTGAAGTGGCCAGGGTCCAGTGGGACCATGGGGGCTGGCCAAGAAAATGGGGAATGTTGGGCCCAGGATGCTGGGCTCCATGCTCTTCCTGATGCTGGCGCTACAGCCTCTACAGCTGTGCCCCGGGAGATCCCTGCACCACCTCCCAAACAACAGAAGCTTCCACCTGGGCACCAGCCATCACAGAAACAACTGGGACAAGCTGAAATCCTGCGAGGGTGCCTTTGACCGGTACTTCAGAGTGGACGCGTGAGTGGCTCTCCTGCCTGGCCCGGGTGCTCCTCAGGGCACCTCTGTCCACAGGACCACTGATGACAGGAAGTAGTCCAAGGGAACCCAGCCTCTGACAGAGGGGAGACAAGAACAGTCTTGATTAGACCCAAGGAACACACCTCTGTGGCCTCCTTGTTCCTGAGTTAGAAGTAGTGCCCCAGCCCTTTGTTCCCGGGAACATTTATATTTGGAAAGTAAACAAAGCACCATAGAGTTTCTGGATGGTTGTCAGTCTCTCCATCAGCTTGACCTGGATCTGTGACCTGCACGTCCCTTAAACAGCTCGAGGGGCAGGTGATTGCTAGAAGCTGTCTTGTCAGCACTTGGAAGAAGCTCACTGGGATTTCTGGGTTTCTTTGGTGTTTGTTTTGTTTTGTTATTTACCTGAATGACTTCTCTTTTTCCTGGGCCCCAGGGAGATTGCTATGTCATCTGTTAGGCATTCTCCTAGTGTCACTGCTTAGAAAGTCCTTTGCTTTGCTGGTTCTAAATGTTTTGCTTCTTTCTTTGACAACTTGGAGACCCACGATGCAGTTTGTGTGCACATGAGGAACAGTTGGGTCTGTCTGCTTGTGGCCTTGGGAAACCTGGGTTGTACATTTTGTACCTTCTGGCCCTCAAGGAAGGAAAGGGAGGGGCGTGTCCTCAGACTGGACAGATTGCCTAGGTTCCATTTTCAACTCCTCCGTGGGGCTGAGGATATATTTTACTCATTCAGTAGTAACAGTGGTATGGCTCCCAATATCACTGAAGCACTTTACGGTCCCCAGAGCCCCTTTACTGCACATCTGTCATCCTCAAAACATTCTGGGAGGTAGAGTAGGGAAGGTATTTGCTTATGCAATCAACTGGAAAGGGGGAAAGCTCCTAGACATTGGATGAAGTAGCCCAGAAGCTAGTGGGTGTGACAGGACTGAGTCTTGCTGGATTCTGCAAAGGGGAAGAGGAGCTGACGGTTTCCAAGGATGGGGCCTAGGCACCCATTTCCCATCCCCAGGCCATCAGTGAGGAGTAAGCCTAGAGCATGGCTACAGTGGGATAGGCCAGGCTTATCTGAAAGCACAGCACACTCCTCACCCTCACCCCCTTCAGGCTCCTCAGTCTCCATCCTGGCACTAAAGTTAAAGACAATGGGAGCAAAAAACTTGAAGGAGACCAGGAAGGGCCTGCAGTTTTCCCTGCTGGTGGGTATCATGATGTCAGGACAGCAGTGTCCCAGGCCTAGTTTGCAGGCTGATGAGAAAAAAAACGGTAATAAAACAGTCTGAGTAACACATGCTCCCTGGCCTGAGGCCAGGGTACCTGTTGGGTGTCCATACGTGAGGGACAACGAGAGCCAACGTGTCAGAAGCACTGGAGGCGTTTCGAACCAATGAATTCTCCCTCTTTCCTTGTCTTAAAGCCCCAAGTAAAATGATCAACCATCCTGGTTTGCCACCCAAAGACCCTCATCCCCCTGCACATGGGTCTGGTTGTTTACCCTCCCAGGCACTCACAGTGATGAAAGTCACCACCAGGGTGACCCACTGAGGTCACTGAGGGAGTGTGGCAGCCTTTCAGTACCTGGTATGGGGAGTATTTGCCAAAGTGTCTGCTGGGAGCTCGAGAGGCAGAAACACTGCCCACTGGATGGATGCGCCTCACCCCTCTGACTCAGGTCTTCTTTGTTTTCAGGTCACAGAAGGCGAATGATATTTGGAAGGACATTTACATAGTAGTGGATGAAATATTGGAGAAGTACACACAGTACGGCTAGTGTTTTCTTCTGCCGGGCAGGGTACATAGCTCTTTAGACTCGGTGGTCACAGAGGTCCCTTTGGTCGGGAGCACAGAGTCCAGGGGGATGTTCTGAAGCAGAAAGGACAGATCACACTGGTTCCATCAGGTCTCAGCAGCTTTCTTGGCTCCTGCCTGGGGTCAGGCCACATTGTAGGGGACACAGTCTGCCCTTGAGGACCGCACAGATTAATAAACAGTCAAACCAGTAACCAAACACCCAGTTAAATTGTGCCAAGGGCTAAAAGAAAAGTGAAAAGGAATTTCTAGTAACTTCAAGGAAAAAGCAAGTATTCTTATCTTTTGAAAGTCAAGTATGACTTTCTAGGGGATGTGGAATTTTGAACGAGATCCTAAAGAATGGGGAAAAGAGGGTAGAAGAATGATCAAGGAGATTTCTTGTGGAGCGAGTGGTCTATTTGACTGGAGAGTAGCGTTAACTCAGGGAAGGCTGAGAGATGAGTCTAGACAGAGCACTGTGGAGCCAAAACCACTGAGGCTCATAATGCCAGGCCAAGGGGCTTAGAATTCCGCTGTAATTGGGAGCTCTAGATGATTCTTGAGCAAGTGTCTGATATGATACATGAGGTCCTCCAGGTAGTAAAGTCTGATAAGAGTGCTTAAAATGATTTGCAACAAGAGCCAAGAGCAGTAGAGAGCACAGCTAGGGACCTATGGTAGCCACTGAGAGAAAAAATAATGAGGGTCAGTGGGGCAGAAGACAGTGGAGGGAGAGAAAAGGGAGGGAAGTGTGAAAGGCTGAAAAGAGGTAGAATGACTTCTTTGAGATGGGCAGGACATGGGGAGGTGGGCAAGGAGAGAAAAGGGGTGAGTCTCAGAGAATTTTACAGTAGAAAAGAGGCCAGTTGGGAGGCTCAAGCAGTAGTACATGAGTATCTATCTTCCTGTGCATGCCTCTGTGTGTGTGTGTGTGTGAGAGAGAGAGAGAGACAGAGACAGAGACAGAGAGATTTTGGGGGGTTGGGAGTATAAGGAGGGAGCAGGAAGGCCCCATACCTCCACAGGCCTCAGAATCCTTTACTAAGTTATAGGAACTTCCAGTGTTCAGGAAATGAGTCCCCGGAGCAAAACACTTGGAATGGGAGCAAGGAAATTCACATGCAACCCTTTGCTGGTTGCTTGTTGACTTTGTCTTCATACTTCTCCAGCCCTAACCTGGGGGTGTCCTTCATCACATACTCCACACTGGGTCACACCCTCATGAAGCTCACCTCAAACAGGTAAGTACTGCTTGAATCCCCCAAAGCAGGCCTGGTGGGAGTGCTCACAGGGAAAAACAGGGAACTGAGGGGTTCCCTGAGACCTCATGTGGACCCACTGGGAGCAGGCTGGGCCATCCTGGGCTCCCCTCAGGGTCCACTGTGACCCCCAGCCCCGTCTCCATGGCTCCCACTGACCACTGGCTGCGCTGGCCCTGGCAGACCCCGTGCTGCTAGACCATCTCCGCCCCCTCTAAGCCCCGCCCTCCGCCTGTCCTGTGTCCTCTCAGCGCTCTTCCCTTTTCTGAGAACTGGCTCACTGCAAGGACGCCCGGGACCTTGTGGAGCAGACGTGTGGGCCCTTTGTGAACACTGGCCTGTGTTGGGCACCTGCTCTGTGTGTCACTCTCTGCTCTGGGCCAGTGGGGGAAGAGGGGAGGCACAGTCAGAGCCAGGAGGGAGGGGTGGGCAGTGCGGAAGTGCTGGAGCTTCAGTGGAGGGGAGCTTGGTCCCTTGGTGGGTCTGAGACAAGGGAGCCCATGAGTGTGGGCTGGGGTGCGGGAGGGAAGCATGACACACCAGCATCCTAGGTGGGCCGTTAGGAGGGCCCAGCGATGTGCCCAAAGCCCTGGAGGTGGGAAGATATGGAGCTCCTGAGTAGCCGGGAGCTTCCGATGCTCATGATGCAGATGATCGGAACCCAGGGAGTGTGTTGGTGCCAGTGTGTGGACGCAGCATTCCCCATGCCTGGCTCCCAGGAGAAGCAGGGGCTGTGCTTCCTGTTAGGTGAGCTAGGGAAAGGTGTAGTTCTGTGTGTCCCTGTCTTCTGCATTTCAGAGAGACCTGAGTGGGGTTGAGGTGGAAGACAGCAAGTCAGTGGGGGGCTGTCAGGCAGGTAGCAGAAAGAGAGGCGGGGGCTGGGCGGGGGCCTCTGGGGGAGGAGCTGCCCGTGGGGGACAGGAGGACCACTGCCTCCTCCAAGGCAGGGGTTCAGAGCCTGAACCAAGGGAGCTATGGGGAGGCTCTTGAGGGTCTCCGGGATCCTCTCTGGAAGTGGAGGTGACGAAGTCTTCCTCAAGGGAAGGTGTCAGAAGTGGGAGTGGGCTCAGGGGAGTGAAAAACGGGCTGGAATCTTAAGAATCGAAGGGCCTGATGAGGGCATAAGCAGCCGAGTGCACAGAGCTGGGAATAAGGATGGGGTGGGTGGGCTGCCCAAGGAAAAGGCCAGCTCAGGCAGGAGTGAAGCCTGGCCAAGCTCAGTCCCAGGTCAAAGGCTGGGGAGAGATGAGAGCTCCAGCATATTTGGGGGTGCTGTCAACAAAACAGAAATCTTCCCAAAAGTGTCAGGAAGAGGGGAGGGTGTTTGTGCTGCGGTGGGCAGGGCCTGGTGTGGCCTCCACTGGACCTGGGTCACAACTTCCTCAGCTCCTTGGCTGGGTCAGGCAGGGCAGGGCCTGGGGCTCTCAGATCACACCTCACGGCAGAATCCGTTCTGCGCAAGGCAAGAGCCAGCCTTCAGAACCACGTTCTCCTTAGACTTGCTGTGACAGCTCAGCCCATCACACTGCATTAGCCTGAACCTAAGCCCCACCCCTGATGTGTCCCAGTCCCATCCCCTGCTATCTGCTTTAACAGATGCCGACGGCCCATCCCCATGGCAGCCTGGGGTCACTGCTCTTCCGCCTGCGTGGACAGGCCTCAGGCCTCTTTTCCAGCTTATGATCTCTTTCTTCAGGAGCACATGAAGCCCAGGAGCCCTGCACTCTAATGCAGCAGCTTGACTACTTGCTTTAGTACGTATCCAGAGGGGGAAGTGGCTTGGAGGGTCCAAGTCCACCTCAGGGGTCTGTGGTAGGGGAGGAGGGGACAGGGCAGGGGTATCAGCACAGTGACCTTTCCACACTCAGCCTTGCCTGTTGGAAGGTGATGTGCTCTCTCCAGGGACCCTTTAGGTGCCAGCAGTACCGCCAGTCACATTGGGGGTGCTGAATTCACAGGTGCGTATCCATGGGCGCTCCCCCCTCACCACGGACGGTCAAGGCTGGGCCCTTGCTGAGTCCCCTGAGGTCTGCATGCCTGAGACAGGGATGAGCACATTGAAAGCCAGGCCCTACCCATGGGACCAGCAAAGCAGCATCCCCCACACCCGCTGAATGGGGGACAGAGAAGCGTTGACCAAGGCCTGTCAGTGTCAAAGACACAGGCAGAGAGGTCACCACAGGGCCACTTGTGTCCTCTCTGGTCCAGGCAGGTCTCCACAGGGCAGAATGGCACCAGGTCAAGTGGTCTGTTTTGTAACAGTCAACCCACATTCCTCCTCAACCCCTTTTACTGCTTTTTTTCGGAAATGAAATTCGTGATGGTCTCAGCAGACTTCAGAATATAGTACCTACAGGAACCAAACACATGCAGGAAGGATTTAAAAAGGTACGGATCCTACAGCTCTGAGACTTTCTTCTGCTTTATCAAGTTCTTAGAGTATTTTTGGGTCATCTCACTGCCCTCCACCAATTTCCTTCATTTTGTTGCAGGCAAATGAGCAGATTCAACAAGCTAACTCAGGAGGTAAGCTGCCTGCTGACGTCACTGTGCTCAGGTGGGACAGAGCCGGGCGCGGGTCTCAGCGAGGGCAGGTGCAGACCCCCCTCGGACAATTCCTAGCGCTGACCTTGGAGCCAGTCCCTTGTCCTCTCTGGGCTGCAGGTTCCTCCTCTGCACAGTGAGGGGGAAAACCACCCCCAGGGATGCTTCCGAGAACCACATGGGATCATGCATTCCATTCCTGGTTCTTACTAAATATCAAGTGCTTGACCTATGGTTGGGCTGCATGAAAAAGAAAAGAGAACTTCCAAGGATGGCGAGCAGACGGGGTTCAGTTTAGGGAACAGAGACGTTGGTGTCCCCCTGGCTGCCCACACTTTGTCCACCACAGCTCTGGCTCTTCCTCCTTTCCCTTAAGCCTCTTCCCTCCGGTTGACTCTCATCCTGTGACTGTGCCTCTGCCAGTGGAAATGGCTGTACTTGGCCCAGACCAGCTGCATCGAGACTGTAGGGTTGCAGCCCTTGTCGGGAAGGATGCATGGGCTGCTGGCGAAAGGCAGGTAGCTGGGCGGGGGCTGCTGTCCAAGCACCTTGACCTCGAGTTCTGAATAGCAGGACCCACAGAGCCAGCAGGAGTGCCTGCCAGCGCTGCCCAGGACATAGCCCACTGCCCCCCAGACACAGGGGGATGTCTTGTGCAGTCGGTCAGCTGCTTCTCCCTGTGCTCACCTGAGAGGCTTGTCCTCGTCCCATGAAGTAGCTGCAGTTGCCTTTCAGGGCAAAGGCTGTGTCACCTGCCCATAGTGAAGGTCCACTAGAAAGGGCTCTGATCCGGTCTCAGGCTCCTCGTCTGTCAAGTGGGTCCTGGGCTGAGGCCCCTTCTCCCTCCAGGTGCTCTGGGTGGTGGGTACTCAGGTCAGGGTGGCCTCTGCGCAGGAGGAGGAGGTGTGGGAGCAGTGCTGTGGGCCTGGCAGCCTGAGGCAGGTCACTCCAGGTGCCTTGCTGACCAGGCCACTCCCTTCTTCTTCTGCAGATAGCAGTGCTTCCAGCCTGAATTATCACTCTGACCACTGGACCACTGCTGCCAACGACATTACAGGAAACTACGAGTGAAGTGAGTCCTGTCCATCATTACCAGCTTTGTGCTCCATGTATTGGGGTATTTTTATTCCAACCTTTTTTTCCCTCTTAGGCTGAAAAAGCCTGGGATATGGGGGCCAAAGTTTACTGTCTGGGTGTGAAAGACTATAAGAAATACCAGGTAATTCAGAACAGCTAACCAGGTGTTCAACTAACCAGGTGCCACTCTTGAGCCCAGATGGGGAAAGCTTTCAAAGGCAGCCAGCTGTCCCAGAGACCCCCAGAAGATGGCCCTCTACCCACCCCGACTGTCTGGAGAACAGATAGCCACAGCCAATGAATAGCAAGTGCTGTGGAAACCTACACACCAGAGGTGTGGATGGAGGAGCTTTCCACTCGCTAAGGGTGGGCTGCTGGCAGACACCAGGAAGTGGCCCTTGGAGTCTAACGCAGCAGAAAGCAAGAGCCTGTCTCCTGAGACAGGATCTGCTGTGTCCTCAAGCCCTGGCTGTGTGCCCACCATCTCCAATTCCCTTGTAGCTGCATGATACTGTAGAAAGAAAAGACCAAATGTATGGGATAGACAAATTCAAGTCCCTGGAAAAGCTTGTTACCTCGGTGAGTGTGGGCTAACCGTGAGAGGGGAGATGGGGTGTCTTCTCCCTATGCCTCTGTCATCAGTCTCCCTGACCCTGCCACCCCACTGTCTGTTCCAGCTGGTGGAAAATTCCTGTATGGAACTGACGGCTGGGAACACTTACTTTGCCTGTGTAGGAGGTAGGAGCCAGAGTCACATATCTATACAGAAGTGTGTGGCTCTTTGTGTGTGTATGTGACACATTTGGGTGGTGTGTGGGTGTTGTGACTGTGGGTTGTGTGTACATGGTGTGATTTACTTGGTTATACAGCAGAAACTAACACAACATTGTAAAGCAATTATACTCCAATAAAAATGTTAAAAACAAACAAGGAAGGGAGAATAGACAAATCTCCCAGAAATACAGAATTTTAAATAATGTATGTAGGTACACCTCCCCCAAGAAGATAGAGCATAATTCCCCACCCCTTAATTGTGGGTTTGCATAGCAACTTTCTTTCAAAATGTATAGTATGAAAAGGAGGGAAAAAACTAACTCACAGTGGAAAAACCTGACAAAACTACCTCAGCCAGTTAATATCAACGTTAACATCATCAGTGGTGTCCTGTTGATAGCATGTACCCCTAAAATGATGTGATGAGATTGGCACCTTACCTCTAGGGTTTTCCTCTCAAAACCCCACAACTCCAGTCCAACCATGAGAAAAACATTAGACAAACAAAACTTGAGACCCATTGTACAAAATACAAAAATTGAGGCAGATTCTCCTCAAAACTGTCAAGATGATCAAAAACAAGGAATGTTTGAGAAACTATTGCAGTTTAGAGGAGCCTAAGGAAACATGACGACTAAAGGTAATACACCATCTAGATGGGTTCCTGGAACAGCAAAGGAACATTAGGTAAAAACTGAGGAATCTAAATAAAGTATAGGCTTTGTGCAGTACGCAAGCCTCTCACTGTCATGGCCTCTCCCGTTGCGGAGCACAGGCTCCGGACGCGCAGGCTCAGCGGCCATGGCTCACGGGCCCAACCGCTCCGCGACATGTGGGATCTTCCCAGACCGGGGCACAGAACCCGTGTCCCCTGCATCGGCAGGCGGACTCTCAACCACTGCACCACCAGGGAAGCCCAAAGGATAGGCTTTGATTAATAATCTATCAACGTTGGTTCGTGGTCACAAACCTACCACAGTAAGATGTTAACCAATAAGGGAACTGGTGCAAGGTATCTGGGAACTCTCTGTACTATCTTTGCAACTTTTCTGTAAATCTAAAATGATTCTAAAATTAGGCCTTTATTAAAATTAAAAAAGTAGATTGAGCAAATTTAACCCTATTTTTTGGTTGTCCCTTATAGGTGAAGGGCTCTTTTTTTTCTTTCCTTTCTTCTGTGGTCTCTCTCCTGACCTCGTGAAGAGCTCTTACTGAAGCAACTAAAACCAGCTTCACACCTCTTCAGCTTGAGTACTTCTCCACTTTTTGCAACTGAAATATGATTGGTATGTTTAATCACAATCAATGGGGTAAAAAAAATTGAACTTTGATTTATTTTAAAGGAATGTTGTCCCTTAGTTTTGCTAAATGGTCCAGCTTAGTTTCTCCTTGTTTTTAAATTTTCTGGCTTATAAATTTTGTATTACATTTAAAATATAAACCAAATAAAAGATTTTACTAACATGAATCTTTATGCTTCTTTGCTCTCAATAAATTGTCCTTACATCATTAGTCAATTTCGGGGGGGTGGTCAATCTCATAATTTGGTTCTGGTAGTTTCCTAACAGGAGATTTGGGTCCACAGCTACTCAGCTCTCTTTCCTCTAAGAAGTTTAAGAGATAGAGAAAACGGCTACAGACAACTATGCCAAGACACTTATGGTGCCTTTAGCCAACACTTTTGCTCCTTTTCACGTTATCTATAAGCATTATCAATGCTGACAGAGCAACAATGCACTATGCTCTGCTTCCCAACTGCATACCTGATGGTTTCATTGTTGTGTTATTGATTTTCTTTCTCTTTTGGATATGAAGTATCAGAGCAAGTAATAAAAATTCAATTATCAATTCAATATGATTCAATTTTGGTTAAATATTGATGGATACATGTGTGAAGAAACTATTTTTTTCACATTTCTCAAACTGTTTGATCCCTGCAACATTGTACCCAGATGAAAATCTCACTGCCTAATTTCCTTTCGTTCTCCTCCTACACTTCTGAGTCCATTTCATTTGTTGGGGTGGGGGGTTGAGGGAGGCCAAACTATCTACTATAAGGAGATATTTCACTATAAGTATATTGTGAAATGTCAGTGAGATAAAATGTAAAAGCACCTGGAACTTAAGAGGCATTCCACAAACTGGAGTGTTTTGCCCTTCTTTACTTGCCGTATAGATGTAGGTGCTTTGCTAGGTTCCCTCCTGGGTCCACTCCTGTTACAACTCACGTTCTTCTTAGAGTCCTCTACTCCCGTGTCTTCAAACGCTTCCTATACACCAAGGAGGACTGTATTCCGAGTTTCTCCCTTACTGCTGATCTTCAGAATGTCTCTTCAGCTGCGTACTAAACAAGTCCATCTGGATGTGCCCTACCCCTACTCTACACAACAGGTCAAAAGATATTACCACTCAGTTGTTTAAGGTGAGAAATCTAGATATCAGTGAAACCTGAACTGTCTCAGCATACCATTCTCCCTTCTCCTCACATCTAATCCGACACCAACTTCTGTCACTTAAACGCCACTTAATACCCCCAGTGGATGATCTGTTTTGTTTGTTGCTGTATCTGTGGTGCGTAGAAGAATGCCTGACACCTAGTAGATACATACTGAAGTCATTTATTGAACGAATTAATCTGTCCTCTCTTCTTTGTCTGCACTGCCATGGATGTAGGCCCTAACTATGTCTTTGGAGACTCACATTCATAGCTCCTGAACTAGTTTCTCTGCCTCTAGTAACTCCAGCTCCCATTGCCTTCTCTCCAATCCATCCTATACACAGCTTGCCATGAGTAAACTGTAAACATCCTAAAAAAATTTGCCTGGTGCTTCACAATATAACCTCAATCTACCTTGTTAGCCTATTCTCCCACTATTTTTTCACTCTACAAATGCCCTATTTTCCCTACTTTCAACACACATACTTTTTTCAAATTTCAAATTCCAGCTCTTCATTGTTATATATATAGGAAAGAAACTGACTTTTGTATATTAACCTTGTATCCAGCAACTTTGCTATAAGTCCTTATTAGTTGCTGGAAATTTTTTTTTTGATTCCTTGGGATTTTCTACATAATCATGTCAACTTTGAATATAGTTTTATTTCTTCCTTCCCAGTCTGTATTTAAGTTTAATTGCCTTTTCTGGAGTTATTGCATTACCTAGGACTTCCAGTACAAAGTTTAATAGGAGTGGTGAGGGAATTCCCAGTGGTTAGGACTCCGCACTTTCACTGCCAAGGGTGTGGGTCGGGGAATTAAGATCCGAAAATCCATGAGGTACGGCCAAAAAAAAAAAGTGTGGTGAGAGCAAACAACTTCACTTTGTTCCTGATCTTAGGGGGAAAGAATCTAGCAATCTAGTTTCTCACCATTATGATGTTAGCTATAGGTTTTTTATACATGTTCCTTATTAAATTGAGGAAGTTTCCCCTGTATTCCTAGTTTGCTGAAAGCTTTTATCATGAGTAGGTGTTGGATTTTATAAAATGCTTTTTCTGTACCTATTGATGTGATCAAATGATTTTTCTTCTTTAGCTTGTAGATGTGATGGATTACATTAACTGATTTTTGAATGTTGAGCCAATTTACACACCTGGAATAAATCCCACTTGGTCATGGTGTATAATTCTTTTTCTGTACTGCTGGATTTGATTCGCTAATATTTTGTTAAGAATTTTTGCATCTATTTTCATGATAGATATTGGACTGCAGTTTTCCTTTCTTGTAATGTCTTTATCTGCTTTTGCTGGAAGGGTGATGCTTGCCTCATAGAATGGATTAAGAAGTGTTCTCTGCTTCTATTTTCTGAAAGAGATTATAGAGAGTTGGTGTGATTTCTTCCTTATATGTTTCATAGAATTCACCAGTAAACCCATCTGGGCCTGGTGCTTTCTGTCATGGAAGGTTATTAATTATTGATTAAATTTTTTTAATAGATATAGGCCTATTTAGATTATTTCTTCTTGTGAGGCTTTTGGTAATTATGTCTCTCAAAGAAATTGGTCCATTTCATCTAGGTTATCAAATCTGTCAGCACAGAGTTGTTCATATTATTCCTTAATTATCCTTCTATTCTTCATAGGATTTGTAGTGATGGCCCCCTTCATTCCTGATATTAGTAATTTGCCTTCTCTTTTTATCTTACTCTGGCTAGAGTTACCAATTCTATTGATCTTGTCAAAGAACCAGACTTTGGTTTCATTGATATTCTTTATCAACTTCCTGTTTTCAAGTTTCACTGATTTACACTCTACTATAATTTTTATTATTTCTTCCCTTCTGCTTACTTTGGATTTAATTTGCTTTTTTTCTAGTTTCCTAATGTGGAAGCTTAAATTATTGATCTTAGATCTTTATGCTTTCCTAAGATATGCACTGCTTTCATTGCAACCCACAAATTTTGATAAGTTGTATTTTCATTTTCATTTAGTTCAAAATATTTTAAAATTTCTCCTGAGATTTCTTTTTTTTTTTTTTTTTTGTGGTATGCGGGCCTCTCACTGTTGTGGCCTCTCCCGTTGCGGAGAACAGGCCCCAGACACACAGGCTCAGCAGCCATGGCTCACGGGCCCAGCTGCTCCGCGGCACGTGGGATCTTCCCGGACCGGGGCACGAACCCAGGTCCCCTGCATCGGCAGGCGGACTCTCAACCACTGCGCCACCAGGGAAGCCCGAGATTTCTTCTTTAATCCATGTGTTATTTAGAAGTATGTTGTTTATTATTTATTTATTTATTTATTTATTGGCTGCGTCAGGTCTTAGTTGCAGCATGTGGGATCTTCGTTGCAGTATGGAGGATCTTTCGTTGCGGCACGAGGGCTCTTCACTGTGGCTCACAGGCATCTCTCAAGTTGTGGCGCACAGGCTCCAGGGTTTGTGGGCTCTGTAGTTTGTGGCATGCGGACTCTCTAGTTGAGGCACATGGGCTTAGCTGCCCCACAGCATGTGGGATCTTAGTTCCCTGACCAGGGATCAAACCCACGTCCCCTGCATTGGAAGGCAGATTCTTTACCACTGGACCACCAGGGAAGTCCCGAAGTATGTTGTTTAATGTCCAAGTTTTGAGGGAATTTCCAGGTATCTTTCTGTTATTGATTTTCAGTTTCATTTCATTGTGGTCTGAAAGCATGCATTTTAGGATATCTATTCTTTTTAACTTGTTAAGGTGTGTTTTATGGCCCAGGATGTGGTCTACCTTGGTGAATGTTCTATGTGAGCTTGAGTGTACTCTGCTGTTGTTGGATGAAGTGGTTTAGAAATAACAATTAGATCCAATTGATTGATGGTGCTGTTGAGTTCAACTATGTCCTTACAACTTTTCTGTCTGCAGAATCTGTCCATTGCTGATAGAGGGTATTGAAGTCTCCAAATATAGTAGTGGACTTGTCTACTTCTCCTTGCAGTTCTATCAGTTTTTGCCACATGTATTTTGACACTCTATTGTTGACGCTCTGATTTTAACTGAGCAGTTTATGATTACGTTTTCTCCATCCTCTTAGCTATCAACTATATTTTTTAAAATTTTACAGTTCCGAAACTTCAATCTGTCTGCTTACATTACCCATCTGTCCTTGCACGTTGTCTACTTTTTCCATGAGAGCCCTTAGCAAATTAAACATAGCTGTTTTAAATTTCTGTTCTGTTCGGAGAATTTCAACATCCCTGCCATATCTGAGTCTGGTTCTCATGCTTGATTTGTCTCTTCAAATTGTGCTTTTTCTTGCCATTTATCATCCTTTGTAATTTTTTGGTTGGAGGCCAGACATGACGTATCAGGAAATAGGAACTGAGGCAATTAGGCTTTTAGTATAAGGTTTTATGTGAATCTAGATAGGAGCTAGGCAGTACTTAACGTTTTCTGTAGCTCTAAGTGGCAGAGGCTTGTTTCCTCTATTTTCCTTGTTGTTTTGTCTTCTTCCCTGTTGTGTTTTTTCCCTAAGAATTCTTTGTTGAAGAGTCTGTCTTGGAGCTCTAAGTCATACTCCACAGATACTACACTGGAACTCTGTTATCAAGGTGGAAGGGTATTTGGGAAGCATTCAATAATCTTATATCTCTGTCTTTTATTTGGCCTGGGTCCCTGGGCTGTGACCTTCAGAAGTATTTCTTAGACATTTTTTTCTCCTCTCCCATGATATAAGAAAGCTAAAGGGGGCTGAAATTGTCTAACTTGCTTTTCCCCAGGTGAGATAAGGCTCTGGTAGAGTAATTTCCTTCAGAGGGCAGGCCTTTGTCATGGAAAATGATATGGGTGTATTTCAAAATAGTTACCTTCTCCTCCCCTGAAACACAAGGGGATCCCTGATCTTAATCATGAGAACTTGGTGGGGTTCCTGGGGATAAATCCTATAAAGTGTGGAGGTTCTCCTAAGAGTGGGGTTTTTTGTTTTGTTTTGTTTTGCGGTACGCGGGCCTCTCACTGTTGCGGCCTCTCCTGTTGTGGAGCACAGGCTCCGGACGTGCAGGCTCAGTGGCCATGGCTCACGGGCCTAGCTGCTCCGCAGCATATGGGATCCTCCCAGACCGGGGCACGAACCCGTGTCCTCTGCATCAGCAGGAGGACTCTCAACCACTGCGCCACCAGGGAAGCCCAAGAGTGGGGTTTTTAACTGTCAAGCCAGTTAGCATCCAGTAACTTGTCAAAGTTACCATTTCACTGTTCATATCAGTTACTGGCCCAAGCAGCTCTGCTCCTGGTGAGCTGATCTCTAATGTGATTCTATCTGGCTGTTTCTCCAGTTTGGGAGTGGTGGTTTGCCCTATGACCTCAATTCTCCTTCGGATCTAAGAAAAGGCATTGATTTTTCCGCATGTTCAGCCTTTTTCTTATGATTCCATTTTCTCCATCCTCTCTTAGCATATCAACTATATTTTTTTAAATTTTATAGTTCTGAAATGTCAATCTGTCTGCTTACATTGTCCATCTGTCCTTGCATGTTGTGGCATGTGTCTTGCTGTGAGGATGGAGTGATGACTTCAGCGCCTTATATGCTGGAGTTGAAACTGGTAATTGCCTACAAACACTTTTTTATTTTTACTTATTTATTTTTTTGTGGTACACGGGCCTCTCACTGTTGTGGCCTCTCCCATGTGGAGCACAGGCTCCGGACGCACAGGCTCAGCGGCCATGGCTCACGGGCCCAGCGGCTCCGTGGCATGTGGGATCCTCCCAAACCGGGGCATGAACCCGCATCCCCTGCATCGGCAGACAGACTCTCAACCACTGCGCCACCAAGGAAGCCCCCAAACTCTTTTTTAAAAGTTCTTCCCCGTTTTCACTATAAAGCAAGGCTGAAATAATCCTGAGGAGTCTTCCCTGATCTCTCTCTGCTAAATGAAAAGCTCCTGCCTGTGTACTCTAGTACTTGGTACAACTACAAGTATTTCATATATTGACTCTTAGCTCTGTGACTCTGTGAATGCCTGGAGAACAGGCTTTTTGGCTTATCTTTGCATTTCTTGCATATGGTATAAATAATTGTCTGCTGAATTGAAAGGAAAAAGGAACAAAACACTGGTCACTAATTAAAAACAAAGTACTACTTTTATTTGGCTCACTTCTCCATTTATTAGATAACCACATGTGGAGAGGCACCAAGCACTTAAGTTTTACATAACTACAAAGTTATCACAAATCCCAAACTTTTTAGCCACAGATACTTCACCTACTCTGTTTAAAGAAAAAGCTTTCAAAACATCTGAGTTAGCCTGATACAGAGACCCTGAATAAATGGGAACTACATATTTTTAAATGCTTGTACTTCCTGTTCTAATAATGTCTTCTTTAAATTGAATCCAGCATAAAAGGGATGGAAATATGTAAGGTCATGATGCAAACGCTTTTGAGAGATAGTGAAATTAACCTGTACAACATGGAAAAAGATGTAATGTGCACAGAAGGTCTGCAAGGATTCACTGAGCCATCTGGGCTTCCATGGTTTGTGCTGGCCATTCTGGTGCTGTCTGACTGATTTTCTCCAAAAGGTTATTCACTTGGAAACAAAGCGATTGGATCTGTTTGTCCCATGTTGGCAGGGCTTCTGGTGCTAAAGAAAAAAGGAATAATGTACAAAGTTGAAATTACTCCTTTGCAACCACAGTGAATGTTGAGTTAGAAGATAAATACAGTAACATTGATTTTTAAAAGTTTACTCCAAAAATCTTAGTTAATGAATTAAGCTAATTAAGAAATAGTTAAGAAAAGTACCCCAATCACTGGCACAAAGTATAAACAAAACAAAACAAAACAAAAAAAACACAAAATAAAACCAAACCACCTCAACTGCAGCAGTCAGACAGACAACTTCACTGAGGCCACCTGTTCCCTCACCAATGTCTACTGCTTCGTAAGACACTGCCACCCACTGGAGAAAGTGAAACTTGAAAACACTACGTTTAGTGAAAGAAGCTAAAAGGTCACATATTGTATGGTTTCATTCATATCAAATATCTAGAACAGGTAAATCCATAGAGACAGAATAGAAATTGGTTGCCAGGGGTTGGGGGGAGAGGTATGAGGAGTAATTGCTTAAGGGGCATGGGATTTCCTTTTGGGAAGATGAAAATGTTCTGGAACTAGGTAGAGATGGTGGTTGCATAACACTGTAAACATACTAAATGTTACTGAATTTTTCACTTTTAAATGATTAATTTCATGTTATGTGAATTTCAACTCAATTAAAAAATAGTAGTGGAGGAATAGGTATTGCTTTACTAACAGTAAAATTTACTATAAATTTATTACCTAATATTGTTACAGATCAATGGAACCAAATAGAGTACAGAAATAGATCCGAACATATATGTGGAACTTAATATATGCCAAAGATCAGAAAGGATGTTTTATTGAATAAATGATATTTGCATAATTGGCAATCCATCTTTAAATAAAAACAACTAGACCATGCCTTAAAATTATTCACAAAAATGAACTGCAGACAGATTGAATTTCTAAATATAAAACAATAAATAAAATTTTAGGAAAATATTAATTTTATCCCAAAATGAGGGAGACTTTCTTTTTTTGTAACATCTTTATTGGAGTATAATTACTTTACAATGGTGTGTTAGTTTCTGCTTTATAACAAAATGAATCAGCTAAACATATACATATATCCCCATATCCCCTCCCTCTTGCGTCTCCCTCCCACCCTCCCTATCCCACCCCTCTAGGTGGGAGGGAGACGTTCTTAATCAATACAGAAAACACAAAAGCCATAAAATTAAAAATGGATATATTTGGCTGCAAAAGAGCTTTTAAATGTGTTTATGGTATGCATTGTGTTACAGAAACACAACCGACAGAAAGAGAAAAATATCTGTAACACACATAGGAAAGGGGTGGACGGGGAAGGAAGGAAATAGACAAGAAAAACTAACATGAATTCACAGAAAAGGAAATACTAATGGCCAATATATGGAAAGATATTAAACTTCACTAGTGCCAAGGAAATGCACAATAAAACAATAACATAGTATTTTCCCCCCAACAACTGGCAAAAGATAAAAAGAAGAAGAACATCCAACTCTTAAAGATTCATTCTCTCATACTCGTAGAAGTGTAAATGGCTACACCTTTCTGGAAAGCAAACTGGCAGTAGCTATTAAGAATCAAAACATGTATATCCTCTCATGCAAAGTATGCAACTTCTGAGACTCTGTTCTATAGAACTAAGTGTCCCAGTATATAAAGATACGCACAAGGAAACCGCCTGAATGTCCATCAACAGGTGAATAGTTGAACTCCACGAAATATTATGCAGCTATTAAAACAAATAAATTAGATTTATATCTAGTGACTCGCAAATATATTCACCGCACATTAACTTAAAAAAAACAAAACCACTTTGGGACTTCCCTGGTGGTTCAGTGGCTAAGGTTCTGAGCTTCCACTGCAGGGGGCATGGGCTAGATCCCTGGTCGGGGAAGTTCCACGTGTCAAGCAGTGTGGCCAAAAAAAAACCCCAAACAAACAAATAAACAAACAAAAACAAACAAAAAACACTTCATAGAACACTATGTACTTTAAAGTATAATGCCACTTTAAAAAATCCCTACATGTTTTTACTTATCTATATAAACATGTAGAAAGGCACAGGAGACTTTAGACTGACATTAGTTATGCCAGGCAGCTGGGATCAGAGGAATGCAGGTGAAAGTGGAAAGACATTACGGACTCTTCCTTTATTCATCCTTGTAATGTTTTACTTCTCATTATGAGCAGATTTACCATTGTAGTTTTTAAATCTAAGAAAATTAGAAAGTAAAATAGGCCGTATTCTATCAAGTTGGTCTATGTTAATTTAACCTGTGTTTACTTGGTGAAGCCTCTGCTATACTCTTCATCATACATTGTGTTTGCTCATTCAATAATTATTTATTTCCCACTTACAACGTGCAGGGCACTGGAAAAGATGTTGGATATACCATGGAGAACAAGAGACACTTAATATCTATCACTAGGAAGTTGAGCTTGGTTAACAGAAACAGACATTTAGACAAATTCAGAAATTCAGGGTGACAAGAATGTATAACTTAAAGCCATACCTAACCTGGGAAGTCAGGAAAATCATTATTGATTAACATTGTTCAAACTAAGACATGGGGACAAATAGAAGATGGCTGGAGAGGCTGCTTGTGGAGAGGGATGACTATCTTGGAATGTTTAAAGTGGGAAAGAATTTACAAGGCTGGAAAAAACAAAAAGTCCTGTGAGCTGGATTGGAAAGAGAAAACCATAAAGGATCACGTAGGACCTTTTGGAGACTTTGTAGAATCTTACTCTACAAGCAGTGGGGAAGCCATTCATCAGCATGTCAAGGAAGAGAGTAACATTTAATAATTTGTTTTTTCTTTTTTCTGTTCGCATTTTTAAAAGATCACAATCCCTCTGGCTCTACTAGGGCAACTGGACTAGAAAGGAGCTATTGTAGATGTGAGAAGAAAAGCTAAAAGGCTATTTCTTAAGCCCAGAAGGGGTTTTGGGGGTTCAGAACAGGCTGGTGACAGTAAGAAATGAAGAAAAGTACATGGATTCCAGATACACTATGAGGTAAAATTCGAAGGATTCTGGGCAGTGAAGAAGAGAAGGGGTCAAGGATAAGGAATGCTGGAGAAAGTGAACAGTGTAGTTTCTGGCTGGCTGGCTGGCTGTTTTGGGAGGCAGGCAGTGGAGGAGATAGTGAATTCAGTTTTGGGTATATTCATTCTGAGAAGCCCACGAAGCAATCAGGTGGGAAACACCTATTAGTCAATTAGAGCCGCTGAACCTGGGACTCAGAAGGGAGATTTACACTAGAAGTCTAAGCGCTGTCTGCATAGAGACGGTAACTGAATCAATGGGAATAGGTGAGATTACCTAGGGTAACAGTAGAGTGAGGAGAAAAAGGCCGAGGAGTATGTCCCAAGCAACCCCAATATTTAAATTTAAAGCACTATAGAATCTACAAAGACAACTGGAAAGAATACCTGGAGAAATAGGAGGGAAAACAGGAGAATAGGGTGAAGGAGATGACAGAAGTCAAGAAGGGGCGGGGGCACTCAAAACGGAGTGAGTGATCAATCCTATACAATATTCAGAAAAGTCAGGATGAAGCCTGAAAGATAAAAGGATTTTTGTTAAAACGGAAGAGACCTGACCATGTTTAAATATCGATAAAAAGAAGCCAACAGAGGAAAAAAGGATGAAAATAGACAAAATAATTGCTAAGCTCAGGTTCCTAAAAAAGATTTCTTTTTTGGAGCAGGGAGTGGCAGAGTTCAGAGAAGGGATCCAAAGTGCAAGAGGAAGAACTGGAGAGAGAGATGGAAACCATCTCCCATATAACACGAAAGAAGAAAAAGACAGAATGAGATCTATATTGAACAGAGAGTGAAGGAGGAGAAAAGTCAGAGGTTTAGGAAAATGAAATTTGAAATCGTCATTGCAGAGTATGGAAAAAGTGGACTAGAGAAATGTATCAAGAATCCCGGGCAGCTTCGAGAATCCAGGACCTTGAATTTTGCAGTGTTATCAATCTGTCTGGTGCTCTGACTCTTCTCCAGCAACGTTAGTTAGTTACTCAAGTACAGGCATGGGAAAAATGGAGAATGGGTTCATTCAAGGTGAAGTTTTGTTGGACAGCAGGAACAAAAAGTTCGCAGGCGTGTTCTGAGGCATCTGTAAAAGAAGTAATTGAATCATGAAAATGATTGAAATCCTGATTTCATGATTCACGATGAATCATGAAATCTAAGCTGGATAGGAAGAACAGTAAAGGTTAAAAAAGGGCTGAGGGCCTCCCTGGTGGCGCAGTGGTTGAGAGTCCGCCTGCCGATGCAGGGGATACGGGTTCGTGCCCCGGTCTGGGAGGATCCCATATACCGCGGAGCGGCTGGGCCCGTGAGCCATGGCCGCTGGGCCTGCGCATCCGGAGCCTGTGCTCCGCAACGGGAGAGGCCACAACAGTGAGAGGCCCGCATACCGCAAAAAAAAAAAAAAAAAAAAAAAAAAAAAAAAAAAAAAAAAAAAGGGCTGAGCTGGGCTTCCCTGGTGGTGCAGTGGTTGAGAGTCTGCCTGACGATGCAGGGGATATGGGTTCGTGCCTCGGTCCGGGAAGATCCCACATGCTGCGGAGCGGCTGGGCCCGTGAGCCATGGCCGCTGAGCCTGTGCATCCGGAGCCTGTGCTCTGCAGCGGGAGAGGCCACAACAGTGAGAGCCCCACGTACCACAAAAAAAAAAAAAAAAAAAAAAAAAAAAAGGGCTGAGCTGACTGAAAGAAAGTGAAAGTCAATAGACCAGAGGCTCCAATGCAGTCAAGGAAGAGGTGAGGTTGAAGTACCTGAGAAAGACCACTAGAAAGGCTGGGAAAAGGTCATGGTCAGAGTGGGATAGATACTTCAAATTAAAACTGTACAAGTGGAATGGTTCTCGGTAAGGTCCAGGGCATAAATGAGGTGGGAAGAGGGCTGAGGAGGTATTAGACAATGAGAAAGACAAGAGATCTACTTACCTGTCTGCCTTCATCAGTTTAGTGAGCTGCTGAACAGGATATGAAACTGTCTTTTCTACATGCCCAATACACGGTATGTGGTCAATAAATGTTTGGTGAGTAATTCATGAGTGAACTAATATAACAATTCCAGTTTCAAATTTTTCCACGGCATAGAAAATGCTGCATTAATCAGATTCATGAATATAAGTTCATAAAAATTATTTTAAATTATTTCTTTGGGAAATAAGCTCATTCCATAGGAAGATTCTGGGTCAAAGGAAATTGCTCAACATGTTTTAATCATAAATGTACAACACTTCACTGCCATTTCATTATGATACAAACAAGCAAAACTTCTTACTTTCAAAATGAACTATTCCATCAATCTGATCAATAAATCCATTCATACGTCCTTCTGTTATCATTTGCGATGCTATCTTTTCTGCCTGTTTAAAAAAAACAATAAATTCTTAGACACTTTAATTATCATTTCTAGTTATTCACATATTCTCACCAAGAGAACTGAAAGCTCTTGGTTTAGCTACCCATCAGTAAGCTTTACGTATGTGTTCATCTGCCATTCATTACAAGAGTAAATCTTGTAAATCTGCCTGTTATATCCCCCCAATTCTTTCTGGGTACAATCCATTATTTTAAGTTAATTGGGATCTGTTTTTCTTGTTGTAAGATTTTAAGCAAGAATCTAGCCTTCTAACCAAATTTTCTCTCTGCTCAAAATCAAACTAACAATTTTTCCTCTCACTGGGATCCACATCTCAAAATATCCCTAGCTTTTCTTATTTTATTTCATTTCAGTTTTCACAGTATTTATCACCCCCAAAACTCTCTAAGACAGTAATATTTTTGAAGAAAATATTGAAAGGAGGAATAACATTCAAATTTAAGAGGGAAACGAAAGCATTTAAAAGACAATTAAAGGGGAGCAAAAGGTTCTCTACCTAATTCCTAAAGAAATACTTCATGTTTACTGTCTGTTTAGCAAACTGGGTTGTGACAGTCGTTTTAGTAACTCTGACCATCTTCACAATCAACCCTAAATCACTCTTGAACAGACTGTGACTAGCATTTATTGTTAAAAATATATTCACTTCCCTTAGTCTCAGCAAGGGATCATACCTCAAAGCCTAAGAAGGAAGCATCTTTTAATGGTAACTGAAGTCTTGGTTCTGAAATTGTTCCACTTCCTTTACTGTGTGTTGAATGTGTATACGTAAAGGAATTGTATTAGAAAATACTAAATTAAACTTTCACTAACAGATAAAAGGGGATGTGACCATAACTACATGACTCTAAGCTCTACAAGTGTTGTAGTGAGATGGATGGACCTAGAGTCTGTCATACAGAGTGAAGTAAGTCACAAAAAGAAAAACAAATACCATATGCTAACACGTATATATGAAATCTAAAAAAAAGTTTTTTTCTGAAGAACCTAGGGGCAGGACAGGAATAATGACGCAGACGTGGAGAATGGACTTGAGGACACAGGGAGGGGGAAGGGTAAGCTGGGATGAAGTGAGAGAGTGGCACTGACATATACACACTACCAAATGTAAAATAGATAGCTAGTGGGAAGCAGCCACATAGCACAGGGAGATCAGCTTAGGTAGATCAGCTCGGTGCTTTGTGACCACTTAGAGGGTGAAATAGGGAGGGGATATGGGGATATATGTATACATATAGCTGATTCACTTTGTTATACAGCAGAATCTAACACAACAATATAAAGCAATTATACTCCAATAAAGATGTTCAAAAAAAAAGTTCTACAAGTTAGGTAAAAGTAAGGTTGATTGCTTGCTTTTACTCTTATTTAAAATTAAGAGAATGTTTTATAGATGTTACCTGAAATACTCTCTAAATACAACCGGTACTTTTTTGGAATTTATACATAGCCAACCAAGCGCTATCATGACTAAGAATAAAATTAACTCCCTAATAACTCAGTCAACTTCTTAAGTTAAATCGAGCACAGAAGTTACAATAGAATAGCCTAGAGTATTACCATAGTCAATCTCTCAAAGAGATAAACTTTTTAAACTATGAGTCAATCTAGGGCAGAAAAAAGAATTAAGGCATAGATCAAATGTTAGTTAAAAATCAGAAACCACTATGAAGTGGACTTAGATACTAAACAAAGATATTCTTACAAAATGGGTATCATAACCTGGAACCCCTTTAAGATTTCCATTCTAGGTCACTTTACCATAAAATACAACTTAAAAAAAAATCAAAGACAATTCCATTACAGTACTATTTTGACATTCAAATAATTTATTTACATTTACCTTAGGCTTTTAATGTATATTTTTGTTGCAACTGCCAATATTTGTCAATTACAGTCATCTCTCAGTATCCATGGGGGATTGGTTCCAGTAGCCCCCATGAATACCCAAATCCACGGATGCTCAAGACCCTTATATAAAATGTAGTAGTACAATGAATACAGTTGGCCCTCCAAAATATTCCTCCAAAATATCCACAAGTTTTGTATCCGCAGATATGGAGGTCCAACTGTATATATTTTATTTTCTCTTTATGTCAATAATTTAGTCTCTTAACTTCCTTTTATGTATTGGAAATAAGAAAATACCTTAGCTGTAGGAATCTCTAAAAGGGCTCCAAGTTCCTCAAAGGTAATATTATTATATAATTTGCTTGCAGGCAATAAACTGTGTTCAATAACAGCTCTGTCCAAGATGCTAGAACCTTAAATATAAATAAGAATGTTATAATTTTGAAACTAGTTTTATACTCTTAAAAGATGCATCTTGTTAAAAATTTTCTAGGCATGTACTAACTCATAATCATTGCCTTTATTCCCATCAAAATTTTAAAAGTAACCAAAATCCCTTGATACATTTTGAATAACATGCAGTTAAATACAAATAACATTTAGAAAATGATTGGCAAGTATTTATTAACTACCTGGACAGATTTAATCCTCTGGGTTTGGGGTTTTGCTTCCTTGGACTAGCTATCAACTTCACTAACTTTTCTTGCTATAAGCACATACTTTTATTAGCAAGCAGCAGCAAAACAATCATGCAAACAATCCTGCTGTTTGTAAGCTTGATAAGTCAAAAAATACTGCTCAGTGGAAAGATCTCTATTCCCCTGGGCACTTCACAAGCACTTTACTCTGAGGCAAACATGAGAAATGTTTGGAAGGCAGGATCCCTTCATGAGATATCAGGCATAGGATCCTCCCCTAAGTAAGATAATACAGGGCCTGACAAAGTTATGGACCTCAGGCCCCATCCTGAAGATGTGGCTCACCCACTTCTTTTTTTTTCCTTTCCAGTTTTATTGAGATATAATTGACATATAACACTGTATTCATTTAAGGTATACAACATAATGAGTTGATATATGTATATATTGTGGAATGATTACCACTAGAAGTTTAGTTAATTAACATCATCACCTCACACAGTTATAGTTTTTTTTCTTGTGACAACTTTTAAGATCTACTTTTTTAGCAACTTTCCAATATAAAGACCTAAATAAACAGGGAAATATGTAAGACTTAATATTGCTAAGATGGCAGTACTCCCCAAATTGATCTACAAATTCAGTGCAATCCCAGCTGGCTTCCTTGCAGAAATTGACAAGCTGATCTTAAAATCTATATGGAAATTCAAAGGACCCATAGAAGCCAAAACAACTTTGAAAAAGAACAAAGTTGGAAGACTCAAATTTTCTGATTTCAAAACTTACTACAAGGGACTTCTCTGGTGGCACAGTGGTTAAGAATCTGCCTGCCAATGCAGAGGATGTGGGTTCGATCCCTGGGCCAGGAAGATCCCACATGCCACAGAGCAACTAAGTCCGTGTGCCACAGCTACTGAGCCTGCACTCTACAGCCTGCAAGCCACAACTACTGAGCCCACATGCCGCAACTACTGAAGCCCACGTGCTGCAACTACTGAAGCCTGTGCACCTAGAGCCCGTGCTCTGCAACGAGAAGCCACCGCAATGAGAAGCCCGCATGCCACAATGAAGAGTAGCCCCCGCTCACGGCAACAAGAGAAAGTCCGCGTGCAGCAACGAAGACCCAACACAGCCAAAACTTAAAAATTAAAAAAAAAAAAAACTTACTACAAAGATAGAGCAACCAAGACAGTGTGGTACTGGCACGAGGACAGGCATACAGAATAATGGAATAGAATTTAGAGTCCAGAAATAAACTCACATTTACAGTCAACTGATTGTCAACAAAGATGCCAAGGCAATTCAGTGGGGAAATAAGAGTCTTTCCAACAAATGGTGCTGGGACAACTGAATATTCACATGCAAAATAATTAAGTTGGACCCCTACTTTACACCATATACAAAGATTAACTCAAAATGAATCAAAGACCTAAATGTAAGAGCTACAATTATAAAACTTACAGAAGAAAATAGAACAGCTTTTCATAACCTTGGATTAGGCAATGGTTTCTGAGATACAACACTGTAAGCACAAGCCACAAAAGAAAAAACATAAACTGGACTTCATCAAAATTAATAACTTTTGTGTTTCAAAAGATACCATCAACAAAGTGAAGAAACAACACACAGAATGGGAGAAAATATTTGCCAATCATTTATCTGATAATAAGATCTAGAATATATAAAGAATTCTTACAATTCAATAATAAAAGCACAAATAACCCAATTTAAAAGTGGCCAATAAGCATATGAAAAGGTGCTTAACACCATTAGCCCCCAAGGAAATACAAATCAAAACCACAATAAGATACCACACTTCATACCCACTAGGATGACTAAATCAAAAAGACAGATAATATAACAAGTGTGGGAGAAAATATGGAGAAAATGGAACCCTCACACACAGCTGGCAGGAATGTAAAATGGTGCAGCCACTTTGGAAAACAGTCTGGCAGCTCCTCGAAAGACTAAATATAGAGTTACCACATGACCCGGTACTTCCACTCCTAGATATACATCCAAGACAATTAAAAGCTTATGTCCACACAAAAACTTTCACATGAATGTTCACAGCAGTATTATTAATAGCCAAATAGTGAAAATAACCTAAATGTCCACTAACTGATGAAGAAATAAAATGTGGTTAACAGAATGTTATTTGGCAATAAAAGTGAATGAAGTACTGATGCATACTACAACACGGATGAACCTTGAAAACATCACGTTAAGTGAAAGAAGCCAGTCACAAAAGATCATATACTGCATGATTCCATTTATATGAAATGTCCAGAACAGGCAAATCTATAGAGCAGAAAGTAGACTAGTTGTTACATTGTAAAACTCAGAGTATACTGAAACCACTGAATTGTAATAACAACAACAAAGCTATGTCTCAAGATTGCTAGCCTAGGGTTGTAATGACAATAAACAAAGATGTCCAAGAAAGATAAATAAGGAAGGCAATAAAGTCTAAAATGAAAGAGGAAGAAGACAAAATGCCTGTTCTATATACTGATACATAGTCTCCTATGAGAAATTTGAAAATCATTTGCATTCTCCGAGATCCTAGTGAGTAGCCCTCATTTGAGAAAAGAATTATCTGATGTTATCTTTTCTTTTTTCATGGCCAGAAAGCTCAAAGTCAAATGTGAAGCTCAACTACATCAATTCTGGAAACTCTTTCATATTTATCTAGCTTTTGTTTGTCAGACATCTTCTTGCAAAAGAATCTATTTAAAGCTGCTCAGAATACACAGAAGACAAGAAAATTTAAAAGTTAAAAAGAAAAAGAATAACAACAGTCAAAACACACACACTACAGGTGGGCTACAAGTTTAATTTTTTAAACTTTCTATCAGCCCATCAAATTAAAAAAGCTGGGACTTCTCTGGTGGCGCAGTGGCTAAGAATCCGCCCGCCAATTCAGGGGACACGAGTTCGAGCCCTGGTCCAGAAAGATCCCACATGCCACGGAGCAACTAAGCCCGTGTGCCACAACTAGTGAGCCTGTGCTCTAGAGCCTGTGAGCCACACTACTGAGCCTGTGCTCTGGAGCCCACAAGCCACAACTACTGAGCCCACTTGCCACAACTACTGAAGCCCGTGTGCCTAGAGCCCATGCTCCGCAACAAGAGAAGCCACCACAATGAGAAGCCCACACACCCGCACCGCAACGAAGAGTAGCCTCCGCTCACTGCACCTAGAGAAAGCCTGCACACAGCAACAAAGACACAGAGCAGCAGAAAATAAAAATAAATAAATAATTTTTTTTAAAAAATTAAGAAAACCAACCAGTTTATCAACTCACAGTGTTTAAATAAGATAAAAATCAATTGCTCTGGAGACTCACAACTAATCCTAAGGCTGAAAAGGAATTTTTCTGAGGATCTGCATAAAGAATATCCTATAGAATAAATATCTCCTTTAGACAGAAAGATAATAATCAATTGATTTGTTTCTTAAAGTACAATTAAATAAAAGAAATTCTATAGGTCAATATAATTGCTTCAATGATCTGGTTTAACTCAGGGCAGTAAGACTGGTGAGGTATATACCTTTCAGCCAAATCTTACATAAATAATTCTTTACAGTTAGATTCTCTTCAATATGGGATGACAGTGAATCCAAGGCGATGAGTCTGACAGATCTGCATGTTTGTCTTGACCTTTTCCATGTTTCTGGTGGCCTACATCTATATTTTTATTATCATGTGTGTTACTGTTATAAGCTACTTTAAAACCTCTGTAGATAAACATACGTAAAATAATGGATGTTATGAACAAGCATCTATTACAAAATTCTTTCCCAGCAAAGGCAGTCTGACTTAAGCAAATACTAGGAAACATGACACCAAGTTCTATTCTTATTGGAAACACTTTCCCCTCAGTAACCTTGGGCAAGCTATTGTGCCAAATTTTGCTCTGTCTAAAATAGGACTGGATAATTATGCTCTGTTACAAATTGATGTTTAAGATTAATTAAGGTACTTATCAAATGGTTTGAGTCTTAAAAAAACCAGGCGCTATAAGCCTAGCCTATAATTCTTCTGCTCTTACAGTTTCCAAAAAATGCTTTATTCCACCAAATGCTTTCCAATAGAGCTACTCTTATACTTCAGACTTGTATCTGTGTATAATATTCATCTTCAGTCAATACTCCTTCTTTTACCAAGTGTTACATAAAAATATTACAGAAAGATACCAAGATTCTTCAAATTTAACATATGTTCTACTAGTGTGACCTCAATATTTACTACAACATACTTATAAGAAGTAATCATTACCATCAGCTGTAGTTGCTTTCTGGTGAGGCATCAGCATGGCAGCAAATTCTTGAAGTTGATTTCCTCTGATGATCCTATCTAGGTACATTTTCTCGAGGATTCCATAAGCAGCAAGTTGCTGGCACCTTTCATCCTTAAAAAGAGTAGCAAGCATCCGAGAACGCTGCTGTCCTAAGGGGAACAAATGAGCATCACATATTCTCACAATCTGTTTTTTCAATGAAAAGCAATCTTTTTTATGACCCCATTTTTGCCTACTAAAATATGCAGGTTGATTCTCGTTATTTCTGGTAGTTATGTTCTATAAATTTGCTGCCAACAGCGTATTAGTGAATACTCAACTCCTGCTCCTAGGGGATATATGGGGTTAGGTTCCATGAGCCTCTGGTCACAACATTTTTGTCAGCTGGTCAATATGTAACCTTGTTTTGTGTATTTCTGTTTAAAGGCACCACATTCAATACATGTTGTTGATTCAGTAACATTGAATTCATGGCTTACACTATAACTCATGCCTGAATTAAGTTTACCTAAATTAACACACGTAGTTTCTCCAAAAGGCACATCACAGACCTCTCACACTTAAGTACACAACATAGTACTTCAGCACTATGCTAGGGGCCATTTTAGACAGCAAAACCAACAAGAAAATGCATGAAAATGTGGAGAATGTGGTATTAAATAGACCACAAATACGACGCTTGTTTATAGTATGAGAGCTGAAACAAGGTAGAGCATTGCCTTGTTCGATCCCAGCTAGAAACATAAACAGGGGGACTCAAATTTTTTGCTGCTCTGCACATGTCTGCAAATGACTGTGAAAGCATCGTACTTGGAGTACTGATTTGGGGGTGACAAATTTTAGGAAGTAGGCAAAGTCACTAATGTGGAATCTGTCAATAATGAGGATCAACTGTATATTCATTTGTGAAGACTATGATATACAATCATTCCCTCAGTATCCAATGGGGATTGGTTCCAAGACCACCCCCCAATAAATACCAAAATCTGCAGGTGCAAAAGTCACTTATTTAAAGTGATGTTGTATTTGCATTGCCTTCATACATCCTCCCCTATACTTTAGATCATCTCTAGATTATGTATAGTACCTAGAGATGATCTATCTACGTAAATGCTATGTAAATCATTGCTGGCACATGGCAAATTCAAGTTTTCCTTTTGGGACTTCCTAGAATTTTTTTTCCCCAAATATTTTCAATCCACAGTTGGTTGAATCTGCGGATGAGGAAACCCTGGATATTGAGAGCCAACAATAGGCCAAAATGTTACACGTGATTCCAGTTATAGTTGTTATTTTCTTCTTCTTGCTTATCTGTACTTCTACAATGAACATGCATTCTTCCCCTAATAATAAAAAATTTATAAAAGATGAACAAACATTTCTCAGATGGGAAACTTGATTTTCATAGTTTCCATTTATACCTTCAAGGACCTTTAAATGGTGAAAAAATACATGACAACTGATGACATTAAAAACTGAACTAGAGGGAGCTGGGGGAAGATGGCGGAAGAGTAAGACGCGGAGTTCACCTTCCTCCCCACAGATACATCAGAAATTCGTCTACACGTGGAACAACTCCTACAGAACACCTACTGAACGCTGACAGAAGGCCTCAGACCTCCCAAAGGGCAAGAAACTCCCCACGTACCTGGGTAGGGCAAAAGAAACAAGACTAAACAGAGACAAAAGGACAGGGCCGGGACCTGCACCAGTGGGAGGGAGCCACGGAGGAAAGGTTTCCACACACTAGGAAGCCCCTTCGCGGGCGGAGACTGTGGGTGGTGGAGGGGGAAAGCTTCGGAGTCGCGGAGGAGAGCGCAGCAACAGGGGTGCGGAGGGCAAAGTGGAGAGATTCCCGCACAGAGGATTGGTGTCAACCGGCACTCACCAGCCCGAGAGGCTTGTCTGCTTGGCCGCCGGGACGGGCGGGGCTGGGAGCTGAGGCTCGGGTTTCGGGTTTCAGTCGGAGTGCAGGGAGAGGACTGGGGTTGGTGGCGGGAAGAGAGACTGAAGGGGTCAGTGCACCTCGGCTAGCCGGGAGGGAGTCCGGGAAAAAGCCTGGAGCTGCCAAAGAGGCAACAGACTTTTTCTTCGCTCTTTGTTTCCTGGTGCGCGAGGAGAGGGGATTAAGAGCGCTGCTTAAAGGAGCTCCAGAGACGGGTGTGAGCCGTGGCTAAAAGCGCGGACCCCAGAGACAGGCGTGGGACGCTGGGGCTGCTGCTGCCGCCGCCAAGAGGCCTGTGTGTGAGCGCAGGTCACTGTCCATGCCCCCTTTCCGGGGAGCCTGTGCAGCCCGCCACTGCCGGGGTCCCGTGGTCCAGGGACGGCTTCCCCAGGAGAGCGCACGGCGCGCCTCGGGCTGGTGCAACGTCACCCAGGCCTCTGCCACTGCAGGCTCGCCCCGCACTCCGTACCCCTCCCTCCCCAACGGCTTGAGGGAGCCAGAGTCCCCAAAGCAGCTGCTCCTTTAACCCCGTCCTGTCTGAGTGAAGAACAGACGCCCTCCGGCGACCTACACGCAGAAGCGGGGCCAAATCCAAAGCTGAGACCTGGGAGCTGTGAGAATAAAGAAGAGAACGGGAAATCTCTCCCAGCAGCCTCAGAAGCAGCGGATTAAAGCTCCACAATCAACTTGATGTACCCTGCATCTGTGGAATACATGAATAGACAACGAATCATCCCAAATTGAGGAGGTGGACTTTGAGAACAAGATCTATGATTTTTTCCCCTTTTCCTCTTTCTACAACGAAATATCCCAAATTGAGGAGGTGGACTTTGAGAGCAACATTTATGATTTTTTTCCCCTTGTTCTCTTTTTGTGAAAGTGTAGGTGTATGCTTCTGTGTGAGATTTTCTCTATATAGCTTTGCTTCCACCATTTGTCCCAGGGTTCTATCCGTCCATTTTTTTCTTTTTTGTTTGTTTATTTGTTTTTTTTAATTTTTAATATTTTAAATAATTAATTTTAAATTTTAATAACACTATTATATTTTATCATACTTTATCTATTTTACTTTATCTTCTCCTTTTCCTACCTTCCCTCCTTCCTCCCTCCCTCCCCCTCCCTCCTTTCTTTCCTCCCTCCCTCCCTCCCACCCTCCTTTCTTCCCTCCCTTCTTTCTTCTTTGTTTGTTTGTTTCTTTCTTTCTTTCTTTCTTCTACTAATTCTTTCTTTCTACTTTTTCTCCCTTTTATTCTGAGCAGGGTGGATGAAAGGTTCTTGGTGCTGCAGCCAGGAGTCAGTGCTGTGCCTCTGAGGTGGGAGAGCCAACTTCAGGACATGGATCCACAAGAGACCTCCCAGCTCCACATAATATCAAATGGCGAAAATCTCCCAGAGATCTCCAATGCAACACCAGCACCCAGCTTCACTCAACGACCAGCAAGCTACAGTGCTGGCCACCCTATGCCAAGCAACTAGCAAAACAGGAACAAAACCCCACCCATTAGCAGAGAGGCTGCCTAAAAACATAATAAGGGCACAGACACCCCAAAACACACCACCAGACGTCCACCAGAAAGACAAGATTGAGCCTCATCCACCAGAACACAGGCACTAGTCCCCTCCACCAGGAAGCCTACACAACCCACTGAACCAACATTAGCCACTGAGGACAGACACCAAAAACAATGGGAACTGCGAACCTGCAGCCTGCAAAAAGGAGACCCCAAACACAGTAAGATACGCAAAATGAGAAGACAGAAAAACACACAGCAGGTGAAGGAGCAAGATAAAAACCCACTAGACCTAACAAATGAAGAGGAAATAGGCAGTCTACCTGAAAAAGAATTCAAAATAATGACAGTAAAGATGATCCAAAATCTTGGAAATAGAATACACAAAATGCAAGAAACAGTTAATAAGGACCTAGAAGAACTAAAGATGAATCAAGAAACAATTAAAAACACAATAAATGAAATGAAAAATACTCTAGATTGGATCAGTAGTGGAATAACTGAGGCAGAAGAACAGAAAAGTGACGTGGAAGATAAAATAGTGGAAATAACTGCTGCAGAGCAGAATAAAGAAAAAAGAATGAAAAGAACTGAGGACTGTCTCAGAGACCTCTGGGACAACATTAAATGCACCAACATTCGAATTATAGGGGTTCCAGAAGAAGAAGAGAAAAAGAAAGGGACTGAGAAAATATTTGAAGAGATTATAGTTGAAAAGTTCCCTAATTTGGGAAAGGAAATAGTTAATCAAGTCCAGGAGGCACAGAGAGTCCCATACAGAATAAATCCAAGGAGAAATACGCCAAGACACATATTAATCAAACTGTCAAAAATTAAACACAAAGAAAACATATTAAAAGCAACAAGGGAAAAACAACAAATAACACACAAGGGAATCCCCATCAGGTTAACAGCTGATCTCTCAGCAGAAACTTGACAAGCCAGAAGGGAGAGGCAGGACATATTTAAAGTGATGAAGGAGAAAAACCTGCAACCAAGATTACTCTACCCAGCAAGGATCTCATTCAGATTTGATGGAGAAATTAAAACCTTTACAGACAAGCAAAAGCTGAGAGAGTTCAGCACCACCAAACCAGCTTTACAACAAATACTAAAGGAACTTCTCTAGGCAAGAAACACAACATAAGGAAAATACCTACAAGAGTGAACCCAAAACAATTAAGGAAATGGGAATTGGAACATACATATCGATAATTACCTTAAATGTAAATGGACTAAATGCTCCCACCAAAAGACACAGATTGGCTGAATGGATACAAAAACAAGACTCATATATATGCTGTCTACAAGCGACCCAATTCAGACCTAGAGACACATACAGATTGAAAGTAAGGGGATGGCAAAAGATATTCCATGCAAATGGAAATCAAAAGAAAGCTGGAGTAGCAATTCTTATATCAGACTAAATAGACTTTAAAATAAAGACTATTAGAAGAGACAAAGAAGGACAGTACATAATAATCAAGGGATCAATCCAAGAAGAAGATATAACAATTGTAAATATTTATGTACCCAACATAGGAGCACCTCAATACATA
This sequence comes from Mesoplodon mirus, assembly GCF_964341445.2. Lineage (NCBI taxonomy): Eukaryota > Metazoa > Chordata > Mammalia > Artiodactyla > Ziphiidae > Mesoplodon > Mesoplodon mirus. The sequence continues at coordinate 39,997,030 of NC_138977.1, forward strand.
AGGCAAATACTAACAGCCATAAAAGGGGAAATCGACAGTAACACACTCATAGTAGGGGACTTTAACACCCCACTTTCACCAATGGACAGATCATCCAAAATGAAAATAAATAAGGAAACACAAGCTTTAAATGATACATTAAACAAGATGGACTTAATTGATATTTATAGGACATTCCATCCAAAAACAACAGAATACACATTGTTCTCAAGTGCTCATGGAACATTCTCCAGGATAGATCATATCTTGGGTCACAAATCAAGCCTTGGTAAATTTAAGAAAATTGAACTTGTATCAAGTATCTTTTCCGACCACAATGCTATGAGACTAGACATCAATTACAGGAAAAGATCTGTAAAAAATACAAACACATGGAGGCTAAACAATACACTACTTAATAACGAAGTGATCACTGAAGAAATCAAAGAGGAAATCAAAAAATATCTAGAAACAAATGACAATGGAGACACGACAAACCAAAACCTATGGGACGCAGCAAAAGCAGTTCTAAGGGGGAAGTTTATAGCAATACAATCCCACCTTAAGAAACAGGAAACATCTCGAGTAAACAACCTGACCCTGCACCTAAAGCAATTAGAGAAAGAAGAACAAAAATCCCCCAAAGTTAGCAGAAGGAAAGAAATCATAAAGATCAGATCAGAAATAAATGAAAAAGAAATGAAGGAAACGATAGCAAAGATCAATAAAACTAAAAGCTGGTTCTTTGAGAAGATATGCAAACTTGATAAACCATTAGCCAGACTCATCAAGAAAAAAGGGAGAAGACTCAAATCAATAGAATTAGAACTGAAAAAGGAGAAGTAACAACGGACACTGCAGAAATACTAAAGATCATGAGAGATTACTACAAGCAACTCTATGCCAATAAAATGGACAACCTGGAAGAAATGGACAAATTCTTAGAAATGCACAACCTGCCAAGACTGAATCAGGAAGAAATAGAAAATATGAATAGACCAATCAGAAGTACTGAAATTCAAACTGTGATTAAAAATCTTCCAACAAACAAAAGCCCAGGACCAGGTGGCTTCACAGGTGAATTCTATCAAATATTTAGAGAAGAGCTAACACCTATCCTTCTCAAACTCTTCCAAAATATAGCAGAGGGAGGAACACTCCCAAACTCATTCTATGAGGCCACCATCACCTTGATACCAAAACCAGGCAAGGATGTCACAAAGAAAGAAAACTACAGGCCAATATCACTGGTGAACATAGATGCAAAAATCCTCAACAAAATACTAGCAAACAGAATCCAACAGCACATTAAAAGGATCATACACCATGATCAAGTGGGGTTTCTTCCAGGAATGCAAGGATTCTTCAATATACGCAAATCAATCAACGTGATACACCATATTAACAAATAGAAGGAGAAAAACCATATGATCATCTCAATAGATGCAAAGAAAGCTTTCGACAAAATTCAACACCCATTTATGACAAAAACCCTGCAGAAAGTAGGCATAGAGGGAACTTTCCTCAACATAATAAAGGCCATATATGACAAACCCACAGCCAACATTGTCCTCAATGGTGAAAAACTGAAACCATTTCCACTCAGATCAAGAACAAGACAAGGCTGCCCACTCTCACCACTCTTATTCAACCTAGTTTTGGAAGTTTTAGCCACAGCAATCAGAGAAGAAAAGGAAATAAAAGGAATCCAAATTGGAAGAGAAGAAGTAAAGCTGTCACTGTTTGCAGATGACACGATACTATACATAGAGAATCCTAAAGATGCTACCAGAAACTACTAGAGCTAATCAATGAATTTGGTAAAGTAGCAGGATACAAAATTAATGCACAGAAATCTCTGGCATTCCTGTACACTAATGATGAAAAATCTGAAAGTGAAATCAAGAAAACACTCCCATTTACCATTGCAACAAAAAGAATAAAATATCTAGGAAGAAAACTACCTAAGGAGACAAAAGACCTGTATGCAGAAAATCATAAGACACTGATGAAAGAAATTAAAGATGATACAAATAGATGGAGAGATATACCATGTTCCTGGAGTTGAAGAACCAATATTGTGAAAATGACTCTACTATCCAAAGCAATCTACAGATTCAATGCAATCCCTATCAAACTACCAATGGCATTTTCCCCAGAACTAGAACAAAAAATTTCAAAATTTGTTTGGAAAAACAAAAGACCCCGAATAGCCAAAGCAATCTTGAGAATGAAAAACGGGGCTGGAGGAATCAGACTCCCTGACTTCAGACTATACTACAAAGCTACAGTAATCAAGACAGTGTGGTACGGGCACAAAAACAAAAAGATAGATCAATGGAACAGAATAGAAAGCCCAGAGATAAACCCACGCACATATGGTCAACTTATCTTTGATAAAGGAGGCAGGAATATACAGTGGAGAAAGGACAGCCTCTTCAGTAAGTGGTGCTGGGAAAACTGCACAGGGACATGTAAAAGTATGAGATTAGATCATTCCCTAACACCATACACAAAAATAAGCTCAAAATGGATTAAAGACCTAAATGTAAGGCCAGAAACTATCAAACTCTTAGAGGAAAACATAGGAAGAACACTCTATGACATAAATCACAGCAAGTTCCTTTTGGACCCACCTCCTAGAGAAATGGAAATTAAAAAAAAGATAAACAAATGGGACTTAATGAAACTTCAAAGCTTTTGCACAGCAAAGTGAACCATAAACAAGACCAAAAGACAACCCTTAGAATGGGAGAAAATATTTGCAAATGAAGCAACTGACAAAGGATTAATCTCCAAAATTTATAAGCAGATCATGCAGCTCAACAACAAAAAACCCAATCCAAAAATGGGCAGCCGACCTAAATAGACATTTCTCCAAAGAAGATATACAGACTGCCAACAAACACATGAAAGAATGCTCAACATCATTAATCATTAGAGAAATGCAAATCAAAACTACAATGAGATATCATCTCACACCAGTCAGAATGGCCATCATCAAAAAATCTAGAAACAATAAATGCTGGAGAGGGTGTGGAGAAAAGGGAACACTTTTGCACTGCTGGTGGGAATGTGAACTGGTACAGCCACTATGGAGAACAGTATGGAGGTTCCTTAAAAAACTACAAATAGAACTACCATATGACCCAGCAATTCCACTACTGGGCATATACCCTAAGAAAACCATAATTCAAAAAGAGACATGTACCAAAATGTTCATTGCAGCTCTCTTCACAATAGCTCGGAGATGGAAACAACCTAAGTGTCCATCATCGGATGAATGGATAAAGAAGATGTGGCACATATATACAATGGAATATTACTCAGCCATAGAAAGAAACGAAATTGAGCTATTTGTAATGAGGTGGATAGACCTAGCGTCTGTCATACAGAGTGAAGTCAGAAAGAGAAAGACAAATACCGTATGCTAACACATATATATGGAATTTAAGAAAAAAAAATGTCATGAAGAACCTAGGGGTAAAACAGGAATAAAGACACAGACCTACTTGAGAATGGACTTGTGGATATGGGGAGGGGGAAGGGTAAGCTGTGACAAAGCAAGAGAGAGGCATGGATATATATACACTACCAACCGTAAGGTAGATAGATAGTGGGAAGCAGCCGCATAGCACAGGGTGATCAGCTCGGTGCTTTGTGACCGCCTGGAGGGGTGGGATAGGGAGGGTGGGAGGGAGGGAGACGCAAGAGGGAAGGGATATGGGAATAGATGTATATGTATGACTGATTCACTTTGTTATAAAGCAGAAACTAATTAACAAATCACTAAAATAAATAAAATCTTGGGTTTAAAAAAAGAACTGAACTAATGGAAATAATATTATGAACAAACCTTTTCTTTTTAAATTTATTTTTAGCTCTGTATACTGAAAGAGCCTAATAACAATGATACCCAGCATCAATGAGCATATCTAGTAACCTGATCTCACTATCCTCATTAAAAGGAACTAGAGATCCTCAAAAAATAGCAGATTTCATGTCTGGAACAGGGAAAATACAAAAGGGGCCTGAAGCATCTTTTTACGCTATTGATACATTTCAGGCAAGTACTCAAAGACTAATGGGGCTGTGTCAAAAAGACATAATTTGGTCATATTTGGGACAAGTTGAGCATCAAAAAGAATAACAACTATAATTTATTGTGACACACTGAATAAATAAAAAACAGAGTCAAATATACAAGAACGTTCACAGCAGTACTATTACTAATAGCTAATAAGAAGGCAATAGGATAAACAAATTGTGGTATATTCACATAATGGGATACCACATAACAATGAAAATGAAGAAACTGAATGTAACAATGTGGATAAATTTCATAAAGTTGAGCAAAAGAGGCAAGGCAAGCATATATGATTTCATTTATATAAATATAAGAAGCAGGCAAAGCTGATATATATTAACAATTGCTCTTGGGGGATAGGGGCTGGGGCCAGGGGTTAGGAGAAAGCAGGACAGAATATTTCAGGGTGCTGGTAATATTTTGTTTCTTGTTCTGGACGTTGATTACGTGATGGTGTTCATTTGTGACAGTTCATCAAATTGTACACTTCTGATATGTACAGTTTTCTGTGTGTATATTATACATGCAGAAAAAGAAGCTAAGAAAAAATCCACAGTGATATTTAGAGAAAAAAAAAGGAGAAAAAAGGAAAGCTCCTGAAGAACACTATCTAATAAATACAGAAGAAAAGAAGTAGTAAATCAACATTTTTCATTTTCATTTTATATTATGCATATAATGAGTGATCCAGGCAAGGATTATTAATAGATATTAAATTATGGAAAGGAATATGTGAAAGGAATTTGGAGAACAGGATTTTTGTAGTGTCAAAGCAGCACCCCATGAATTATTTACAAAATACAAAGAGGACAATGTACCTTTACAATGGAATTTCTACCTTCATCAAATGAACAAACTCAGCATCACTAACAGTGGGACCAACCTGACAGTGTGTGCTCTCTGACGTGATTCAACAGCAAGTACATAGCATCATTATAAGGTATTCTTGCTAGAAAAAAAAATAACCTGAATCTAATCTCACCTCTGGCTAACTTCCATTTTACAGGAAATATAGGGGATTAAGGAATAAAAAAACAATATATATATATATATCAAAAAATCTAGGATGAAGGACATTTTACCTAACAACTTCAAAGCCAGTATTTTTTCTTTTTTTAAGTGAGGCAACTATACAGTGTTGTATGTCAACTATATCACAATAAAGTTGGCAGGAAAAATAAGGAAACTACTCGAGACTAAAAGAATCTAAAGACTAAAGAGCCATAATCACCAAATGCCACACATGAAGTTGCTCCTTGTTCAAGGGGAAAAAGGCAGGTATAAAAGATATTCTTGAGCTAACTGGGGCAGTGATAATATGGACCAGCTGCTAAATTCTACAGTGGAATCACTGTTAATTTTTTTAGGGATGATGATGGTATTGCAGTTATGCAGAAAAATGTTCCTGTTCTACAGAGATACATGATGATATATAAAGAAGGAGTGTCATGATGGCCTACAACTTACTTTAAAATGACACATCCAAAAATATGTGTGTGTGCGTAAGAGACAGAGTGAGAGAGAAAGCAAATATGACAAAAAGCCAGGAAAATTTAGAAAAAGAATAATGAAGGGTAAGTAGATCTGCAAGATAATAAAACACTATAAAGCTATAATAATTTGAAGAGCATAGTACAAGTATATTCATAAATAGACAGGCTAATTAACAGAACAGAATACTATGTCCAGAAATCTACTACAGTGTGCTTCAAATCAATAGGGGAAAAAAAGATGGATTATTCAATAAAGAATGCCAGGTCAAATAACTAGCCATTTAGAAAAACAAACAAATAAACGTTAATTTCCTATCTCATTTCTTACACTAAAATAAATCCAACTGGATTAGGATTTATAGGTAAATTTAAGTAGGCGAAACTCATCTATACTAGTGATTACTCTTGGGGGGCAGGGGTTAGAGATCGTGACTAGGAGGAAGCATGAAGGTAAAAAATGAAACCCTAAAGCAGCGATTCTCAAAGGCGGTCCCCATGACCTTTTCAAGGGATCAGCGGTTGACACTCAATTTAGAATAACAAAGACATCCTGTGCCTTGTTCACTGAGTTGACATTTGCACGGCTGGTGCAAAAGCAATGGTGGCAAAGACTACTGGCACCAGAGCACAAATCAAGGCAGTGGCGCTGGCAACAAACTATATCATGCCACACACTCAACAGTCAAAAGAGATAGTTTCACTTAAGAAGGTCCTAGCAGCAGTAAAACATTATTTTCATTAAATCTTGACACTTGAGAACATACCTTTTTAATATTTTGTGTGACGAAATGGGAAATGTACTTACAGCACTTTTGCTATAAACCAAAGTATAAGGGTTGTCCCAAGGAATCAGTGCAAGCTGAACTAGTCTCTTTTTCATGGAACACATTCACTTAAAATAACAACTGACAAATTATGGTTTCCAGACTTAGGTATTTGGCAGACATTTTCTTAAAAATGAGCAAAGTGAGCCTGTTACCACCAATCAACAGCATTTGCTGCCCTTGATAAAATTTGAGTTTTAAAGAAAAAAATTAAAATTTCTGAAAACTTGTATCTGCCACTATGAGGCTGACAACCTCCCAATACTTAAAGGTTTTTCTGATGAGATCAGTGGTAATACATTGGATATTGGATATTGGATAATAAAGTACATCAATATTTGGAAGCTCTGCATAAATCAGCAAACCAACATTTTCCAAACAACCAACACATGATGGTACAAAATCTTACATGGGTAAAAGATCCATCAACGTTGAAGACAGACCAAGATTTTAACGTTATAGAGTGCAAAATGTTCACTGATATGGCTTCAGGTGCCACATTCCAATTAACCCATAAGAAACTACACTACTTGTCAAGTTATAGTATCAAAGATGAATACCCACGATTATCTGAAAAAGTCACTAAACATGCCTCCTTTTTCCAACTACGTATCTGTGTGAGGCTGGGTTTTCTTCATATACTCCCACCAAAACATATCAAAACAGGCTAAGCACAGAAGTACATTTAAGAATTCAATTTCTGTCTATTAAGCTACACAATGGAAAGACTTGTAAAGTCAAAAGTAAAACAATTCCAATTCTCTAACTTTTTTTGTTTTAGAAAAAATAGCTATTTTATAAAAATGTCAGGAATTCCCTGGCAGTCCAGTGGTTAGAGCTGTGCGCTCCCACTGCCCAGGGCCTGGGTTCGATCCCCGGTCGGAGAACTGAGATCCTACAAGCCGTGTGGTGCAACCAAAAAACAAATAAAATTAAATTAAAATGTCATTTACGTTTATACCTAATAGATCTATTATTGTTACTTTTAAATGAATTAATAAATATTTTAAAATTTCTCACTTTAATTTCTAATTCAATAATCAACAGATATACCCTACATAAACAAAAGCTCCCTAGGGTTCTCAATTATTCAGAGTCTAAGGAGATCCGGAGACCAGAGAATTTGAAAACTTAAAGTACTGGAAGAAAACATGAAGGAATTTAAAATATGTAATTTCACAATAGAGAAGACCTTTCTAAGCAAGTCAACAAAACCCAGAAGCCATAAAAAACTAAAATATTTAACTATATAAAAATTTAAAGTTTCTGCATCGCAAAAATTTCATAACCAAAGCCAAAAAGGGGACAATAAATTGGGAGGTAAAAAATTGTTAATTTCTTATATACATGAAGAGCTTTTATTAAAAAAAAAAAGATAAAAACACAAAAAAATGGCTAATGGACATAAACAGATAATTCACTCAAAAAAATGGGTTTTTCAATGATTTTTTTAAACACATGAAAAGATGTCCAAGAGTATTCATGATAAATGAAATGCAAATTAAAACTAGAATGAAATACTATTTTTCTTCTACCAGGTTAGCAAGGATACAAAAATTTGGTAATGTGTGTGTGAGTAATCAGGTTCACAAAGATATTGTTGTTTAGAAGGTCTAACATTAAAGAGCAACTTATAATTTCTATCAAAATTTTAAATGTATGTACCCTTAGATTCAAGAATTTAACCTACACAGATATTCATATATGTGTATAATCACTACAGCATTGTTTATAATTGACTAATTATGATAAAGCCAAACAAAAGAAAATCAAAAAGAATGAGCTTTATGTAATGACATATAAAGACCACTGTGATGAATATCCACATTAAAAAAAGAAAGTTGCAAAAGTGTATTTATAATGCTATCATTTGTGTATAAAATAGAGGATACACACTTTTATATTGAAGAAAATAAAAGAATCAGTAATAGTTCTTCAGAGTACAAAGCAGTCCATTTTATGTACTGCCTTTTCAGTAACAAAAATAAAATAAATAAAATGACTGCTTCAAAGAGAATGAAATGTGTAGTCTGAACATGTCATTAGGCTCTCAACTAAACACAGTTCTAAGTAGACATTCTAGGGCTTCCCTGGTGGCGCAGTGGTTGGGAGTCCGCCTGCCGATTCAGGGGACACGGGTTCGTGCACTGGTCCGGGAGGATCCCACATGCCGCGGAGCGGCTGGGCCCGTAGGTCCACTGGGCCAGCGCATCTGGAGCCTGTGCTCCGCAACGGGAGAGGCCACAAGAGTGACAGGCTCACGCATGGCAAAAAAAAAAAAAAAAAAAAAAAAAAGACATTCTAAAATGATTTAGAAAAGCCATGGCTTAGAATTATCAGCATTTCCTCTCAATGCCCTTTCCTGCTTTATAAGTTGAATGATTTAATTGCATTTCTGTACACTAATAATAAAATGTCTGAAAGGGAATTTAATAAAACAATCCCATTTACAATTGCATCAGAAAGAATAAAATACCTAAGAATATACTTAACCTAGAAGGTGAAAGACCTATACTTGAAAACTATAAAACATTGATGAAGCAAAGTGAAGAAACTACAAATAAATGGAAAGAAAGGTCTTGTTCATGGATTGGAAGAATTGATATTGTTAAAATGTCCATACTACTGAAAGCAATCTACAAATTTAATGCAATTCCTAGGAAAAAAATCCCTGACATTTTTCACAGAAATAGAAGAAGTAATCCTAAAATTTGTATGTAACTACAAAACAACTCTAATAGTCAATGTAATCTTGAGAAAAAAGAACAAAGCTAGAGGTATTGTGTTCCTTGTGTTCAGACAATACCACAAAGCTACAGTAATCAAAACAGCAGAGTAATGACACAAAAACTGACATATAGCATCAATGGAAGAGTAGAGATATCCCCGAAATAAACTCATGCACATATGGTCAATTAATCTATGACAAAGAAGGCAAAAATATACAATAGAGAAAAGTCAGTCTCTTCAATATGTGGTGCTGGGAAAATTGGACACCCTGCACATAAAAGAATGAGATTAGAACATTTCCTCACACCATATACCAAAAAATCTAAAATTGCATTAAAACAATAGATACTGGAGAGGATGTAGAGAAAAGAGAACCCTCTTACACTGTTGGTGGGAATGTAAACTGATACAGCCACTATAGAGAACAGTATGGAGGTTCCTTAAAAAACTAAAAATAGAACTACCATATGACCTAGCAATTCCACTCCTGGGCATATACCTGGAGAAAACCATAAGTCAGAAAATACATGCATGGGCTTCCCTGGTGGTGCAGTGGTTGAGAGTCCGCCTGCCAATGCAGGGGACACGGGTTCGTGCCCCGGTCTGGGAGGATCCCACATGCCGTGGAGCAGCTGGGCCTGTGAGCCATGGCCGCTGGGCCTGCGCATCCAGAGCCTGTGCTCCACAACGGGAGAGGCCACAACAGTGAGAGACCTGCGTATCGCCAAAAAAAAAAAAAAAAAAAAAAACAACATGCACCCCAATGTTCATTGCAGCACTATTTACAATAGACAGGAGAAGGAAGCAACCTAAATGTCCATCAACAGAGGAATGGATAAAGAAGATGTGGTACATATAAACAATGGAATATTACTCAGCCATAAAAGGGAACAGAATTGTGCCATTTGCAGAGACGTGGATGGACGTAGAGACTGTCATACACAGTGAGGTAAGTCAGAAAGACAAAACCAAATATTGTATATTAACACATATATGTGGAATCTAGAATAATGGTATAGATGAACTTATTTGCAAAGCAGAAATAGAGACACAGATGTAGAGAACAAACGTATGGGTACCAAGGGGTGAAGGGGCAGGGTGGGATGGATTGGGAGATTGGGATTGACATATATACACTACACTGTATAAAACAGATAACTAATGAGAACTGACTGTATAGCACCGGGAACTTTACTCAGTGCTCTGTGGTGACCTAAACGGGAAGGAAATACACAAAAGGGCAGATGTATGTATACAGACAGCTGATTCACCTTGCTATACAGCAGAAACTAACACAACACTGTAAAGCAACTATACTCCAATTAAAGAAATGCATTGAAGATGTAAATATAACACGTGAAACCATACAACTCCTAGAAGAAAACATAGGCAGAATATTCTTTGACACAAATTGTAGCAATACCTTTTTGGACCTGTTGCCTAAGGCAAAGGAAACAAAATCAAAGATAAACACATGGGACCAAATTAACCTTATAACCTTTTGCACACCAAAAGAAACTACTGACAAAATGAAAAGATAACCTACTGAATGGGAGGAAATATTTGCAAATGATATGACTGATGAGTCAATATCCAAGATATATAAATAGCTCAAACACTTCAGTGTCAAAAAAAAACGGTTAAAACATGGGCAGAAGACCTGAATAGACATTTTTCCATAGAAGATATACAGATAGCCGACAGGTATGTAAAAAGATGCTCAACATCACTAATCATGCAAGTCAAAACCACAATAAGATATCATCTCACACTTGTCAAAATGGCTCTTATCAAATGTTGGCCAGGATGTGGAGAAAAGGGAACCCCAGTATACCGTTGGTGGGAATGTATTGCACCAAAAATTGGTGAAGCCACTAGAGAAAACAGTATGAAGATTCCTCAAAAATGTAAAAATAGAATTACCATATGATCCAGCAATTCTACTACTGGATATATATCTGAAGAAAAAAACCCACTAATTTGAAAAGATACATGAACCCCAACATTCACAGCAGCATTATTTATAATAGACAAGATATGGAAGCAACATAAGTGTCCATCACAGATGAAGAGGTACAAAAGATGTGGTATATATTGCTCAGGAAATATTACTCAGCCATAAAAAAGAATGAAATTCCATAATTTGCAACAACAAGGATGGACTTACAGGGTATTTATGCTAAGGGAAATAAGTCAGACAGAGAAAGAAAATACTGTTGTGTTATCACTTACACATGGAATCTAAAAAATAAAACAAGTGATTGAATATCACAAAACAGAAACAGACTCATAGATGTAGAGAACAAACCAGTGTTTGCCAGCGGGAAGAGGGAAGCAGAGAGGAGCAAGATCCAGGGGGAGGGGATTAAGAGGTTAAAAACTGCTATGCATAAAATAAATAAGCTACAGTTTATATTGCACAGCACAAGGAATAGAGCCAATATTTTATAATAACTTTAAATGCAGTATAATCTATTAAAAATTTTAAATCACTATGCTATACCCCTGAAACTAGTATAATATTATAAAACAAAAACTATACTTCAATTAAAAGAAAAAAAAGAAAGCTCCTCTGCAGCCAACCATGCCTTCCTTGGCCCTCAGTATACGAGGTGCCTACATCACCTCAAGCTCTCTGCTCTGTGAATACTATGGAAATTACACCACATTTCCTTGTGATTTTTTTTCTCACTAATCCCAATCACCCTACCCCTCAGACACAAATCCTTCCCCCTAAACATAACTGGTGATTAGTTTCTATGTCAGCACCAATGAAGGGGAACACAGTTCAGAAGTTCGTAGCTAATCTGAGAACTGAGTTATAGCCAAAAGCTGGTCACCTGGAAGGGGACCATCTGTGCGGAACAGGCCTGACCTGTGGCCACTGTCAGGGTGTGAGAAGTTTTAGGGCTCAGGAGAGAGAAGGTTCCACAGCTACTAGTTACAGACTGTCCTAGCCTCCGGAGTGCCACCTCCCAGATCCCATAAAATTACAGAACAAGCACGAACACAGAAGCCCTGCTCCCCTCAGGCTTCCCTGTGTCCATAAATGTCACCAGCACCCGCCCAGGCGCTCTGCTCACTAACGGGCACGTCGTCCTTGACTCCTCTTTGCTCTCATCCCACATCCAGTCCACCTGCAGGCCCTGCCACCTCTGTGTCCAAACTTACCCGAACCTGGCGAGCCACGCGACAGGCTCACTGAACTCGGAATAAAGCCCAAACCCCTGCCCAGGGCCCACGAGGCCCCGCCCCCTCTCCTCACTCACCTCTTTCCCACAACAAGCTCAGCTAGTTATGCCTCAGGCCACGGAACAGGTGTCCACAGCCTGGACCCTCTTCCCCAGACCTTTCCCTGCCTTTCCCCTCATCCGGTTTCAGCTCCAGGAACACTGCCTCAGAGAGACCTTATCTTTAATGGGAATTTTCCATAATACACAAAAGTAGCAAAAATCGTATAATGCCCTTGAAGCAGCCTTCCCCTACTTTCAGGAATTACCAATCCTGGCCAATCTGGTTGTGCTGATACTCTCACCATTGATTATTGTGAAGCAAATCCCAGACATCCCATCATGTCCTGTATAAATATTTCACTTTCCCTTAAAGAGAAATTGAGTCTCTAAAGGACAGGACAGGTCACCTGCTCCTAAGCAGCTGTCTCTTCCCCTCCCTTCTCTATCCTGTCCCTTGCTTATTGATGTCACTGCACTTTTCACTCTGGCATTTATTTTGTTCACTGTTTGTTACTTTATGGTCTGTCTCCTTGTCCAGTCCCGCAAATGTCAGGTCCTTGAGAGCAGGGCCTCTGCGTGCCTTGTTCCCATTAAATACCAGGGCCTTTTATAACAACTGTAAATGGAGTACAACTTTTAAAAAGTGTGAATCACAGTATTGTACACTTGTAATTTAGGGAATATTGTATATCAACTGTACTTAAATAAATAAAGTTTAAAAAACCAAAATACCAGAGCTCTGCACAGCACTTGACACATGGTACATGTCAGAAGAAGGCAGAGAAGAGAAGCTGCTTCTGCCAAAGTGGCAGGTCTGCTTCCAAGGCAGGCAGAAGGGGAGGGGTGGATGGGTGGACAAGTCCACTGACATTCCTCTCACGTGGTTTTCTTCTAGATAAAACACCCACTTTTATGAATCAAAAAAAATTAATTTGCCCAGGACATATATTTGACAAGTAAGTATTAGGCTTGGGGGCCATCTGAGCCAAGAATATCAGAAGCCACCTCTGCTGGGGCAGCACATGTCTGTCTCTGGGAGGGCTCAGGGCATCCTCCGCACCTGCCCTGGTTGACAATCCCCCGAGGAGCTCAGGGATCCACGGTGGCCCAGGCTCTGCTGAGGAGGGCAGGATGTGGGAGATGGTGTGCCCCAGGGCTGGTACCTTTGCTCCAGGCAGCTTTTCCGAGTGAAGCCAACATACCGTGTACATACAGAGGAATCGGCATGGTGCCACCAAAAAGCCATCCCTGGTCACTTCGCTCCTGGTCTTGAGGGCATCTGACCCCATGCAGGGTTCCTCACTGCCTGGTCAGCCCTCATTGCAGAGGTCAATCTCATGGTGCTTGGGGATGAACGCCCCCTACCCCTACTGTCTACTCTCTGGTAGCCCTGAATGGCTGACGTTCAAAGTCATTTCCATGAGGAGAGCTGTGTGCTAAGGACTGAGCCAAGTGCAAGAACTGTGTCTATTTGATCTGGTGTTTACCCTCTGCCTTTCTGTGCTTTAGGGAGGTCTTCATTGATTACAGCCTGGACAATGGTGTCACCTTCGAGGCGAAGACCTGAAAATTGCCAGCAAGGACTGTGTGAATGACAGGGTAAGCCTGAGCCTCCCTCAGTGGATGGAGGCAGAGACATCCTGGGGAGATGAGGCGAGGGGAGCAAAGTCCCTGCGGAAGGCACAGCACGTAGCTTATGAGACAGGCATCTCGGGCAGCACCTCACAGACAGACAGGTGCCCTTAGCCCTTCATCACATTGGTAAAATTCATTGCAAATTTTTCTACAAGAGCACCAAGGTTGCAGGCAGCTGTCCAGGTCTTGCAGAATCTCTGCTCTCTCTGTGAACCAAGTGTCACTGAAGGCACTTGAAAGGGACCAATTCGAGCCCTAAGCAGACTCCAGAAACAGTGCTGAGGCTCTGCCCACCCTGGACCCACCTAGCCACCTCCCCTGGCCCCAGCCTTGTGGTGGGCAGCTCAAGGCTCCATCCTGGATTCCAGCCGGGGTGAGTTGGAGAGGCTGGGGCACTGTGTGCTAGGGGACAGGGTCCAGGGCCTCTAGGAACCCTGGGCCTTCCAAGTCGGGGTCCCCGGCACAGAGGTCAGGAGGGTGGAAGCAGCTGTGGCCGTGCATAATCAGGGTGTGTTTGCACTGCGCTGGTGTAGCAGCGGGCAGGGTTCTGGACCCTCTCATGACCGTCACAGCCCTGGCCTCCCACACGCATTTGGGGAACACCAGGTGTCACTTTGCAGATGTCATCAACCTCACTGAGGCCACTCCTCCTTTCTCGTGCTCCACAGTTACCCCTCTCTGCTAACTGCCTCTGACCTCTGCACGGGGACTCTCCCCTCTGTTGCTGGGAAGCTGGCAGGGCCGGTGGAAAGGGCAGGGCTCAGCTCAGGGAGAGGAAGCTGGGAACAAAGTGCTGCTCCCAGGGGCCCTCTTTTCCCAGCTCCACAGCCTCCAGGCCCCTTAGCCTGGGGCAGCCCGCCATGGGGGACAGAGCGTGTGAGCCTGGAGTGAGGTTCCCCTGGGAGGAGGGACGCGTGTGCCTAATGCCACCGCCCTTGTGTCCAGTCCCAGCTGGTGAGGGTTCCCGCAGCGTGACGGTCCCTTGTGTGTCTGTCTCCGCTGGTCCCTGCACATCCACCTCCGGACCCGAGATTCACCTCCACGTTTCCCAGCAGGAGTTCCGCCACCGGATGGCCCCCGTCCACAGGCACATTGAGAACTCGAGAGCCACCCATGGCTCCGGGCCCAGAACAGGGTCACCCTCAGCCCCACTCGGCCTCTCCTTTTGGCCTCCCTGTTTCCTGGGCATAGCTTCTCTCTGCCCCTTCACCCCCTGCTTCTAACAAGCAGAGGCTCGATGTAGGGAAGGGCTGGGCAGCGCGGGTCCACAGATGCAGCACACGTGCCCTTGCTTATGCACAAAACAAGAGAACACAGCCCGTTCCTTAATCCCCCACGTGGACCTGGCCTGTGCGTGGGCTTTCTATGGCCGCTCTCTAACGCTCTCAAGTAACTGCTCTCTTCCTCACTCCCGATGTGCACATGGAGGCTCCGAGAGAGGGAGTAGCTCGGCCCGAGGATGCAGAGTGGGGAAGTACGGGAGGGAGGCTACGGGGAGGTGAGCAGGGTGTCCTGCCTCTGCTCTTGCACCCACACCTCTCTGGGGCCCCGAAGCCCCTCCCTCACCAATCTGTGTGTCGTAGCATTTTGTGGTCCTCACAAAACCCCTGTGCTCTCAGCCAAGAGAGGCAGTGAAGGCTGTGTTGTCACTCCTTAGAGGACTGGGCTTCCTTAACAGGGCCCTGAAGAGAGTCTCGGAACAGGGCCAGTGGTGGGGTCTGTGGCCCAGGGCTCCACACTGGCTCTCTGGGTACCAGCCATGATCTCCTCGCCCCTCTGTGATCCCTCTGGATGAGGCAACCTGAGGAGAAGGGGAACTGTGAGGTCTGGTGTGGGAAGTGGATATTGGGTTCACGGGAAGAGATCACCCAGGCCAACCCCAGGACTTTGGCATGTGTGCCCTGTACAGCATGAGACTGTGGAGAGCCCAGCTGTCCCAACTACAACCACAGTGACCACAGTGCCTACGACCGTCAGGACCAGGAGGACGACAGCAAGGACGACGCCAACGATGACAACGAAGACCACGGTGCCTACCACTGTCACCATGACAACAACCACAGTGACTACCGTTGTCGCAGAGGAGGAGACCACAGTGCCCATGATTGTCACCCAGAGCCCAGGTCCCAACAATCATCTCTTGTACCCGACACTCATCCCGTCCCTGGTCGTGATACCACTGCTGCTTGTCTGCATCTGCTGCTGCAGGAGGCTGAGTGACCCCTGCCCGCACAGCCTGCATCCAGCCCTCACCGGCCCCTGAGGGACCAGCCCCATGCCTGCCCCATGATTCTGCCTGTGGCCAGGTTCCATCAGCTCTGGGGTCCTCACACCAGCAAACAAGGCACAGACTCTGTCCTCCCATCCCGGGCATAGACACAGCCTGGGCTTCTAGGGGGCCACCTGCTTCATGCTTTCACCTTCACAGGGAGGTGGCCTATGGACTGTCCCAGCCCCTGGGGAAAAAGGATCCCAGGCCTCCTGAGACCAGGGCTGCCCCACAGCAGTCAGGCTTCTGAAGGACTCAGGTAGACCAAGGCCCCGGGATTCTCGGCTCTTCGGGGACAAAGAGGGGTCTGCAAGGGCACTCATGGTACAAAGGGAGAAGGATGCTGGCCGGGAGGATGCTAACCCCGGGGGCAGCTGCGCCTTTGAAAACAGCATGGATCCCTGCCCATCTCTGGTGCCTTCCGTCATTCCTTCATCAGTCATCACTAAGTCACCAGGATGTGCAGGGCCCCGTGCTGGGCACAGAGGGGCAGAAATGAAGCAGCCGCCTCCCTTGCCCACAGGAGCTCACCATCTGGTGTCTGGTCTGGTATTGTTAGCTGGGGGGCATTGAGGATAAATGTCAACTTCAGAGGGTGTGACAGGTGCCCTGATAATGATAAAGGACAGAGACTGTCCCTGGGTGGGTTGGAAGGCAGAGGCGCTGGCCGGCTGGGTTTGCAAGGACACAGGCCAGAAGTGGGTGAAGAGGAGGAACAAGCAGAGCTGAGAAAGGACAAGCAAAGCAGCATAGAAGCCAGCAGGTCACATTTCTGCAAAGGGCGAGAAGTGAGGAGAGAAAGCCGGGTCGGGGAGAGGGAGGTGGACTGTCATCCCTGAGGGCTGGGAGGCAGGGAGGGCTGCAGGGGGAGGGAGGGAAGGGGAGAGGAGGAGGGGTGTGGCGAGTGTTCTCTTGTCTTCATAGGATGTCAGGGCTGCTGCTGAAAACTCGACCAGGGACCAGGGGCCTTAGTCTGCCTGTCTCCCCCTTGACCCTCCACCGAGATACCGATTCCCCTTTCATGACTGAGGAGCCTGAGGCTCAGGGAGGTGGAGCCTGTTGGCCACAGACCCTCAGGCTCTGGGCACCTAGGTTGACACCCCAAAGCCCATGTTTTGATCCCTTACTGCTGCCGAGCGGGGTCCCCTTCTGTCTGCATAGCTGAGCCAGAGCCCTCCATGCCCCTTCCAGCCTGTGTTTATGTCTCTTTAACATCCTAGATCGTCAAGGAGCCACCACCAGCCCAGAAACCAGAAAAAGTAAGTGGTGTGTTTCGTAGTGATATTGTCAGCATACCTGATGCCCACACTGACCTGCACAGAGAGGCCCTCGGACGTGTATGGGGAGATGCCGTCCCCCACCCCTCCCGCTCCCACCTACCTGGGCAGAGAGAGGTGGCAGAAAGAAGAGGGTGACAGAGGGCAGGGAGGGACCCCAGAGAGGACCTGAGACTCACAAAATGTCACCCAGACAACACGGTTCCCCACCTCCGAAGACAGCCTGCACCAGGGCCTTTATCACTGAATCAGCAACGTGGGGTAGCCTATTTCAGAAACAGCTATGGTCCCTCCTGATATAAATGGGCCTTTTCTCAATTCCTAAAAGACTCTTTGTAGACTGATCCTTCCCAGGACTCGCGTGAGCATTTGGAAAAGGATCCTCAGGTTTCAGGGACCTGGTCCCCGTCCCCGGGCTCTGAAGTATGCTGGACTCCATTTTCTTGGTCTTCATCCCTGGCTCATGTCAGGATGAGGGTCTTGGCAGGGTTAGCCTTTAAGGACTGGGCACTGGGGAGGGTGGAGGGAGTCCTAACCTGAATTTGAGCTGTTGGGGCATAGTGCAGTTGACCACAGGGACCAAGGGTCAGGTGACGAGGCTGGGGCTGACCCGGGGTAGGGGCCAAGCCAGGGCCCATAAGAAGTAGTTAGAGGAGGGGTGCCGTGTCCTGAGGCAGGGGGACCTGGGCCTGAGATCTGGTGGGAAACAGGGTCACTGCCCAGGGTGACGTCTACACCGGCTGCAGTGTGGCCTTGGGAGGCTGGATCTGCCAGAGTCGGGTGAATACAGCCCTGTCACCTGCTAATGCCCGCACCCCTGCCAGCCTCCGTCACATGGCACAGCCTCACGCCCAGCTTCTCCTACAAGGGTGGCTGCCTGGAACCAAGGGGACAGGATAGAGTTTGTTGATATTTGGAAAAGAGCCATCTTTGTAAACCAAAAGGAGTTGCTGTGGTTTTCACATGGAGGCCACTCTCTTACTGTGCTGGGTGCTGCTCATTTGTCCTTGATTCGCCAACAAACATTTGCTGACTGGCCAGTACTTGACAGGAGCCCAGGCAACAGATGTCATGTGTCTGCACCCAGGAGCTTCCAGACAAGGACTCAGACAATAATTTTCTCTCTAGAAGCCATGCCCTGTGCAGGGATATATACCGCAGTGATTATCCCTTGCTGTGGGTGCCAAGAAGACAGGATAAGGCTGCTGGAGGTGAGAAGTGTCCTTAGGAAGGGAGACAGAATGCCCTCCCAGCTGGGGGGGTGGGAGGAAGCCTGCAGGCCTCCTGCAGCAGAGGCCTGGACTTCAAAGTCCTGGCTGGGTGGAGATGAGTTTATGGGTGCTAGCCTTTGACCATGTGGGTCCCAGCACCAGGGTCTCCCCCTTGGAACGGGCCCAGGATTCTTGATGTTGGTGGCTGGCTCACAGCCGGCCAGTCCCTAGTTCTCACAGAGGTTGTCATCAGCTTCAGCAGTGGCCTGGATTTCACTGGCCAGTGACTGGATGAGTGAGAACAAACCAAATTACCAATAACCTCATGCGGGTCAGTAACAAATAGTTCTGAGACAAGATCTTACCAGCATTAAACTACCCGGGAGTGCCTATGGCTCCTGTCTGCTCAGTGAGGGAGGGGGAGAGCTCACTGCATTGTCCTTGAGGCCCCTGAGATGGGGTGACAAGGGCCACATGGAGGAGGGGGCCTGAGGACACTTCCCTCCCCCAGGTGACTGAGACCCCAGCTGGCAGGGGGCTAAGAGGTGAAAGGGATGAAGAGGGCCCCAGGTGGCAGGTGAGGAAGAAAGACCCCACCATCTCTGGGTTCAGCTGTGCCTTCCTCCCCCTGGTCCTGCCTCTGTCGCTGTGGGATCCATTGGTCCTCCTGGGAGCTTCAAATGGCAGCCGGAGGGCGGGCCCCGCATCTCCCCTGAGAGTCAGTGTGAGGGCACAGAGAAGCCAGAGCTCACCTTCCAGAGACGGAGGAAGCACCTGCCATGGGCTCGTTCCTGCCGCAGGCCCGGCCCCACCTTCCGCCCACACCACGTCCACGTTTTCACCGGTTTTTTAGTTTCCTCATTTCTCTCTTTCCCCCCCATTTCAGGACCCTTCCCCCTGAGCAGGGACTGGGTCTCTTCCCTGCCTTCTCCCTCTGAGCCCCCCAAAAGCAGTCCCTCTTCCCTCTTCTTCAAGCTGCTGCTCAGTCCCCATGCCCCCCTCACCTTTCTCCTCGAAGACCTCTCCTTGGCTACTGCATATCTTCACCAAACTTTGACACTTTTTTCAAAAGTAGCCCCAACTTCTCCTCCTACACCAAAAGTACTGATTTGTTCCAGAAAACAAAACTATCTGTGACCCACAGTGACGAGCTCCCTACAATCACAGAAGGCTTTTAAGCCCCCTGCCCCAGGTGACGGCTGCAGTGCTGTCTCAGCCACTTTGTGGGGACACAGCCCTGGGAAGCCATGGGAGACAGAGGGGACACCACCCATCTGGAGGCAGCGTCTGTGCCTGTAGCTTCCTCACAACCACATCTGCTTTTCAGGGAAAACTGGATACTTTTTGTGACGTTGCCCAGCACTGCAGCCAGCTGCCACTGATGTGGTATCCACCCAGGGACATGGTAAGCAGGGCACAGGGATGCCCCCCGTGGGCTGGTGTCTTGCTTTTGCCCTTGACAGTTGCCCCTGGGACTTTGGGTCAGAGAGCCCTCTCCGGGCATCGGCCAAGAGGAACGCCCAAGGCGTGGAGACCTAGAGCTCATGAGCCTCCAGACGATTCTCAAGATGGTGCCCGTGCATTTCCCCTGCGTCCTCGTCTCAAGGATGTCAGGACCTTTCTTCTCCAGAGCAATGCCCAGCAATTGCAATCTTAAGCGAAAAGGGCTGGAGAGGCCTATTGGACTCCCATCCATCATCCCTCCCCGCTGCCTACCCGACCCTGTGGGACTGCTGGCTGCACCCCATCCATGAGACCCTCCTGGGCTGCTCACTCAGCTGCAGGAGTGGCGGAGGACATGTTGACACCCCTCCCCAATATTGTCTGGTCAACACTGACTGGTTTTACCAGGTAGTAAAGATGCCACCCTTGTGTCAGTGCCTGTGACAATGTGGAGAAGCCCAATTTCTCCACTTGTCATCCTTGTTATTTAATAATAAAAATGATAGATAATTTTATTGTGTCCTTTCTCTGGGTCAGTTGCTAGACTAAGAACTTTACATGTTTTCACTGTTTTAATCCTCCCAGTAACTGTATTTTTAGGTGCTCTTATTATCCCATCTTTACCAAGGGGGGTCTGACCCACAGAAATACTGAGTGACTTGCCCCAGGTCACAAAGGCCAGGAGGGGCGGAGCTAGACTTCAGTTCTGAGCCTGGCTCCACCCTTCTCACCGCTCTGTCCCCCATTCGGTTCAGCATTCATGGTCTCATGATGGTTACCCCGAAGCCACCAGAGCTGGCCCTACTCAGGCCCCAAGCCCATAGAGAATGGTGCTCCTGATTTCCCTTATAGTCATCTGCTTGGGCATCATATTCCTGGGTGTCCCCATGCTCAGATATTTTGTACAGACTGGGTCAGAGACTTAGAGGAAGTTGTGGTCTCAGGGTTTGTACTGAGGGCTGCACTGACCACATTCACTGAATCAGGAAAACACTGGCTCTTGGTGGCTGGGCAGGTGGGCATTTGGAAACTGTAGACAGGCCTGAAAGCCTCTGGACACTGCTGGTGACATACCTGAGGCATGCTCACACCCAGCAGAGACACTGTCTGGTGACAGTGGTGTCAGGGCTCCTTTGGCAGCTGGGCTCCCAGCTCTGGGTCTGAATCGAGCTCTGAGTCCCAGCCGTGATTGCACAGAAGCCCCATTTGCCACCTGATTCTCCTGGAGCCTCTCCCAGAACCAGCCCCTTTCTAGTCATAAGAGCCCCACCCCAGCCTTATGCCCTCAACAGTGGAGACAGCCACCCAGAGATGCTCACTCAGGATCAGGAGGGACAGAGCAAGACAGAGGGCTGAAGCAGAGGGAGGCGAGAGACAAGAGGGTGGACCAAGGGAAGGTGCCAGCTATGGCCTTCCTGCCCAGCGAGGTAAGGGCAGGGGCGCTGAGCGCCTCTCTGAAATGGTCCCATTCCCAGGGCCACTCTTCGAAGCTCAGGTTGGGGAAGTGGCAGAGTGACGGATTAGGGGGCCTTATAGCTGCCCAGGGCCCTGCCAGGCCCCTGCAATGCCAGCTCTCGAGTCCGCCCAGCAGTCTGTGGCTCACAGTGACCTGTGTGCTCGCTGGAGGCAAAACTGAGGCCTGACACATCAGGGGACTTGCCAGGACCACCCAGAGAGTAAGTGGCAGCAGCCAGAGCTGCCTGAAATCAGCCCTGCTCATCCTGAGAGGGGCTGGGAGCCCGTAACTGTGCCTGGTGGACGTGACCCCTCCCACTCCTCTGCCCCCATCCCATTTGACCTTGTCCCTCCCAACCTTCGTTCTGGAGACCTAGTGTTGCAGGATTTCTGTGGATACCCCAGTATTCCAGTAGGTGCAGGAGTGAGTCCTCATTCCTTTCTTGAAACCCTCAGTGCTCTGGTCCCAGGCTTAAAGTCAATCTTGGTCTAAGTGACGGGGTGTCAGCTGGGACCTACAGTCTCTGCAGACCAGAGTCGGCCCCCAACCCCAGCCCTGAATGTGCAGCAGGAGATACCCAGACAGGCTATGGGGACACAGTACCCAGGAGTGTCCTTATCACAGTCGACACACTATGGCAGTCAGTCTTCTTTACCGTTACCTTCTGTGAAATGACAGTGTCTCTCTGCTCCACCACCTTCTCATCCCCAGAGGAATTTTTCTAATATTGGCCCTGCCAGAACACACTCCTTCCTGAGGTTCCAGGAGAGAATGCTTTTCCTGTCTTTTCAGCTTCTAGAGCTATATTCCGTGTGTTCCTTGGCTCCTGGCCCTTCTCCATCTACAAGGCAACAGGGCAGCACCTCAATCTGCTCTGCTTGCACAGTCACATTGCCTTGTTTTTTGGGCAAATCTCCCTCTGCTTCCCTGTCACAGGACCCTTTGATCAAGTGTAGGAGCCCCCCCACGTAACCTAGAATAGTCTCCCCATCTCAAGATCCTTAATCACACCTGCAAAGGCCCTTTTGCAATATGACCTACAACATCCACAGGTGACAAGGTTTAGGACTGGGATATATTCGGGGCCTTTATTCAAGCGACCATAGCAAACCACTGAACTAGAAGCTTCCTTGAGAGCAGGGACTGTTCTATAGGGCACCTTGCATACTATGCTTCATGTAAAGAACAGAGGGACACAAAGGCACAAAGGTGTGAGTGTACATGGTGTGGGGATGCACAGATCAGACTAAGAAGGGTCCACACTCAGGGGCCATGGCTCAAACTGTGCTCCTACGTTCTGACTGCCTTGGTTGCCAATGAGATTTTGGGGGGTAAAGAGAGAGCCCGTGGTCCTTGAGGACCTGCCCACTGGAAGTGAGCTGGGAGTCTGGGAAAGACCAAGGTGTTCTCCCTCTTCTCCCTTATGCTGCCTCAGAGCATGGAGACCCTTTCTTACTCACTGTCTGCATCTCTTGGAGCTGAGTGCTCAGAGTTGTTGCCAGCTTCCAGAGTGCTTAGGGCACCGTGTCTGGCAATCTGGGCTCTTCAGCTGGGAGTCCTAAGCTGAGCAGGAGCTGGGGACAAGGAGGAAATGACAGAAAAGCCAGGGGCAGTTTTTGCTACAGACGGATTACACTGTCCCAAAGGATCTGCATCAATCTTTACCCAAACCTAAGGGCCCATGTGCCTCCATAGCCCATCACCCATCTGACGGTGCCCCCACCTGCCCTTGCCCTGTGGGCCCAGAGCCCAGCCTGAGGATTGTAGTGGGGACTCAGCCCTTTGGCACACACTCATCAAGAGAGCCTGGGCAATGCTGGGGCTACAGTGGCAATCAGCCCTTGTCTTTGCTCCATAGGCTCCCAGTCCAGAAGGAAGCAGGCAAGTTCAACACCAGAGCAAAGGCAGGCCAGAGTCAGAACAACAGGCTTCCCTGGAGAAGGGAGGGCAGATGTCCAATGTCTGAACTGAGTCTAGAAATAGGAGCACAGACTGGAGGCCAGCACCCAGGGAGAGGAAGGGCATCAACAAGGGCTCACCCTGGGGATCCTAACAGGTCCTGAGCCTGCTCCCCTTGAACCAAGGAAACCACAGCCTTCTGCTCCCAATTCTGGTGGCTTCTCAGTGACCTCTCTCTTCTCTTCCTTACAGGGGAGGTGTGTCAACTTTGCCTTAATGTATCCCCACTATGCACAAATGCTCTGAAGACCAAAGATCTGCCTTTGACCCAGCCAGGAGTGCCTCCCCCTCGATAGCTGTTGCTCGCATTGTCAGCAAACACACACACACACACACACACACACACACACACACACACACACAATGGAATACTACTCAGCCCTAAAAAAATGAAATTGTGTAATTTGCCACAACATGGATGGACCTAGAGAGTACCATGCTCAGTAAAATAAGTCAGAGAAAGACAAATACTGTATGTTATCACTTATATGTGGAATCTAGAAAATGAAACAAACTAGTTAATATAACAAAAAAGAAACAGATTCACAGATATAGAGAACAAACTAGTGGTTACCAGCGAGGAGATGGAAGTGGGGAGGGGCAAGATAAGGGTAGGGAATTAAGAGGTACAAACTACTATGTATGAAATAAATAAGCTACAAGGAAATATTCTGCAGCACAGGCAATATAACATTTCATAATAACAATAAATGGAGTATAATCTCTAAAAATTTTGTACACCTAAAACTAATATAATACTGTAAATAAAGTATATCTCACTAAAATTTTTTTGAATTAAAAGTTGTGGTATATCTATCTATCTATATATATATATATATATATATATATATATATATACACAATGGAATTTTATTTGGCCATAAAAAGGAAGGAAATCCTGCCAGTGTGACAACATGGATAGAACTTGATAGCATTTTGCTAAGTGAAATAAGTCAGAGAAAGATAAATACTGTGTGATCTCACTTATATGTGGAACCTTAAAAAAAAATAAAACCTCATAGAAAAAGAGATCATATTTGTGGTTACCAGAGGTGGGGAGTTGGGGGAGGAGGAATTGAATGAAGCTGTTCAAAAGGTGCAAACTTTCAGTTATAAGATAAAATAGTACTTGGGATGTAATTTACAACATGATAACTACAGTTAACACTGCTATATGGTATATTTGAAATTTGTTAAGACAATAGATCTTAAGAATTCTCTTCATAGGAAAAAACATTTTTTTCTTTTTCTTTTTTTGTATCTAGATGAGATGATATAAGTTAACTAACTTGACTGTGGTGACCATTTCACAGTATATGTAAGTCAAATTATTATGCTGCATACATTAAACATACAATGCTATGTTAATTATATCTCAGTCAAATGGGGAAAAAAGGAACTCAGCTAATAAATACAGAAGAAATAACAAAATTAGAAGTCACCATTTTACCTGCTGTATAGCACAGGGAACTCTACTCAAGACTCTGTAATGGCCTATATGGGAAAAGAATAAAAAAAAAAAAAAAAAAGAGTGGATATATGTATATGTATAGCTCATTCACTTTGCTGTACACCTGAAACTAACACAACATTGTGAATCAACTATACTCCAATAAAAACAATTTTTTTTTTTTAGGGATTCCCTGGTGGCACAGTGTTTGGGAACCCGCCTGCCGAAGCAGGGGACGCGGGTTCGTGCCCCGGTCCGGGAAGATCCCACATGCCGCGGAGCGACTGGTCCCGTGAGCCATGGTCGCTGAGCCTGGGCGTCCGGAGCCTGTGCTCTGTGGCGGGAGGGGCCGCAACAGTGAGAGGCCCGCGTACCGCAAAAAAAAAAAAAAAAAAAAAAATTTTTTTTAAAGTCACCATTTTGCGACCCTTAATGAAATAATATAGACATTTATCATTAATAGATGCTTAAGCCATTAGTTGGAATGTTGCTGGGGGATTTAACCATGAGTCAAAACATTGCTGGAGAAATTTAATGGTGGGAACAGACTGACAAACTTGATCCCATTTACCAATCTTATCATCAGTAAAAATACAACTACCAAGTATCATGTATCTCCTGAAGAATAAAATCAACAACAACAACAAACACAATTAACCTTGACTCTCACCAAGTTTCTAGCTCTAACCACTAGCTTATAGGAAATTTATGATACAAAAAAATTGTTTAATGTAACATCACAGAGAAACTATATATCTCTTTATGACTGTGCTTCCTACTTAAAAAGATTCTTAACTAATTTTCAACCTCTTGGAGGCAATACCCTCCTTGTTGTGAACCATAAAATAAGAAAAGACACAAGTAATAATAGGAATTAAAAACAAGATAGAGCAGAAATATAAAAATCAAACATATTCTGAACTTTATACCAAATATAGGGAAAAAGATGTTCAAATTCCTAGAAAAATATATCTGAAATAACTGATAAAAGAATGGAAGCACTAAACAATCCAATGTGGTAGCCTGCTCAGGCTGCCTTAACAAAGTACCACAGGCTGGGTGGCTTAAAAACAGAAATTTATTTTCTCACCATCTGGAGGCAGGAAGTCCAAGATCAAAGTGCCAACAGGGTTGGTTTCTGATGTGGTTTCTCTTCCTGGATATCAAATGACCACCTTCTCGCTGTGTCCTCACATGGCCTTTCCTCTGTGCCTGTGTAGGAAGAGAGTTCTGGTGTCTCTTTCTCTTCTTATGAGGATATCTGTGTTCTGGGATTAGGACTCCACTTTATAACCTCATTTAACCTCAGTCACCTCCCTAAGGGCCCTAATCTCCAAATACAGTCACATTAAAGGTCAGGGTTCAAGATCTAAATTGGTGGGTGCACAATTCAGTCCATAACATTCAGTAAATACTGAGTAAATTTTATCAGTAGTTTAAAAAGTTCCCACAAGGAAAACACCAGGCATAGATTATATCATATCAAATATTCAAGGAGGAGAATATTGTGATCATGTTCAAAGTCTTTCCAAAAGAAGGTGAAAACATTCCCAAGCACATTTTATGAGGCTAGTATACCTAATATCAAAACCAGATAAGAATAGCACAAAAACAGGAATTAAAGGGCAGCCTCTCTCATGATCATAGGTTAAAAACTTCTAAACTAATGGTAAACGCAATCCAGCAGTGTTTTAAAAAAAATATCATGATCTATTTGGGTTTAGTAATAAAATATTAAAATTAGCTTTCCATGCACCAATGTAATTAATCACACTAACAGATTATTGGTGAAATGCACATATTCATCAAAAGAATATACAGAGGGCCTCCCTGGTGGCGCAGTGGTTGGGAGTCCGCCTGCCGATGCAGGGGATGCGGGTTCGTGCCCCGGTCTGGGAGGATCCCATGTGCCGCGGAGCGGCTGGGCCCGTGAGCCGTGGCCGCTGGGCCTGCGCGTCCGGAGCCTGTGCTCCGCGGCGGGAGAGGCCACAACAGTGAGAGGCCCGCATGCCGCAGAAGGAAGGAAGAAAAGAAGAGAAGGAAAAGAAAAGGAAAAAGGAAAAAAAGAATATACAGAAAGGGAATTTAGATAACATTCAACACTCCTTCATGATTTGTATCAAACGGAGAATAACAAGGAAACTGCCTAATCGGATAAAAGATATCCAACAGAAGCCTTCAATAAATACCATTCTTAAACGTGATGTGTTAGAATTATTCTCTTCACAATCAAGAATGCCTCCATCACAACTTCGAGTCAACATTTCATTGGAGAACTAGTCAGCATAATGTTTTTGGGGTTTGTTCATTTTTTATAGAAACGCAAACAATTCTACAGATAAATTTTTATAATAACAGAGTTTAGCAAGTTGGGTGAGTGTATCAAATACATACATTTCTTCAGGATAGCAATCATTTAAAAACTCTGTATTAAAAATGCCATTCCAATAGCATGAAAACTACAGAGTATCTAGGGAAGGCACTTGACAAAAGAAGTCACGATATTCATAGGGAAATTTATAGGCAAGGCACTGAAAACAACTCAAATAAATGAAGACATTGCCGTGTTCACTGATAGGAGAAGTCCAGATCACAGATTCAAATCCTTCCAAATCTTTACAGTTATTGTAGTCGAATATTAGAAGGTTTGGCGGGGGAGAGGAGTGAAAACAGTGTGCTACTTCTAAAATTGACATGAAAGAGCGAATGGATTTTTTACCCAAACGCAAGTCCGTGTGCCCGACGCACTGTGAGGCCAAATACCGGAACGTCTGAGTTTGGAGCAGAGAAAGGTTTATTTCAGGGCCACGCAAGGAGACAATGGCTCATGCCTTAAAAACCCCAAACTCCCCGAAAGCTTTCAGCAAAACCCTTTTACAGGAAAGGTGAGGGAGGGGCGTGGTTAGTTGTTGCAGACATCTTGGTGTCAGATCCTTCGTTCATGAGGTCAGGTCACAGTCAGGTCACGATGTTCTTCACACTTGTTAATAACAAATGTTATTCTCTGTTCTGACAAGAAAGGGAAGGGGAGGCATTTAATTGTCTCCACGCCTCCTTTCGACTTTCAACACTTAACCAATCCCATAAGCAAAGCGACATCATTACCCCTCATTTTACTTGTTCAAGGTCCCAAGGCTGGACTTTCGTCCTCCGAGGTCCAGGCGCCGGCTAAGCGAGGGGGTCCCTGCGCAGGCCGGTCACCCTGCCCGGGAGCGTTCGTCCAGCACCCAGTCTGGGTCCTCCCGCCAGTGCCCAGGTCCAGCTGAAGAGGCAGGTCTCAGCTGGCGGTGCCCTCAGGGCCAGGTCTCCAGACCCTGCCCAGCCTGAGGGAGCCAGGCGCCCAGGACCAGCCCTCAGGCTCCTCAAGACGCCTAAATGGGGGCCGGGTCCCACGGACTGTGACCCATGGAGGCCGCCGCCGCCATTAAGTCCCGGAGGCGGGTTTTGGGGAGAGGTTCGGCCACTGCTTCAAGGCCTGGGCCCAGTCCATGGGCGTCCATGGCCAGGGCTTCACAGCCCTCAGCCTGTCCCCCAACCCCCAGCTCACCTGGCAGCCTGAGGCCGGAGGCCCTGGAGGGCCCCGGGGAGAAGGCCGCAATCCACCCCTCACCGCACTCTCTGCCCGAGGGCCGCTGGGAGGATGACTAAAGGTCACGTCCTAAGGGTCTCGAGCTAATGGTCGCAAGTTAACAGCTGCGAGCCACGCCCTGACCCCGCCCCCCGCCTCATTTAGTTGTTGCATGTTTTTCCATGGAGCAGAGACAAGCCATCGTCACTCGGCCCTCTCTGAATTTCTGGTCCACAGACCCTGTGAGCATAACGAAATAGTTTTTGTTTTGTCACTCAGCTTGTGATGGCTTTTACAAAAAGTAGATAACTGGCAGGCCCTTCAGTCACAAGGGACTTTGACATCCTTGCAGGACCTTCTTCCCCTTCTAGATCCTTCCATCCACTGGGTCACACGAATGACCACGGCAACACGCTCCACTCCCAGTTCCGGGACCTCCTCCCCCACAGCGATGCCTCATCTAAGCCACCTCAGCTGCCCTCTTTCAGCTGACAAGAAGGCAGGATTTCTCCAGGATCTTAATGGCCACCTGAGAGGGTTTGGGATGAGGAACAAACGGAGGCCTCATCTTACTGCCCCTCCAAAGAGCCCCTGACTCCCCCTGGGATTGTCAACAGGCAGGACACTGAGCAGAGCTGCAGGTCACAAAGTCACCATGCCAACCTTTCTGTCCATCATAAGGGACATCATAATGGAATTCCGCCTCCTTGGGGCTGGGGGCAGGCCGAGCAGGTAGTGGGCCATCGCCCAAGGCCAGCGATCTTTGCATCGTCCGCCCTCAGTGCAGGTACCGGGGGAGGCTCACAGCTTTGGAGAAAGGGCTAGAGGGGTCGAGGACCCTTGGAACACGCAGACACAGCGGAGGCCGGCGTCCAGTGGGGCCGCAGGGGCAGCCAAAAACAATGGGCAGCGGCGGGTCTGGCCTGCCAGGGCCCACGCTCTTCCTGCTGCTGGTGCTGCTGCCCACGCTGCTGAGCGCGCGGAGCTTCCAGCACGACGGCCCAGGCTGGAAGGACCCCCACCACCTCAGTCTGGACTCGGGGAACCTCTACCGCCACCTCATCCGGGACACGGGAACCTCCCAGCACCTCCGCAGCCCCAGCACCTGGACCCGGGAGAGCCGGGCAAAAGATGAGAATTCCTGCCAGAGCTCTTTTGACCTCTACTTCATCCTGGATATGTGAGTGGCCCTCCTGCCCCTGATGGCGCCATTGGGAGCGGTAGTGCTGTCTCTGTTGTCAGTGTGGGCAAGACTTGGCTTAAACAGGTGCCAGCTTCTGTGAGGGGAGAGGGTGGAGTCGTCTTGGTCAGACCTCTGTGGCCTCCCTCCTCGTCCTGAGGCAGAGGGAGTGACCCGGGCATTCGTTTCCTGGGCCTTTTTCTTTTGGAAAGGAAAAAAGGCCACCATAGGTTTCTGGATGGCTCTCAGCTTGACGAGGACCCGTGGCCTGCACGCCCCTTAAACAGCTGCAGGGGCAGGTGATTGCTAGGCGCTATCTTCTCAGCACTTGGGAGAAGCTCACTTTGCGTTTGGGGTTGTGTTTTTTGTTTTGCTTTGTTTTTAACCAAATGACCTCTGTTTTTCCTGGGCCCCAGAGAGATTGCCGTGTCATCTGTTAGGCATTCTCCTAGTGTCACTGCTTAGAAAGTCCTTTGCTTTGCTGGTTCTAAATGTTTTGCTTCTTTCTTTGACTGCTTAGAGATCCACATTACAGTTTGTGTGCACTTTCTGAACACTTTGGTCTTTCTGCATGTGGCCTTGGGAAACCTGGGCTGTGCATTAGGTACCTTCTGGCCCTCAAGGAAGGAAAGGGATGGGCTGGTCTTCGGACTGGAGACATTGCCTTGGTTCCATTTTCAACTCCTCTGTGGGACTGAGGATAAATTTTACTCATTCAGTAATAACAGTGGTTTGACTCCCAATATCACTGAAGCACTTTATGGTCCCCAAAGCCCTTTACTGGGCATCTGCCATCCTCAAAACAATACTGGGCTATACAGCAGGGAAAATATTTGCATATGCAATCTCCTGGAAAGGGGAGCAGGCTCCCCGAGTTTGGGTGAAGTAGCCCAGAGGCTGGTGGGGGTGACAGAACCCAGGCTTCCTGTGTTTCCCTAATTCCAGCATCCCAGTTTGTACTACCTCTGATTCCTCTTATTCTCTGTGGAGACTGATGATTGGGGGGTGGGGGGGATGTGTGCCCCAGCCCACTAGCTTCTAAGCAGAGGCAGCAGAGGTGGGAGCACCCTGCTTGCTAGAAGAGAAATTCCCTCCTCACGGTCCAGTGGCAGGAATTCTGAGATGCCCTGGGCACATCTTGTCTGGTTGCCCAGGGTGGTAGTGATTCCCCTCTTGGGCATTGGGGATGGGGATGGATGGGCATTGTAGGGAGATGACAGCCTCTTTGGGTCAGTCTTTCCAGAGAGTGGCAGTGAGTCCAAAGGGTCCTGTCAGCTGCCATCCTGTTACAGTGCCACTGCCCACACCCCTGCTGTCTGCAGTCAAGCCCAGTGTGGGCACAGCACAGCCCCAGGAGGGATGGGGGAAGGGCTCTGGGCACAGGTGGGTCACTTACTATGTTTCAGGGATGTGCCGAACACTAAGAACAAGCAAGAACTTGAGGAAGTAGGTTCTATACCCCTACTTTAAGGTGACGAAACTGAGGCTGGGAGTACTAAATGATTTGCTCAATGTCCATCAAAGTTAGTTTGCTGCAAAACATTAAATAGTGGAAGGATGCTCCCCTTTCCTCTCCTCCAAGAAGGGTGTGAGGTAGGGGGACTAGAAAGGCACCAGAGAAATGGCTTCCTGAGCCAGGTTGTCCCCACTTCCCACCCCTCTCCCCCACCCCCCTCCCCCACCTCCTGCCTCCTTTGTCTTCATAAGTGCTGGGAGGCAGCACTGATCCCTCTGACCATAGCTGGTGTAGCTGTAGTTCAGCGTGAAGTGTGTGGGTCTTCCCATGAAGGCTAGGAGGGCAGGAGAGAAAGGGCAGCAACTCAAGCTCAGTCCAGTCAGGCTCCAGGACTGAAGCTGCTCCACAGTCCCCGCCCCTTACTGTCAGTAAGACACTTGCTTGCAGTCTGGCCAGGTCTGAATCCTGCTGGATTCTGCAAATGAGAAGGGGAGCTGGGGATGTCCCAAAGAAGGCCCTGCACACCCATTTCTCAGCCCCAGGCCATCAGGGAGGAGTAGGCCTACAGCTCAGGCCACAGTGGGCCAGGCCAGGCTTGTCTGAAAGCACAGTACACTCCTCAGCCCCAGGGAAGGAACAGCACTCCCTGGGAACTATGCTCTTTCAGTCTAGTTGAAGAAAACCGGCTTGACAAGATTTTCCCAGAATGTGAGGACAGCCTTCCTCCTGATGTCCCCTGCTACTCTTGCGGAGAGGGGAATAATGACCACTGAGGAGGCAGCCCCAGCTTTGCAGTCAGGCAGACTCCACTCATCATCCGTCATGCGGCCTAGGGCAAGTCGCCTCACCTCTCTCTGCCTCAGTGTCCCCATCTGTACAATGGGGCCTTCATACCCACCTGACCAGGTTGGGATGGGGATGAAGGGGAGTTTATATGGTTTGCCCAGCATGTATCACATGCAGCTGTGGAGGATAAGCATAAAATAAACTTCCAGGGAAGGCAGAGTCACACACCCTGGGAACTCCCCGGCACTGCAGGGGCCCCTGATCCAGCCCTGACTCCGTGGCTCACTCTCTCTGCGTGTGCCCTTTGTGGGGAGGTGGGTTGTGCGTCAGACACCTCTGCTGGTGGCACTCCCAAGGCTCTCTGGATCTTTCATCCATTGGTGAGCAGTCTTATTCTCTCATTCCTTGTTCATCCACTCACTGAAATAATTACTGGAAAACTGCTATACTCCCGTCACTGTTTTGGGCAGTAGGGATAAGGCAGCAAACAAAACTTGAAACAGTCCTCATGCCCTTAGAGCTTTCATATTAGGAGACAAGAAATAAATAAATCCAAGAGGAAATATTTTGTTAGATGGGGATAAACACCAGGGGGAAAATCAGGACAGGAGGATGGGAAGTGCTGAGGGAGGGGCTGTTCTAAAGATGTGTTCAGGAAAGGCTATGCTGACAGACTGGAAGGTGAGGAGGTGGGAGAGGGTAGGTGTCGTTTGAGCAGAGGAGGTGTGTGATTGCACTGTTTCTAAAAGGGTCACCGTTAAAGGGCACAAGGGCAGATCCTGGCAGGAGACCAATGAGGGGCCTCGTGCAGGGACCCAGGGAGGAGATGATGGTGGTGTGGACCAGTAGGTATGGGTGGCGATGATGGAGCTCTTTTGAAGGTAGAGGCCACAGGATTCCAGACAGAATGGATGGAGGGAGACCAGGTGTGTCCCTAGACTCAGGGTAAGGGTAGAGTAGGAAATCAGCCTCATCACTGCGTCTTCTTAACAACTATGTGTAAATGTTATTACCACTATTTTACAGATGAGGAAAGGAAGCTGCTCAGGGCCTGGGAATAACCACCAAAATCCTCAGCTAGGAAAACATGGAGCTGGAATTAAAACCCTCGAGTATCTGATTCCAAAGCCATTCCAAAGACTCCAAGACTGAGTGGGTCCCTGAGAATCCCTCCGGGTGGTTAGAAGCAAAAGCAGTGTCTCACCTGCAGGAAGGTCTTGAGTGGTTCACTCCCAGCTGCTTCATTGGATTCCTTATTCCTTGGTTCCTTCGTTAGGCTGAATTGGATGAAAATGACAGACCCTCCCATGTGCCCACAGTACTGGCCAGTGGCCTATGAAGGCCAGGGAGCTGCAGGCTAAGGGAGTGGCCTGTGCAAAGGCCTGAGGAATGAGGCCCTCAGGTGATCCCAGAAGATCCAGGTGTGTAGAAGTTGGGCATGGGGGAGAAGGAGAAAGGAGGGGCACAGGCCAATGATGTGGCCCTGGGCCCACGTAGGAGGTGTGTTCTTCACATTTTATCAGGGGAGAAATGGATCAGATCTGCATTTTCAGAAGGACCCCTTGGCTGCCTTGGGGAGGATGGGTAGGAAAAGGAAAGACTGGAAGCAGCAGCTGGAGTAAAAAAGAGAAGGGTCCAAGGAGGTCCCAGGCAGCTGGAGAAAGGCAGGTAGGAGCCCAGGGTGGGTGTGCCCGAGAGGAGAAGGAGGAGACAGAACCCAGAGGAGCACCCACACGTGGGGCAGCGTGGAAGGAGAGGGGCTGGCCAAAGAGGAGAGAAGCAGAGTGCCGGGAACAGAGCGAGGCAGGATGTTCAGTAGGAAGGGCCTTGGCATCAACACCTGTGCGAGGGGACTGACAGAAGGAGGACTGAGTGGCGCTTTAGGGCAGGCCTGACTGGCTCTGCTGACCTGGGAGGAGCTTTGGAGCTGAAAGGCACCCTCAAGGTTGTCCCAAGTTGGGCCAAATGATTAGGCCATCAGTCACCGCAGGTGGCTACCTGAGGAAGGGAGCGACCTTGGGCAAGGAAACTCTGCACATGAGGGGTTCCTAGAGCTGATGACAGCTGAAGGGACATCCTCAGAGTAATATCCAGACTCAGCATATCTGGGTCCTTCACAGCTCCTCCCACAGCTTGGATGAATGGAAGAATAGGGCTATGCAGGCCAGACCATTGATCTGTGTTCTCCTGTTTGTGGGTCATCTCATGTCTTGTTTTCTCCTTCTTAGGACCCCTCACAGTCCCTTGTGGAGCTAGACATGGCTTATGTGCTTTGGTCAGCAGAGGACATTGAAACCTGTACCTATCAAACAATAACTCCCATTCATCTCTCCCCAACCTGTGGTAACCTCTATCCTATTTTCCATATCTGTGAATTTGCCTCTTCTAGGTACCTCATACAAGTAGAATCATACACTAGTTGGCCTTTTGTGTCTGACTTATTTCACTTAACAAAACGTTTTCAAGGTCCAAACATGTTGTAGCATGTATCAAATTTTCATTCTTTATATGGCCGAATAATATGCCATTTAATGTATATACCATTTCCCTTATCCTTTTATCTGTAGATAAGCACTTGGATTGTTTCCTCACTGGAGCTATTGTGAATAGTGCTGCTGCGAACACTGGTCTACATGTTAACTAGTTGAGTCCCTGCTTTCACTCCTTTTGGGCATATGCCTAGGAGTGGAACTGCTCGATCATTCTGTGCTTTTAATTCTGTGTTTAACTATGTTAACTATGCCATACTATTTTCCACAGTGGCTGCACTATTTTACAGTCACACAACCAGTGTACAAGGGTTTCAGTTTATCCACATTCTCTCTGGCACTTATTATTTTCCAAATTTTGTTTTCTTTTATTTTATTTTGTTTTGTTTTTGATAATAACCATCATGAAGTGGTATCTCATTGTGGTTTTGGTTTACATTTCCCTAATGACTAGGGATGTTGAGCATCTTTTTATGTGCTTAATGGCCATTTGTATATCTTCTTTGTAGAAATGTCTATTTAAGTCCTTTGCCCATTTTTGAATTGGGTTGTTTGGTGTTGGTTGTTGAGTTGTAGGAGTTCTTATGTATTCTGGATATCAATTTCTTATCAGATATATGATTTGCAATTGTTCTTTCATTCTGTAGGTTATCTTTGCATTTTTAAAAATATTTATTTATTTATTTATTTGGCTGCATCGGGTCTTAGTTGCAGCATGCGGGCTCTTCGTTGATGTGCGCGGGCTTCTCTAGTTGCAGCACGCAGGCTTCTCTCTAGTTGCAGCAGGCAGGCTTCTCTCTAGTTGTGGCTCATGGGCTCCAGAGTGCGCAGGCTCAGTAGTTGTGGCACAGCGGCTCTCTAGTTGTGGCATGGGGGCTCTAGAGTCCGCGGGCTCAGTCGTTGCAGCTCACGTTCTTAGTTGTCCCACGGCATGTGGGATCTTAGTTCCCCAGCCAGCGATCAAACCCATGTCCCCTGCTTTGGAAGGCGGATTCTTAACCATTGCACCGCCAGGGAAGTCCCTCTCTTTTCATTTTTTTCATGGTATCCTGTGTACAAAAGTTTTTACTTTTGATGAAGTTTGATTTATCTCTTTTTTCTTTATTGTCTGTGCTTTTGGTGTCATATCTAAAAACCATTACAAAATCCAATGTCATAAAGCTTTTCCCCTGTGTTTTCTTATAAGTTTATTAGTTTTAGCTTTTACATTTAGGTCTTTGATCCATTTTGAGTTAATTTTTGTATATACTATGTAGGTGTAAGATAAGAATTTAACTGCATTCTTTTGCATGTAGACATCCAGTTTTCCTAGAATCATTTGTTGAAAATACTGTCATTTCCCACATTGGATAGTCTTGGTGGTACCCTTGTCAAAAACCAATTGAATACATATATGAGGGTTTATTTCTGGACTCTCTATTTTATTCCATTGTTCTATATGTCTGTCCTTATGCCAGTACCACACTGTTTTGGTCAAGCTCTTAATACAATAACTTTGTATTAAATTTGGAAACCAGAAAATATGAATCTGCCAACTTTGTTCTTATTCAAGATTTTGCTTATAGCTATTTGAATCCCCTGAGATTCCATATGAATTTTAGGGTGGATCGTTCAATTTCTACAAAAAGAATTGCTGTTGAGATCTTGATAAAGATTGCATGGAATCTGTAGATAACCTTAGCTAGTATTTCCAATTTAACACTATTAAGTCGGCTAATCCATAAATATGTAATGTTTGCTGATGAAAATTCAATTAACAATCAGGCAAAGAAGAAAAATTAGAGAATTTTATTTGAGCCAAACTGAGGATTATTACCTTGGAGACACATTCTCAGAAGCTCTGAGAACTGTTACACTTGCCAGGAGCTAGAGATGCAGTTTTATATATTTTTGAGACAAAGAACTATGTGTCACACTGACAGGTTAACATGATACCTAAAGTTCATCAGAGATGTTTTGGCCAGATATGCATATACAGAGTGAGGCTTTAGGTCAATTTGATCCAATGTCAAGATGACAAAAAATATTGATCTTAGAAATTACAATGCTGGCATCAGAAGAAAGGGACCATTATCCTCAAAGGTTGATTATATCCTCCTGCCTTGAGGAGGTCTGGTTAATGCATAATGCAGAAGCACAGTGAATATTTGGGGGAGGTCCATCACAAATGGGGGCATGTCATGCATGTTTCAATTCTGACTTAGTCTGATTTTCTTGCCATAGAAATCTTTATGATTTTCCTTATCATGTTTTTCCAATGATTTACATATTTTAAAATTTCTTTCAGCAATGTACTCTAGTTTTCAATGTACTGGTCTTTTGCCTCATTGATTACATTAATTCTTAAGTATTTTATTCTGTTTGATGATATTGTAAATGGAATTATTTTCTTAATTTCCTTCTTGGAATGTTCATTATTAGTATATAGAAATAGAACTGATTTTCATACATTGATTTTGTATCCTGTAACTTTGCTGAATTTCCTTATTAACTCAAACATTTTGTGTGAAATCTTTGGGGTTTTTTACATGTAAGATTATATTGTCCAAGAACAGAGATGTTACATCTTTTTTTCTTTTTTTTCAATTTGGATGCCTTTATTTCTCTTTCTTGCCTAGTTGCTCTGTCTATAACTTCCAATGCTATGTTGAACAGAAGTGATGGAAGTGGGCATCCTTGTACTACTCCTGATCTTTGGGGAAAAGCTTTTAGTCTTTCACCATTGATATGTTAGCTGTAGATTTTTCATATATTAGCCTTTATCATGTTTTTCATAGAATTTTTCTCTATTCCCAATATGAGTGTTTTTATGAAGAAGGGGTTTTAGATTTTATCAAGTGATTCTACAGCAGTTGAAATGATCACGTAGTTTGGTTTCTCTGATATGTTAATTTTATTAATTACATTGTTTGAGTTTTATATGTTGAACCATCTTTGTATTGTGGAAATAAATCCTACCTTTTCAGATTGTGCTAGATTTTTTTGTTGAGGATTTTTGAATTTATATCCATATGAAATATTAGTCTGTACTCTTCTTGAAGTGTTTGTCTGGCTTTGGTATCAGGGTAATGCAGGCCTCATAAAATAAGTTTGAAAGTGTTCCCTCCACTTCAATTTTTTGGAAGATTTGGAGAAGGATTAGTGTTAATTCCTCTTTAAATGATTAGTAGAATTAATCTGTGAAGCCATCTGGTCCTGGACTTTTCTCTGTTCGGAGATTATTGATTACGGATTCAATCTCTTTACTAGTTATAGGTCTATTCAGCTTTTGTTTCTTCATGATTCCGTTTGGGCAGGTAGGTGTGTTTCCTGGAATTTGCTAATTTCATCTAGGTTATCTATCTTGCTGGCTTACAAATTCCAGTGGTCTCTTATAATCCTTTTTATTTGTATAAAATCAGTAGTAGTGTCCCACTTCATTTTCTGATTTCATTAATTTGAGTCATCCCTCTTTTATTTAAATCAATGGATATAAAGGTTTGTCAATTTTGTTGATCTTTTCAACATACCAATTTTTTATTTCACTGGTATTTCTCTATTCTATATTTTATTTATCTCTGTTATAATCTTTATTATTTCTTCCCTTCTGCGACTTTGGGTTAGTTTTCATTTCTTTTTCCAGTTCCATCAGCTGTAAAGTTAGTGTACAGATTTGAGATTTTTCTTCCTTTTTAATGTATTTGTCTACAGCTATAAATTTCCCTCTCAATTCTACTTTCACTGTATGTTTTGGTATGTTGTGTTTTCATTTTCATTTGTCTCCTGGTATTTTCTAATTTCTCTGTGATTTCCTCTTTGACCAATTTGCTGATTCAAAGGGTATCGTTTAATTTCCACATATTTGTGAATTTCCAGATTATTTTCTGCTATTGACTTATAGCTTTATTTCATTGGGGTTGGAAATGATTTTAAGTTTTGGGGTGATTTCCATCATTTAAAAATTTTAAAGAAATGCTTTGTGGCCTAATATGTACTCTATCCTGGAGAACATTTCACATGCACTTGAGAAAAATGTGTATTCTACTGTTTGGGAGAAGAGTGTACATATCTGTTAGGTACTGTTGGCTTATGATGATGTTCACATCCTCTATTCCCTTATTTCTCTATTTTCTCATATTCTGTCTGATTGTTCTATTACTGAAAGTGGGATTTTGAAGTTTCTAACTGTTACTGTAGAACTGTCTGTTTCTCCCTTAAGTCTGTCAATGTTTGCTTCCTAAATTTTGCTTCTCTGATATTTGGTTCTTATCTGTTTATAATTGTTGTGTCTTCTCAGTGAAATGACCCTCCTGTAATTATATAATGTCTTTCTTTGTCTTTTATAACAGTTTTATATGTAAAGTCTAGTTTGTTAATTATAGTCATCCCAGCTCTCCTTAGGTTTCTCTTTGCTTGGAATATCTCTTTTCATCCTTTCATTTTCAACCTCCTGGTGTCTTAACATTGAAATTGAATCTCTTGTAGACATCATATGGTTGCATCTTTTTGGATCCATTCTGGCAATCTGTACGTTTTGATTGGAGAGTTTAATCCATGTACATTTAAAGTAATTACTGATAGGGAAGGACTTACATCGGACACTTTGCTATTTGTTTTCTACATGTCTTCTAGCTTTTTTCTCCCTAAATTTCTCCATTTCTACCTTCCTTTGAGTGTAGTTGATTTTTTTTTTTGTAGTGACAGGTTTTGGTTCCCTTTTCACTTCCTTTGTGTGAAGCTATTTTCAATATCTATTCTAGATATTTTCTTTACAGTTACCTGGTTATTAATGGTTACAAGTTAATATTCTCATATATGCTATATATATTATATCTATATATGTAATTTTCCTGATTTTCTTTTTCTTTCTTTTTAAAACTCATTATCTGTATTCAAATATATTTGACATATATCAAATAAACTTAGATAGCACCTCTATCACATCACATAATTATTTCTTTTTTTGTGGTTGGAATAATTAAGATCTAGTCTCTTAGAAAATTTGATGATTAAAATAAAATATTGTTGTCTATGTTCACTAAACTGTGCATTAGACATCCAAGATTTATTTGTCAACTATTTGCAAGTTTGTGCCCTTAAACAACACCTCTTATTCCCCCAAGCCCCTGGTAACCACCATTTTACTCTGTTTTGATGAGTTGGGTTTTTTAGATTCACATATAAGTGATATCATAGAGTATTTGTCTTTCTCTGTCTGACTTATCTTACTTAGCGAAAAGTCCATCAGTGTTGCCACAAATGGCAGGATGGCCTTCTTTCTTATGGCTGAATTATATTCTATTGTATATACATACAACCTCTTCTTTATCTACTCATCTGTTGATGAGCGCTTAGGTTGAGTCTATATCTTGGCTATTGTGAATAATGCTGCAATAAACACGGAAGTGCATATATCTCTTCAATATCGTGTTTTCATTCCCTTTAGATATATACCCAGAAGTGGGATTGCTGGGTCATGTGGAAATTCTATATTTAATTTTCTCAGGAACCTCCAGACTGTTTTCCATAGTGGCTAAAACAATTTACATTCCCATCAACAGTGCAAAAGTTTCCTTTTTCTGTATGTCCTCACCAATGCTTGTTATCTCTTGTCTTCTTAATTATAGCCATTCTAACAGGTGTGAGACGTATCTCATTGTGGTGTTGTTTTTTTCACATCTTTATTGGAGTACAAATGCTTTACAATGTTTTGTTTCTACTGTACAACAAAGTGAATCAGCTCTATGTATATACATATCCCCATATCCCCTCCCTCTTGAGCTTCCCTCCCACCCTCCCTACCCCATCCCTCTAGGTCGTCACAAAGCACCGAGGTGATCTCCCTGTGCTATGCAGAAGCTTCCCACTAGCCATCCATTTGACATTTAGTAGTGTATACATGTCAGTGCTACTCTCTCACTCACTTCATCTCCACTTCCCCTTCCCACCCCCATGCCCTCAAGTCTGTTCTCTACGTGTGCATCTTTATTCCTGTCCTGCCATTAGGTTCATCAGTACTGCTTTTTAAAATCCTATATATATATGCGTTAGCATACGGTATTTGTTTTTCTCTTTCTCACTTACTTCACTCTGTATGACAGATTCTAGGTCCATCTGCCTCACTACAAATAACTCAATTTCATTCCTTTTTATAGCTGAGTAATATTCCATTGTATACATGTGCCACATCTTCTTTCTCCATTCATCTTTGATCGGCATTTAGGTTGCTTCCATGTCCTGGCTATTGTAAATAGTGCTGCAATGAACACTGTGGTACATGGATCTTTTTGAATTATGGTTTTCTCAGGGTATGTGCCCAGTAGTGGGATTGCTGGGTCATATAGTAGTTCTATTTTTAGTTTTTTAAGGACCCTCCATACTGTATCAATTTACATTCCCACCAACAGTGCAGGAGGGTTCCCTTTTCTCCACACCTTCTCCAGCATTTATTGTTTGTAGATTTTTTGATGGTGGCCATTCTGACCCGTGTGAGGTGATACCTCATTGTGGTTTTGATTCGCATTTCCC